>NC_047143.1:19108819-19779235 GCF_009829125.3 Periophthalmus magnuspinnatus
ACTAGAATAGCAAAACTTAGCCTTTGTTGTAATGAAGCAAAATTTTGCACATTAGTTTTCGAAGTCAGTCCCAAATTAGCATTAACAAATGTACTGCTATATAAAGCAACTTAGGGGTTATTTCTCAAAATACTACAAACTTGGACCAGTGAATGTCATAAGGTCAGTTTTACCCCCTGAAGTTGTAGATACACCATCAGATGACGTGATGTCTATGAAGGAAGTGCAAGTTATCCATGTGACTGCAATTATTCTAGAGGGATTATAATTTACCAGATGATTGCTTACATTTCTAGAAACGGGAAGTTAGGAGCTTCAAGGAGCAGCTGTTATGGTTGAATGAATTCAAGTTTATGCCACTTCAGGAACCATTGGATATATGGTAAATTTTGCATGGCCATTATGGCTAAATACTTAAATTAAAAAACTCTACTTTTCTCATGTAGTTTAGAGTGTAGTGTCAGAATTTTCAAGTGGATTGTGCAATGCCGTGCGTAGCTCACACATTCAGAAATGATATTATATGAAGTTATATTTAGAAGTGCACAAGTACCTAGTTAAAATAAAAGTTTGCGTAAGTGGATTCAATGAGAAAATGAAATTCTCAGATGTTTTTGCCCCTATTAAAGTGTACATTTACAGGTACATTGGCTCTTTTCTTATTGCAGGATTATTATTCATTTGCACTCATCAGTAATATAACTCCTATATCAGAGTAACATAGTAGACTTTCGCTTTACACATTCATGTCTGTTTTTAATACAATCCCGTCTGAGGGATCGAAGGTCACGGGCATTCAATGTTGTTTTTTGTCCTTGCCACTTACATGCAGAGATTTCTCCAGATTCTCTGAATCTTTTGACGATATTATGGACCGTAGATGACGAAATCCCTAAATTCCTTGAAATTGTACATTGAAAAACGTTGTTCTTAGACTGTTGGACTATTTGCTCACAGAGTTGTTCACAAAGTGGTGAACCTCGCCCCATCCTTGCTTGTGAATGACTGAGCCCTTTGGGGATGCTCCTTTTATACCCAATCCTCACATTCACCTGTTTCCAATTAACCTGTTCACCTGTGGAATGTTCTAAACAGGTGTATTATAGGCATTCCTCAACTTTCCATTCTTTTGTTCCCCCTGTCCCAACTTTATTGGAACGTGTTGCCGACATCAAATTGAAAATGAGTGAATATTTGCATAAAAACAATAAAGTTTATCAGTTTGAACATTAAATATCATGCCTTGTGTGGTGCATTATGAAGCGCAAAACGGAGACCCCGGACTACTGAGCAACTGAACTTGTACATTCAGCAAGAATGGGAAAGAAAGCTTCAACAGCTTTAACAATTAGTGTCCTCAGTTCCCAAACACTTATTGATTGTTGTTAAAAGGAAAGGTGATGTAACACAGGGGTAAACATGCCCCTGTCCCAGCTTTATTGGAATGTGTTGCAGACATCAAATTGAAAATGAGTGAATTTGCATAATAATAATAATAATAATAATACATTTTATTTGTTAGGCGCCTTTCAAGGCTCTCAAGGTCGCCGTACATACATACATACACAATACAAATTGAACAATGTAAAATGATTAAAAATATAAAGTTTATACATTTGAACATTAAATATAATGTCTTTGTAGGTTATTCAGTTCAATATAGGTTGAAAAGGATTTGCAAATCATTGTATTCTCTATTTTTTTTAAGTTTTACCCCATGTCCCAACTTCTTTGGAATTAGGGTTGTAACAATACTTTTACTTGAGTATAAGTTTTGGTTAATCTTCCCACTGCAAGTCTACAAGTGCAAAACAAAGGTTAATGTTGACAATATTAAATTCTTTGAACCTTTATTTTTCTTTCACTGCTCCTTCAGATTTTATTTAGTTTGTCTCATTTTTGTATCTACCCTTTGTACATTATTTAATGTTTAGCCCTTCAAATTACAAATCGGATGAAGTAATGTTACTCTTACTTGAGTACACTTTTTGGCTACTATGTCCATATATGTATGTATAATGAACATAATGCTCAGAACATAACATTATTATACTGACCATCTCCCTCTACCCATGCATTCTACTTCTGACCTTGCAGTTGTTCAGTTTCAAAGGACAGGGTGCTGTTCCTTCAATTGTCAGACTTGCATTTTGGTAAAGGTTAATTATCGGAGGAAGAACTTAAATTGTGTTTGCACCAATTATCTAACCACACCAGTTTAGCTAATGGCTTCCTTGTGTATGTTTTTGTTTGGACATGGGGGCTTATAGGCAAGTTGATCACAAAGGCTCATTTTTTTTGTCCCTAGTGCCCTGTCATCATGCTTGTTTTCAGAAATGCCTCCCAGAATGGATTGCAGAGGAAGTAGCTGGAGGAGGGAACAGGGGGGTTCACAGCAGAGCCCCCAGATTGGCTGCTCTTGAGTGGGGTATAATGATTAGACTTCCCTGGGGTGGTTCAGGGGTAAACATGTCCCACAGTTCTCCCAGACTTGATCTGGCTAAGCTCCAAGACTCCTGTACCAAAAGTTCATGTATTCTTTGTCATTTTCCCAAAAATGTGGATAAGTAAACTATAAATGTTCCAGCGGATGTATTACATCTTGTGTTGATGTTACAGCAATGAACTCCAGCTGTGATTTTTGTATTTACCGTACTGCAAACAAGTAACACTATTTTATCCATTATGAGTTTGGAGGAGGTGGAGCAACGGAAAGAATCCACAAGGAATGTATTTTTTTCTATACACTTCTGGCCACATTCACACCTCAGTACACGATTGATAGGCAGTCTGCAAGTGACCTGCTCCAAATCACCAACCCCAACCTCGTATTGAATGTGAATAAGGTGTAAAGAAAATTGAAATCTGTAGTAATCACAGTAATCATCACATTTGCACATGCATTATGAAATGCTCAAAGACAAAAAAGACAGATTGTAATAGGGTTGGCAGGAGGAAGTTGTGTCACTAGCAAGTAATCCAAACATTAAAAATATATCATATGAATCTAAAACAATTGTTTGCTACTATCAAGGCATTTTAGACCACCATATAGATTCACCACTTGGGTTGTAGTTAACACAAGATATTTTTGATTGACTAAAGACATGTCCTGCAGATCAAATAGTTAACCAAAAAGGGGGGCTTGGTAAAAACTTTTAAAAGTATTACGTGTCTCAATATATCTGACCTAAACTGCACTCACAAGACTACAACTGCAGGAGAGTTCAAAAAACAACTATTTATGCAGAAAAAAATACTATAGGAAACAATGTATTTACATAAAGTGTTAACAAAAAAAAAACCCCAACAACAAATCTTCAGCAAACTCACTCACTAACTTCTCCTTTCAGTTGCTTTTCCATGTAAATCTTTATAAAAAAAAAAAAAAACATGTGTTGACTAATAGAAATTTGAATGGACTAAGAGACCGTTGATCCACTAGATGACTAAAGGTATACAGCCATATTCACCACATGAAATCAAACAAATCTCTTAATTAGTATCATTCAGTCTCTATTATACATTTTTTGCTAACTCATAGTTTGATACAGGCCTACCAACCACAATGAGCCAAAAATCTGTCTGTAAACACCAGACGGCTGGTATCTCCTCCCCCTGTGTATCCTGGTCAGATTAGTGGTTATGGACTGTCGGCTGCTGCTCTGGTGGTTATGTTCTGAGGTTGAGTGGAGAGGGCTGGAGAGTCTGTCATTTTCTGGTTGGCAGTTTAACCACACACACTAGCCCCATGGTTAAGCCAATCCATTAGAGGGAGAGTTATGAATGTTGGAATATACCACCTACTGCCATTCAGTCAATGAAAGGTTTATTCCACATCACTATTTCATATGGTCTGTCAGCCCCTTGTCGAAACAGGAAGTAGAGATTTTAGCCCTCTTGCAACAGACCACCACACTATCAATAAATGTTAGAGGTTAAATTATGTTGTCAATCACCTATTTAACTGACCTTTATTTCTTCTAGTTCAGGTAAACCTCTTTCACTCCATATTATTTTGTATCATGAGAACCTGTGATTATTCCAGACAGTGATGTCTCTGTCATGGTTGAACATCAGAGTGAGAGAGAAGAAACTAAATTGGTGGGGCTAATACTATTATTAACCCCACCCACCTTAATATTCTCAAAGATGTTCTTCACTCAAAATTGGATACTGGTTCTTCTGTCAAAATTGTTAGTGAAAATTAGGATTTTACACAAACTGATTTAAACAGGACTCATTTGTTTGCATTCATTGGGTAAAAATATTGCTGACACAACCTTCTTAGTAGCTCAATACTACAGATATGTAGGCTACTCTTGTCATGAGTTTCCTATAGCTAAAAGCACTGAGAAAGGTCCCTGCAAACATAGATCAAATGCAGAGAAGTAATGTCCCTACAGGAATAATTATTCAGGTCTTGAGCTTCATAGATGGAGGAACAAGCCCTTTTACACTTGTTATACATTTGGCCACTTGTTAAGACGCGTTAAGACGAAAAAGTATCCATTTGCCAAGTATAACGAAAATGCAATATATCAACACAAAAAGAAGCTGCTATGTTGCTATGATGTTTCTACACATCCAGTCTGATTGCACAAATTATGGACATATCCCAGATTTGACAATGTTCCCTATATTTTCTCAATAAACATATGCCATAGTTTGTGTGGGGTCAATCTAAACTCATTATCAGATGTTATTATTTGTTCAAATCTATGGCAAATTTGCAGTAGGGGTGAGCAGGGTGCTGTGTAAACCAACAGAGCAATCCTTGCTGCAGATGAGAAAACAAACAATATGTTACTCAGACTCCAGCACTAATAAACTTGCAGAATGTGCAGAGCCTTCTGTGTGCAGCTGTGTGCATTTTATGTTTGAGACCTTTTTTAAGCTTTAAAAAAGAAGTTCATAATTTCACTTCAGTATTTTGTTCATCCACAACTTTACACCAATAACCGATATACATCTTGATTTAACATTTGTTCTTACTTTAGCATATTCAAAACTATGTAAACCTCTTAATGACCAACTCTTAGTTTAAACAAATGTGTGCTGTATGCTTTTTGAAATTACATTATTTTTAACTCTATAAAAGATCTCTAATGTTTTAATATAAATAATATCCCTTAGCTTTAAAGATTTATTCTGAATAAACAAATGTCCTGCATTTGAGGCTAAAGGGCTGGAAATTCTTGCGTTCACCTTACCCCTGTTCATGCCCAATGCTCTGTATGACTCCAGGTTATATATGTAGGGTTTGAAAATGTCACTTTTCCATTTTGCCAAAAAAAAAAAATAAAAAAAAAAAATACCTGAAACTCACTATGATCTGCCTGCTATGCTCTGTAACACCAGACAAGGTGTGAAGAACAGCAGTAAGAACTTAAGCTGTGAGGGTAGTCAGAGGTGATACGTATGGAACAATTCTGCTTTGTTTATGTGGCACAAGGGACTCTGCAACTGTGGTTACTGCTGGGAAACTGGGTTAGCAGCAAGAATTATACATAGCTCTACATTACACTGCACCAGAGAGAAAATGGATGGAGAGCTATCTATCTAGCTAGCTAGCTAGCTAGCTAGCTAGATAGATAGATAGATAGATAGATAGATAGATAGATACTTTATTGATCCTCAAGCACCAAAACAGGAGATTAGTTTCACTTAATTGCATTTTCTTGGATTAGTGGCCAAGGCATTCTCAAAAACAGTCACTTCCAAAAAGCTATTAACATTACAAAAGCCTGAGTTTAAGGTTCATTTTTTTCTAATTGTATCCAAAATTTGAGATTTATAGTGTTCATGTTTTGGTTTTGATCTCATTTGTAACCTTTTGGACTTGTGTAAGTATTACGTGTTTGATCTCAATAAAAAGCTGACTTAAAACTAACCCATGCTCTACTCGTCTTGTACGATGACTAAAAGCTTTGATCATCTCTGTTCTTTCATTATATCCATGCACTATAATAGACAGTTTCTGCTGGGCTGTCATTGGACTGGATAAGATGTGCTACTCAGATCTTCTCACATCTTGTAATGGGGCTCTGACGAACTACTAAAAGTGGACTTGTGGATGTATTCTTGAGCTACAAGACTGGAGTTGAACCTTTATGTTTAAGTATCTTGAATAATATAGACTGAAATGTTTGTGTTTTAGGCAAATTTGTTTAATTGTTTTTTTTATTTTTTATTTTTTATTTTCTGTATTTCAACAGGGCACTCATGAAGAGGATAGTCTGGGTGCTCTCACTGCAATCTCCCTGTATAAATAAAGAAAAATGAAGAAAAAAAAGTTTAGAATTAAGTAAGATCAGGTCAGCTGTGTTGTATTTTGGCATTGCATACAGTCTATAGTGCTTATACTCATCTATTGTGTGCGTTTTGGTAAAGTTTTGACTTTGTATGGACACCGGTCCTGAAGCCACTTTTTGTTTGGGCATGGTCTGATTTAGAAATGAAGCTCTGTTTAAGTGTAAAATGTTACGTTAAATGTCATTTTGTAGAGTATTCTACAAACTATTACATCTCTGTGGAAACAAGCAGGTGTTTTGAAGTATTGGAGAGATTTGAAGATTAGCCAGATTGTTTGCATTTGTTTGGATGTTTCTTTTTATAGCTGCACTGATCACATGTTTATTGGGAGATTACAGGATCATTTTGAGCTGGTCATTCATTTGCTTCAGTCCAGTCTAATTGATAGACAGTAAGTGTATATGTTTATGGGAGTCTTGCCAAAGGCAAACTCCCACTAGTAGGTTCTGAGCTTTGGACCTTTAATGTGTTTTTATTTCAATAATAAAGAAAACAGACAAAAACAGAACAGACAAAATTAAAGTAACAAAGGTTTTCTGATCTCTTAATGCACAAGACATTTATAAATTATGTGTCAAAATGTCCCCAGACGTGAATGATAAATACCCACAATAACAGGCTGCAGGTTTGGTTGTGTGAACAGATGGTGGCGATGCTTTAAGTTGTATCCATTTCCACAAGACATACACAGTGTCTCCCAGCTGTAATGGTTTGCTTTTGTTTGCTGACTTTCTCATTAGGATGTGCAAATAGCTTCAGACAGGGATGAGATCAGTGAGCATGCATATAAAGCAGAGGAGCACCTTAAATCCTGGTCCCGAGGGGTAGGTCTAGAGAAGGCCAGTCACATCCAGTCACGTCCATAAATGGAGGAATTGGAAACAGGATTCATTCCGACCAGAACATTATAAACTTTAATCAGTGTGTAATGATAAATATAGTTTCTATGTTATGACAAAAGGGCTTTGTTCCTGATAATTGGATGCATTCATTGTAAGGAAAAAAAAACAATTTACTTCAATAATAAAACAGTTATAATTTATATTGTCTAAATGAAACCACATTGGATCATCTTCTCAAGGCAAATATACTGCTTTATCGACATAATGCATTTGAACTTGTTTGAGGACAGCACCTAAGACTTTCAGCCTGTTCCTGACTAGGTACTGGTAATGCAGGCAGAGATTTGTTACATTTTCAATTGACAGAACTGCCAGAGAAAAGAAATAGCTTTTTCAGTTATATAAAGGTTTTCAAAAATCATTCAATGACTTGAAGAAGTCTTTGTAAAATACATTTCATAGCCGATTAAAACTGTTATAAAATTTTTGGATCACTAAAAAACTGTGAACGTATCTAAGCTACATCATGCTGTGCTAATGTATTTGTTTATTTAATATGGACATCTATTGAAATGATATGAACAACGAAACTCTTAAAGATAACTTATTAAAAGGACATTCCTCTGATTCATGTTCTATGCAAATAATACAAACAACTGATTTGTGACCCTATAGTGTTCAAATAGTGTGGCCTGAATATGGATTAATATAGGCCAAGCACAATCCATAAACGTATATATTTCACTTCAAGTGGACATTTGATTTCTTGCTGGAGCCACATAATGAGAACAGGGAGTGTCTCATTACCGCAGTGTGACACCACTGTGCTGTTTATTCTATTGTGTTGTGCTTTAGGCAGCAGACCATGCTTCAAAACAAAAAAAATGTGGTTATTGTTTGATGAGATGTAACTTTCACAGAAAATAATACTGTGGCTGCTTTAGAGAAAACTCAAAAACATCAACTGAATATATAATCAACACATGCTAAAATTATGTGCAAATTGTTACATACTACATTTCATTAAATTGCGTATTTGTAGTATGGCCATTGTGTTTCTACAAAGTGATGAACAAAACATGATAATGCATAATTTACTGTATAAAATGTGTAAACTGTTTTCGCAATATTAAGGGTAAATATTAAAGGTTTGATAGGGAGTCTGCAACTTGTTAGCTTAAAGATTTTATTACTTTGCCTAGAATGTTCCAATATATGGCACCATAAATGCACAGCAGAGCTGATCTGTAACCTACTTGGTGATGTCAACTGCTTAAAGTTTAATGTCATACTGTGGAAGATTTCAGGAAAAGTAAAAATATCTTTATGAAAACAAGCAGGTGGCTACCCACCAGAAAAGTTACATTGTCCACCTCTCACATCCTGTCTTGTTAGCCATCAGGCTATATCTTTGTTTGGCAAGTGGTGCGCACCATCTCTTACATTTTATATTATATTCTTTATGCGTCTTAAATTCAAATACATGTGTTGTTAAATAAAGATAATGAATTCACTCCCAATGCGACATGGCAGCCCTCTTGCCTATTTACTGTGTGGAGCTGTCTCTCTGATGGCTCTAATTAAATCAGTCTGATTATGAGCATGGCGACTGCACTGACCCTACCCCGTGGGTCCTATACCGCTGACCCTTGTTCCGCACACACTTGAATCAATGTGCCCTTGTAATTCCTCTCTTGTCTTTGTTAGCCTTTAGTCTATGTATGTGGTGACTCACATCTATTTTTTGTGATGGTGGAGATACTGGAGGGACTGCTGTTTTCAATCAACAATAGATTTTCTGTCATTCATGTTTAATAGCTATTTCCAGAGCTGTCCATGGCCTCTTTGTGCCCTCTTTCAATTGAATTTCTCTGTTTCAGTTAATTATTTTTTTTGACTGAGAATGTATAGCTAATTGCAGAAAAATTGCTAGTAGTTAACATAAACTGTATATATATAAATGGTCCACAAGGTTGCTCCCGCGAGCATTAGTAACATATTTGATTGACAGCATTGCTAAGTGCCTGTCCTGCTAAACCAGCAGTGCGGGTGTAAAGGGGGGTTACCTTCAATAACCTTGCTCCGGCTTGGCTCTTTGGTTGCAATGATACTCGTCGTTGGAATTCCTAATATGTAAGTTGGCTCCAAATTCACCCCTATAACTGCTAGCCTTGATGAGCCTCATTTAACTGGAACTGAATCTTATGGGTGATTCATTAGGTACATTAGATGAGCGGTTAGTTAGCTCTGAAGTCATATAATCTTGCAGTTTAAAAATATAACTTTTCTTTTCAATTCTAACTTTTAAGGAAATAGGATCTTGGAAACAAAAGCACTGCCAAAACAGCTGCATAGGTCAGATAAAAACATCTATCTGGCTTTCTGATTAAATTGTAGTCATAGTATTAACATCCCCTCCCCGAACTACCACCTTAACGTGGTGGAGGGGTTTGAGCACCCGAATGATCCTGGGAGCTATGTTGTCGGGGGCTTCATGCCCCTGGTAGGGTCACCCATGGCAAACAGGTCCTGGGAGACGGGTCTGACTAAGAGCGGTTCAGAAGCCCTACATGAAGAGGAAAAGAACAAGGCCAGTTACGTCGCCTGGACTGGCGTTACCGGGGCCCCACCCTGGAGCCAGGCCTGGGGTGGGTGCTCGGCAGCGAGCGCCTGGTGGCCCAGCCCGAAGGAACGACGTGGGGCCGTCCTCCCGTGGACCCACCACCTGCGGGAGGAGCCATGTGGGGCGGGTGCAGAGAGATCCGGGCGGCGGGGGACCTCGACGACCGGATCTCCGGACATGGAGACTAGCTCTGGGGACATGGAATGTCACCTCGCTGGGGGGGAAGGAGCCTGAGCTTGTGCAGGAGGTTAAGCGTTACCAGCTAGATATAGTCGGCCTCACCTCCATGCACAGCTTGGGCTCTGGAACCCAACTTTCTCTGGCGTTGCCCGCGGGGAGCGGCGGCAAGCTGGTGTGGGCTTGCTCATTGCCCCACAGCTCAGCCGCTGCATGTTGGGGTTCACTCCGGTGAACGAGAGGGTCGCGTCCCTGCGCCTTCGGGTCGGGGACAGGTCTCTCACTGTTGTGTCGGCCTACGGGCCAAACAGCAGTGGAGAGTACCCGGCCTTCTTGGAGTCCCTGGGAGGGGTACTAGACAGTGCACCAACCGGGGACTCCGTTGTTTTCCTGGGGGACTTCAACGGCCATGTGGGTAACGACAGTGACACTTGGAGGGGCGTGATTGGGAGGAACGGCCTCCCCGATCTGAACCCGAGCAGTGTTTTGTTATTGGACTTCTGTGCTAGTCACAGTTTGTCCATAACAAACACCATGTTCGAGCACAAGGGTCACCAGGACACTCTAGGTCGGAGGTCGATGATCGACTTTGTTGTCGTGTCATCTGACCTCCGACCGCGTGTCTTGGACACTTGGGTGAAGAGAGGGGCTGAGCTGTCAACTGATCACCACCTGGTGGTGAGTTGGATCCGCCGGCGGAGGAGGAAGCCGGACAGACCTGGCAGGCCCAAGCGCATTGTGAGGGTCTGCTGGGAACGTCTGGCGGAGCCCTCTGTCAGGGGGGTCTTCAACTCCCACCTCCGGGAGAGCTTCTCCCTGATCCCGGGGGAGGTTGGAGACATGGACTCCGAGTGGGCCATGTTCTCCACCTCTATTGTCGATGCGGCTGCTCGTAGCTGTGGATGTAAGGTCTGTGGTGCTTGTCGCGGCGGCAATCCCCGAACCCGGTGGTGGACACCGGAAGTAAGGGATGCCGCCAAGCTGAAGAAGGAGTCCTATCGAGCCTTGTTGGCTCGTGGGACTCCTGAGGCAGCTGATGAGTACCGGCGGGCCAAGCGTGCCGCGGCTCGGGCAGTCACAGAGGCAAAAACTCGGGGTTGGGAGGAGTTCGGGGAGGCCATGGAGGAGGACTATCGGACGGCCTCAAAGAGATTCTGGCAAACTGTCCGATGCCTCAGGAGGGGGAAGCAGTGCTTCACCAACACTGTTTACAGTGCGGGTGGAGAGCTGCTGACCTCGACTGGGGATGTTGTCGGGCGGTGGAAAGAATACTTTGAGGATCTCCTCAATCCCACTGTCACGTCTTCCGAGGAGGAAGCAGAAACTGGGGACCCAGAGGCGGACTCGTCCATCACCCTGGCTGAAGTCACTGAGGTGGTTGGCAAGCTCCTCGGTGGCAAGGCTCCGGGGGTGGACGAGATCCGTCCTGAGTACCTCAAGTCTCTGGATGTTGTGGGGCTGTCTTGGCTGACACGTCTCTGCAACATCGTGTGGCGGTCGGGGACAGTACCTGTGGAATGGCAGACCGGGGTGGTGGTCCCTCTGTATAAGAAGGGGGACCGGAGGGTGTGTTCCAATTACAGGGGAATCACACTCCTCAGCCTTCCCGGTAAGGTCTATTACAGGGTACTGGAGAGGAGAATCCGACCGATAGTCGAACCTCGGATTCAGGAGGAGCAGTGTGGTTTTCGTCCTGGTCGTGGAACACTGGACCAGCTCTATACTCTCCATCGGGTCCTCGAGGGCTCATGGGAGTATGCCCAACTAGTTCACATGTGTTTTGTGGATCTGGAGAAGGCATTCGACCGTGTCCCTCGTGGTGTCCTTTGGGGGGTGCTCTGGGAGTATGGGGTCCGGGGCTCTTTGCTAAGGGCTGTCCGGTCCCTGTATGACCGGAGCAGGAGCTGTGTTTGCATTGCCGGCGGTAAGTCAGACCTGTTCCCGGTGCATGTTGGACTCCGCCAGGGCTGCCCTTTGTCACCGGTTCTGTTCATTATATTTATGGACAGAATTTCTAGGCGCAGCCAGGGGCTGGAGGGGGTCTGGTTTGGGAACCACAGGATTTCATCTCTGCCGTTTGTAGATGATGTTGTCCTGATGGCTTCTTCGAGCCAGGACCTGCAGCAGGCACTGGGGCAGTTTGCAGCCGAGTGTGAAGCGGCTGGAATGAGAATCAGCTCCTCCAAATCCGAGGCCATGGTTCTCGACCGGAAAAAGGTGGTTTGCTCTCTCCGGGTGAGTGGTGAGTCTCTGCCCCAAGTGGAGGAGTTCAAGTATTTCGGGGTCTTGTTCACGAGTGAGGGAAGGATGGAGCGTGAGATTGACAGGCGGATCGGTGCAGTGTCTGCAGTGATGTGGTCGCTGTATCGGTCTGTTGTGGTAAAGAAGGAGCTGAGCCGGAAGGCGAAGCTCTCGATTTACCGGTCAATCTACGTTCCTACCCTCACCTATGGTTATGAGCTTTGGGTAATGACCGAAAGGACAAGGTCGCGGATACAAGCGGCTGAAATGGGCTTCCTCCGCAGAGTGGCCGGGCGCACCCTTAGGGATAGGGTGAGGAGCTCGGTCACACGGGAAGAGCTCGGAGTAGAGCCGCTGCTCCTACACGTTGAGAGGAACCAGTTGAGGTGGCTCGGGCATCTGCTTAGGATGCCTCCTGGACGCATCCCTAGGGAGGTGTTCTGGGCATGTCCCACCGGGAGGAGGCCCCGGGGAAGACCCAGGACATGCTGGAGGGACTATGTCTCTCGGCTGGCCTGGGAACGCCTTGGGGTCCCACCGGAGGAGCTGGAGGACATGTCCGGGGTGAGGGAAGTCTGGGAGTCCCTGCTTAGACTGCTGCCCCCGTGACCCGGCCCCGGATAAGCGGAAGAAAATGGATGGATGGATGGATGGAGTATTAACATTTTGACATTTTCTTCTACTCCCTGTGCAAGTTATTTATCAGGTTTAGAATGAATGAATCAAAATTACACTGTAATTTTCAAGGTAAGAATCAGTATAATACTTAATTATCATAACATTTAAGGCACAATCCACTCTCCATGATGTTGGTATTACTTTGCCTGTAATGTTTCACTATATGGCTATATGTTCCACTATATCTTACATTTATGCAATTACATGTGTTTTATTGCTTAGAAATACCTGTATAAACATGCATTCTTATTGCGAGTGAACCTCTAAATCTGATCTGTGTCATTCTGATGGCATCACCTGCTCGTCTCCATGGAGATCTTATTGCTTTGCCAGTAATGTTTCACTCCATGGTAACAAGCACGTGATACCATTACAAGGTTACAGGTCAGATTAGAAATCCACTCAAAGAAGAATGCATGTTTTTACAGGTATTTCTAAGCAATAAAAGACATGTACACATATAGTAGAACATTACAAGCAAAGTAACACACCATGCAACACCATGGAGAGTAGAGTGTGCCTTAAATGATAATTAAGTATTACAATGATTCTACATTTATCACCTTTGATTCATTCTTTCTAAACCTGAAAAATAACTTGCAAAGGGAATAGAAAAAAATGTCAAAATGTTAATACTATGACTACAATTTATTAAGAAAGCCAGAAAGATGTTTTAGATCAGTTTACAAATTACTTTACATCAATTTACTTTACTTTATCTGACCTATGCCGCTGTTTTGGCAGTGCTTTTGAAAGTTTCCAAGAGCCTATTTCCTTAAAAGCTAGAAATAAACTATTATAGCCAAAATCAGTTCATCTAATCATGTAACAATAACTTTTGATTAATCTAGTTTATCTTGTGTGACTTTATGAATGACTTTATGATTTTTTTCCCTCAAACAAATTTGGAAAATAGATTGTGCTGTTTGATAAATCTTATTATTTATCTCATTTTAATCTTTTAAACTTTATTCAAGGAGAACTCCAGCCTCTTACAACTCTCAGGTTACTTCAATTTATTCTCCAACAGTTATTTGTTCAAACTGTTATTGGATAAATGGGGTGTTATAATATGAGAAAACCATTTACATTTACAATTGGATCTTTTATACATAAAGCATGAAATGTCAGTGCTATGTGAAGCAGTTTTACTGTGTCAGCTCGAAATTAATACATGAAAAGATGACAAGAAAAGATAAATTACTGAGCAAGATTTTTGAGTAAGAAATAATTTGATTTCAAAGTAGGCAACCCTTGACATCAAGACTGGATTCCAATATTATATTAGTTTCTTAAATGTATTTTGCTCCTATTATTTGTAGCTATAAACTAACTATTCACTGTGTGGTGTGGCTGAGGGTAATGCCACATTAACTCCAGAAAATACCAGTCCTGCCTCTGCTCTTAATGACCCCATTGTGCTATCAGCTCCATCTTGTTCAACAGAAGAGGGCTTTCACTTCAGGCCTGTACAATGCACTGAGAGGTGGCCCTTCTTATCACAACGGGCCCTGAGTGTGAGGGGGGTCTCAGGGGCCGGACCCAACCCCAGCGGCCCCTGTGCTCATTCCCCAGCCTCCTTTGGAACTTTGCACTGGACCAGAACTGTTTCATCTCCCCAGACATCCCACTGCGTACATTCCACACCAGTAGACTGCAGCTCATGCCAAGTGTGATATATATGACTGTAGGTTAGTCTCCGAGGAGGGACAAAAGCCTTTGAAAAGTTGGACGAGAATGTAAGAGACAGAATGACAGTATATTAAGTGTTAGAAGAGCAGTGTACAAAGGTCCTCTAGAATGCAAGTATTAAGTGTCAAAGTCAGGCTAAGCCACAAGATGTCAAAACGTATTATGTGAGAGAACTATACATTCCGATTCAGTCCTTATGTTTTGGCACAGAAGGCAAAATAACCAAGTAAAATGATAGAAAATGTAGCTTCTTGTTGTTAAATTTGACCTATTTGAGTTGAAAGTATTGACATGCCTCAACAAATCGAATGTACAAACAAAGGCCATTCCCGTTTGGTGAAAGGTAAACATATTCACTTACAAGAAATAACTGTGGTTCAGTGTAGTCCGCTCCTGGAATGCAGAAAGAGCTTTTACTAAAAAATTTGATCATGTTAAAAAAAAACACAATTGTTATAGGCACCGATTGTAATTCATGACAATATTATGTGATCTCATGCTAATTCTGACAAATTTCAAGGTCATTCTAAAACAAAAAATTAAAAGCAAAGAGTATCTAGTTTTAGTTTTGATGATCTAAATTTGTAAGTTTTGTTTTAATAAAACAAATATTGTCTTGTGAGTTGTTGGTGTTGCCATTATAGCCATGCTCCTTTGTGATTCCTTCAACCAATCAACTGTACATACCTGAAAGTGTAAATATAGCTTTTCAGGTGGGTGACATTGGCTTGTCTCCATGGAGAAGTTGCTGGGTGGCGTCTCCTGTCATAAAATTGAATGTCATGCTGTAGAATATTCTAAAGCAAAGCGAATGGAGAGAAGCTGTTGGCAGACCAGCTACCAGAAAAATTACATAATACACCTTTAAATAAGACTTGTACAATTTTCGGTAAGAGAAAACATTTTGAAACACACTGTCTTGAGCTTGTGATCACTGAGGCATTGACCTGTCAACCGTGAGCAGAAACAGAACTCTCTCCCTCACTGTGTGTTCAGCCGGTCAGAAGACTTTGGTGTGCAGTCTAAACACTTGAGAGGGGCCTGACACATGACAGACACCCAGCACCCCAGTGTTTATGCTCATAAACTGCACTATTCCCACCAGGAGATGCCAACTCTGCACCTATAGGGCTGTGGTAGGAACAAACAAGAGCTGGTAGCCTTATGTATTGTATCCATCCTTTCTCATACTAAATGGACTGTGATCTCTGTGTATTTTCACTGCCCAACACACATGGTGTGGGTGTCTGAATTTAGTTAAAGGTGGGTGGGGTGAGAAAGGATAAATGTTAGCATGAGCGCTGTGGGAAAAGCCTGATAGCGTGTATCCACAAAGGATGGATGGTCTGGTTGACCTCAGCAAAGCAAAGACCTCTAAATTAGGTGTAGCAGTATCCCATATTTGAGATTAAGTTTAGTTTAAACAATTTTCTAGAGTTCAGTTCAGGTTTGATCAGTGAACACTGTTGTTGTGTCCCTGGGCAAGACACTCCACCACCTTGCCTATGTTTGGAAGTACTAATTGCTACTAATAGTATTTCCCAAGAAACTTCCCTTTGCTCTTCCAATGTGCTAATTAACTCGCCACTCCAAGCTCCTGCTCAGTTTATGTTCAGAAATAATAATAGATTTATACATTCTGTTTGCAGCGCATATACTTATGCCACCACTAATGTCAACAAGAGAGCACATTTTTAAAGGTGCTCTATGTAACCTTTCTAATGAGTGTTCTGCCTCCTGCTTGTCTCTATAAGATGCCATTTCTTTAATTGAATATTACACAGCATGGCACTGAACTGAACTATCTTGCATTTATTGAACTACATTACAAAACAAGTATATTGTTATTGCTAAAAACGCTGTCACTACATGGTAACTGATAAAATTAAATTGGTTAAAATTCCACTCTGAAATATTTTAGGAAAATTGCTAGCTTTTTCATGGAGACAATCAGGTCGTGAACCATTCCCTAGAAAAGTTACATAGTGCACCTTTACTTTATCATCACTAAAAGGTTGAAGTAAGCATTTTGAGCTTCAGCATAACAGGACAGGTCTTTACAAATATTTACCACAAAATGCCCACAAAAAGACAGACTATTTCTTTTGTCTTCATAGTGTTGCCTTCGGACCCTGGCTCAGCTTTTCCACAGAGGAGCACTTGTTATATCCCGTTGCTTCAGGACCAGATGTGTCTGACTGTCTCCAGATGCACAATGCAGGGCTGTTAAGAGCTCAGTCTGAATCCTATTTGATGTGAAGAGCAGAGCAGCTGCAGCCCACTGTCTGAACTGCAGACTTGACTAAACAAACTTCCAGCTAAAGTGTGGCGCCCCCATAGGTCACTGCCATTAAGACCATTAAGAACATCAACATCTACACAGCAGGTGTGGTCATGTACAGAAGGGCTGCTTATGTAATCAACAGTGTCCATAGCTTTGCCATCGCTGAAAAGTCCACACACTAAGAAGTGCTTATAAACTCATTGCAGTGAATACTTAGGATGCAAGCCATTTTCATTGAACTTTTTCTTTTTTCATGTTTTAAGAATTGGTACATTACCTTTAACAATATTATGGATATTATAGATTTTTCAATACGCGCCAGGATAGGTATGCCTTCTACCCCAGGGTAGAAGGCATACCAGTGCACTGTATGTGCAAAGTTGGTTAAGCGTTTTGCCCAAGGACACAACAACAATATAAAAAATTCCACCATAAACTCACACTAGAATTACATATTACAGAAAGAATCTGGCAATATAGAAAAATCACATGATTTTGGCCCTATGCACTCCTTTGAAAGAAAACAGTATGGGCTCAAAAACCCATGGCTCCTGTGTATCCAGAGAGAATTCCCCAGATTTCCAGGTTTCTAACTGACCATGGGTAAACAGTTGTGCAAGATGTTCAGAGCTGTTGCCAGGGCAGGTTCAGCGCTAAGAAAAAGCTTTTAGAGTGTAATGAAGAATGACATTTCTCAGGACATTTCTTTTAAGAATTAGTATACAACCAAAGCAATACAAACAGATGGAACAATTTTTTTAAATAAATTTCACAAAATGTCTCATAGCCTTTTCTCCAGGCTGCACTGCGATAGAAATCCATGGTTATTGCGGATTATAGAGATTTTCAGATTTCTTAAAGTCAAACTCAGTTTGCACATCCTGGAAACATTTCTGGTCTTCGCACCAACCTACCCATAGTTCCTTACCTGGCCAACCAGAACAACACGGTTTGACAAAACTTTACAAACACACATCGGTCCAGAGCCGTATCCTGTCTTCCTCACTTCAGAGGGCATGATTAACAAATCAGAAAGATGCGTAGTTCGTTCATATCAAAACAAACATGGCTGCTTCCACATAAAAAAGAAGAAAAAAAGGGACAGAAACAGCACAGATTTTTGCAGAATGAACAATTGAAGTACGGTTCTCATGTAAATTAAGTTATTTTAATGGTGTAATGTGCTCTGTTGATTTGTATATTTATTGTTTTTAATGTTGTACAGCACTTTGGGCAGCTTTGGTTGTTGGAAGGTGCTATAAAGTTTGATTGATTGATAGATATATTGCCCTAAATGTTTTAAGAGTTTTTGAGGAGACATCTTCTGCATTTCAAACATGATATGACATAAACATGATATAAATTAGCGACTGTGGTTGGACAATCTCAAATTTGGACGGAGGATTTTCACCCTCTATTGGCCGGTTCCAGACCCTTCTGCCTTTGATCAGAAAGTAGAAGGGACTGGTTGGTCAAGCAATCTCTGACCAGCCAGTCTCTTCCAGTACCAGGCCTGTATAATGTAACAGAACGGGAATCTGACGCAAACCCAATAGCACATCCTACCTAAATTTAAGTTTTAAACAGTTTAATGATGGTGAATAAAATAAGGTTTTGAATAAATGACTGACCTAAAATGCTACACTTACAGTTAGCCAGCAGTGAGTGAAAACCTTTCTGTAGAAGCATTTTTAGTCTAAAAGACTAAAAATATTAGGCTGCTGAATTATTCCCAGAAAACAGTTGTCTTGCATAAATCAATCCACCAAAGTACTTTTCTTTATATTTTATGGCTGAAAAGGAAATTCACATGTCTTCTCCCAGGGCTATTGAATGGAAGATACTGGGGAAGACAAAGAACTACAATCTGTTCTATAGATCAGCCCTTTCACTCTCCACATGTAGGAACACTCTCTCCACCCCCACCTTCTGTGCTTTAAACCGACAAAGATCATTGCTAAAAGCACACTTTGGAAGTCTGTAGCAGAATTAGATTCACTATACTGTCTCTGTCTCTGCAGTGACCTTAGCCAACTCTAAAAGAATTCTCAGCTAGCTGTTAAAGTGAGAAGCGGAAGGGAAAAAAATCTGACTATATTTGAGGAATGTGGGAGGTGATATTACTCAGATTTTGCCCAGTACGTAAAGAATGACCTTGTGCTTGTGAGAAAAATGGGTGCGAGGAGATGGAGCAGACAGAACTCTCCAAAGGGGTTGCTGACAGATATTAGGACCGATCAAATCAATCCAAATGAAGGTCTCTTTCACCAGTGTTATCAGGAGGTATGTGGGGGAACTACCTAGAAAACAGACACTATGTTACACCACGCAAAAAAAACAAAAAAATAATAATGTTTGTTAAATCATATCCCTATAAATCCCGTCTCATTGTGGTCTCACCCTGCTATCCTTTGACATTTCTGAATACATATTGTTTTGATTAGTGAAAATTAACAACTACTGTATATTATGGGGTTTTGTGTCCTGCTCCTCATGTCAGATTGAATGGAAAATTTCTGCAAAAATCTGAGAAAATTATGACATATATTGTCCAGTAGTTTCCTGTTTGGCACTCTTATGCAACAACATTAGCACAATGCAGCTCTTCATTAGTCTGTAGACTCTGTACTTCTAACAATGAACAAACAAAACATTACATAATATTCAACAAATGAGGACAAGAGTGGTCCTGCTGCTATGAAACTAGTAATTACCTGTCTTGTTCCAATGAAAGGTATCAAAGCAGACACCATAAAGCCTATACAGAAGCAATATAGCCTTATGTTAGCCAATAGGTTAGAAACTTTTCTCCATTAAAATATACAGTTAAAAAGCAATTTCCTACAAGTAACTCTTGAGCTGTGTACACCTGTCATAACGACCGACGGGGGAACCAAAGATTCAGACATCTGCATTCCCGTGTCTGTTCATTTACAGACACGGGAATGCAGATGAAGGTTGACGGAGTAGACAGTTTAGAATGGTGTTGTATGCTGTAGTCTTCGAGGTAGTCGTGGGTAGCGGGGTCAGAGGCTGGGAAGTCCGTACTGGTTGAGTTGAACAGGGTCTGAGCAGGATCTGATGAAGAACAAAAAATAGCCAACTGAGTATCGAGGGCATAAATGCAAAAAATAGACTGAGCCAAGCAGAGTAGTTCCACAGAGGATACACATTCACGGACAATCTGGAGCTGAGTGTCAGGTCTTAGGTCCCTTTGTCCTGCCCAGGTGTAGCTTGATTGAGGATGGGTTGCAGGTGTGTATGGGAGGAGCCAAAATCTCCACCCAGCTCCAGGCTACGACACACAAGGGAGGGGGAATCACTATACAAGTGCCCCAAAATATACCACATTGTTTACTTTGCACAAATGTATTTAGCTAGCAATATGCAATTTTACAAGGATGGCTTAGTATTAAAATAAAATGGATAACTTATGCTCAGTTTGTTACTCATTACCTGTTACCCATAGCTCCGACTGCACGTGGAGCAACTGCAATGTGGAAGCTACAAGAATTCCAACTCACTTGCAACTTGGAAATGCAGGACTCATTTAGCGCTGGGATGAAAAAAATTACATCTGTCTATCTTGATGGTATATCTATATTTTTATTCACTTCCTCAAGTTCATCGCGATCATACTTCTTCTCTGACCGGCTGGCTAACAGCATGTAAGATGGTGTTATTAATTGTCTAAATGAATGGGAAAAACACAGTAACAGATGTTGTTTTTGGACCAGGCTCAGATCTTGTAGCTCAAACCTCTGAGGGCTGCTCCTGCTAAGCCTCCAAAGCTGTCATGGAAGAATATTATTTAAATGTATTCGCTCTCACAAGCTGCCCAGGTTTATTAGCATGTCTGCCCTTGCACTTGCCGGCATTTCCAACTTCCATAATACCAATCAAGCGCTCTGTGCTGAAACACGGAGTACCATGTTTGTTTAGCACCCATCTGCATTTGTGAGTATGCAGTTGATTTAAGAACTGCTTTACATAAGAAACTACAAGTCTACGGAATTTGATTACAGATAGTTTTGTGTGTATTTTTGGGCGCTGGTTGGTGCTGTATGAATATACAAGTCTGCTGTTTCTAAAATTGTTGATATAAATAATAAATTTGCCTTTTATTAATGTAACAAAACATAATAAGTATTCACATTCAACAGGCATTGGCAGGCATGTGTCATTTCCGTTTCAAGCTAATCACTCACATTGTGTACTGCTAAAAGCTCTTTCCATATTAGACAATGCCATGAATGTGTCATTAGCATTTGAGTTATACACATGCCTTTTGTGGTCTCAAAACAAATTAGTATGCACAGGTGGAAAACTGACCGATTAATGTCACTTATCAGGTTTGCTGATATTAGCTATACAGTCAGTGAACCTAGCTCTTGAGGTAACAAAGGAAGCATTTGGATTACTGAAATATAAATATAACAAGTTCTTTTAGTGCTTTTGTGCTGTGTTTACTACCGTCCCCAGCGGTTAGCACATGTACAGTTCCGTTTAGACAGATCAAATATTGGACAGAACAGAGTGGAGGATGGACAGAAGTCTCCATGCATACCTGGATTGAAACATAGAGCACAAATGACCTTAACCACGCCATGATTGTGGCGTCACCTGCTAATCTCTATGGACAAAAATGAAATTCTCTATTTTCCTGGGCCATTGAAACATAAAAATATAATTTAACCAAATTTACCATATGTCAGGGAGATTATGAACGTGTGACAGCTTAACCACTCACACCTAATAAACCTCAATAAACCCGCAGACAATGGCAGGATAAAGTACTCCTCCGTAGTCCTCTATAATGACTGTCGGTGCAGCCTTTGCTCTGATGATGCAGTATTCTGACAGACTGTGCTGGCTGCCTTCAGAAGCCATGTTCTGTCTTAAGCCGGCCTTTGGTGCAGGGGAATTGTAAGATTTTCAATGCAACAATAACTGCACAAAGAACTCAAATGAATTCTGAACTTTGGTCTGTTTCTATTCTATGTCTCTAAGCCACAGATATTTATATATTAGTATAATAGTGCACCTTAGACATTCTTTATTAAAATGAACATTTTTAGAATATCAGAAGCTTGATTTTAAGATATTGGTCATACTCATGCTATTTTTGTTGTTGGTGTGCACTAGTAAAGGATGATACCAGTGTTTTTTGTTGCAGTCCAGTACCAAGTAATACTATGAAGTATCGTAATATCAATCCAGTACTGATGATATTCAAGCATGAGAATGAGAATCAATACTTTTTGATACCTCAGCCAGTATTGATGTTTTGATGTTGATCTGCCCATCATGATTGTACACAACTTGTCAGTAACACTAGATCAGCTTGTGCATTTGGTGTATTGATATTTATGTTCTGATCTTCTTTCATACATTTCTGCTGGAAACCAGACACACTGTCTCTACCCTGTAGGAAAAAATGTACTTTTGATTAGAAACTAAAGTGACTGATATTTTCATCCATGATCCTGATGAATGTAAAAGACTTTGCATAAAAGGTTCATTCATTTTAGCAGTAATAAATATGGCCCATGCCTGCGGCATGGGTGCTTGGATAGGGCTCGATGCCACAAGTGTGTTTGGGGGACATGAGTGCTTTGCGCTGCCTTTGTCAACATTGACTCAGTGTTGACGATAACATATTATCAGCAAGAACAACTATGCATATCCCATGCCTATGGCATGGGTTCACGCGCAACTTCGGCAACAGTTTGCAACGATGAGTGCATGAGCGAACGCAATAGGCTTGGGCCTAATAATAAATAATAATTTTTTGAAAGCTCTCGATTTCCCCCACATCACCGTGGGGTCAATGGCAGATGACAAGAGCGTCAGGGTCGCCCATTGACCTCCCATTGATTTCCATTCATTTTAGCAGTAATAAATATGGCCCATGCCTGTGGTATGGGTGCTTGGACAGGGCTCTATGCTAGGACTGTGTCTGAGTCAATGTTAGCCCATTGACTGAATGCTGACTTTGACATGTTAGCAAGAACAAATATGCATATCTCATGCTTATGGCATGTGTTGCCAGGATACTGGAGTAAGGGCAGGGGGGGATGAGTGCATGGGCTATTCGCAGAAGCAATAGGCCTTACACCCTATAGGGGCTCAGGCCTAATAATAACAATAAAATAGAGAACAACAGGCTGAACAGTACAGTACAGCACACTTACCTAACACATTTATATTTATTCAGCTACATGAAGCATAGACAGCAAAGTTAATACATGTTTAGGTAAGATATTAACAGTTAATCATCATTTTCATCACTTTCATCACAGTTCACACCGTAGAACTAGCAAACACATAAAATATAACATAAACTCTGGCTCATATTACATATACACACAAAATTGCATATGAACACATGGAAAATATACATACCACTTTGGTCTGCTATAGTCAACTTTATATTTTACTTTTCAATTGTTTCTTAAATAGTGCTCTGTTGGGTAAGAGTTCGCATTAGCGTAAAAGGCTGAACCAGAAAACAGGAAGTAGTTTTCGTGACCTTTAACTACACTTATGATAAACTAAACATATACAATATTGTTTCAAATGAAAAATTATCAACTTCATGGTCTTATAAATGAAGGGGAAATAAATAAGGGGAAATTAAATATGAAATGTATAAATGAAAACGAGTCAAACACACAAACATGGTGGTAGAAACACCATCCCGCCAACTACTGGCCAAACAAGTAAATTGTAATATATTTAAAAAAAAAACAAGCTAACAAGTTTACTCTCGATCTCACTCCAAATTACTAAATCTACTGAATTCTTCATCCTCGATGTCGCTTCTGAACAACTCCACCTGCTCAAGAAGCAGATGAAGCTACTGGAGCAGGTGGAGTTGTACACTGGTACTGGTACACAAGCACAGTGTGCCCTTGCACAGTTGTCAGTAACAAAGATGTGATAGTCTATACTTGAATAATTTCACATATAAGTCACATCTGAGTATATGTCGCACCCCCAGACAAATTATGAAAAAAGTGTGACTTATAGTCCGATAAATACAGTATGTATTTATTAATATTATAGGTTTGGTTGACCTTTTTAATTTACAGTTAAAATACCATTTTTATTGTTGGGATTTGTGGTTATGAGTTTTACATGACTCTAAGTGATGAACAATGAAGTCCTATCTTTATTCTTTTATCTATTCACTGCGGTCGACTATTATTTCAAATACAAAAGTAACAATGCCCCAGAGTGCGTTCTCCAATTTAGAAAGCGTTGAGGCGGATCATTGTAGATATTCAAAGTAATAACTTTTTTTTTAAAGCAGCTGTCAGCTCACTTTAGGAGCAGGCTACAGAAGGGATATTTCAATTTTCCTTTGAAGTCAGAGTCACAGAAGACAGAAGCAAAGCTATTTTAACATGGATGTGGGAACATGGGAGTTTCTGTTCTGGCATTTTACTCTCACCCTATTATTACCCATTAGCTGCTGGATACTGTGTCACTTCTAGAATAGAAATAATTCTATCTTAATCTGTAACAAAGCAAAACTGTGATGTGAATATGTTATTTTCATATCATTACTACTTTCAGTGGGTGGGATAAAAAAGTTGGTGAATGGTTTGCCATGTTTTGTCAAGTTGGGAAAGCATTAAGATAAGTGTATCTTCAAAACTGTAGCTCTTGTGGTGTGTTCTCTGTCTGAAATGTCCAGGTCAGTCATCAGTGTTGGCAAAGAGGCAACAGCTGATGTTGGAGTGAATGCTGGTCATTGGGCAATCCAATTTACAAATTCACAGGATCTTGCTGAAAAAGTGAGGTGGTTGGCTATAAGAATTCCACATGAAGCAGCATACTAATCATGACGTAAATGATGTAATATGTTATGAAGAGGTTGTCCTATTCTCTGGTAAAACTTTCAGGAGAAGTGTGTGACCCCAGTACTGCATCTCATCATAATCTCTGTTTGGAGTACCTAGCAAGAGCATTAGCCAAAAGTGAATATGTTGAAAGAGGAATATCTTGCATGTGGCCATATTATACCTGGATATGCATTTCATTACCAATGAGTGAGCACAAAAATTAACTTGACAAGTCCTACAATGACTTTTTCTGTAAAATGCTGTCACATACCTCTAAGTGTCCCACTGGGAAATTAAGTCAATAAAAGGTTTGTGTAAGCTGGGTCTGTATTTTATGTTCACTGATGTTGACAGAACCAACCTGACCGTGACCTCCATATTCCATTTGGTGAAGCGGCTCTGGCCCTAGCTAACATCAAACACAGATTAGCCATGATTTATGGGAATGCAGTGCTCTTCTCAAATAGAACTGCGTGCTGGCTCTAGATTAGTAAATGCACTGTGCGGCTTATCGCTGTGTTGCTTTCTCCGGAGGGGCTAGTAATTTGTTCATTGGGCAGATGCTTAGCTCTTTGGTACAATAATGCTAATCTGTAAACACTTCAATCAGCTCAGTAAACATAATTAGGTTTCTAACATAGCGAGTGATGGCACAGAAGCCAGACATTCTGATGCAGTGCATTGTTATTAGAGGCATGCGCATGAAGTGGGCACCAAATCACTTTAAATGGGATGATTATGTCTGAACTGTGATTACAATTACTTTTGAAAAGAAGAATTCACTGATTGAGCACTAGGTCAAATTAGTTCAAGATGGAGCAAAAATGTGAAGTCACAGTGTGAAATTTCAACATTATGGATTTTTCTAGTGTGGGGTAAATGTTCTTTAGCAACTTATACCATTCATTCCAGGTAGCCTCTAGAGGTAGCTTGATATTTCTCAGCCTTGATGCAATCGTAGCTCAAAATTTTGTGTAATCTTGTTTACAGACTAACACACCAAAAGCATAACCCTAATGCGTAAAATGTATGTTTCACTTGCAAACACCTAATCATGGCTGCAAATGCGACCCAAAACCCCAGTATGTCACTTTGAAGCACTCGCTGCAGGTTGACAAGTGACCCGAGTACTCCAGCCCGACCTCAAATTTGGTGTATCCCTCAACACTGTCTAGTCATTTTCTAAGTGTGTCTTCAACAATACACACAGACAAAACCAGATATTAAGTATGTAGGTTTCAGAGCTGTTAGTCATTAGCTTATGGAGAAAGAATGCCTGGAATCTATAGCATCCAGGAGTCAAACCTCACTGACAATTCCATGTTTCACGTATTCAGTGACATAATGACAGCACACAGTGGGTTTTTATTCATACAGTCTTTGTGAGTATGGCCATTCATCTGTATATGTTGCTATTGTTTTCTAATTTTTCACAGAAATTTAAAGGTGGATTATATATCTAACACATACTTTAGATGAATGAAAAACATGCTACTATTGCTTTGAATTGTTTACAGGCAACGTAACATAGAATCACAAAATTAACCCTAATCAAAATGTCAAGAACATGGGGTGATGAGCAAAGGAGGGAGGGTTGAAGAGACTTTGAGAAACCCATATATTCCTCTGAGACAATTGGATCCCACAACACAAACAGAGCCATTGTTTTAATAGTTGTACGAAGAATGTTTACGCAGACCCAGCCAAAATCACTCTCATTAACCACACTGCTGGAGCACATGCAGCGCCTTAGGCCATCCAGCTCAACTTTTGGAAGAACATGTTACAACTACAGCGTCAGATAGGATCAGTTTGATCTGTTGGCATAGAAGCAAACGATTACCATATTTATTCGATTTATAGATATATTTGCAACAAGTTCAGAATTTGCGTGAGGACAGAATCATTTCATTTCAAGGACTACATAGTGTGTTTCTGATCATATGCAAAAAAAATCCACTGTCAAGCGAACAACATAGTGACAACAGCTTTAGTATGCAAGTTCTCTTCGGGTTTCAACAAATGATAAATTATATGTGCTAATTAAAACCAAAATGGAACAAAAACAGGAGTTACATAATAATTACAGTGGCAGACAAATCCTACTCTATTTGTACAGCAAGATCATTCAGCAAAAACTGTGAAAAGAATGTTTTTGCAATGTACTTTCTGCTGTTTCTAGTCATTTTATTCACTTTTTATTGATGTTTGAATAACCTAAGTCTGCCACATTAATAATAAATGGATCTCTTATGTGCACCATCTCTCCTTTTCCTTCAGCCGCACACTTTAGATCTGCTTGTTTTGGCCCAACACTCAGGTACAGTTCACCGTGATCTATTGTAAAACCTCCTCACAGAATTTTACACTTGGAATGAAAAATACATTTAATGCTTTTGCGGCAAAGCTAGTCAAATCACCCTAGTTTATTTATCTTTCTTGACCTTAAAGACTAGAATTTTGAAAATCTTTTCCAAAGGACTACCACACATTTCACAGATTTATTTAACAAATGCTTACAGCCAAAGGATATTTTTACATTCTTCTTCTCAAAATAATGTGTATATGCCTAAAAATCATAGTGAGCGCAATTACATTTTTGCCAAGCTCTCATGGAATTTAAAAGTCTGTATCCAATCCACATTCAAAACTATAAAACAAAAGCTTCTTGTCAATCTCCTTCCAAAATATTACCTGTAGAATCACCAGTCACCGAATTAACCCCGTAGCCCGTTGCTTTGTACTAGTATGTTCCCTTACATTGTTTTAGCGTAAACTGTTCTATTCTTGTCCAAACAGATAAAGCTTTATGACCCACAGACATAGTATGAATAAATCTCTATCAAAGGAAATGTTCAGCCTTACCGACATCAAATACAGACAGGCCTCACTGAATCCATTTGTCATGCCCTATGCTTTGTACCTATAAAGCCTGGTACTAAGCATCACATACATCAAATAACTCCTGTACTCTTGCATGTGAGGGAAATTAAAGATAACATATGCTGTGAAATGCATACAGAAGACATGAGCGAGCGGAGTGCCGTGGCGTGACTGGGAAACCACTCAAAATCCCAGAGGTCCGATTGGAATCTCATGTGTTTATCTGCGCTGCTCTTCCTCCATTGGGAACTGTATGAGCTGTCATCTGGAATCTGCACTTGAGTCTGGAGGTGTGGGGTACAGGGAAATCAGATGGGGCATCCCACAGTGGAATATATTACAGGACATTCACTAGATTTTCAGAGAGGGAGAGAGAGAGATTTATGAAAGCACTGACAACTACCATTTAGTCAATGTTCAATTTCCATTGGTGTCTCTGACAATATGTACCATCTTAGTTTCTGTTGTAATAATATATCATATTCTTACACTATATGACTCACCAACATGTAATGCGAGCTGAACTACAATGGGATTGAGAGGTCTGGGAATCTAGAGTAGATGTCAGAGAATTTTGAAGGATGTGTTGAATGTGTTGCGTTGCTCTCATTGGAAAAGTAGGCCTTCTGAATTTATTTATTTTTTTACATTCATATTATAATAAAAGAAGTGTGAGAGTTTCAAAAGAGAGCATCCACTGATATAATGGCTGAACTTCTTGACAAGATAGACCAACAATTTTACATAGCTCCAAAATCAGGACTGAATCAAAATGCTCAAAACAGCTTTAAAGGCACTGTATCTGATTTTTACGGTCTTACAAACTAGATGTTTGCAATGTATTTCTCACTGAAATATCAACAACAACTAGCATGCTAACAGCGCATCAGCCTCACATCCTGGTTCACAGTCAATAAAATGCTTTCATTTTTATTTATTAAACTTATTTAACATACATGCCTATTTCCATATAACAGTGAATAATCCATAATTGTGTCCCACTGACCCATGGCCAAAATGCTTTAAAATTAGTTGCAGAAAGTACACAGCGATCTAATTTTGACTCTGCTTTAGAATATATCTCTACTGGAACAAGACAGTTTTTACTTCATTACATAAAAAAATTTCTTTATACATGTTAAGGGACTGTACTCAATCCACAATATGACAGAGAAACCCAAGGATGTAAATATGAATCATCCTTTTATGCACGTTTCCTGACAACAAGCACCATACAACATACATATGCCTGTAAACCTTTAATCAATGCCAAACATAGTGAATCATACGCTATATTATTTAATGACTCCCGTATGGCTGATTGGGTCTAAAGCATTCTTTTGTAGTTTTGTTTTGTTGAAAGAGGCCAGCCGTGACAGTGTCGTGTTTAGGCTAATGAAAGTCAGCAACAGTGAATCTCTTGGAACTGCTTCACAAACCAGAGAGAAATGAACAGGGCAGACTTTCGAGATGATCCTATCCCTTCAGGAAGCACCCATAACCCCCCAAGGGTGCTCTTTTATCCCCTTGTCTCGTGTCCAAGTCTTCTTTCCTTACTGACCACAACCACCAAAAATATTCAGTTCTTTGGAGAGGCCATTGAACACAAGCAAGCTCTCACAAACCCTTTAGCACATTGTTAATATCCACAAGCTTTCATTTTCGGGTGGGTGAGTGGTTTTAGAACAGCTTTTTGAGAGGGTGAAGTGAAAGAGGGGTAGACTGCCCAAGTGCAGCCAGTCAGAGTGCTGCTTTCATTATGTATTTATTATTTTTGTTTATTTGTTTTTTTGGGAGATAAAAACTCTTTTACTATTATTTTCTACAAACAATAGAAGTGGTCTCATTTTGTCACAGAGTGCTGCTTTAACAATATACTCACAACACAAAATGTACTCATTTATCAAAAAAGCAAAAAAAAAAAAAAAATTGGGTACACCAGCTTTAAGGTACAAGCTGAAAAATAGCTTAAGAGTGTAAGAAAATAATATGGCATTTCAAAGTCACAGGCATCACACAGGGACGACTGGCAGTGATGGATAGAATGAAACACATGCTTTGGGAACATATGGGCACAGGGTATTTTTAAATATAAAAGCAGGACTAAAATCCTACTAGCATAAGCGCAGATTTTTTTTTTCCAAATGGGTGCTCAGGGCATGCACGTGCACTCCCAGATACATGTGCATGCTTACATATATTTCACTTTTTTTCCCACTTCTGTATAGCGGCAGACACACACAGATTGTTCACGTCGTTTTACTGTTATGCCATAGTTTATCACTGCATTGTCTGTTGTGTTTTCTTTTTTTACTTCCTCACATCCTCATCTCACTTTCTCTGGTGTCCTCACACTTAATGACTAAGCTTGTTTCTGACCCTTGCTTTGCGCACAACTGAAGATCTAACCATTATCACACGAGTGGGAAAAACAGTTGCCCCAGTCCTCAGATCATAACTGGAGCGGTTAAAATGACTGACAGCGGAAGAAACGTCTATATGAGATTGGGGAAAAATCATGCCTACTAGCATACCTAGTGCTATTAGTTGTGTTATGTGCTGACATAGCACATAACATAGCATTCAGATATTTTTGAGTGACTATATTTCAGCTGACTGCCTGGTGCTCGTGTTTGTATGCTGAGACATATTTGTCAGAAGTAAGGCTAAATGAAATCATGTGTTTTGAGATTGCCTCATTGAGCTTCCAGACACTTTGCCCTCGCACTGTTTTGCTGGAGAAGGATTGACTCTGGTCATAGTGACCCACATGTTTTTTATGCTGTCCACTGCAGCAGTGATGGATTCTGGGAGACAGGCGTAGACACAAAGGGTCAAACTTTGTTTAGCAAGCAGCGGCTAAAGTCCGGTCAGGAACATTAAACAGCAGTTGACCTCAAAACGTCATGTTACCATAAAACATGACCGTTAGGAAAGGTGCTGGATTTAAGTAATGGCACAGTGGGGTACAATTGACCCAGTCATTGTAAACCCAAGGTCAGACTCAACTAATGTTAAATAACTAGAATTCAGTAACTGCTTTGTGGAGAATAAGACTTTATATTCAGGCAAGTTCACAGAAACAGTCTTAGTTATCTACAAAGTCAAGTGGATAAGAAGCCATCAAATGGTGAGCCAAAATGTACAAGAGTGAAAAGTGCTTTGAAAATATTATTCACGTGGATGGATTTGGAGTGCTTCTGAAAGCTAATGGCTATTTAAAAGTGTCAAACTGTGAGATGGAGCAGTTATAAAAGCTCAGTCACACTAGGTACCAAGCTAAGAGAACTGTGTGCAGAACAGAACATGAGAAAAGCCATTAAACTAAATTAGCATTTAGCATTTTCAGAAACTTTCTCTTTTCAAAGAGAGTTCTTAGAATCAGAAACAAAGACATTGTGACGTTCCAAGAGTCACTGTTAAATTGTAGCTTTAAACAATGCCTACTTTCAGTTTCAAGCTGTGACTGTCCATATTTACCAAGTATGAGACTGAATTACTTACTAACAAAAGAAAATATTCACATTAAATGAGCAACTTCGTCAACTTGGTCTTTGTAAGAGAATGATCTTAAATTAGTGTAGTTTTATCAGAAAGCACATTGAATTTCACTTGTTATGATTCTGACCTAAAAGCCAGGTATCTGTAAACCGGAGTATATATTATGATATAGTTCATCATTTAGATCTGTCTTATCTTCTGACCAGATGTTTCCTTGTCCGTGTACAAAATATTGTGTCCATGACGTGCTTTGTCTAACATGTGCTGTAGCTCCAGGTGCTGTGAAGGCTGAGGTTTAAATACTGAGGTACTCTGACGCAGCATGGGGTCTCCTAAAACAGTCTGGATTTATTACATACACATACATACACCCACATACACACGTCCTGCTACTGCCCCACCCCCCACCCCCTTTAGCCTGGGACCCCTCAGAGCATGTCTCTATTTCACGGGACCAGTCCTTGTTTTCATTGCAAACCCAGAGGCCTCTTCCTCTCCAGCAATGACCTCCGCGACTCTCCAGTGTTTTTGTTTTGTATGGATATATGGTGCACAGTCCACAAGGCTCAGCTTTCAGGCCCTGGGTTACGTTATTAGTCTGGGAAGGTATTTTATTCAAGTTTCCATAGATTATGAGTGCTTTGATACAGAGTACAGAGATCATGGACAAGAATTAAAAGCCTTGTGAATATGGATTAAAATATTCTATACCACTGGTGATTTAAAAAGTATACTTTTCACCTTGTTGATGTTCAGATAGAAAAGGATGTCATCTGGACAATCTTTGAAATTAGTGCTAGTATTAAAATTTGAAATTGATGTGTGTTTTCCATTTATAACATTCTTGAAACCCTAGTTTAAAATAAGATGGACTCAGTTCAGAATTTTATGACAGAAAGAAAAATAAAATTTTATTCACTATACCTTCAGAAAGTGACACCATTATTCAAACCCAAAAAGTGATCGTAGAACTGTTCGTAGGGTTTTACAATGGACACAGTGGATACAAGAGCAAGTATCTGTACTATATATATATATATATATATATATATATATATATATATATATATATATATATATATATATATATATATATATATATATATATATATATATATATATATATATATATTTATGAGAAAATGTAGAAAATGATTCATATTACTACTGTTGATCAAAATATGTATAATTTTTTAATCAGTATCACTACATTTAACACTTTAACAAATTAGCAAAACTTGTGTGAGTACTTTATCCACCAATGGACAAAATCAGTGTATTTATTACGTTGATATATGTTGATAGTTTTGATCATTTACGTCTAAACCAGTAAATCTGTTATTGGAGTGCAGTCCTCTTGGAGTTTCAAGAGTAGTTTAATTGTTTTTTCTTCACTGTATAGAAAGCACATGTTCAAGTCGAGCCCAAAGTCATTGAGCTTTCTGCTGTACAATGTCATTGTGCATTATGCATGGAACAAATCTCTATTACTTTAAACAGCATGACTAGCAAATGGGTCCTCGTGACTGAACTTGTACAATTTTTATCAGGTCGTCTTTGATTGTTGTAATTGCCTTCAGGTAAGATTTGCTTGCTAACAATCTCTTGCAGCCTCTCTACTCTCCACTCTACAATGCTGTTTTGTGTGCCCCGGTGAATGGCAGTGTCCCAAATATGTCCCTGGAATTGGGATTATGAAAACCATATGACATGCTCAGCTCTCCCAAGAAAGAAATGCACAGTCCGCTTCACCTTCCCCCATCCTGACATACACTACATCTAGCTATCCCCCCCTCTAAAAACATACTTTTTGCATCCTTCTTTTTCTCTCTCTCTCTTTCTCTGTCTCTCCACCCTCTTTTTGGCAATCCCCCTCCTCTCTCTCCTGTCTCTCCTCCCCGCTTGCCCTGGGACAGTCTGCGTGCACTCAACTTCTGCACAGAGCTGTTTTGAAGAGCTAGTCAGGAGCAGAGACAGGCACATAAAAAGTGTTCCAATGAAAAGGGAAAAGTTTAGATAGGGATTACAGCAGGCCAAGATAAGAGGCCTCGACTTGCAAGAGCACTATCAGGTGAGGGGAAAGTGCAAAGGGCCGGTGTGATAGCATCGGTCTTTTGAACAGAATGGGCCCCCTAGTGAGCAGCGCTGGAGTCTATTTTATCCTATGTCTTTGGAGCTTTCTTTTTGGGCTTTCTTCAGTCTTCTGCCAGGATCTGAGAGAAAGGGATGCTCTGTGCAATGCTGAGGGCTGTTATGTGGTTTATTTCCAGCGGAAAACTTTTCTAGACTCATGGAGGGCTTGCAAAGAAAAGGGGGGCAACCTGGCCACAATCAAACGCAGCGAGGAAGCCAAGACTATTGCCTTTTTGTTTTCTACTGTGGATTTAAGGTACTCAAAAACCAAGGTGCAGGTTTGGATAGGCCTTCAGCGCCTGCCGAGACAATGCACTGCTGCACGTCCGCTGCGGGGGTACTCCTGGACGACAGGTGACCAAGATACGGAATACACCAATTGGCTCAAGGATGACCCTCCTAGTATGTGCTCTGTGCCACGCTGTGTTGCCATGGGGTACAGCACAACTGACCCAGCCGACAACTTCAAATGGATAGATGGTTCTTGCTCAGTTCCTGTTGAAGCTTATCTCTGTTACTATGGCTACCAGCAAATGTGTGATGCCCTGCCAAGCGAGGGGGCAGGCAGTGTGGTCTACACCACCCCATTTAACCTTCTAAGCACTATTCTGACACATGTTCCCTTTGGTTCCGAGGCCATCGTACCTTGTCCCAACGAAAAGCAGGAGACGGTTTTATGCATGCTCCAAGATAATGGCTTGGCAGGTTGGTCCAAAAACTCACCAATTTGCCTTGACATGCCCCTTCAATACAACTGGTGCGACGATGCCAATGGCGGCTGTGAGCATTTTTGTAAAGAGACGGGCGAGCAATTTTTTTGTGAATGCGCCGACGGTTACCAACTGGGACAAGATGGGCAAAGTTGCGAGTTGCTTGATGCATGCCAAGAAGCGCCATGTGAGTATGAGTGCCTACGTCTTTCTGATGGGTTCCGCTGTGCCTGTCCTGAGGGCTACATGCTGGCACCGGATGAGCGCAGATGTGTGGACGTGGACGAGTGCTTGCAGAGTCCCTGTGAGCAACTCTGTGTCAATGCCCTTGGTACTTTTCATTGCATATGTCGCAAAGGATACCTAGCAGGCGATGACAGCGAGTGTGACGATGTGGATGAATGTGCTAGTGACCCATGTGAGCATGCTTGTGAGAACACCCCGGGTTCTCATATCTGCCACTGCCATCTGGGCTACTCCCCGCTGCCAGAGGACCCCAGCCGCTGCCAGGATATCGACGAATGTCAGATTGCTGGGACTTGCGAGCAGATGTGTGTCAATTACGAAGGTGGGTTTGAATGCTATTGTGAGGTGGGGTATGCACTTATGGAAGATTTGTATTCATGTCAAAAGATTGGTGAAAGGGATGACCAATATGCTGCTACTCCTTCTTTCCCCTGGGCCACACACCAAACCCCTTCAACTGAAGACTATGGACCAGAGGAATATGAATGGACAATACAGCCAGCTCACACTAACTGGCCCGCCGAGGTGGACCAATCTCTTTATTGGCTCACAGATGCCCCCAAAGTTAAGGATGATGACATCATTTGGGTCACTAGGTTGCCAGAGGCGGAAAATACAAAGCAAGCACTTAATCTCCCAACAGAGGGCACTATTGAGCCAGAAGATATTCATCATTCAGACCCTGACTTATGGTTACAAGAGGGAAAGCATTTACAGTCAGAAATTGTTGCTACTACTACTATCCCTACAATATCCCCGTCAACCTCTATCTCTAGCACCCCATCGGATTGGTATGAAGCTGAGGAGGAGACCACCACTGCTCACCCTATACTACTGCCCACCTCCAACGTCTCAGCAGGTGCTCGGTGGGTTCCCATTATAACCCCTATTACCACACGTGTAAACCAGGATCCCTTCATTGATTATAAGGCACCTCCTGACTATGACTATGAAGTACCCATTGACCCTAGAGGGGAGGAACCATACAACGTCACCTCTCATTCCCTGGGGGCAGCAGAGGAGGAGGAAATTGCAAAGGACTATGAGGATATCACAGCATCCTCTAAACCATTTTTTCCCACGAAGTCCAACCCTCCTCTGGATTCCTCAGGTGTTGGCAATGGAGTTGATTTGAATTCTGTTCAAACTGACAGGGAGCAGAGCCAAAGCAGCACTTGGCTTTTGGTTGGCCTTCTTGTGCCTATTTGCATCTTCATTGTGGTGATGGTGGCCCTGGGCATCGTCTACTGTACCAGATGCGCTGCACAGTCCAGGAATAACAAGAACACTACAGATTGCTATCACTGGATCTCGGGGGCACATGACAAACAGGGAGCTGCTAACCCTTCGGTAGGGGTCAAGACACACGTTTAAGTGAGAGTGGCGTTAATGTATACAAACTCTTCAGAGAGGTAAATAATGAGCCAGCTATGGGACTATTTGCTCATACTTCTTGTTGACTTGACAGTGACGGAACACTAAAGACCATTGACCTTGCCATGTTTGCTATGTGGAATTAAAGACTGCTATGAAACTTTATACACTGATCCGCATAGCTAATTGTAACAAGATTGCACTGGGAAATCCCAAATCTTAAATCGCTTGTGTTTTTACAGCAAAAACCAAATTGTGCCTTCAAAAGTGTTCAAAGCTAGTTCTTTTGCTCACTGAGTACAACACTGTATACATTTGTTATTGTCAAAAGGGATTGGACTACAGTACCTTTAATTGCAACCCTGATAAGTCTGGTATGTATAAGTAATTATACTTTAGTAGTTATACTTTTAGAGACTGTCAGAATTTTTGGTCACTGCAATCACAATCAATGAAAATAGATGCAGGTCCTTTTACAGACAGATTTAAAATACATCCACTTCATTGAAAACTTAATGACTGATGTTGAAAATCACCGCATCATATTTTGAAAACATTGTATAGACATAGTGGTGTCAACAACACTTAATTTATTCAGATCATTTTGGTTAATAGTCTTCATAAAATACCAAAAATATTAAAACATTAAAAGTACACTGAGTAATTGGTGGGGAGTTTATTATCTGCTTGTCTTTATAGATATGTTATTGCTTCGCCTGGAATGTTACACAGTATGGCATTAAAATTTGAGGTTTTATTTTTGAATTACAGGTGTTTTCATCACTAAAAGATACCATGAAAAAACATCCATACTGGAGCTTTACCTCCAAGTCTCCATGAATAGATTAGTTTAATGTCCTACTGTGGAACATCAAGGCAACATTTCCATGGAGACAACCAGATAGCATGGTAACAAGAAAAATTTAATTTTAAACTTTTAAACAATGATTTTGAAATAGTTCTAATCCAGGATGCCATGCTGATGGACTCTGTACATATTCACCAGTGAAGACAGTGAAACTGAGTTGAAAATACTGTTGAAAAAGACCAAAACGTTGGCCTTTCTCTGTATATAGCTGTTTTATATTTATGTTTCTTTTGTATGAGCCATTCTTATAAGTAACAACTTAAAGATTTGAGTGATGTGCTTGTGATTTTATAGACCCACATAAATTTGCCCTGAGGAATGTCCACCAACTCGTCATAATATTTTCCTTGTCGGCTTTGATTGGTAAAGACTGCACAGATGTTCTCACTGAGCTGTAAGGCCTCATAGTTGACACTGACCTTGTTCATGAGCGATCCATCCATCGGCAGATCCATCTAATTTATTAACCCAGCCAGCAGTTTCTTGTCAAATCCAACCACACATGTTTTACAGCCGTGTTGAATCATAGCCGTGTGTGTTGGACTACTTTACGATAGAGCAAAAGCATGGATTAATATATCGTAAGAGGAAGTGTATGAAACTGTTTTGCAAAGGTGTTCTCACGGGTGGCCTGGTACACAAGTAAGAAATAAAGCACTTGCGAAACAGAGGAAATAAATGGGTTTTCTGAGTGCAAATGGAACAGTGCAGTGAGTGGTGTGTTTATTTAATCCAATGAAAATTGAAAGTAGACGGAGTGTCCTTGTTGTGTCTTTGTCAGTACTTGTGAAATAAAACTTTGAAAAAAGTTTATGTGATTTTTTTTTTTTTTTTTTTCTGAATTGTTTTGTATTAAAATTACATTTAATTATAATAGCAGTGAAGCTCTAGGTAATTATAGTTACACTTTATAACTAATAAATTAGCCTCAATAAAGCATGAACAAAATTAATTCATAATGAACAAATACTTTAAGAACTATTGAATTAATTCTCTAACCTAAACTCCTTACCTTAACCCCTTTATTAAGTAAATATTATGTGTGAATGATTCTTAATGAACTATTTGTTCATTATATATTAACAGTTTGTTCATGTGTTATTATTTAAGGTCTAGTAATCATAGGGTGGTACTGTAATTCTTAACCATCTTTAGCACTGCAAATACACTGTAGTACTGAATGAGATTTTGAGGCCAACACAGTCTGTCAAATGTGTGATAGAAAGCCCTTTATTACTGCTATTACATGATATCCATCAGTGTTAGGCTTTTACAAATGACTGTATTCCGTAAAAAAACAAAAACAAAAATATATTTCTACTGTATAAATCCCAGACAAAGAAAATTATGACAACTTGTGGATTGTAGACCTACTACTACTAAAATGAAAAATATGAGTTGCGTCGGCCCTTGCATGTCATTATCTTATGAAGCACGATTTAATATGGTATTTACTATGTACATCTAGAGTTTAGCTAGTAATTTCACAACTTTATTCTGGGTTGAGTACTTTTAAATAGCAAAAGATATTCAATTTGATATAGCCTTTCATAAACCAAAGCCCTTTTTCACTTTAGAATGACTGTGAAAGAAATAACAGGCCTTGAAGAGGTGTCCAGTGAGTCATGGTATGTGCTGATGAGATCCAGGTTGTGTCTGTGAGGGGGCGCCTCTGTCTTGTCCCAGTCATGCTGGCAGTCCTTTATTGATGATGTCACAACAGGTGATGCATATTATAGCTTTCCACGGGTAATTATTGCGAGTCTGAAATTGGGTGCAGTTACTGTTTTAGAGATGGCTGTAAATAAACCATATGTCCCACATAAATGAATGCCATAATTTGGTCATTTGTGCAATTATAACACAGTAACATATAATTATATAGATTTAGTCACCACTGGAGCGCTAAGTGCAATCACTCATGAAATTTCTCAATTTTCATATTACAACTGTTATTCTCACAGTGATTTTTTTCTTATAATGGTGGGATAATATTCTAATCTCAAGATAAGTAGGACAGAATAATACATTTTTCATAGCAAGGCCAGACAAGTTTATTTGTACAGCACTATTCATACACAAAGTAATTCAAAGTGCTTTACAGAATAAGAATGACATTAAAATCACAATACAACAACTCAAAACATAAATAATCACAAATAACCATCATAAAATTAACATTAAAAGAGAAGAGTGCAAAATAAAAACCTTTCAGTCATATACACAGACAGTAAACATTGTCAAAGTAGAGGCCTGTCTCACATCTTCAGGAAGACTGGTTTTAGCTGCAGAAAACTGACACTGATTCCCTGTGTTTTGTCCTGACTCTGGGCACCAGCAGGAGGCCGATCCCTGAATTCCTCAGAGTATGAGATGGTTCATAAGGCACTAATAGCTCAGAGATGTACTTTGGAGCCATGGAGAGACTTGTTCACAAGCAGAGCTGCTTTAAAGTCTATTCTCTGAGCTACAGGAGCCAGTGCAGAGACCTGCACAGGACGCATGTGCTCCTACTTTCTAGTTCTACTCAGGACCCGAGTAGCAGCATTCTGGATGTACTGCAGCTGTCTTAATACTTGTTTGGAGAGGCCAGTGTGCAGGCCATTAACCCAGTGGTTCTCAAATAATGGAGCGCACCCGCCGTGTATGACGCTGTATGACACTGTAGATACTGTAGACAGCGCGTACGCAGTGAGCACACAGCAAAGAGCAGGAGAGAGCGAACAGATCGTGACACAGGACAGTGAACAAGAGACACTTTTGCTCACTATGGAAAACATTTTAACAGGGATGAAAAGAAAGGCAGAGATAGACAGAGGTAATGAGACGCACGAAAGTCACCCGAAAAGTAAGACGGGGAAGTCTGATGAAGAGTATGGAGCACTGGGCTTCACCGTGACTCCGGTGGGACACGAGGACAGACCGGTGTCTGCTGTGGCAGCGGACAGTATGAAGCCAAATAAGTTGACCTTTGAATTTTGGATTGCTTTTAGATGGTAAAAATCATAATCAATGCAATAGCCAGGGAAATTACATGTCATGATCCCAGTCTGTCTTGCCTTTCTGCACTGTTTCCCCCCCTTCCTTCTGTATCTGAGTCTGGAGCTGGGCAGAGATTTGGGCTCCTCCTGCGCACACCTGCACCTAATCAGCGACGAAGCTGCACCTGGGGAGGACAAAGAGAGCCAGGACCTGACACTCAGCGCCAGATCCTCCGTGTATCCATTGTGGTACAACTCTGCTTGGCTCAGTTCATGTTTTTGCTCTTTGTGGCTCTTTCTAAGTTGGATATTTTAGCTCCTTGTTAAATCCCACTCTCTGGACCCACTCAGCTCCTCTGTCTCCGACCCTGCTCTCCACGACCTGTACGAATCTCACCTCTTCTGACCCAGCTCACCTCTACCGGTACTGCTCACCTCGTCTCAGACCCTGCTGCTCACGCTCTACCCCTGGACCACGGCAAACACCCCGCTCTCAACACCCTGATCGAACTACCTTCATTTGCACATTTAAAACCGTTAATAAACATTGTTAACCTTTCCCCAAGTTCTGTCTCATTGGTCCCTCCTGTCAGTCGTTACGACACTACACTATTTCTTCAATTCATAAGCTCAAAGTGGAACAGTGACCTAAATGTAAGTACAAAAAACATTGTTTGTTCGGTATATTATATTATGTAATTTACAGATGACTATTTGCACTTCATATTCTAGGTCAGTTATGTTGGTAAAAATAAGACATCTTTGCAGCAGCTGAACTGTAACCATAGCAAATACTGTCTCACAGATAAAGGGTCTTGTTGTGAGCTGGTTTAGACAAATTACATTTTCCTCGTAAGCAAGACACTTAACCCACATTCCCTACTTAGGTCACAATACCACAGTCTTTTGCAACTATAAATTAATCTGATTTAAAGCAAATGCTTTTGGTTTTTTGTGGAAACGCCATGACAAAATGAAGACAGTGGAAGATACAATTATGCATATTGTTTCATTAAAAAGGGAACATGTTACAGTTATTAAAACTAATATTTAATCAAATTATTATAAAAAAAAGCGCATTATAAATCATATGACCTATAACATGTTACACTTTTTATGAAAATGTATAAAAAAAAGTATTGCTTAGAAGTGATTTAGTAATAAGCTTCTCATTTAGCCATTTGATAAGGACATTATGTAATATTGTATAACCAAATTATACCATATTAATCACAGTGTGCGTATCTTATCCCCTCTTTGGCAGAATGGAATTACCTCCTGTTTGCTCAGTAGATTGTGTCATTCGATCTCATGCCTCATAAACACATTAGCTTGGGCCAAGCATTCATTACTGTTTTGTCACACTGTCTGAGACTTCTGCAAAAATACATAGCAATTTAAGTTTGCCTTCTTTGGCATATTATGTAACCCAATCTTATTTTTGCTGTTGTTTTGTGACTAGATTGTGTGTCACTTGTGTATTATGTGTAATGTGCTATTGTTATAGTGTTGTATTGTGCATGTCTTGGCTCTCATGACAGTAATTAATATTGTTTACACTAGCTTTGTTTTGTGCCGCTATGTTTTATTTATTTATTTTTGATTTCCATTTGAAGCCGAGATAATAAGCACAATGCAGTCTTCAGTTGCTATGGGTTCTGGATAATGACACTGAATCTCATGTCATTTGACAATTCGCAGATAAATCCGACTAGGAAGGAATTTATGGGCAATGCAATTTTTGGACAATTTAGCAGCTAGACCTTTCAATGAAAGAAGAAGGGATAAGTTTTTTTACATAAGAGTTTGGTAAAGTAACATCACTGCATTTTGCACTGCATTTTGTTTCGCTCCTTGTTATTTCAAGATCACAAGTAAAAATGTATTAACATAGAAGTAGGTACGTTGAAAGTTGTAGTAGCACAAGTGGAAATACAGTAGTGTTTTACATTTGGGGATGCCTTATTCGTTTACAGAGAAATGTAACAAAACAGAGAAACATAACAAAATTTAACGAAATATCGCAATATTGCATTGTGTGTTATCAGTTGTATGATCACATATTGTCAAACTGTGAGGTACCTGCGATAAGCCCCAAACTAGATCTCCATAACAAAAAGTACTGAGTAGAATGTGTTTGTCCAATCTGATTTTAGATGATTGCTTCAGTTCTATTCTTGACGGGTAGCTGCTTGTTTCTAGTCCCTATTGTTATGGAGATAAGAGACTTTTGCCTGTGCTGCCAGGGTAACTCTGTAACTGTGATAGACGACAGACAGCCACAAGAACACTGAATTATGTGTAATGGACAGGACTTGTTTTAATAAGAAGTGATACAAGCAGAATTTGTATTTTATTTATTGACTTTTTATTTAGCAGGGACAATGCAGGCAAACACTGATACAAAACAAAGCTTGTAGCTGATGTGATGCATATAGAGTATATAGCAAATGCTTAGTACAGTGTTATACAATCTGGCACATTCAAATGTTGTAACTGCAAAAAAACATGAGCCAACACTGAGTAAGGATGTTTATTTATATATTTGCATTACACAATGTCCCAAATTTACTTTTCAAAACAGTTTAAGAATACTTCTGGCACTTATGCGGAAAGTTGTTTTATTTTTTTGGTAATTTCACCTGCTAAAATGAACATCAGCTAATCCAAGTATAATCACGTTGTACCTAGACAGTAGGTGTTGAAACTGTCAAACTTTTTCTGAAGCTATCATTACAAATGTTTTCTACAAACTGGAGCAGGGAGGTGCCAGTGGTAACCGAAATAATGAGATGGTTAATTTTCTCCCCTCCACAATATTGATCTTTTTATTGGTCCATGACTAAATAAAAGAAATAGTCAAGGTTAGGTCGTGACTTTCTTCCATGGCTAAATGTTAGTTTTTCAAGTCTATGAGCTGCAAAAAAATGTCAAGGATATTGCACTTTAATAAGAATATAAAATTTTAAAGCACTATGCATATTACTAACACAAAAACATCATCATAAAGTGGAAATTCCACTTTTAGCACACATTAACTCTATGAATTGCAGACAAGATCCCAGGCCTGTGTTGACAATGGTTTTAAAATGGTAGCAATAGTACTATGTTCATGTTTGCAGTGTACTAAATAAATAGCAAAGGACAAAACTTCCACTTTTGTGGTATGAAAATTATTTTGCATGAAAATTCAATACAATTTATGTTTGCTTCAAATAGCATGAAACCAGTTTAATAAAAGGCTTTGCATATTGCTGATGGTTTATTGTGGCCAAACCTTGTCAAAGCCTGAACTTGTCAGATCTCAGAGGCAAAGCAAGGCACAGCCTAGTTAGTATTGGATAGGAGACCACTGGGTATTCCTGGTGCAACAGTGGGAATCATTGTGTCCTTAGACAAGGAACTTCACCCACATTGTCTAGTATGAAAATGGTGTGTGAGCATGACAGTAGGTGGTGGTCAGAGTGGCTGATGCCGCAGATTGGCAGCCTCACTACTGTCAGTCTGCCCCAGGGAAGCTGTGGCTACAATAACAGAGTCTGGAGTGAATGAATAATGCATGAAATTGTGAACTGACCTTGAGCATTTGGATAAGTGCTATTATTATTATTGGATTATGGGGATGTGGTGTATATGCAGACTTCAGCGTCTACCTTGAAACCATTGGATCCACTATTTCACTCTACCCTTCATCAGGTGATGGATTTGTAACCCATCACTGTCTGTTAGAAGAGAACAGCACTGCATTAAGTTTATCTATAAGGGATTACTTCAAAAACTGCCAGAATACCTCACCTGCTTGTTAATTATTGATACCGGAACATCTAACACCAGATCACATGACTGCATAAGGCTACACCACACCAGAACTGAGATGGGAAAGAGGGCTTTTAGCTGTTTTGCTTCACAAAAATGGAATATGCTCCAAGGAAAAGCAAAACTAGACATGTTGGTGACACAACTGCAATTTAATAATCTAATAACAAACTTTTATACACACACCTGCACTTGTTATTGATGTTTTATATGGACTTACTTGTTTTGATTGTTTTTTCGGTTTGTGTTGTATTTTAAACAGGGCACCCATGAAAAAGAGGGCCCAAGTGCTCTCATTGGGTCCCCCTGTATAAATAAAGATAAAGAATAATAATAATTATTATTAGGCCCGAGCCTGGGACAACGTCCCAGCGAGGGACTCATTAACAACACGTCCGGAGCATGGAAAATGGCAAAAATCAAGTAGTAAATACGCCCCGACATGTGAGTGACTGGTATCAAAAATTAGAACTCGACGAGCTCTAATTGTCACTGAAGACCCCAAGAAAAAATAATAAAAGACGACTCAGTAGCGCCCCCTCAAACTTTCATTTTCATGGGGCCAATGGCAGCCTGACTCGGAAAAAAGTCAACGTAAAAATCCGAAACTCACATCAAAAAATAGAACATGTCAGAACATGACAAAAATGATATTATGTCCCCGCTCTAAAATGTACAAGAAGTCGGCCAGATTGAATCAAATCTGGGAATGACAAAAGCACGTACCTCAAACATGTAGTGTCCAGTTTCCTGGCATTAACATACGTTTTGTTCAAAATCTTGTTCTGAATGCAATGATATACAATTTACATGGGTCAGACATTATATTTCTCCACAGCACCCCCTTGAACTTTTGAATAGGACCAAAAAATTTACTTTGTCAAAAACATTTGAAATTCGGCATGGACATCTGGCTTGACAAACTGAACAAAAAAGTCAAAGGGAACATACCTCTATCTGCAACCATGCTACCGTGGTAACATAAGAAATGTGTCATTGAAATACATGGGGTTCAGAGTACTGGTCTTTGTTGTAGACTAAATAGATGCTCTACACCAGTGGTCCCCAACCTTTTTAATGATTACACATGATGCACATTTGACCCATAATTAAGTTAATAGCAGAATAAACCACGCTTACCGATCAGGAACAGCATCCAGTCCATCAAAACATAAGGTCCCTCTACTCCTCAGTCCATTATGAGATCTTCACTCGGTTCCACGAACCGCTCCGGGTCCAAGATGCCTCTAGTTCAGGGGTCGGCAACCCAAAATATTGAAAGAGCCATATTGGACCAAAAAAAAACAAAAAACAAATATGTCTGGAGCCGCAAAAAATTAAAAGCCTTATAATGAAGGCAACACATGCTGTATGTATCTATATTAGCCTACTATCAAAATGACTAAGTTGGCTACAAATACATAATGAGCCTTCATGATTAAATGTTTATTTTCCCTGCAGCGCATCCTGTAGAGAATGACGCGTTCACATACCTGCATAAAAGCGCAGTCTGTTCAATATCGATCACATCACACGACTCATCACAGGCAATTGAGTATGCTGGTGCTGAATTAATGTCCTTGATTTGCTGATCGGTGATGTTGCCTGCCATTTTAATGGCCCTTTCCTTCACTGTCTTAGCGGAGAGAGGCATGTCTTTGATTTTCTGTATTATCTCGGTTTTGTTTTTGAAGTCTGCAAATAGGTGTTCTGATATGTTGATGAACGACTCCTTCATGTAGTCACCATCTGTGAATGGTTTTCCACGCTTTATTATTTCCCGGGTTGCAACAAAACTTGCAGCAGTAGTGGAGTTTGGAGATGCAATCCACTTCTTTTTTTAATCAAGATATGTTTATTATTTTCAAGTTATCAAATACAGTCAAAAACTAACAGAGGAACTAACAATATAAACATAAAAAACAAAAAAAAAACAAAATATAAAACAAAACCCACAAAAAACAAAACCCACCCACCCTGTCACCGCATAGGTAAAATATTTATACCAGGTGCTGTATTCATTCACATGCAACTATGCTGCAACCTATTCTTTTTAAAGAGCTGGGTACAACTGTAAGAAACGGCCCCATGTCTTCTCAAATACATTAACATTTTGACTGAATGAAAATCTAATTTTTTCTAGCTTTAGACAGGACATGACATCCTGTAACCACTGTGAGTGTGAAGGAGGTTTAGCGTCCTTCCACCTGAATAAAATAGCTTGGCGTGCCATAAGTAATGCAAAAGCCAAAGAGTATTTTTTTGTGGTGCTAAAATGTACATGATCCTCCAAAACACCAAAAAGGGCCAATACAGGGTTTGGTTCCACCCTAATGTTAAATATTTGGGACAGAGTGTTAAAAATGTTCCTCCAGTAGGTTTGCAGGTGTGAGTATGACCAAAACATATGGCCAAGAGAGGCCTCCGTCAGACCACATCGAATGCACAATGGGCTAACTTCAGGGTACATGGAAGACAGTCTGGCCCTGGAAATATGCGCTCTATGTACGACTTTGAATTGAATTAACCGATGGCGAGCACAGAAGGAAGATGAATAAACAAGTTGGAGGGCAGAAGACCAGACATCATCAGATATAACAAGACCCAAGTCCTCCTCCCACGCGTTTTTGAATGTGTCCACAGGTGGGCTTTTCAGGTCTAGCATAATATTGTACAATTTAGAGATAAGGCCTTTGGATGGCTTAAACGACAATATTTCATCCACAGTGCCTGCAGGTTTTATATTGGACAGCTGTGTATTAAGGAAGTGTCGTATCTGAAGATGACGAAAAAAGTCCGAATTGAAAAGGTGGAACTTCTCTTTCAACTGTGCAAATGATGCTATGGTGCCATCTATCAAAAGATCCTTAAAATGTTTGGCTCCCTCTCTATGCCATTTCCAAAAACCCGCATCCATGATTGATGGCTTAAACAAATGATTGTTAAGAATAGGGCTCCAGAGTGAGAAATTGGACAGGCCAAAGTGCTTCCTAAATTGTCCCCAAACCTTCAAAGAATGTTTGACAACTGGATTATCAAATAATGTAATGGAGGGTAAAGGTAGGGCAGAGCCCACTGAGGCCAAGGGGGACAGTTTCTCTGAAAAAAGTTCCAATGCAACCCAGTCAGGGCAGTCGGGCTGATCATAATAGTAGGACCAATGCACCAAATATTTCAGGTGGGCCGCCCAATAATAGAAATGAAAATTAGGCAAAGCAAGGCCACCCTGGAGTTTAGATTTTTGGAGATGGATCTTGCTTAGCCATGGACGTTTGCCCTGCCAAACATAGGAAGTTATGAGTGAGTCCAGCTGTTGAAAGAAAGCGTGAGGAATAAAAATGGGCAATGTTTGGAAAAGATATAAGAATTTTGGTAAGATTACCATTTTAACAGAGTTTACACGGCTCACTAGGGACATTGATAAAGGTGACCATTGAGACATCAGCTGCCTGGCCTGATTCAATAGAACAGCAACATTTTCTTTAAACAGGTCCCTATGCTTTTTGGTGACAATAACCCCAAGATACGAAAGCTTGTCATGTTCAACCTAGAAGTTTAAGTTGGTAAGATCCAAAATCCGTGCCTTGTTATTGATTGGAAACAGCTCACTCTTGTTGATATTTAATTTGTAACCTGAAAAAGTGCCAAAATGATTGAGCAGTGCTAGAGCAGTAGGAATAGATTCACTTGGGTTTGACACATATAGCAGGAGATCGTCGGCGTAGAGTGAAACCCTGTGCTCCACACCCCCTCTCCAAATTCCATATAAGCCATTGCAGGTACGAAGTGCGATAGCTAGTGGTTCTATGGCCAAGTCAAAGAGCATGGGGCTTAACGGACACCCTTGACGAGTGCCGCGGTGCAGTCTGAATGGCCTGGATAGTTGGGAGTTAGTACGAATCATGGCAGTGGGGTGGGAATAGAGCATTCGGATCCATGAGGTAAAGGTGGAACCAAATCTGAATCTGTCCAGCACAGCAAAAAGGTACGGCCACTCGACGCGGTCGAAGGCCTTCTCTGCGTCTATAGAAATTATACACTCAGGCCGGTCTTCCGGGGCAGAGTACAAGATGTTAAAAAGACGTCTGATGTTGAAGTAGGACTGCCTGTTTTTAATAAAGCCAGTTTGGTCTTTGGATATAATGGTCGGGAGGATATTTTCCAGTCTGAGAGCTAATACTTTTGCCAGGACCTTGGCGTCCGTGTTAAGAAGAGATATGGGTCTGTATGATGAACAGTTTGACACGTCTTTTCCTTTCTTAGCTATGAGCGTAATACATGCCTCTGAGAAGGACTGGGGTAGATGACCCAATTTGCAGGATTCTGAGAAAACACAGCACAACAAGGGTGAAAGCAATTTTGAAAATGTTTTGATTTCTATGGGATCTGTGGTGACCTGATCAGTGCCCATCTGGATTTTTGAAATGGCCTGTTTGGATCTGAAACCCCTAAGTTGATTAGCTAGCAATTTGTCTGACTTATCTCCATATGTATAAAACCTGGTTCTATTTTTCAGGAGCAACTGTTCAACCCGGTAGGTAGTGAGCAGGTCGAATCTAGCTTTTAATTCAACTCGTTGTTTATATAGGTCAGGACTTTTATTTTGAGAGTACTGTTTGTCTATTTCACCTATTCGGCGTAAAAGGTCACTTTGTTCCCGGTTTGAATTGCGTTTCATCCTGGCTGTATAAGCAATGATCTGACCGCGCAGGCAAGCTTTCAAAGTATCCCATAAAGTGAGATAGGAAATATCCGGATTTGTATTGGTGTCCATGAAAAAGGCTATTTCCTTCTCAATAGTCTCTACAAACTTGGCATCTGACAACAAGGTTAAATTAAAGCACCATTGCCTGCATGTAGGAAGAAGGCCAGGTAGCTGTACCGAAAGAATAACAGGTGCGTGATCAGATATAACAATTGGTTGGTACTCACAGGAATGCACAGAGGGTATAAGTTGATTATCCAAAAGGAAGTAGTCAATCCTAGAGTATGAATGGTGCACTTGAGAGAAAAAAGAAAATTCTTTGTCATTTGGGTGTAAAAATCGCCAAACATCACAAATACCAAAATCCGTAAGAAAATCATTAATAAGACAGGTCGACTTATTCACTGCACCGGGATTGCCTGAGGATCTGTTCAGAGTCGGGTCCAACCAACAGTTAAGGTCACCACCAAGGATGAGATGATAAGTATTCAGATCTGGCAGTAACGAAAACAAACGTTTGAAAAACTCGGCGTCATCCACGTTCGGGGCATACACATTAACTAAGACGACCAATATATTATATAATTTGCCTGAGAGAATTATATATCGACCATTATTGTCTGATAATACATTATGTGGTTCAAAAGGAATATCCTGGGAAATGAGAATTGAAACACCCCGGGCCTTGGCCTGAAACGTGGAATGGAAGGATTGCCCAGACCAGCGCAACAAACGACACAGGTCTGAGGTGCGCACATGGGTTTCTTGTAGGAAAATTATCTTGGACCTGACATGTTTCAGATGAGAGAAGACCTTCTTACGCTTCACAGGGTGGTTTAAACCCTTAACATTCCAGCTCACTATGTTAAAAGCATTTACCATAGTGCATATTTAGAGGGGTGTAGAGTAGTTCACAACAACCTGGTGACCAGCAATAGGCAAAGTGACCAGCACTTCCCCCAAAAGAGTTCAAGATAGCAGAATTGTTTGCGGTGACAGGTACCCACCCCCTACCCCTCCCAAAAAAGACAGCTGCTATTAAAAAAAGCAGCAAGCTCCATAAATTAAAAAACTTCAGCCAGCCCGTCCTCCGGATGATGCTTAACATTCAAACTACAAAAGCTCCGGCATTGAAATCAAATTAAAATAGCAGCCCCTTTACTAGGATAAATGTATCATAAAAAACGGTACCCCCACGGAAGATCAATGTACAATTTACAATGGTTACCACTTTGTAATAATACTACAAATAGTAGTATAGTTATTAAAATAGAGTGGTAAGCGGTGTAGCCTAGATAGTCACTAAAGGCAAGATGGAAACCAATGGAAACAAATGACAGCTATTAGTATTGCCTATCGATTATTAAGAACACTGGCAAGTAAACATAACGCAAAATGTATAAATAAATCGCCACTGACAGTGTTTACCGTGATTCCCCCAGTCCATGACACACAAGTCCAGGGAAAGTCTAGTATTTCCACCTATGTGGGACCGAGCTGTTGGGAGGTATGATCATCGATGTATTTTTGTGCCTCCTCAACACTGCCGATCCACTTCTTGACACCGCTGGATAGCGTCAGGCGGAGACGAGCCGGGTAGAGCAGTGCGGGCTTTAGACCCCGTTTGTAGAGCTCCGCCATCACATCTCTGTACTGTACTCTTTGGGACATGACTTCAGCGCTGTAATCCTCCACGATGCGAATCTGTTGGCCATGGTAGTCAAACATTACTTTGCGTCGTGCTTCTCTGATGAGGAGGTCCTTCGTTTGGTACCGGTGCAGGCGGAGAATGACCGGCCGCGGCCGCGCACCTGGTCCCGGCCTCACCGCCCCCACACGATGAGCCCTGTCGATTTCTGGCGGGGATGGCAATGTGTCCTGTCCGAATGCATCCTGAAGTAGCCGTGAGAAAAAGTCAGTAGGGCGACCCCCCTCAGTAGACTCCGCCAAGCCAAGAATCCGTATATTTTGGCGTCTGCTATGGTCCTCTAGGTCAATAACTTTATCCTTAAGTTTTGTGTTGTCGTCCCGGAGAGAGGAGACGGCGTTTTCAAGCTCACTAACACGTTGGCTAATATCGTCAGATGAGAGCTCCAGAAAGGATATGCGCTGGTCGTGGTCATCCACCAAAAGTTTGTACTGGTCTAGTTTAGTTTCTAGTCCAGTCAGCGAAGCCTTGAACTCAGCAGAGAGAGTTTCACGGTGCTTTTCGAGTAGGGCTGAAATGGCTTCTATGGACGAGCTAGCGCTAGCACTTGCCTCCTCCTTCTCCGCAGTTTTTTGGCTCTTAGGCGGCATTGTGAGAGAGATTATGTTCACGGTTGGGTCAAACGGATGGTAAAAATCTATCCAAAAAAACTCAAATTAAGATTAAAGGGGGCTAAATGAAAAAGAAATGTTGAATTCTGCCGGAGCACACTCGCACTACGTCTACTCCATCTAAGTTACCAACCCTGCAATCCACTTCTTAAATCTATTTTTGCGCTCCTCTAATTTCTCCAGAAGTAATGCAATCGCACTTTTTCTCTCACTCCCAACTGGATACTCGGCTGCAAATGTAGCATGCCTTCCCTGGAAATGTCTTTCCACATTACTCTTTTTGTTATTTGACAACTTCTCGTTACAGAGCAAACATTCAGGCAATCCTTCCGCATTGGCAATGAATGCAAATGATTCGGTCCAAGAAACGTTGAATCCTCTGTTCTCCTCAGTTATTTTTCTCTTTTTCCCTTTGGGATCCATGGCCCATCACACAGCCGCCGTTTTGTTTACAACAGCCACCTGCCTGGCATCCCGCCCTGCTGGTAGAAACGTGTGTCGCAGGCTATGACGCAAATCTTCGTTGACAGAAATGTTGAAATTTAATATTTATTCTACACATTTTTACAGCATTGGAAAACGTTAAGAATGTTCGTGTCATGTTTGTCCTCCTACAGAAACTATATTAAAACAAAAAATATATTTCCCTCCCCCATCTTTTTCCATTTTCAAACATTTTTGAAAAAGCTCCAGGGAGCCACTAGGCAGCGCTAAAGAGCCGCATGCGGCTCTAGAGCCGCGGGTTGCCGACCCCCACTCTAGTTTAACTTGTACAAACATCCACAGTGTCCTCGGTCGCGTACTTCCTTTGTTTTGTCCGTTTCGTCATGTTTAAAACGCAAAACTGCTGCGTAAAATTACGCAATACGTGTCTTTATATCCAGTCTCGTGTTTTTACGCGGAGAAGTGACGGAACAGATTTCACTTTCCTGCAGCAGATTGGACATGGAGGCTCTAACTTCCTTTGTGGACATAATTTCTTGACTGGATTATATTCTCTGGACCTTTACGGAACGAATGAGAACAACTTTGTGTGAATATGTTGATGTTTGACAGAACCAGAGCGCTCAATGGTAAGTGAAGTCCAGATTCACATTTCTGACTTCTCTGCAAAAACGGCTTTCCTGTCAGCACTGTGGTGATTCGAGGTGGTAAAGTTGTAACGTGTCACGCAGACGGGCTGTCGGAACGCTAAGTGGTTAAGTTGTCGGCGCTCAAGTGACGGAAATGTAACCGAGAGAATCCGGTCATTTTTCAAAATAAACGATTTTTCAAAATAAACGATTGTTCAGACTCAGATAATAAATACAACAGAAATTATTAATTATTTCTTGGACAGCCCGCGGCCCGGTACCAATTGATCCACGGATCGGTACCGGTCCGCGGCCCGGTGGTTGGGGACCACTGCTCTACACCACATGTGCCAAACTCAAGGCCCGTGGACCAAATGTGGCCCTCCATATCATTTTATGTGGCCCTCGACATGGTAAATTAAAACTTATTATCATCTTAAAATGTCATTTTATCAGGAGATACACAGTTACACAGACATATTTTAACATCAAGACAAATAGTAGTCTAACCAAGATGGCGCCATGTACGGTCGCCCTGGTGATTTGGTGCGCTGTGTGTTTTTTGTTTTTGTGTGTTTTTTCTGTGTCTGCGTGCTCTTACACCCGTGAAGAGCTCTTAACCATCAGAACAACAACTCCTGTTGATCTACTGCCAGTCTTTTTAGTACCTGCAGTAGATTTTGTTTAGTCTTTGGGCAAAAGAGTGAGGCGCCGAAGACGAGGAAAGCGGGCAGGGGCCTTGGTGCGCCTCCGGAGACGCGGCGCTCGCACGCCCCTACCTGGAATTTTCCTGTCTAACATTTGCTCACTCAGCAACAAGACGGACGAACTGGCGCTGCTGATGAGGAGAAACAAAGACTTCTCTTCCTCTTGTGTCTTATGCTTTACGGAGACATGGCTCAACGAGCGTATCCCGGACTGTGCGCTTCAACTGGAGGGATTCCAGCTCCTCCGCGCGGACAGACAACGGGGACTCTCCGGGGGAAAGACGAAAGGTGGAGGTGTCTGTTTCTACATCAACAACGCCTGGTGTACAGATGTGACTGTGATCTCCCAACACTGCTCTCCCGCCGTGGAATATCTTTTCATTAACTGTAGGCCTTTCTATTCTCCAACAACAACAACTAGCAGAAAAGTTAAACGGCTTTTATGCGAGGTTTGAAGTTTCACACCCCTCCCCCTCCTCCCTCACCATCATGGACATTACCTCCAAACCCACCTCGGACCCCCCCTCCTCCCCCACTGCCCTCACAGTTGTGGAGCAGGACGTGACTAAACTTTTCAGGAAGCAGAGCGTAAGGCAGTGGGCCCAGACGGTGTCTCTCCTTCCACCCTTAGACACTGTGCCGAGGAACTGCCTCCTGTCTTCACGGACATTTTTAACACCTCCCTGGAGTCATGTCATGTCCCAGCCTGCTTCAAGCTGTCCACCATTGTCCCCGTTCCCAAGAAGCCCAGGATCACTGGACTTAATGACTACAGACCTGTGGCGCTGACGTCTGTAGTCATGAAGTCATTTGAGCGCCTGGTCCTGCACCACCTCAAGTCCCTCACCTCCCCCCTCCTGGACCCTCTGCAGTTTGCCTACAGAGCCAATCGGTCTGTGGACGACGCCATTAACCTGGCCCTATACTTCATCCTCCACCATCTGGACTCCCCGGGAACCTACGCCAGGATTCTGTTTGTGGACTTCAGCTCTGCATTCAACACCATCCTCCCTGCTCTGCTCCAGGACAAGCTCGCTCAGCTCAATGTGCCTGACTCCACCTGCAGGTGGATCACTGACTTCCTAACGGACAGGAGACAGCGCGTGCGGCTGGGGAAGAATGTCTCGGACACTCGGACTATCAGCACAGGATCTCCACAGGGCTGTGTACTTTCTCCCCTGCTCTTCTCCCTGTACACCAACTGCTGCACCTCCAGCCACGACTCCGTCAAGCTGGTTAAGTTTGCGGATGACACCATCCTCATCGGACTCATCTCGGACAGCGATGAGTCTGCCTACAGGAGGGAGGTGGACCGGCTGGTGTCCTGGTGCAGCAACCTGGAGCTCAACGCCCAGAAGACAGTGGAGATGATTGTGGACTTCAGGAAAGTCACAGCCCCCCTGCCTCTCCTCACCCTGACGGACTCCCCCATCACAACTGTGGACTCTTTCCGCTTCCTGGGCACCTGCATCACCCAGGATCTCAAGTGGGAGCCAACCATCAGCTCCCTCATCAAGAAAGCCCAGCAGAGGATGTTCCACCTGCGGCAGTTGAGGAAACTCAAGCTGCCAGTCCAGATGATGGTGCAGTTTTACACTTCTATCATTGAGTCCATCCTCACCTCCTCCATCACTGTGTGGTTCGCTGGGGCCACTGCCAGGGACAGACAGCGACTGCAGCGCATTGTGCGCTCTGCTGAGAAGGTGATTGGCTGCAGCCTCCCATCTATACAGGACCTGTACGTCTCCAGGACTCGGGGGCAAGCAGGCCGTATAGCAGCTGACACTTCTCACCCTGGACATGGACTATTTGAGCCACTTCCCTCTGGTAGGAGGCTACGGTCCATTAGGACCAGAACCTCTCGCCATAAGAACAGTTTCTTCCCCTCTGCTGTTTGTCTCATGAACACTTTATAATATCTGCACTAAACTGGACACTTTATAATACCGGTCACTTTAATAAGCCATGTTTGCACTGTTGTTCTGATGCTGCTGTTGTATATATTTTCTCCCTTTAAGCATTTCATTTGATTTTTTAAGCATATCTTTTTAACTTTGTGCATGCCCTTATTTGTATTTGTATTTATTCAGTGCGTTTATGTTGCACTTTTTCACCAAAGCAAGTTCCTAGTTTGTGAACTGTGTTCACAGACTATGGCAATAACAGTCTTCTGATTCTGATTCTGAAATACATATTTAATATTTGTAATCTGAATAAGTAATAAATACAGAAACAGTTAATTAAAAAGTTTTAAAAAGTAGTTTATTTATTTTTATTTTTTAGATTTATTTTACATCTGGCCGTTTGAGGGCAGCCATTTTGCTGATGTGGCCCTCGGTAAAAATGTGTTTGACACCTCTGCTCTACACTAATCCAACTATGGCCTAAAATTCTAGATTGGCAAAAATTTTGTATTTTCATGTGCAAAAAAATGTATATTTCAAAATGACTCAATAGCACCGCATTAAAAATCAAAATACATTACGACAATGGGAGACCTTTTTCACCATAGACAAATTAAATTTGGTACAAACATAGAACATGTCAAGTCAAGTAAAAAATTATATTATGACCCCACTCTAAACCCTACAGGATGTCGGCCATTGTGGGCAGAACCCAATTTTTACAAAATTGTAACTCTCACATTTGAATTTTTTACACTGTGAATTTTCATTCAAGAAACTTGCAAATTGGACAAAATGAAGTAGGCCCAAGTGGGATTAGAGGCTCCTCTGACGGCTCCTCTGTGATGTAAACAGTCCGTCCTGACCAAACATCCATTAACAACCACAACCCTCGAAAAAACAAACTTCTATGAGCACATCTAAAGTTTGAAGTAACAGTACTGTAGTATACAGTTTTGGTTACTCTTCCCACTGTGAGGAAGTCTATAAGCAGAGATGTGTAGTACTCAGTTACATTTTACTTTTTGAGCAACTGTGTTTTTACTCCTACTTAAGTAATATTAATTTGAAGTAACAGTCAACAAGTGACAAAAGCTTTATGTTGACAATATGAAATGATCTGAAAATTTGTGTTTCTTGCACCGCTCTTCAGTAGTAGTTTCCCCAAATACTTAATATAAATACTCTTTGCTATTTGACAAATTTCTTGGGTTACTCTTAATCTTATTAGTACAATTTGTGGCTAACTCTAACCAATTTGCACGGACATCAAGGGAGCAACATTTGACTCTCACAGTTAGCTAATAACTACTAGCGTTAAACAGAATATATTTAATATTTTGTACATAAATTAAATGTCTAAATGTAGGTAAAGTATAGTAAAAAAGTAAAGTCATCTGACCTGGGACATGCTGAGAGCTGAAGTGGTTGAACTTGAGGCCCACTGAGTTCAAGATCCGCTTAAAAACAAATGAAGAATTAGCCGATGAGCTTGATGCTGTTAGCTAGTTAGCTTAGCTTAGCTTCTCTCTCCGAGTGCAGAGAGAAAATGGCAGAAAATCGGAATATAAGGACTTACATATGCAACTATTAGCAACCATGGAATGTATCTGGTTACCATGACAGCGGTTAACTTGTTAGGCCTGAGTCTGCGACATCGTCCCGCCGAGGGACTCATTAAAACCGCGTCCGACATCTGGAAAACGGCAAAAATCAAGTAGTAAATACGCCCCGACATGGTAGTGAGTGGTGTCAAAAATTAGAACTCGACGACCTCTAATTGTCACCAAAGATCTCAAGAAAAAATAACGAAAGATGACTCGGTTGCGCCACCTCAAGCTTTCATTTTCATGAGGCCAATTGAATCCCGTCTCGGAAAAAGTCAACGTAAAAATCTGAAACACATAAAAAATAGAACATGTCGGGACATGACAAAAATGATATTATGGCCCCGCCCTAAAATGTACAGGAAATCGGCCATATTGGATCAAATCCGGGAATGACAAAAGTGCACACCCTCGCATTCAGGACATCTCCTCGCACAGTTTTCATTACAACCACTTCAAATTTGGCCAAATCCAACTAAAACCATGTGTGATTAAAGATTGTCAATTGCATTTTGAATATGAATTTGGGTGTGGTCATGGTAAATTTTCAACAAAATCGCAATTTTTTGAATATTTCAATAAAATATTTCTCTTTCACACATTTTTTGATGGGAAAATGCTAATACTACTAGCGTTAAACAGAATATATTTAATATTTTGTACATAAATTAAATGTCTAAATGTAGGTAAAGTATAGTAAAAAAGTAAAGTCATCTGACCTGGGACATGCTGAGAGCTGAAGTGGTTGAACTTGAGGCCCACTGAGTTCAAGATCCGCTTAAAAACAAACGAAGAATTAGCCGATGAGCTTGATGCTGTTAGCTAGTTAGCTTAGCTTAGCTTCTCTCTCCGAGTGCAGAGAGAAAATGGCAGAAAATCGGAATATAAGGACTTACATATGCAACTATTAGCAACCATGGAATGTATCTGGTTACCATGACAGCGGTTAACTTGTTAGGCCTGAGTCTGCGACATCGTCCCGCCGAGGGACTCATTAAAACCGCGTCCGACATCTGGAAAACGGCAAAAATCAAGTAGTAAATATGCCCCGACATGGTAGTGAGTGGTGTCAAAAATTAGAACTCGACGACCTCTAATTGTCACCAAAGATCTCAAGAAAAAATAACGAAAGATGACTCGGTTGCGCCACCTCAAGCTTTCATTTTCATGAGGCCAATTGAATCCCGTCTCGGAAAAAGTCAACGTAAAAATCTGAAACACATAAAAAATAGAACATGTCGGGACATGACAAAAATGATATTATGGCCCCGCCCTAAAATGTACAGGAAATCGGCCATATTGGATCAAATCCGGGAATGACAAAAGTGCACACCCTCGCATTCAGGACATCTCCTCGCACAGTTTTCATTACAACCACTTCAAATTTGGCCAAATCCAACTAAAACCATGTGTGATTAAAGATTGTCAATTGCATTTTGAATATGAATTTGGGTGTGGTCATGGTAAATTTTCAACAAAATCGCAATTTTTTGAATATTTCAATAAAATATTTCTCTTTCACACATTTTTTGATGGGAAAATGCTAATACTACTAGCGTTAAACAGAATATATTTAATATTTTGTACATAAATTAAATGTCTAAATGTAGGTAAAGTATAGTAAAAAAGTAAAGTCATCTGACCTGGGACATGCTGAGAGCTGAAGTGGTTGAACTTGAGGCCCACTGAGTTCAAGATCCGCTTAAAAACAAACGAAGAATTAGCCGATGAGCTTGATGCTGTTAGCTAGTTAGCTTAGCTTAGCTTCTCTCTCCGAGTGCAGAGAGAAAATGGCAGAAAATCGGAATATAAGGACTTACATATGCAACTATTAGCAACCATGGAATGTATCTGGTTACCATGACAGCGGTTAACTTGTTAGGCCTGAGTCTGCGACATCGTCCCGCCGAGGGACTCATTAAAACCGCGTCCGACATCTGGAAAACGGCAAAAATCAAGTAGTAAATATGCCCCGACATGGTAGTGAGTGGTGTCAAAAATTAGAACTCGACGACCTCTAATTGTCACCAAAGATCTCAAGAAAAAATAACGAAAGATGACTCGGTTGCGCCACCTCAAGCTTTCATTTTCATGAGGCCAATTGAATCCCGTCTCGGAAAAAGTCAACATAAAAATCTGAAACACATAAAAAATAGAACATGTCGGGACATGACAAAAATGATATTATGGCCCCGCCCTAAAATGTACAGGAAATCGGCCATATTGGATCAAATCCGGGAATGACAAAAGTGCACACCCTCGCATTCAGGACATCTCCTCGCACAGTTTTCATTACAACCACTTCAAATTTGGCCAAATCCAACTAAAACCATGTGTGATTAAAGATTGTCAATTGCATTTTGAATATGAATTTGGGTGTGGTCATGGTAAATTTTCAACAAAATCGCAATTTTTTGAATATTTCAATAAAATATTTCTCTTTCACACATTTTTTGATGGGAAAATGCTAATACAGTGTTTATGCACATTTGTAAGCTGAACGCAATGATGTGTAAATCGTGGCACAATTTCACAAAATGGCTCTCTAGTGCCCTCTTCAAATTTCATTTACAAAAATTTGTAGAAGACAATTTATTTGTCGTGGACTTATGAAAAAAATCACAGCGGCCTTATTTGTGATGGGGCATAATGTGAGAAAGTCACGTTACTGTCTCTTATGGTTTAGGAGAAAAATACTGGGAAAAATTTTTTCCATTATTAGGCCCAAGCCTGGGACAACGTCCTGGCGAGGGACTCATTAAAACCGCATCCGGTGCCCGGAAAATGGCAAAAATCAAGTAGTAAACATGCCCCAACATGGCAGTGAGTGGTATAAAAAATTAGAACTGCACAAGTTCTAATTATTACTGAAGACCCCGAGAAAAAAATGACGAAAGACAACTCGGCAGCACCCCCTCAAACTTTCATTTTCATTGGGCCAATGGCCACAAAATGGCTCTCTAGCGCCCTCTTCAACTTTCATTTTCAAAAATTCATAGAAGACAATCGAGTTGTCGTGGACCTGTGAAAAAATTCACAGGGGCCTTATTTGTGATGGGGCACAACGTGAGAAAGTCCCATGACTGTAGCTTTTATTGTTTAGGAGAAAAATAATGGGTGGGGGAAAAAAATCCATTATTATTATACTTACTGCTTTGAGGCCATTTTTGATCCCCTGAATGAATGAAAAGTAAATTTTATTGGACCCAAAATTCAAGTTTGGCAAAAAAAAATTAATTATTTTGATGAAAAATTATTCTTTCAAAATGACTCAATAGGGCCACCTCAAAAATAAAAATACATTACAGCAATGAGAGACCTTTTTTATCATACAAAATGAAATTTGGTACAAACATAGAAAATGCCAAGTCAACTAAATAATTATAATATGACCCCACCCTAAACCCTACAGGAAGTTGGCCATTGTGGCCGAAAGCCAATTTATTTTTTTAATTTTTTTAACTCTCATATTTGAATTTTTTACACTGTGAATTTTAATTCAAGAAACTTGCAAACTGGACAAAATTAACTAGACCCATGTGGGATTATAGTCAACTAATTTGGAATTTTCTACATAAAAAAATGTGGATGTGGCCAGCCTGTAAATAAAAACGCTTTTTTTTTTTTTTTTTAAATTGCGCGTAACTCAAACTCGCAGTGTCCTATTTCTCAGCATTAATGTACATTTTGTTAAAAATGTTGATCTAAACCTAATGATATACAATTTACATAGGTCAGACTTTACATTGCTCCACAGCGCCCCCTTGAACTTTTGAATGAGACCCAAAAAAATTATTTTGTCAAAAACATTTGAAATTTGGCATGAACATCCCCATTGCCATACTGAACAAAAAAGTTAATGAGAACATATCTCTATTTGTAACCATGTTACCGTGCTAACATAATAAATGTGTCATTGAAATGAATGGGGTTCAGAGTACTGGTCTTTGTTGTAGACTAAATAGATGCTCTACACTAATCCAGCTATGACCTCAAATTCAAGACTGGTGAAAAATTTTGAATTTTCATGTGCTAAAAAATGTATGCTTCAAAACGACTCAATAGCGCCACCTCAAAAGTCAAAATACGTTACGGCAATGAGAGGCCTTTTTCACCACAGACAATTGAAATTTGGTACAAATACAGAACATGTCAAGACAAGCAAAAATGTATATTATGACCCCACCCTAAACTGTACAGGAAGTCGGCCATTGTAGGCGGAACCCATTTTTTCAAAATTTTCACTCTCACATTTGAATTTTTACGCTGTAGTTTTTCATTCAAGAAACTTGCAAATTGGTCAAAATGAACTAGATCCATGTGGAAATATAGGCTACTCTTTTAGATTTTTCTAAGTCATAAAATGTGTGTGTGGCCAGCCTGTAAAGGAAAAAGACATTTTTTGAAGTTTTAAATGGTCCGTAACTCAAACATGCAGTGTCCAATTTCCTGGCATTTGTCAGCTTCCCCTGGTGGTAAACCTAGAATAAAATCCAGAAGGCGCGTGTATATTCCAATCCAGATGTTTATTTCGGCACAGGCAATAATCCACACTGATTCGACAGTATCTCCCAAAGGTTACCTCTCTTACGTGAGCTCTTATACTGGTATGACACATCGCATCTTCTTAATGATTAGCTAGGTTTGTCTCGACATAAACAGGTCCCTCTGAGTCTACATAGGGTCAACACGGACATAGCATGTGTGCTTAGCTGGTTCTCTGAGTTCAGACATACACATAGCAGTTCAAAGTACTTATAGCAAATATACCACAGTGGAGCTCACAGGAGGAAAAACAAGTAATCATGCAATTTTGTGATATGAAATATTAAATCAGACATTTATCTCACACATTAATATACATTTTGTTCAAAATCTTGTTCTGAATGCAATGATATACAATTTACATGGGTCAGACATTATATTTCTCCACACCTTGAACTTTTGGATAGGACCAAAAAAATTACTTTGTCAAAAACATTTGAAATTCGGCATGGACATCTGGCTTGACAAACTGAACAAAAAAACCAAAGAGAACATACCTCTATCTACAACCATGTTACCGTGGTAACATAATAAATGTGCCATTGAAATACATGGGGTTCAGAGTACTGGTCTTTGTTGTAGACTAAATAGATGCTCTACACTAATTCAACTATGGCCTAAAATTCAACATTGGCAACAAATTTTGTATTTTCATGTGAAGCAAAATTAATGTTGCAAAATGACTCAATAGCGCCACGTCAAAAATCTATATACATTACGGCAATGAGCGATCTTTTTCATCGTAGACAAATTAATATTTGATACAAACATAGAACATATCAAGGCAAGTAAAAAATATATTATGACTTCACCCTAAACCCTACAGGAAGTCGGCCATTGTGGGCGGAACCCATTTTTTTCAAAATTTTAACTCTCAGAAATTTTTTACGCCATGGATGTTCATTCAAGAAACTTGCAAAATGGCCAAAATGAACTAGACCCATGTGGGATTATAGGCTACTCTTTTGGATTTTGCCAAGTCAGAAAATGTCGGTGTGGCCAACATGTAAACAAAAATGGCGTTTAGTATTTACTTGCACTTAACTCAAACATGCTGTGCCCTGTAAAGTGGCATTAATATACATTTTGGTAACACTGTTGATCTGAACCTAATGATATACAATTTATATAGCTGAGACAATCCATTGCTCCACAGCGCCCCCTTGAAATTGTGAATGAGATCCAAAAAATGTTACGTTGTCAAAAACATTTGAAATTTAGCATAGACATTCCCATACTGAACAAAAAAGCCAATGAGAACATAGCTCTATTTAAAAGTGCATTGCCATGGCAACATCTGATGTTTCTCATTGAAATACATGGGTTTTTGTTAACTGGGATGAAAAAAAATATTTTGTCATAGACCATTAAAATTTGATACACATGAAAATGTCAGAAATGCTCTCATTGGAATGAATGTAGTAGTATTACACTAGTAGTTTGGGGGGAGGGGCAATGTAAGCAGGAACGAGAGGCAAGAACTTCATGGTGGCATGTACCCCGCGGTCGCAAGGGGTGGCGAGGGCCTTTATCACTGCTTGCAGTTTTAATTATTATTATTGTTGTTGTTGTTGTTATTATTATTATGTTGAATATAGAATATATTTCACAATGCATTGAGTATGTGGCTATGCAGTTCCTCTGTAGTGCAAAAACTCTGTGGCTCAAAGGACTACAGTGTTGAATTGTGCATTGTTGTTGACTCCACTTCAAAGATGGGGTCCACACAGTTCTCATGTATTCTCTACTGCACACTGTGCTCCATAGCTCCATAGTTCTGAGTGACTGATGCCTTTGTTTTCCATGCCACACAGAGCGACTGTCAAAATATACATTTTTGCAGTCCTTTTTATTACACAAATTACTGCAGGCTGCTCAAAGTCACAACAACCACAGTTTAATGACATTATACCACACTGTCTGACAGCTGAAGGACAAGAAATTGCGACAAACATGTTGTTGTGCTTCACTGATATTTTGACAATTTGATTTACATCAGTAATAGCTAACCATAGTCCATGCTGCCAAGTAGGACTCGATAAAGATTTAAAATTAAGTCAAGGGGGGTGAAGCACTCCAATACATTTACTCAAGTACATTTACTTGAGTAACTTGGACTTATTAGAATAGTTTTCAGACACCATACATTTACTTCTAATTGAGTATATTGAGAATACATTTCTATATAATGGTTCTATATGAGTTACTCTTTTGTGGTCTGTGTATTTTGCACATTATTTAAAGGGCCCACATTACGCTATGTTCTGATCTGTTATAATGTTGTTTCCTCATCACAAAAATACCTGGAGCTGTTCTTTGCTTTCACACATCTTCAAAACACAACCCATGTATATTTAGCCTGAGCTCTTCTCTCAAAGGGAAAACACCCTGTTCCACATTGTGATATCATATGGTAATACAGGAAGTGCTTCACTGTGGTTTTAAACTCCACTCTCTCTAATTTTAGCCATGGAATTGCCCATCTCTACTGAACTAAAGGTAAACGGTAGCTGTTAACTTGAAAACTACAACTCTTTCATGACATCATAAGGTGGAACAGAACATTTTGAGCTTTGGAGATGTAGTCAAACTAATAAATTAGGATTACTCAAACATGTGTGAATGAAATAAAACACAACTCCAGGTATCAGCATTAAAACATGACTTAAAGCCCACAAGAGTAAATTTTGTGTAATATAGGTAATTTAATGTGTTATATTTCCAATTACATAAACTTATGAATTGTTAAGCAGATGTAAGGTCTTCAAAATAATATTACTCAAGTACAAAGTAGTTGTCCATGAAATTACTCATTAAGCAACTGTGAACAGTAATTTTACTTGCATACATTTTTGGCCACTCAACCCACCTTTGAACAAAGTAAATGAATATACCATATTTTCCGGACTATAAGTCACACTTTTTTTTAATACGGTAGTTTGCCAGGGGGTGCTTATACTCAGATGTGACTTATATGTGAAATTATTAAAATATATAATTTCACATCTTCGTTACTGTCACACTGACAACCACGCGAGAGACTCCAAGGCTTGTGCACCAGTATCTACTACTCCTGTACCATTTTAAATTTCAATTTCAACATTTTTATTTAAAAGACATCTGAGAAAGACTGAACAAAAATGTCCCCTAAAAGAAAATCGTATTCTGCTGAGTCTGATGCCACAGGGAATCCACATCTACCTCCGGAGTTGGCGAAGTTATTCAGAAGCAACTCCGAGGATGAAGAATTCAATGGATTTAGTGCTTTGGACTGAGATCGAGAGTAAACTTGTTAGCTTAATTTTATTCTTTAATTATCTGATTAACTGTTAATATCTTACGAGACACATATTCAGTTCATTGTCTATGCTTCATGTAGCTGAATAAATATAAATGTGTTATGTTAGCGTGCTGTACTGCTATTCAGCCTGCTGTTATTATTATAACTTGCTTTTAAAGATAAAATGTTTGTCCTTGGTCTTGTAAAATAAATTCCCCAAAAAATGCGACTTATTGTCCAGTGCGACATATGTTTTTTTCTTCATTATTATGTATTTGCCAGATGCTTGTAGCATGTCGAAATGCTACAAGGGTGTTTGCCCAACATTGGCTGAAAATCCATCTGTCATTATTTACCATTGCAATAGAGTGATGCTGAGTGAATATTGACATAAGTTTCCGTTATATATGCTAAACATTTCCCCTTAATTGACAGACTGAATAATTCTAGTCTAGGTACTGTTTCCAATGACACATGCTGGTGGTCTCCTTTCTGCTTTTACTGGTCCAAGTTTAGACAGTTTATTTTTGAAAACTATTTGGTTAGCTGGAACAATTTAGCCATGGACCTTCTTCTCGACAAGCTCCTTATTCTTCCATATGATGTTGATAGTGCTTGATTGTTGCGCTGTTAGATAAAACCAGAGTCAACATGATCATCTCTAGTTTATGGGCCAAAATAGACAGAAAACTCATGGACAAAGCAACAAGAGCGTACTGCATGTGGGAACGAGCTGCGACCTTATGTGAACGCAGTGTAAGAGACAGAAGCTCTGGGGAGGTGGAAAGGAGCAGGGAGGTTCCAGGCCTCAAAACAGTATAAAATATTTTAGTCTAGTCGTATTAAATCACTGTGAATGAAGAGGAGGTGGACAATTTTGAACTGAAATCTATTAGTAACCTTGGCTTGCAGCTGAAAAAGGCAGTGAGCAAGTGAGGGGATGTAGATCATCCGGGTGAGAAGGGTATTTTTTTGTGTTGCCATAATAACAAGCAAATGGACTGGCTGTAGGAAATGAAGTAATGGTGATCTGTTAATTCTTTAGCACTGGCATAATCACAAAACATAAAATGACTTTTTAGTTGTGATATTTCCAAAGAATATATAATACTCACTTTATTCCAGAAATTGCCGTGGGTGCTGCCATCGTTGTATCATTTTCCCCGGGGCTGCCGATCTTGACAAATTTTCATTCTGATTTACCTTTATTTATACAGGGAGAGTCCAATGAGAGCATTCAGAATCTCTTTTTCATGAGAGCCCTGATAAAATACAAAAAAATTACAAACAAATAACTACAATGGCCCATTCAAAACATTAAAAACAGGTGCAGGTGTGATTATAAATGTTTATCACCAGATTATTAGTGCATTTGTGGCATAAATGCATTCGATTAAGCATGTCCTTGAAATGTATTCCATTTTTGGGAAGCAAAATAACCAAAAGCTTTTTTTTTCCCATTTCAGTTCTACTTTGACCAATTTTTAGACCTAGACAATCATGAGATATTGTATTAAATGTTTCCATATCAAAGACAACAAACAAGTTAGATATTGAGGAAGTCTATCAAGCAGTCCCTTATAAATACATGTTATTCGATGTTGTTCTCTTCTGACAGATAGCAATAGCCAACCTACTTTTTCATAGAGCGTACAGTTATGGATTTTCATCACCTGTTATGAAACAAAGGGCTGAGTGAAAGAGTGAATCTAAAGTTTCAAAGTAGACGCTGAAGTCTGCATATATATTATGTTTTTATAATCTAGTACAGCAAGAAAGGTTGCTTGAACAATTTCTTTTCTGTAATGCAATGGGATACAAGATTTGTTTCTTTAATAAAATGATAATTTTGTGTTTATGTGTATTTTAGGTTTTCATCAAGCCAAAACTCAAAATATTTATAGGTGGTGACTCTTTCAATCAATGTACCATTTAGTGTATAAAGATTTGTAGCTTGCACACTTTCAACCCATTGGCTACTACTGCCAGGGTTCTGTTTGAAAGATCATTTTGGAAGCAATTACATCTGCATCAGGGACTTCAAGAGGATTTTAAGATTTTCTGATTTTCTGAATGGAAATCTTTAGTTAAATCAATAAACAATGCTACACAATATTGTTTCTCATCAAGGGCTGTGAAAATATCATTTTGTCATGATCCCTGTTCCCCCCTCCCTCCTGTGTCTGAGCCTGGAGCTGAGCGGAGATCTGTGGTACTCCTTGCCTGGCTCCGTCCATGTGTTTTTACTTTTTGACTTTGCTAAACTGGATATTTTGCTCCTCACCAGATTCCGCTCCCTGGACCCACTCAGCCCTCCTTTCTCCGACCTTGCTCTTCTCTACCGGTACAGTCACAGACTCAGCTACTCACGCTCTACCCTTGGACCACGGCACACACCCCGCTCCCAACTCACCATTTGATATACTGTCATTTTTTGCAGTTTTTGTAAATAAACACTGTTAAACCTTCCCCGAGTTCTGTCTTTTTGGTCCCTCCTGCCTGATGTTACGACACCTTTTCTGAAAATCCCACTGATAAGACAGCGCAGACATGAAGTAAGACATTTTTGCCTTTCTAACTATTGATAAAGATCTCTGTTTGTTTTTTTAAGATTATATTAAGGAGTGTGGCTTTATTTAAATTTCTAGGATCAGGTCTAGTCAGAATAGAAATTAGTTGTGTGAGATTCAGGCCATTGCATAAGTCTTTCAAAGTTTCAGACTCTTTCCCCAGCCAATTAATAATTTTATCAACCATTATTAGGACCTGGTAATTTTACAGTTTATAAAGCATCATGAATAGATCATTGAGATTGAGATGGTTGCTGAAGGCACCTGATAAATACCAGCAATAGCCATTTTTTTATCACGATCATTTACATAGCTAACAGACAGAGACATAAATTCAAAACATTTAGACTTTAAGCACGAGAATAGAAAGTCCACAGACAGGTGATCTTTAACGTAAATGGCAACACCACCTCCTTTAGATTGCCTGCCACAATGACAAATTTTCAATATTGATTTCTTTAGCACTGATTTTATTTGATAGCTAGTTTTCAGAAAATGCTAATATATCTGGTTCTGTTTGATTTGCTCAGATTTAAATGTAATCTAATGTAGATATATTACTGCATACATTTATGTGTTTAAGGTTTGCATATCAAATAGGCCTGACTTTTTAAAGAATTTTGAGTTTAACTGGGATCAGTTTGACACCTGGGGAATAGGTCTTAGTATTATTGATATCAACCTAGTTACACAACCTCTGATAGTTTCTTTCATGTTTACGAGATATTCTACGTGAAATGTACACATTAATTTGTTTTAATGTGGAATCTAAGCTGGTGAGCTCTGATTTTGTCACATGCGAAGCTGTTTTTCCTATGTGTAAGGAGTCACTCAGTGGACCTATTAGGCGCAGACTCCAGTGTTAGTTTGACATTGGTATTCAACAGTTTCTTCTTGGTCCTATTTAAATGAATGCCATTAAGGGCAAATAGATTATTCCTCTTCCAGAATCCACAGAAATTATCCATAAAAGGAAATCCTAGAGAACTGCATGTCACTGAAACATTATGCATTGTTTCCCTGACTTTACCGTGGCTATAAGTGATATGAAGTCACTTTCCAACACCTCGGACTGTTGTAGTTTAATGTCATTGTGCACTATCACAGTGTTTATGCATCTGAACTCCAGGGTGGCACTCGGTTTCACCCTGTGAGATAGCTACATGACGTAGAGGAACTGAGGCAGGTTTTCTTCAGTGAAGGATGCTGTCCCCTTACTAATCAAGGGTCATGACGCAGGATATATAGAGCAAAGTTATTGATGTCTTGCATGAGGACAGCAGGAATAAGGGACTTCCTGTGCCCTCTTGCTGTCACTTGGAGGAGAGGTGGAGTGACACCTCTCCCGTGACTGCTTACATGAGTTAACTGGATCTTTGTTTTTTGCTGTATATTTACAAAGCCAGTATTATACACAGGCTATTTACAAAGCCTGTGTATAATATAGGCGTTGTAAATATATGGACTACAAATCCATTTTAAAGTCTCCCAGAGAATTGATGCATTGTTGACTTGTTGGTGCACATGAGCATTGACCATTTTTCTCAAATGAATGCACTTTACATCATATTTTAACAGCAAAACTTTTCTCAAATTCTCCATTGAAATGAATGAGATTCCTGCTTAATCGAAAGTGCGATCACAAAGAAAGTGTGGTTAGCATTTAGAAACAAAAGTGGACCGGGCAGAATAAGTTCAATAGATTTGAAAAAAGAAAAAAGTAGCCTATAGTAAGGTAGAGAACAATAAGCTATTCATGTACATGTGAAAATTTTAAATTAGAAGTACAACTTCTTGAGAAAGTTTGCAGAACTTTAACAAGTCAAGACTTTATAAACAAGATCCTAAACAAGGCTTCTCATTTGAACTTCTTCAGAATATTGGCACGCTGCTACTCAACAGACTCCCTTGGATACCAGTAACCTTCTAGTGGAAACAAATCAATTCTACTTACATTTATTTACTTCTTTCTTTGCTGTTTTATGTTCAGTTACCTAAAACAGTTTTGGGACATTTCCTAGTAAAACATTTAACTAACTTATGTTGCAGTTTTCCTATTGAGATCATGAAGTAATAAGTCTGCATATTTTGAATTGCCAAAAATGTGTCCTGATTATAATTTTTGGGTTACTCCAAAAATACATCTAGATATAAATTCTGTCAATGTTGTAAGCCCCTCTGACATCACCTTGGTTTGATTTTCTTTTACATTTTTCCCCCCTATCCATTTAGCAGAACTGCTGTCTTAAAAATAGTGTGGAAAAATTCATTGCATGTTTTTGGACACTTTCTCCTAATAATTGAAATTCCAGAGACACCGGATTGGTGATGCTAATACTTTGCCAGGTCTTCACCATAAGATACCTATTCATTTCATAGTAACTTTAGATTTCCCTTAAAAGAAAAAAAAAAGAACTCAACTTCAAAATGGCTGCCTTTCTCAGCTTGAATTGACTTGTTCCAAACTTGTGAATGAACAGCACACTGGGTCCCTGAATCTGTGTAGGTGACTAGTTTTGGACTCTAGATTGAATTGAATTGGAACTTTATTAATTTATTGTCACATCGGAACAGCATGACCAGGGTGGTACAAGATGATCCATGTTCCAATGTGTCATCTTAATTTGCTATTGCTAAAGATGTTATAAGCTACAGCAGATTGGGTTTCCTCATCTAACTCTCAGTGATTTTGAGCAAGGAAATTCTGGAACTACCCCTTGACTCCTGAGGCCTGATAACCACTCCCCTCTGAGAGACGACGCACACATGCACAATGACCAAGGACGTGTTTTGGACATCTTTAATTGGGAAGTTCATGTAAACGTGCCTTCACTGTCTTGTATTTGTTTTACTAAAATGGAAAGCAAAACTTTAGAGAATAACCTCTATTTATATTATTAACATTTGCTTAACAAGTCCAATGTAACACAAATTACAGGATATTTCATTACGGTACCCTTAATTATAGATCGCTGTTTGAGATGAAGACACAAGTTAGGTTTGTTGAAAAATTGACACCCGCAACAGCTCTTATCTTCATGCTATCATGCTAGTATAAATGCTGAGCTAACCATAGCAAGGCAAGGCAAGTTTATTTGTACAGCACAATTCATACACAAGGTAATTCAGAGTGCTTTACAGAATAAGAAAGACATTCAAATTACAATACAACAAATCAAAACATAAATAATCACAAATAATCATCATAAAAATAACATTAAGGGAGAAAAGTGAAGAATAAAAATCTTCCAGTCATATGCACACAGTTTTGACCCTGGATTTAAACATTGTCAAAGTAGAAGCCTGCCTCAAATCTTCAGAAAGACTGTTACTAACTTAAGTAGCTGCATAAAACTGAAACGCTCATACCCCATGTTTAGTCCTGACTCTGGGCACCCGCAGGAGGCCGGTCCCTGCAGCCCTCAGAGTGTGAGATGGTTCATATAGCACTAAAATATCGGAGATGTATTTTGGTGCTAGGCCATGGAGAGACTTGAACACAAGCAGAGCTGCTTTAAAGTCTATTCTCTGAGTGACAGGAAACCAGTGAAGAGACCTGAGCACAGGACTTATTATTTTTTTTATAAAGAGGGCCAACAAGGGCCTGTAAACTTTCGGTGGTGGCACTCAAACATGAATAAAATTTAAGTTGCCAGAGCGATAATATTAAATGGTCAACGAACATGAATTTTAAATGCAATTGAAGACACATAGCACTATCTTTGGCAATATATGTATCTAAATAAATAAATAAGCATTAATAATACTAATGTAACAATTAAATGGTTGCACCTCTTACAGTTTCAGTGTAAGAGAATTTAAAAAAAAAAAAAAAAAAAAAACAGACAAAAAATATCCATGTGAAAAATGAGCTTATTATATTCACTGTTCAGTAATATAAATAAATAAAATACATCAATTGTGTGACCCAAAAATTGTCTCAGAAGTAGGACAATCAGTTAATCAAGAAATTAATAAGATTTTTGACTAAACAGTTTTGACCCCTTTATGATTAAAAAAACAACTAAATAAATAATTTCAGAGTGCCACATAAAGTTTTGTTTAATGATGTATTTCCTTTCTGCTGCAATTCGGTGTAAATTTGATCTGGAGTCAGGCCAACCCTCTGTATTAAAAACTGACCCAGAATCAGTAGCAAACGGGCCTGTGATTGGACACGTGAGGAGCTGTGTATGTGTGTTCTGACGTTTGATTGGTCAACATGTGCTGTCTGCACTTCCCAAACAATTCAAAGTAATGGTGCTTACCTTACGCGCATACTGTTGCTATCTCGTTTATTATTCTCTAAGTAACTATTTAATTATCAAAAAATCCTACAAATACACCCCAGTTAAAGTAAAAACGAGTTATATTCATCCTTATTTGTCCTGCAAATCACCAAATGCACCCAGGGCCAGTGTCATTAAATAATCGCCTCCACAGAGCTCAAAATCCCCGAAACAGACTCACAACTGTACAGTCATAACAACACAAAGCAAACTACTGTGCCCTTTATGCAGCAGACTGTGACCAAACTGCATTTACCAAATACACAGATATCAGAACGTTACAAACATGTGCACATGACAACACTGATGCATGTGTAAACCCAGAGGTGAACCGCCCAACAGATATTAGATTAGCTGCACTTAAGATAAGCAGCTTGAGCAGAAGGCTGTGTCCACTATCGCCGCATTCACGTCTTTTTAGTGATCTGTAAAATCCAAATGCATGTGTCCTTCCCACTGTAATCGTCTGTTTGTTCTCCCATCACAAAGAGTCGCCAAATAACAATGTATAATCTATAATATCCACACAAATCGGCAAATTTCCTCATGTGTGTTGAAAACAGCGAGTATTCAACCATGTGCCAACGCTAAACCAAAGAAAGGCCAGGAAAGTCTTTCCAAAACAAAGGAATCTTTTGCAGCTCCTCTGAATGAGGCGAGAGAGTCGAATCAGATTTGTCACCTGCTGAGACTCATATTAAAATAACAAGCCCCATTACAGTAACTATAATGGCATTGCAGGAGAGGAAAGAGTCATTAGTTACAACACTCATTAGTGGTAAAAATAACTAACCACTAACACCATTATACTTAAATAGCGTTTGATGCTTACTGTGGATTGTATTTGTGTCTCGCTAAACAGGGAGAGGAGACAGGAATCAATAAGACTAACAATAACACAGTAAGTGCTATGATTTAATGTTAGCCGTTAAACTCTAAAGTCCTTTGTAAGATATGCATGTGATGTTTTGTGCTGTTAGACCTGGATATGCTCATACAGATGTTGTAGCTTGTTGTGTGAGCCCAGTGCCTGGTGGTGGTGGAGCCTGTTTTATAGGAGCTGTGCCGTGACTAGGTCCTGTGTGTTGTGTCTGCTGCATCCTGCTTCCCAGTCCCTCACGCTTTCATGGATTAGTAGTCCATTATTTGAGCCGGTTATACCCTGTAACAGCCGATGATTGAAGCAGAGTGATCAGACAGACCGCTTCGCTTTTGCGGCATCCGACAGAATTTGAATGCAGCTAGATGGAGTTAAAAGTGACAAGGCAAAGGTTTTCAGAGATAATACAAGGTTTAGCGTGGAATAGAACACTGTTGTGTATGCACCCCATGACCAGTGAGGTGAAATATAAAGCCTCTGTGTTGTTAATGCTGCAAAATGGTGTGTTTATTCACCCCGTCACGCTCGGCCTGGTTGTGCTGTGGCGGCCAGAGGGGGGCCGGGCTCCTGTCTTAGAGTGGGGTTGGGGGTGGTTCGGGATTTGAGAGGGGGGGTAGTTACTTTTAGAGAAAGAACAATAACTTTTAGAGGGATAAGCGTCTACCTGCAGCAGCTCAGTAACACCCGAGACTGATACAGCACACGACTGAATAGCAGTGCTATGTTTAAAAGAGCGTGACACTCTAAGTCTCGTGATATGTGCGTGAAATCTGGCAATAGTTGAGAACTTAGCCAGGGATGAAAAAGTGAGGCAGAGATGGACCAGGTGCAAAAAACTATCTGGGTTACATTAACATCTCCAAATAATTCAGTGTTGATACCAGATTAAACTTTATTTATGTAATAAAATGTCCAGTGGCCTGTGGCCCATTTCTAATGGAACTCAGGTGATATTTTGTTGGTTGCATTGTTCAGGCACTGCACATGTCATTCCTATTGTGTAGATGACCAAAGCGAGAGGTTTTCACTGGTATTGATAAACTAGAATCCTTTTTTAAGGATTCACATTTAAGTATTGTCTCAACTGTTATGACTTTGACTAATTTAAGTGAAACTTAAAACTAAAAAAAAAAAACTGGTCTCACATAGACACTGAAAAAGAGTGCATGTTAAATCCCTGTGAGTTGATTTGACTATGCTGTGTTTGGTGTGTAGGATCTAGTTTCACATCATCCGTACTGTCATGTTTTGTTCCCATAGACATCTAATGAGAACAGCATGGCAGAGATTGGATTTCTAAGCCTACAGTGGTCCACAGAGATCCCTAAGGCCTTTTGGTTGTTGTGTGTGAATGCTGTGATTCAATAAATATACTTTTTTGAATTATGGAGTTTGCTTGGTTTCATGTGGTGTTGGATGCATCGGAGAAAATGCTTGGCAAGTACAAATTTAAGTTAATAAACTCATTCCTACATAGCTTGATTTATACCATACCAAATCTGTAAACAATTCCAAACTACAACGAGTAGAGACTGGAGGTACACTTTAAACATTAGTCAGACAAAGGAAGAGTTAATCCCCCTAAAAACTACAACAGACCAGTTTACAGTTAGTTTACTGTGGATAAGAAAGTTGTCAACACCTTAAGCCAAATTAATGAGTTTTAATAAGAAAGCACTCAATGTTTTGTCCAGTCAGGTTATGGATTTAAAGGTCATGTATTATGCAAAATTAACTCTTGTAAGCTCTAATCCATGCTATAATGGAGTTATCTTCTCAAAAACATACCCTGAGTTGTGTTTTGTTTCATTGATTCATTTGACTTATAGTCTGTCTACATCTCTAAAGCTCAAAATGCTCTGTTCACCCTTGTGGAATCATGAAGTGGTAGTTTTCAAGTTAACATCTTTTACCTTTAGTAGTACCAGGTCTGAAATTATCCAGATGATTCTAGTGAAGGTGTATGACGAACACAGTAGAGCACTTCCTGTATTACCACATGACATCACAAGGGGGAACAAAGTGTTTTCTGTTTGAGAGAAGAACTCCTAAATATGCAGGGTTTGTGTGTTAAACATGTGTGAATGAAATAAAACGTAAAAGCCATCAAACTTAAAATACATTGTTTTTACACTTGGAAAATGTGTAAAGAGCTTTGGCCAACAGAGGCACAACTCCTGCAGCATTGTTGGTCTAAATGAGATTTTGGCCCATTATTGTGTGGGTCTGGTCAGCTCATTTTCACTAATGGGGTGCTGTCTGTCTACTCCAGTTATTCCCCACAAAACTCTATTTAGGAAGTTGAACTCATCTTTTGTAATTTGCAGGAAAATGTCCAGCGTTTACCAATGTGTCTCCATGGAAACGCTGTCCTGAACTGCCAGCTGGACCACAGATGGGATGCAAGACCAAGAGACATCAGAAAACAGCAGTTGTGTTTTGGTTGAATATTCAAGAGTATTTGTTTTATTTGTGCCATTGCAAAAAAGTGCAAAGGTAACTTCCGCTTTACCAAACTAGTAATTAATTAAACACTATATAGGTTCTAAATGTATCTCATAACTGCATTTTTTTTTTAATGACTCATTAATAGAAGAATTCTGAGCATTAGCATGTTGAGGTAATAATGTTCATTTTTCATATTTTCAAACATTATTATTTTGGGTGACATTGCTAATTTATGCTCTGAAACGAACAAGCAATTCTCCACATAATAAAGCGATAAAAATAGCTTGTGTAAAGTGATAATTAGGCATCAGTTAGCTTTGTGCGCACTTCTAACAGGGCTCTTTGGTGGAGGCGGCTGCTAAAAGAAGTGTTGCGCAGAAACATGCTCCCCTACAAAGTGAGAGGGAAGAAGTCATGTTTTAAAACCTTGTTATTTTTGTCTATAGCATGGGAAGTATAATTATCCCGTTGAACTTGTTGAGAAGTCATCAATTTCACACCTGTTAGAGCAGTGGTCCCCAACCACCGGGCCGTGGACCGGTACCGGTCCGTGGATCAATTGGTACCGGGCCACCGGCCGTCCAAGAAATAATTAATTATTTCCGTTGTATTTATTATCTGAGTCTGAACAATCATTTATTTTGAAAAATATTTTATTTTGAAAAATGACCGGATTTTCTCGGTTACATTTCCGTCACTTGAGCGCCGACAACTTAACCACTTAGCGTTCCGACGGCCCGCCCGCGACGGCCTTTATGTTACAATTTTACAGCAATGTACGTGTATTTCTGCGTCACCCACACAAATAATCTACGCATCAAATGAAAGCTACGGCATTCATCTTTCTGAATATGTGAACCATTTACACCTCGAATCACCACAGTGCTAACAGGAAAGCCGTTTTTACAGAGAAGTCAGAAATGTGGATTTGGACTTCACTTACCATTGAGCGCTCTAGGTCTGTCAAACATCAACATATTCACACAAAGTTGGTCTCATTCGTTCCGTAAAGATCCATAGAATATAATCCAGTCAAGAAATTATGTCCACAAAGGAAGTTAGAGCCTCCATGTCCAATCTGCTGCAGGAAAGTGAAATCTGTTTCGTCACTTCTCTGCATTTCTTTTGTCAGTTTCAGGCATAACAAACTTCTGACAGCGCCAACTTTGTTCCTCAACGCAAAACAAACTTGTTTGATTGACACATAAATTGGCCAATAAGGTGGAGGCTGTGGGTTACTGGAGCCGCGGACAGTGAATGAGAGCTACAGATGACTGGAAGAGTATGCCCCACTCTCCCCCTTGTAGAATCAAGCTGTTACATTACACACGTTTACTGATGTTTTCCTCTTAAAGCCCATGAACTGCGGAACACACTGATGCGTGACATGCAGTGGTTTACTGTAAACAGACAGAGTTTGCTGCGCGCATAAAAAGACGAGACTGGATATAAAGATCCGCGCGTAAAATTACACGCGCGTATTATGTAATTTTACGCAGCAGTTTTGCATTTTTATGTGTGTTCCAAAGTGTATAAATGCTCAGCAGACAAACTTATAGTGATTCTGACACCTGTGGGTAAAACTATAGGGTCTTACCTTTACAAAGACCTCAAACTAGTGCAGTTACTACTGAGGGTTCAATAGTGGTGATTATTTAAATTTGGAGAGGTCAGAACAAAGGCAATTTCACCAAAAGGACACGGAATGCTAAGGGGTTACAAATTAGCAAAATTAGTTAAAAAAAACAAACAAACCCCGGTCCACGGTAAAATTTTCAAGCGTTGGCCGGTCCGCGGTGATAAAAAGGTTGGGGACCACTGTGTTAGAGTACAAACCTTACCCCACCTGACCTCACATGTTACAATTGTATAGAGTGATTCATTGCTGTTCAGCTATGACAAATTCTCATTACTAACTAGCTAAAAGTAAGCTAGGTAATGGTTTCAGGAGGAGATTGAACCAACCATCTGGCTTTTATTAATTTGTTTGTTTATTAATGGGTATGATATTGACAACTCTATGTCAAAATGTACTTAAAGGTGCATATGATGTAACTTGTCTACCTGCTTGTCTCCATGGAAATTGCTTTGCCAGACGTTTGTCAAATTTATTTATCTAGCATTTTCAATTAACATCCATTGTTTTTTCTAATAATTTGATGTAACATGTCATTTGGCTTGGTGGCATCGGCTGCATGTCTCCATGGAGAAATCTATTGCCATGCTGTGGCATATTCGAGACCAAGCTTCTCTACAAAAATAAGCCGTACCCTCCACCAGAAAAGTTACACAGTACACTAATACCCCTTTAAATATTTAAACTGGTAACAGATATTGGCTGAGCCATGATAACTGAACATAAAGTTTGACATAATCCCAGATTGTGGACTATCACCTGGTGTTCTCAGCCTGTTACCTGTAGTGTTCTGAACCAGATGAACCGGCCCCGGGGCCAGACTGAGTGAGGACCCCAGCGTCCTCATAAATAAAGTTAAATAGAAAACACATCTCCTCCATTAGTACCAGCAGTGCTGGGTGTTATTGTTACTAATCAGTCTTCTACTCTGGATCTGTCTCATTTCTGTCTGATTAAGCACTGACCCTGCATCTGACCCCGACCACAACCTGAGACCGTCCGCCTGGATCACATCTGCTGCACATGGGGGTAGATAAGGTGGTGTAAACGAATGACTGCACTGGATTCTGATGACATCCAATAAATTACCTGTGCTTTAACATAAGAGGTGTGAATGAGGATTTGTGGGCACATTTTCATTTAAGAGGTATTTTGAGAAATGTATGTCAAATGTCTATGTTGAGGCTAAATATTGCACTTTGGTACTTAGATGACAAAGAAATATTGAAAGGGTTTTTGTTGTGTTTCTAAATACATGAAGCATAAAATAACCCCTACCCATTCCAAGTGGTCTCCTTGTAGTCATATTATCTAAAACTTTAGATATTATGGCCATAATATTGAGTCTGAGGGTATTTCCGGAAATTAAAATGGTTATGCATTGTCTCATGCGGGTGGCACAGCTCATTTTCACATTCACTGTAGAGCAACCTACATCAAATTGTGCTTCTGTATACTGGACACCAAGTGCATAACATACCCCTAAATGGACAGACCTCCTTTGCTTTATACAAGGTTTCAAAACTACATACATTATAAGTTTGACCTTGAGAGTTTGCAGCATTAATGCAGCTCCAATGTTGGATAGAGGTCAGTAAATAAACAGTGAGGAGCAGATTCAGCAGTGTGGCATTTTCTCTAGGACTTTCTGTTCTTTGATTGATATCACCTTTCACAGAAGTACGCTCCAAGATAAAAAGCAGTGTCCCAGAGTGAACAAAGAGTGAGGACGTCGCACAGGTAAGACATAACAGGCAAATTGTGCTATGAAAAAAATCCATGATGTATTTCAGACAGTAGAAAATCAATGTGTCCTTTTTCTTTTAAAGTCCTCCATGATATAAGCAACCTTAAAGGGGAAATATTATGCAAAATATTAAACACTGATACACGTAGGATTTGGCATAGCCATTTGGGCATAGGTGGGGCTGTAAAGATGGTCTGGCAGTATGGCACTTTTGATGACGTTAATGGCTAAGTATCTGTTATGTGCTGACACACTTTTGTTTATTTAAACCGTCATCAATTTTGTTAACCTCTTCACAACTAAAGAATAAAATGAACTAAGACTTTGTCTTGAATCAAACAGTCTGATTTATTAAAGCAATTGCACAGACAATTGTAAAGAGCTACCTGTCTCTGACAGCCCATCATCTTGCCCTAAGCTGTGCCACTATCAGTACATACAGCATATTTGTACCACACAGATAAGAATTACATGAACCAGAAAACCAGTCTAATATGCTTCAGACAGTGGACGACAGAGCACAGTGTACTGGATCTCATGATGAAATGGTTAAGGTATAATTGAACTAAGAATTAAGAAACTGAGACTAAGAGGTCTGCATACCAGTACCCAGTCTATATGAAGTACAAATTAGGTAAAACACTAAGTAAGTAAAGATTTCCATAACAGTGTTCATGTTTTTGTAAGTTTCATAATTAGTATTTTTGCTCAACTTTTTTTGTGGTTTATTTGCATTGCTGTTTAGAGCCTATAAATAGGCCATCTATCTATGGTGCAATCTGTTCCACACTACCCTATACAACCTCCGCCCAGCCTCACTCTCCTTGCGTGCTCCAGGCAGCGCACGGGCCTCTCTTCCGTCCTCACACTCCAAACAGCATGGTGGAGGCCTCCGTCACAGAGCTGTCCAGCTGTCCTGTTTTTGCCTTTTCTTTGGTTTCAGGTTCGCTGGGGTTTCTTGTCTTAAGCTTGTGGTGCTGTCACCGGATTCTGTGGCCCTGTATGTGACTGGCCCAGTGTCACACCCTTTTGTTCTGTTTGGCCAGCTCATCAGGTGCACCTTTCTGTTGATTACTTTTCATTATTTAAGATCATAAAATCAAGAAAAAGAAGAAAACATCTAAGTAAAAGAAATTCAACAAGAATAAAATCAAAATATTACAAGAATAAAGTCTGAGTGAAAGTAAAGACTAAGTAATTTTATCAAGACTTAGGGTCTGACATCAATGTCAAAACGCAGAAGAGCAATTGGCCACCATGACCAGAGTGCATAATAATTGCTTATTTGAGTTTCCATTTCCATTTTCTTCCGCATTATCCGGGGCCGGGTCGCAGAGGCAGCAGTTTCAGCAGGGAGGCCCAGACTTCCCTCTCCACACACACTTCCTTCAGCTCTTCCGGGAGGATCCCGAGGCATTCCCAGGCCAGCCGAGAGACATAGTACCTCCAGCGTGTCCTGGGTCTTCCCCGGGGCCTCGTCCTGGTGGGACGTGCCCGGAACACCTCCCTAGGGAGGTGTCCGGGAGGCATCCTGAGCAGATACCCAAGCCACCTCAACTGGCTCCTTTCATGGAGGAGCAGCGGCTCTACTCTGAGCTCCTATCGAGTGACTGAGCACCTCACCCTATCTCTAAGGGAGCGCCCAGCCACCCTGCGGAGGAAACTCATTTCGGCCACTTGTGTCCGCGATCTTGTCCTTTCGGTCATTACCCAAAGCTCATGACCACAGGTGAGGGTAGGAACGTAGATTGACCGGTAAATCGAGAGCCGATACAATGACACTGCAGACGCTGCACTGATCCGCCTGTCAATCTCACGCTCTATCCGTCCCTCACGCATGAACAAGACCCCGAGATACTTGAACTCCTCCACTTGAGGCAAGGACTCTCCACCCATCCAGAGAGGGCAAGCCACCTTTTTCTGGTCAAGAACCATGGCCTCGGATTTGGAGGTGCTGATCCCACACTTGGATGCAAACCGCCCCAGTGCCTGCTGCAGCTCCTGGCTCGATGAAGCCATCAGGACAACATCATCTGAAAACAGCAGAGATGAGTTGAGTGGTTCCCAAACCAGACCCCCTCCGGCCCCTGGTTGTGCCTAGAAATTCTGTCCATAAATATAATGAACAGAACCGGTGACAAAGGGCAGCCCTGGTGGAGTCTAACATGCACCAGGAACAGGTCTGACTTACTGCCAGCAATGCGAACACAGCTCCTGCTCCGGTCATATAGGGACCAGACAGCCCTTAACAAAGGGCCCCGGACCCCGTACTCCCAAAGCACCCCCCAAAGGACACCACGAGGGACACGGTCGAATGCCTTCTCCAGATCCACAAAACACATGTGGACTGGTTGGGCACACTCCCATGAACCCTCGAGGACCCAATGGAGAGTATGGAGCTATGGAGGTGGTCCAGTGTTCCGCGAAGGGGACGAAAACCACACTTCTCCTCCTGAATCCGAGGTTCGACTATCGGTCGGATTCTCCTCTCCAGTACCCTGGAATAGACCAGGAAGGCTGAGGAGTGTGATTCCCCTGTAGCTGTAGTTAGATATTTGAGTTAAAAGCTTTACTAAAAACCTACGCACCATGACTGTAGAACTGTATATTGCTGGCTTTAAATGTTAAAAACTGATCAATTATTTCCCCGAATGACTCCTGAGTGCCCCTGGGCAGTACACCGACTATGCTCTGATCCACAGCCAAATACAGGTATAGGAGTGTTGGCACAATTTTCATCAATTTCACGAATATGGGGTGGACGCAGTGCTCCAGACCCTTTATGTACTGGGAACAGTGAGGACATTATGTGGTCAATTGTGGTCGATTCCACATGAAGAATTCGGGATCAGGGACTGAAACCAGTTTCAGCTCTGTGTATTGGACTAAACTGTACACTTTATACTGTACATAACCGGTGCGTAAAACCAGGCCTGCCCAATGCATACAGCTTCAAAAGTCCATAACGAGGGGCTGAAGTTATCCACAATGAGCACATCTTTAAACAGTGATTGTGTCAAGTGCTCACATTTAGCATGGTAGAGAAGCAAAGCCAAGCGGAGTATGGGTAAAGAACGCTGTGAGACCCCACCTGTTTACCACTCGAATAGACGCATAGACTGTATTCCACCAAATGAGCCCCAAGGAGCGCCAAGCTATGCCGGTTATTTCCAAGGAGGAGTCCTGTCACTCCAAGGAGTGAAATGTAGCCTACTTCATTCAACAGTTTGTGATTGATGCGTAAGAGAGGTGATGTGACAGCTAAACTGCAGTTGCGATCTGTCTAATTGTCTCATAGTACTATGACTTTAATGTTGAAATGTTCCGACTTTATTCTAGTAACACCAGCATAATTTATGTGACCCTTATACTTCATCGCATTATAACTATATAGCAAACAGCAGCATAATATGTCTTTTTTTGACTGAAGTTTAAAGTTGCTAATTCATCAACTGATTATGTAAGTCACCCAGTTGTGACATAACTTCACATTTTTTTTCTCAGATTAAATTGTTCAAAAATATTTATTTTAAGTTTACTCCTAACAATCTTTTGAAATTTCATGCACAACTAACCTGACTGACTAAACAATTTAAAACAGCACCAAAGTGTCATGAGGTAAAGTCAACATTTAAACATTGGGCCCCTCATTGCTTTTATCTGCTCACAATGAGATTACCTCTGCACACTTTGAAGTCTCCATAGATGTGTGTACTATAGATGCAGTTCTCCAGTCCTGACCAGGAACAGGAAGTACAAGCACATCAGTGGCTCCCTGTGAGAGAATAAACTTTAAAGGAGACAAAGATGTGAACCCTCTCAGATCTCCTGGACATCTGGGCCATTTGGTCGTCCCCAGAGTCATCTCACTCCTGGCTGGGTTTCATGTTGGTGAACAGGATACACCACTAAATCAAATTTAAAGAGTGTGTATATATTATGGGGATTGGGTGTCTAAAGCAAAAGATTGATGCTAGTATATGATGGCGCCATTGAGACATATTGCTTTGTCTGGAATATGGCATTAAATGCATATCTATCTAACATTCATTTTATATAGAGGCATTATTGCCTCTCCACAAATCTGACCTGTAACATGTAGTATCTGATGGCGTCACCTGCTTGTCTCCATGGAGAAAGGTAGATGTAATGCCATACATAAATAAGTCAAGTTGTAAACATATGCAACACATTTAAATTTGTGTTTATCTTAGTAAGTCTCTAATTATACTTAATTGCTGTGACTTTTTAAAACATGCCCATCATTGCAAAAGAAAATAAATGTCTTTAAAGCTGATTAGTATTGAGTTAGCAACTAAATGGTTAGCTGTGGGTGCGCTGAGGTGAAGCGAAGTCACCGTCTGCTTGGCTCTACAAACACAAGTTGAGTGTTTACCCATTGCATCCAGAGACAGAATCTGCAGTCAATTCAAAGATGGGTGACAGCTTGTGTGGGACGGACAGGAAGGCAGCGGGATGGGGGGCAGGAGGGGTAAGAGAGGGGGGCAAATTAGAAACACATGTGAACCAGCTTCTTCACTTACGTTTGTTGTCACGTAGGAAAACAGAGCAACTGAACAGTGGATTTGCATAGACAAGAAAATAGACAGCTCAATTCTGCTCTTTCTTTCAGTAATTCAGAGACAGAAACACTTGCAAAAAAACAACAACAGTAGAGCCTACATTTAAAAGGAGAAGTCAAGATACATTCACATTTTAAAAATGTTCTCATTTGCATCAGACCTGGCATATATGTAACTGTATAACTTTAGAGTTACAGACTAATGGGCTCGACACACGGGGAGCGACGTCGCTCGCTCTCCATTTATTTCCAATGGTCTCTGTGCGACACTGCGTAAATCGCTCGTCTCTCTCACCTCCGCGACAAGCGAAAGTCGTGCACGTGAAAATCTCGCGCTCGTGCATGTCGACGTGCACACGTGGGCCTGCGACGCAACTAATGAAAGTTGAAAAATGTTCTACTTTTATCACTGTCGCCTGCACAACAGCCAATCAGCGAGAGTTTGATTGACCAATGCACTGTCCACTTCAGAAACATCATGGAGGAGAAAATTATACTCACGGTGTCGGATTTCCCAATTCTTTTTGACATATCAGACTACCGAGATATATGGAAGCCCGTTTCCGCCATGAAAAAAAAAATAAAAGCCCCACAGAAAGTCGAAATTACGAGTTTTAAACTCGTAATTATGAGTTTAAAACTCGTAATTATGAGTTTAAAACTCGTAATTATGAGTTTAAAACTCGTAATTATGAGTTTAAAACTCGTAATTATGAGTTTAAAACTCGTAATTACGAGTTTAAAACTCGTAATTAGGACTTTTAAAACTACTAATTATGAGTTTAAAACTCGTAATTATGAGTTTTAAAACTACTAATTATGAGTTTAAAACTCGTAATTAGAACTTTTAAAGTCTTAATTGAGCTTGTAGCACACTGCAACTGAGTGTACAGAGCAGAGGAGACAGGAGGAGGACTGTTATGTTTATCACCTACATACTTTTAAAAAATGAATAAATTAAGCTCCAGTAAAGTTTCTGGCGTCTTGAACAAATCAGTGGGCCCTGAGTGCTGTTCTGACCACTCATGAGCTGTGCTCTGTGTCTGTGAGCGCTCGTTTTCCTGGTCTGAGCAGAGTGCCAGCTGGTCACAACCCCGCTGGTTTATTGAGGAAATTATTAAAATACCAAATTCATTTAATCAAAATTGATAAGGTTCACTTTTTGTAAATGTTACATTCCCAAAATTACGAGTTATAAACTCATAATTCATACTTTTAAAAGTCCTAATTACGAGTTTTAAACTCATAATTAGTAGTTTTAAAAGTCCTAATTACGAGTTTTAAACTCGTAATTACGAGTTTTAAACTCATAATTACGAGTTTTAAACTCATAATTACGAGTTTTAAACTCATAATTACGAGTTTAAAACTCGTAATTTCGACTTTCTGTGGGGCTTTTATTTTTTTTTTCATGGCGGAAACGGGCTTCCATAGAGATATATTTAAAAAAAAAAAAAAAAAAAAAAGCAGCTGCCTGGGAACTCGTTGGTGCCAGGGTGAATATGAGTGGTAAGATAACATGCGCAAATTTGTTAATTCAGATAAATTTATGGAGGCTAATAACCAAATATATTAAAGACTGATTCAACATTAAAAAAAATATTTATTTAAGGTTTTTACATTAAACAGAATTAGCTGCAGAATAGGGTGGACCCAGGATCGCTTTTTTTTGTTTTGTAGACTGCAACCAATTGTAATAGTTTAGTCAAATGAAGCAAAACTTTACGAGATTTCATTTTAGCGTCTTTTTCCCATCTACCGCTATTAACCTCAAAATTCCCTCCAAATAAACAGCCAATCAGACGTGTAGGAAGCTCGCGATCTGCTCTGGAACAGAGCGCGACGTGACAAGCTGCCGCTAGTCGCTGCAGTTTGTCGCTGCCCGTGTGTTCGATTTTAAAAATGAGATAATTTTATAATGAGTTAACCAGACTTAACCAGTACATTTACATACAGTTATACTGGTCAGTTCCTCTCAACCTTATTCTCACTAGAATTCAAAAGACACAATCAAAAGCATGTCACATTTTTAAAAAAATAAACATTTTTCTTTGTTTAGAAGTGTTTTTCTTGGCTTCAAATGTCATTTGAGCTGAGCTTGAAGTCTATTATAAAGAGTGTGAGCTGTAAAACGCAGCCCGTGGACACAGTTTAGGCCTATAGAGCAGGAGTTTAACAGCCCTGTCTCCCTCCCTTCACACTCTCCTGTTATAGAGGTCTGGTCTTAAACATGGATGCACTGTGAAGTCACTTTGGTAGACCGTCCCCATTACACTTTATGATGTGTATACTATTATTTGACAGAGTGAGCAGAAAAGCCCTATTGTGCTCAGAGCACATTTGGTTTGAATTAAACATCTAATAATAAATGCACAGGACCACATAACTGGTGTGCTCTCTGCTGGTGGCAACAGCAGCAGAAATAGTTATCCTTCATTGCACTTTCTCTGCCATTATTACTCAGCCCATGGCTGAGTTGAAACAATGCTCCCTCAGGTAGCAATTGTGTTTAATGAATCAACTTAACACTAAATGAGATGCAATGTATACACAGTTGCTGTATACCAATGAAAACGTGCTGCCCATGGAAAGATAGTCTTCTGATGTGCAAGGATGTTGTCAGTGAAATCCTCTTTACATGATTATTTACTGCTTTAAATGTATAATCTCATCAACATACTTGTACTGACTGGACCAAGTCTTAAATCACAGTGGTTTTTATATAGCCTTTAGTTAATCAACTGCTGTCAAATAATTGTTTTATTTAACATAGACTTTCCTGTTTATTATATTTTCTCTCTTCAAAGAACAGCGAGTCTGGTGATGAAAATAATCTTTTTTAATCTTCAAACATGTGCACATTCAACAGTCAATGAGGATATGACAAAAACAATAGTCCTCCAAAATGATGGACACCAAATAGCAGGACCAGATCAAGAATTGAATTGTATTGTGTTTTTCTTTTCTCTCACTACAAAAATATATAATCCTTTATGAACAAAATACACTTTAACATCTTCAAGCATTTTACAAATCACAAAAACTTGACATTAAAATGAAATTAAAGGAATGTGCTATGCTAACACATTATAAATACAGAAGCGTATGAACAAAAGCATAGGCCTACAAATTCCTTTATAATGAAATTAAAGTCTGATGCCGTACAGTGAAATAGCTACATGGTTTACTCACAACACCATCTACATAAAGTAATTTGTGCATACATTCAGCTGTGCTTTACATTCTGCCATTAGTGGGAAAATATGTTGTAAATGCCTTAAAAACATCTTCTATAAATTTATAGGGTCTTGGTATTTTAATATTCAAAGAAGTCATATTATTATTACTTTATTAGTTAGGTCATAAGTACTGAAGTTTCAGCATGGCATGAAATCTTTCTGATTGTCAATGCTTTTGCTGAAAAATCGTATCAGTGTTCATGTTGCCTATAAACATTTCGACAGTAAAGGGCAATGTGCCCACACCTACCAGATTATCCAATAAAACCAGTTTAGTGATTTAGTGTTTTCCAAAAATAGCTTTTTTTAAAAGTGCATTATATTATTAATAAAGTTTATTGTTTCTACTGCAAATGAGTTTATGCAGTAGCCCATGTAGATATGTTCTTTACATCAATTGCAAATCCCAATATCAATTGCACAATTACTCTGACATCACAGAAAATCAGTTCTAACTTGTGGATGTCTAACCAATCCCTGCTAAAGGTACAGTGTGTATGTGAGGTTTTTCTGTTTCTCTGAATAACTTAATTAGTACATTTTCCATGCGTTACACTCCTTCAGAAGGTCACACTGTTGTTGTGCGTGAGGTGTAGGTGCCATTGCGGAACACCATGTCAGACGCCAGGTAGTCCTTTGGGAAATCCAGGGGGCCACAGGTAGTTGGCTTTTTTACCGCAACAGCACAGTAGTCCACCTGTTCCGCATCAAGGCCATTCTCCAGCCAACGGAAACACACAATGCGCTGGAACGATCTCCGGAAATTGTCCGAAACAAAACCATAAAGGATAGGGTTAGCCCCACTGTTAGCGTAGCTGAGGATAACAAAAAGCTGTGTTATCATTGGGTCTGGTGGCCGGTGAAATACACTAATCAGTTGGACAATGTAAAACGGCATCCAGCAAAGGACAAAAACTGCTACTACAAGAAGAACCATCCTTGTAATCTTCTTCTCTGATCTTCGACGTTGTAGCCAGCCAGCTTTTAGCCCCACGGCTCGCATCCTAGCTACCATTAGGCAATAGCAAAGGCAGATTGCTCCAACCGGTAGCAAAAATCCTAGCAAGAAGGTATATACCACGAATGCCTCTGACCATGCTGCTTCGGGCCACAAAAAGTTACAATCGACACCACCATCTTGAGCAGGGACAGTGTCAGCGAAGATAATAATTGGCAGTATCACAATTAGTGATAGCCCCCAAACACAAACATTTACAACTTTAGCTACAGTTGGTCTACGGTAGCGTGCAGCCTTTATGGGATGGACAACTGCTACGTAACGGTCCACACTTAACACAGTAAGGCAAAAAATTGATGTAAACATGTTGATTCCGTCGACGCTTAGAACTAGCCTGCACATTAGCGAGCCAAAAGGCCAATGGCGAACAGCTGCTGATGTAGCAAGAAATGGTACACTTAGCATAAATAGTTCATCGGCTATGGCTAAGTTGAGGATGTAAATGTTGGTAGCGGTCTTCATTTTGGCGTATTTGAGGATTACGTAAATAACCATGGCATTGCCGGTAAGTCCTACACAGCAAACTAAAGCATAGATAGAGGGAATGATGATTTTGCTTGCGTCAGGTTCATGGTAGTAGTCATCATAGTCTAAACTTGTGTTGTAGGGGAGTCCAGTTGGGTAAGCTCCATAGTCAAAGCTAACATTAAAATCCATTGTGTTTTATTGTGGTGTTTGTGCGTTCAGAATATGTGAAAAAATTCCTTTAACTGTAATTCTTTGTGAGAGACTTAGCAAAGTATAATGCCACACAATTTATTGTTACGTGTTGTTATGTAGAAAATAATTTATTTGTGAAGACATGGAAATATTGGCAACCTAATTTTTAAGCAGACAAAAAGGAGCCATGCCATTATCTCTAAATCTTAATAGTCTTTAGTCTTAATGTTAATGAAGACAAAGGTAGGTCATATAATGTTTGGTTGGACTGGAGAAAATTGTCATTGTCAGTGGGTGTACTCTCCCAGGAGCCTTCCCATCACACAAATTCAGTTTGCATCTTTCTTCACAAAGATGGAGGAAAGCAATTTTGTGCCGTTTTGGGAGTGAACGTGTTGTGCGGCTGTTAGAGAAAAGGTTCAAATCGGAGCACGTCTTGATTAAGCAAAGGTCTTGCTCCCTCGGGGGAAATCATATCGGCCAGTCTTTTGTTTTGTGTGAGTTTGACGGCTCTTGGAGTGAAGACAAATAAGGTTTTCTTCAATAGGTGCTCCTCAGGATACAGACTCCCCGGATCTGTGCAACCTGAAATAGATGGAGACACAAAATAAAAACATTTAGCTTGGCAACACTATCAACAAGAGGAAAGGAGACAAACCACCAACATTCATCACATTTGCATGAATGAATTGTTGTTAAAAGGTATAACGCTTCCTAAATTAATTAATAAAACTGAAATCACAGGACAGTATTATTGCTTTATATTTATTTGAATGTTGATTATAACTAATTAGAATTTTGAGTGCAAAAAAGATGATAATGGTTACTAATTTGGTCACACAGAAAAACAGCCTTTGTACACTATCAGCCTACATGCATGTGAATTGTCCAGACGTTTTGGCTACAACACTTGGCTGTGGAAAAAGTTGGGAAAAACCAACAAACATACTAGTGATATCTAAAATGTACTAACACAGTACCAATTTTCCACTGAGGCACTTCCAGTTCAATATCTGGAGAATGATTGCATGCTGCACTGGAGTAGCTCACTGTACCTGTCTCCATACTTCTAACAAACCTAATGGCTCCACTATGATCAAACCTAACCTAACTCAACCCTCTGATATGGTGCTGGAACACACATTTACAGAACACTAATGCTCCTAGGCAAGCTCTCTTAAATTGCCAAAAAGGGGAACTTCATCCACATTCTTAGCACTCACCAGGGTATACTGCAGTGATTTTAACCAACAGTGAATCCATTAGCTGTCACTTCCAACTAAAAGCAGTCAGTTTACATTTTGTCATGGTGGAAATTTGTCCGTCCTAATCTATATTCAGAACAGTTTTCATCTTGCATTAAAGCAGACCTATTATGCAAAATCGACTTTGTAGAGCTTTTAACCATGATATAGTTGTTTCCTCTCACCATTTACTCACTTGAAGTTCTATTTGGAGTAATTTATGCATGTTTCAGTGATCTTTAATCACTTATTTTCAACAGGCCATATTGCCAATCAGTCCCCGTTTTCACCACCACCAACATCTCCCATTGCTCCCTACTTACTTCATCCTCCGCTTTCATTTTCTTAATCAGTGATACATGAAGGATTCGGCAGTGCTGCATAGTCATTTTGGTACAAATGAAAAAAATCCACAGCTTGCTAGAGTGATTTGTAGCTATTTATTGGAGGTGTTACAATCCAGCTGTTGTTGTTGAGACGTCAGCTCCCATTGGGCACTGCAGTTTTTCTAATGCGAAGTCAGCACCTTGGTTCTTTTATTAAGTCATTTTAGGTGAATATTGCGTTTTAAATGTACAAATTCTAACATTAGATCCATGGATGTCATAGATTATAGCTATATATCAGGCAAAATCGCAATAGCTTCCTCTTCTTTAAGGTTATGAGAAAAACAGGATGTCTCATCTTAATTAGTCTTCCAGTCTTTGATGGGCCATTAGTTCCACTTGGGCGTTCCCTCGGCTTCTGTCACCCTCATCTGTTTGCTACATTCATTCTTGTTGCTAGCGGAACATGTTCTAAGTGCACTTGTATGTACGCCAGCAGATGCCACTTCATTGTATAACTCATGTTGACATTATAGAGGTAGCTCTTTGCCCAGCGGTTTAAGCAAATGTTTGGGCAAATAAACATCTATACAAAAAAGCAGATGAAAGTGTGAGAATGTGGGTCCATTAGAGCTGAAAGGAGGGTCTGTCTGAAGTGCGCTTTGATCATGGTCCTATTCGCTTCACTGTGTCTATAAGGCTTCATTTATCCAGGTGTGTTATCGGGATTGATGATAGTGTTTTCTGGTTACTCAGTGATCATCAAGGTGTTGGGCAATCAATATCATTCAGAAACCCTCTTTGTAAAGCTGAAGAACAAATCTATTTATAAAGTAAAGCTACCCATTCCTACATTTATTTACAAAACGATCAGTCTAAATTAAAACTGGAAACTATTGTGTTTTGTACCTTGTTCTCAGCTCTTTTGTCTGTCTGTCACTTTGTACCTACCCATGTTTACCACTCCTCAACCAATCAACTCTCAAAGTCACTGATATACAGCAAATGCACTCTCTCTTTCATCTCACAACAGCAGCAGAACCATTAGCCTCCTCAGCCTATCACTCATGATTTACCCAGAGTTGGAACTAGCAAGTGATCTTATGCCTGTGTCCTTATATAACATGGATCTTTCACAGGCTACTCATATACTTATTTTAACCATGCTTTCTCCTACTGATTGTTGTCAAATTCGTTGATGTACAACACACGCACACTGGTTATACATTGGTTTACAATGTTTAGCACACTTGCTAGCTTCTATTCCCTTATTGTGGGCCTCTTTTGTTCAAATATTGTGAAAGGAAACAGAATACCATCAATCTAAATGACACTTCTAAAGCCTGTTAGCTATCTTGTTGGTTTAGCTAGTGCAGGGCAGGCTGGGATATAAGGTTTGTTTGTAGTAAATCTTATGTAGAATGGCTGAAAATGAGCTCTATTGTAAGCAAGGTATAAATAGTTTTAGATCCATTTTGTAACAAAAAAAAAAAGTTGAAAATGTTCTTGGATTTTTTAAGATCTCTATACCAATGCAGGATGGAAAATTCTAAAATAAAAATATACCAGAATTCACTAAGAGTAGATTGTAGAGATGGAGTAGGGATGTCTTATTTATTATCTTTGAATGTTAAAGCTTTGTGGTTAAAGGTGCACTTTGATTTGCTGCCTGCTTTTCTAAATGGAAATGCTTTTGCTTGACTATATATATAAACAGCTCTACATATCAGATCTGTGCAGAGGTTTTTTCAAGGTTTGGTTTAGCAGTAAACACACTTGTAATTGAACAAATGCAAGATACATACATTTAATTCCATACCGTGGAACGTTCCAGGAAAAGCCATAACATTTCCATAGAGACAAGCAGGTAGAAGACTTAGCATCAAAAAATTATATAGTGCAGCTTTAATTGGACAGAGAAGCTACCCTTCTAAGATTTAGTCAATTCCAGTCAAAGTTACAACATTTGCTACCGTTGTGAGATTGGAAAATGTTGTATGTTCAAGTGTTTGTAGTGTTCAAGTTTATATACAAGTGAGGCATAACCTTTAACATATATATTGGATTGTCAACATAATGTTACATAACCAGGTCAGCCATATACCTCCATGAATAAATAAATTGAAAAAACTCATGAAGCTTGATGTGGTTTTCCATCACCTTTGGCTCTTCAAGTCACATGGTTAATACTGTATAGAATATAAACATTTGTGCATATATTAATTCAAATAACACATTTTATTTATAACACACTTTACACTGCAAATGAAAGTGCATGGCTACATTTGAAAGCATACTACCTGCTCATTTCCCTGCTCTGTGATTATGAAAATGTGGCGAGCGCTTTGTAGCCATTTTCTCTGGCTGCAGGGCTCAATTTGAGTCTGACACACAATGGCTTCTTTGGGTTGATCATTAAAACTGAGTGCATCGATGTTTCCTGTAATAAAAGTCTCTGCACTGAGGCCCGTAGACATAAAGATACCGATGGAATGTCCACAGATCAAGCTGTCTGACACGCGGGGAGCTCCTGGTGTGGATAACGCTCAGCGATTGAAGTGAACACTTTGAAATGACAATATGATTTAGACCAGGGCGATATCATAAAGAGGAGGTGTGATCACTGAGCATTCACAAATTGAGATACCCAGTAAAAAAAATACACACAACAATTTCATCTTTCACTGAAGAGATGTTTGGATGGCAATATCTGACCATACAGAAACGTACTATGTAAGAGGTAGTATTGTATCTACTGGTAGACTGCAGTACACTGCAGTACACTGCTTTTCATTTAGTTGAAAAGTTGCCCCAAAGCAACACCAGACTGAACCCAGTATATTACTGCTGCTTTACTGAGTGCTGACTACTGAGTGGCTTCATTAGCATTTCACTGTTTTTGACTGTATTTTGCATTTGAAATGTATTAAAGATGCACTATGAAACTTTTTGGTGGCATGAAGACAAGCAGGTGGCAGGTGACCAGTATGGTCTATGACTGAATTAGACAGCAATACATACATAAATCAAAATATTGTGTGCTGCGTCCTCATCTTAGACAAGACACCTTACCCACATTGCCTCATCATTATGACAGGAAAGGCGCCTGGCATAATTTTTGAGTTTTGAATATATCATTAGCGTCTGTATAGTGTGCTGACAAACTGACTAACCAGGCAACCATAGCAACTCTAACTGAGACTTGTATTTCAGAGTAGTAAATAAAGCCAACTCTTCTTATATAGTGAATAATCCTACTTCTCCTATAGTTCCCTCTGGCAGGCTTGTTATTCGGCTCTAGGCTCAGACTGAAAATCCCTCCTGTCTTTTACATGTGACCACAGACTCATCCCGACCACCGGAGAATCTGTGTCCCATTCTCTGCCTCCGAGTACTCCACATATTACGTAAACTGGCAGCGGGCCTGGAAATGCTAAACTGTGATTAGTATGTGTTAGATTGTTTATTAAAACTTCATCTCAGAGTGAGTCAGTGTTTATGCATTAGTGGGCTTTGTTGGGAGAGCTTTTCTGCCTGTTTATTGCTGTAAGTGCTGCTGGTTTTTGTTTATGGTAGATGAGGGAAGGGGGTGTGAATCAGCTACAAGTGTTTGGCAAAGTGAACTAGGAGCCATCATGAAGAGATTGGTGGGTTTTGTATAATTTATGATTAGTGATGTGCTAATTGTACAAATTTGGTTGTTTGTTGATGCTTTTATCTGACAAGTTTTTACAAATGATTTTACACAATACAGTTTGAATGGATAAGTCTTAGTAATGATTTAAAAAAAAAAAAAAAAAAAAAAGCTACCTGCAACTAAAGAAACAAAACTCCACCAAAGCGTCTCCAGCAAAGTGTCAGCTCTATCACCTGTGATAAATAAAATATAGATAGTATAAAAAATAGTGTTAATGCCCAGACCACTAATGCTCAAGTTCAGAAGGGAATGCTTTAAAACTCACAAAATCCAGGCAAAATTGTCAGCTTCCTTGACAGTTGCCAAGAAAAATATTTAATTAGTAGTAAATGTTGTTTTGCAGTCCTTATGTTATACATTGGTAAAAAAAAAAAAATGTTTTAAATCTGAAAGATTCACCTGTAGCAGGCCAAAAATATACATTTGTTCCTATTGGCAAGTAATATATCTTTCCTGAAAGTTTCAAAATCAGAACAATGTTTGTTTGGGTTTTTTTGTCATCTAGCAACAAATGAATGAACAACCCCAACCACCCCCACTAGTGAACACCCATTCTCTATGACTAAGTCAGCTGTCTCACCTACATATTAAGAGTTCTAGTAGATAGAGACACGTATATCCAATAAAGGTTAAGTCTGCGTGCTGTGTCCAAGGCAAAAAAAATTGTTACATAAAAGTATTTGCAGAAGGGCTTGACCCTGAAATGTCACATTGTGGTGCTATTAAAACAATTTTAAAAATTGAGAGCTCCAAAGAACTGTGGTGCAGATCTGTTTTTTTCTTTTTTCCTAAACAAAAAAACAAAAACAGGACTACAGAATCCTCCAGAGTGGATGCTAGACATAAAATGGATGCCTCATTTATTCTACATTGTGGCAGACAAAGCCCAAGTGGAAATAAAAGAGAAACAAGTCCTCCTCCCCGATAACACCGTGCACTGTCTATGAAAAACTACAAACACATGTACTCTGGAGGGTAGGCCAGAGCTGCACCTGAAGCCATCTTCTATCACATCAAACTTTAATCTTCTGAGCTATGGTTGTGTCGCCAGGCGCAGACAAAGTTGGGAAATCAAGTGATTCAATCCAAGTTGTAAGTATGCACAACTGCATGCAATGACTCATTACAGGACATAGCATTAAGAAGTTGAAAGGAATTAATGTACTAACAATATGCTGAAATAGGATAAGCACCATGAAGCAAATAGGTTACATGGTGGCTGATGATAGTAGCAGGTCACACAGGTAAGGCCTTTCAGCTCATATATATACTGTATGTGTGAGTTTGCATGTTCTCCCTGTACCTGGGTACATTTCTTCTGTGCATCAATACAGGGTAATTCTCCAGTTAGGTACTTGTGACATAGCACCCAGGATCAGGAGATTGGATGCCTGGGTGCTGCACTGCGATCACTCAGTCCCATTCAATTGTTGCTGTTGCTACTAGTAATCATGTTTTGTTTTGTTTGTTATCATACAGGGTAGTCAGAGCAAAAGCATTTTATTGTCCAAGAATCAGGAAGTACATGGTTAGCATGCTAGTTGTTATTATTAATGTTACCAACTAGAATCAATATGGCAGCAGGTGGCACAAACTGATGGCATACTAATATCGCTTGCAGACGTTGCTAACCGGAGTGTATCTTCACGTGAGCACATTTGACAGCAGGGAGCAGGTCCTAACACTCGCTGAGCAAAGCCGGACTGAACTCATTCACACAACACAATCAATAGCCTCCCGCTCTGCCAGATTGGATTTGCAAACAGCGTACTGCATTCTCTTAAAGTATTTGCTTGTATTTATTTTTAATCAAGGTTCTTCGATTATCTGACAGTTTTACATAGCCAACCAACACGTCTCCTGTGATTGTACAAAATTACCCGCAGCTGTGTCGGCCTTCATCAGTACGTGCTAGGTAACCCTGCAGAGTGTGCGATTGGAGTTTTGCAATTTCCTGGTCTTTTCCTCAATAACTCACCCACTGGTACTGCCTCTGGAACCCAAAGATTCTGTGCAGCAATGGTTCCATAGGTTATCATCACTTAAAAAATATTTTAAAGCTGCACTATGTAACTTTTCTTGTGGAGGGTCTGCCATGTGTGGCATTAAACGTATCTCCATAGAGACATGACAGGTGATGCCACAAGGTCAAGTTATACAGGTCTGATCTATGAAGAGGCGACACTACTCACAAGTACATGTTTTTTCATGTTTTTGAATTTGAAATTCAATTATGCCATACACCATTCAAAGCAAGTTTATAACATCTCCATGAAGACAACTACTTTTAAAATTACTCAATGCACCTTTACGTTATGCAAATTTGAGAAATGACAAAAATTTGAGGTGAGTTATTATGCTTAGATTTAGATTTAGTGAAGATTCTTGATTGCTCTTTGAGAATCGCAGAAGAGAGATTGATAAGTGAGGTGTGTAAGATGGTCTGCATTTCACTTGCCTCTTCTGCAAAACCTAGGAATTGCTTCGCCTAAATTTTTTGTAACAAAAAGATTAAGGATGCCTAGTGCCTAGTAACCGATCATTCAAATGTCATAACTTTTAGAGTTTCAGTATCATGATTTGCTCCAAAATGTGCGTGGGCTTCTAAGACAGAAATAGGATATTCACAATAGGCAATAAACAAGTCTTGAACATGATTCTTCTTTTGCCAGTGTAAATAACCTAATCAACAACAAAAAGCAACATGGTGTCATCTTGTTGTTGCTTAGCAATGTCTTCAGTTCATCACTACTGCCCACTTATGTATCTCTCACTCCACACTCACTTCCTGAGGTGGCCAGATCACGTGACCAGTGTCCTGCACGGTAACAGTAATTATGGCTGATGCCCTCCTAACAGCAGAGGAAATTAAGCCAAAACCATACAGACCCATTGGTCTGTCCCTGTTTATGCAAAAAAGATTTTAAAACTTTTTAGTCCTATACAGAATTAATGTTATGGACCAGATTGGCTGCTGTTGCAATTTGAATATTTTAACAGTTAAAAAGTGAATTCATATTTTAACACTCTAGAACTAATCAGTTTATTAGAAGGCACAAGTCAATATTTTGAAGTCAAGTTTAATACAGCTGAATGAGTACTGATTTCCTCAGAGTTATTTAAATGGAGCAATTATATGAAATTATTTTTACATCTTTTTCAAACAACAAATTCTTATGGTTCTATTGCCTTTATTTTCGTGAATACAACATGGTTTGAGTGTTTAAAAATGACAAATGAAGGACTTTTAAAACATGCATTTGAGCCAAAGCTAACTGGCAATTTATAGTTTGGTGATATGTTGGAGACATCTAGTGGAAAAAAAACAACACAATCCACACACTGTATATTGTATAATATGTGTGCCTTTATGATCAGTGCAAAAGTGCAATAGCTGCAGTTCATTAGCATTTCTCACACCCATACACATCTCTGACAAAGATGAAACATACAAAAGATAACAAATAAATAAATAAAATTCAACATCAGAATGTTTTGCACACTCTTCTTACAGTGTCCAGTAGGGTTACAGCAAGAATGTGTACAATATGTCCTTTACAGATGATTTAATAGTTTTTATAGTTTTGAAATATAAATTGTTCTTACTTATAATTGTTTTATTGGTACAACTGTAGCACTTATTCAATTATTATTCTGTAGAGCTCTGAAGCAGAACCAGTTAAAACTACAAAACTAACTAAAAACTTTTACAATTATTAGACATGCCATAATACTTTATTGTTTATCATCAGATTTAACCCTGTTATATTATATTTTTTCTTATCTTTCCTATTCTTTACATTTTACTTTGTTTATATAACAATCTATGTACATATTGGTCCAAATGTATACCAAAATGGACACTAAGCAAATGACTAACAAGATTTAAATTATATTCTTGAAGACAGGTTATCTTTTGTTTGTAACTTAAATTATGAGCTGACAAGATGACTGTAAAATTCCTTAGTGAAACAACAAATCCACAAATATATTTTCCCTGCTTGAGTATATGTACATTGTAAATTCCCTCCATCATCACCACCGCATGAACTAAACACTTCTCTGTGCTTCCAAATGGTGAAGATTTCTTACCTCAAAATATGCCAAATCTTCCTCTCAGCTTTAGAGTAGACACTCTGGTACACTCCGCTCAGAAAAGTGATGCTGCACTCATCTCCTCGTTCCTCCTCACTGTGTTCAGCATCCAGTCTCCAAGATGCTCCGTACCACTGCCTCCCTTCCCCTTCCCCCTCACACACCCCTCCCTCCTCCATCGCTCTCTCTCTCTCTCTCTCTCTCTCTCATATTCACACAGTCTTAACTGTCAGATGTGCACCCGGGCAATCGAGGTGTACCAGCGGCAGCAGAATGATCAAGATTGGCTAAATTAAGTCGGTAATGAGAATGCAAGATGGAGAGGATTACATGGTGTGATGCAATGTGGTGCCATGTCTGCGAATGGTTATCTGCGCTTTGGGGACTGTGAGATAGGAGATTTCCACACGAATGTCTGCAAGTTATATCTTATCTATGGTGGGAAGATTACAAATATATATCTTTCCATATTGGTTTTTCATACAGAAATTTAGTAAATAAATAAAATATAGATGTGAGATTGTGCAAAATAAATAATAAATGTGTGTGTGTGAATTAATGTTATGGACCGTTTTTTGTGTTATGGACAATACAGACACAATATACAACACACACACCCCTACACACACCCCCACACACACCCACCCACACACCCACACACCCACCCACACACCCACATATATATATATATATATATATATATATATATATATATATATATATATATATATATATATATATATATATATATATATATATATATATATATATATATATATATATATATATATATATATATATATATATATATATATATATATATATATATATATATATATGTATATATATGTATGTATGTATCTGTCTCTCCACAACATAGAAGCTCATGTCAGATAAGTGGGCACATGGATCAATACATGAGCACAGCACGGAAGGGTATCGGCAAAGATACCTGCAGAACTCGTAAGACCAGCCTGTGTGCACTGCCTGGATTGATTACAAGAAAGCCTATAACTCAATGCCACACACATAGATCACTGAATGCAACATCAACAGGACTCTAAGAGCCTTCATTACAAACTCGCCACTTGCACAAGTGACCATCAAATGTGACATACACCAAGGAGATGCACTATCCCCACTTCTGTTCTGCATATGTCTGAACCCCCTCACCCAAATCAACCAGCAACACTGGCTATGGATACCGACTCAGGAATGGGGCCACCATCAGTCACCTCCTCTACATGGATGACATCAACATGAACAGGAATCAAGTCAACACGCAAAAAAAAGCATTTTATAATAAAATAAAATATTTCTACTCACTCAGTGTGAAACCTGATATTTTTTAGACCGGTTAGGTGTAATTGGATAATTTCCTACGGCACACGACAATATCTCACGGCACACTAGTGTGCCACGGCACAGTGGTTGAAAAACACTGCATTACACCATACTGCACAGTATGTTGAATTTATACATTTTAAAATGCAAACATTTGCTTTGGATGAACATGAAAGCATTAGATAGAACATTGCTATGAATAATATTATAAGCCAATATTTTTTTACTTGAAGGGCCCATATTACGCTATTTTCTGATCTACGTTATTTCCTCATCACAAACATACCTGAAGATGTGTTTTGTTTCATTCTCACATGTTTAACACACAAACCGTGTATATTTAGGCTGAGTTCTTTTCTCAGACAGAAAACACTCCACCTTGTGATGTCATGTGGTAATACAGGAAGTGTTCCACTGTGCTTTTAAACTCCATACACCTTTAATAGAATCATTTGGATTATTTCATCCCTGGCATTACCCATCTCTACTGAGCTAAAGATAAAAGGTAGCTGTTACTACCGCTTCATGACACAAGGTGGAGCATTTTGAGCTTTGGAAATGTAGACAGACTAATAATAAAAGGTTACTCAACCATGTGTGAATGAAACAAAACACAATTCCAGGTATATTTTTATAACATGGCTAAAATCTCAGAACCTTTTACTCTAAATAAATATAGTATGCCTAAATATGTTATGACAAATGAAATGCAATTCAAATTAAAATGATTTGCTTTGCAACAACAACTTAAATCATTAATTGAAAAGACAGTTTTCTGAGCATTAAACAACTGTACCTACCTTAGCCTTAGTCTCAAAGTAGGAGGGTATGTTTTCCATTACCAACAAGAAACAATAATGTAATGGAGTGTTATTCTCTGAACTTCATTTCCCACGCCTGTGTACTGCGTCATATGGGACCATACCATACACAAATTACAGGACAGTACCCTGCTGTCAGATAGCTGGTGCTGTTTGGGGGTAATAGACCAAGACTCCACCTGCTCCTGCAGCACAACATGGTGGCACACTGTGTAACTATGGGTGGGTGGATTATCTGCGGAACTTCAGAATTTTACTTGGTGGTGATAGTGCTATAGTGCTAATTCTAAGATAGCCATTGGATTTATTCAGAAGAAAGTGATCGTGAATTAGTAAAAAATGACAAAACACACATAAAGAGAGATTGCTTTCCAAAGAAAGTTGTTTCCTTGTGTTGTCAGGATACTCAATTGCGATACAAATGGATTGACTCAATACTCAATAATGATTACAATGAAGATAAAATGTGCCCCTTTTAAGTAATGGAATGTAATTTTCATATACAAAATAATAATACTTTCTTTGTTACCATGAGGTCTTACACTAGTTCTAATAAAGCTCAGAATGACATTAAAATTGTTCAGGAAAGCTTAAATTTGGTCCTGTTAATGGGATTTTTGCAGCAGCAATACTTGCTCAAACAACTATCTAGGCTCGATATTTGTTTTAGGAAAATGTTCTTTTTTTAGTGCTCCCCTTATATATTTCTGTTTAAATAGTTTAAACACAGTTAAATCCATTTGACATCTACATGATCCCTTACACAATCTGACTTTCATTTTCTCCTCCAAATATTACTTCACATTTTTTTCCTCTTTTTCTGAGGGCTGCAGAAGGCTGCAGTAAACACACTAGACAGCAATCAAATTCAAATGTGTGCTCCTGGCTGAAGGTGGGTAATTGAATGTTGGTCTGGCTGTGAAAAGGGTGAGGTGCAGCGAAGAATTTATTTACAAAGATCATTAGTTTTCTCATTTTAGGTGTTTTTGTTTCTCAATTTAGCAAGGAAAGCAGCTTCTAGGCGAGACACAGTTGTTTATTGCCAACCCTACATTAGTCTCTTGTAGAATATTGCAGTAAGACAAGTTTAACGTATATATTATGTTTGCTGTACTTGGCTGTTATGAAGCAGAGTGAAGACTGACGTTTCAAAGAGAGCCACATTAATAAACATGTCACCCACATACACAAATCACAACTGTAAATCAATCAGCACGATGGGCCAATCAGTGATAAATGTGAACGTAATCAGAAAACATCCAAACACTCAACCTCACAAGCTACTATGATTGTACAGGGAAAACACATTGACAATAGACCCAATATTGCTATAGGCTAAAGACATTTCATGTTAAGATATACTATATAGGCTATTAGAATTTTTCCTCAAGTAACACCTTTTATCATATCTAACTAGACAGAAATATAGACAGTGTTCACTTTTGTCCTGGCTTGATCCTGGTTAATTGTGATGTAGGCTTGGTTTAGTGTTGGTATTTTCATGGTCTAGTTAAATGTCTAGTTTAGACCCAAATATGAAAGGTATAGTGACAATTTTCTAAACTTTCTCTACAGATACAAGCTAAAAAGTTTGACACAGAACTTTTTGGTAATCACACTGGCACTTCTAAACTCTGATTTTTGTGTTGTGGACATCTTGAAGATCAGAGGATTTCATCTAACACTCACAATTGTACCAACTCAGTCAGCATTCAGAAAATCTTTGAAATAACTTTGACTGAAGAAGATGCCATGTTTTCAACTTTATTTTCCAATTGTGTGGAGTTGCCAGTACACACATGCAGCATAAATATAATAATACACAGAAGACAGGGCACGAGGCAGCATGCACATGTCCATAAATTCATAATTACTTACCACAGGGATGGAATAGTTTATGGCAATTTGCAACAGTGCTACGCCTCAGAGATGTGAATATGCGACTGTGCTGTGGAGGTTAAAGAGCAAGTGTGGCAAGACAAGAAGTAATGTTCAAGAAAAATAAATAAAATGGTAACTTAAGTCTAGCCAAGCAATGCCACTGGGCATAGGCCAGAAAATAACTAAAAGGTCATGTAGATTTGATCTTGATAACACAGAGGGAAGGTTCCATTTTTACCAAATTGTATATTTATTTTACACATTATTAATTTAGCTGAATTAACATATGCATAAATAGTTCTGTATATTTCATTAGTTCAGTTCAAAGTCCATCAAATTCCGCAAGTGGGAGAATAAGAGTCAACATTGGGTTTAACAGGTTAGACCAGACATGAGCAAACTATGGCCCGGGGGCCACACATGGCCCTTTGGGTTTATTAATCCAGCCCACTGAAAGTAACCAAATTATATTATAAAAGGTAAGGGTAAACCTCGTTCAAAGTTTTTTTTGCTGTGTTTATTTAACTGAAATTTTATAAATAAATTATTAATTTAATTAATGCATTTGGAAAACAATTTGTACAATGAGCCTTGCATATTCATTCTTTGCTACATGTTACAGGCCAAATCTCTATAGTAATATATACATATATATATCCTGGCCCGGCCCCTCTGTCAAATTTTAGAACCCATTGTGACTCATGTGTCAAAAAGTTTGCCCACCCCTGCGTTAGACCCATGCTAACGGAGTAAAGTTCAAACTGAGTTCTTAAAGTTAAAAGAACACTAGGATACTACCTGGAGAGGGGAGCATGTGGGGAAACACCAGAGGGACCCAGGAAATGCATAGATCAGAGGATGAGTAACACAAAGGAAGCACCATTTATTGATTGGATTCAAGCAGCTTGTCACAATTCTCAAAGTTAGATAGTATATATATATATATATATATATATATATATATATATATATATATATATATATATATATATATATATATATATATATATATATATATATATATATATATATATATATATATATATATATGTGGGGGTGTGTGTGGGGGTGTGTGTGTGTGTGTGTGTGTGGGGGTGTGTGTGTATACATACACTCATCGTGTATGTATACACACACATGTATATATATATATATATATATATATATATATATATATATACATACAGGAAGTGCTCCACTGCGCTTTTAAACTCCATACACCTTTAATAGAATCTTATGGATTATTTCATCCCTGGCATTACCCATCTCTACTGAGCTAAAGATAAAAGGTAGCTGTTACTACTGTACTACTGCTTCATGACACAAGGTGGAGCATTTTGAGCTTTGGAAATGTAGACAGACTAATAATAAAAGGTTACTCAACCATGTGTGAATGAAACAAAACACAATTCCAGGTATATTTTTATAACATGGCTTAAAGCTCAGAACCTTTTACTCTAAATAAATATAGTATGCCACTGGATTGGCAGACCGGGGTGGTGGTCCCTCTGTATAAGAAGGGGGACCGGAGGGTGTGTTCCAATTACAGGGGAATCACACTCCTCAGTCTTCCCAGTATGGTCTATTCCAGGGTACTGAAGAGGAGAATCTGAGCGATGGTCAAACCTCGGATTCAGGAGGAGCAGTGTGGTTTTCGTCCCGGTCGCGGAACACTGGACCAGCTCTATACTCTCCATCTGGCCATTGAGGGTTCATGGGAGTTTGCCCAACCAGTCCACATGTGTTTTGTGGATCTGGACAAGGCATTCGACTGTGTCTCTCGTGGTGTCCTTTGGGGGGTGCTCCGGGAGTATGGGGTTCGGGGCTCTTTGCTAAGGGCTGTCCGGTCCCTGTATGAGAGGAGCTGTGTTTGCATTGCCGGCAGTAAGTCAGACCTGTTCCTGGTGCATGTTGGGCTCCACCAGGGCTGCCCTTTGTCACCGGTTCTGTTCATTATATTTATGGACAGAATTTCTAGGCGCAGCCAGGGGCTGGAGGGGGCCTGGTTTGGGAACCACAGGATCTCATCTCTGCTGTTTGCAGATGATGTTGTCCTGATGGCTTCATCGAGCCAGGACCTGCAGCAGGCACTGGGGGGTTGCAGCCGAGTGTGCCCTCTCTGGGTGGGTGGTGAGTCTCTGCCTCAAGTGGAGGAGTTCAAGTATCTCAGGGTCTTGTTCACGAGTGAGGGAAGGATGGAGCCTGAGATTGACAGGCGGATCAGTGCAGCGTCTGAGGTGATGCGGTCGCTGTATCGGTCCGTTGTGGTAAAGAAGGAGCTGAGTCCAAAGGCAAAGCTCTCAACCGGTCAATGTACGTTCCTACCCTCACCTATGGTCATGAGCTCTGGGTAATGACCGAAAGGACAAGATCACAGATACAAGCAGCCGAAATGGGTTTCCTCCATAGGGTGGCCGGGCGCACCCTTAAGGATAGGGTGATGAGCTCTGTCACGCGGGAGGAGCTCGGAGTAGAGCCGCTGCTCCTACACGTTGAGAGGAACCAGTTGAGGTGGCTCGGGCATCTGCTCAGGATGCCTCCTGGATGCCTCCCTAGGGAGGTGTTCTGGGCATGTCCCACCGGGAGGAGGCCCCAGGGAAGACTCAGGACACGCTGGAGGGACTATGTCTCTCAGCTGGCCTGGGAATGCCTTGGGGTACCACCGGAGGAGCTGGAGGACATGTCCGGGGTGAGGTAAGTCTGGGAGTCCCTGCTTAGACTGCTCCCACGGATAAGCGGATGAAAAAAAAATCCTATTCCCAAAATTATCACCTTTATTAAACACTCCTGTGAAAAAAGTCTGGACCCTGCCCCTGGTGCAGCTCCTTTTTTAATGTGTATATTAATTACAGCTGAATTCACAAACATATTTAAATATAAAAATAGCCAATTTACTATAAAATTATTTTTTAAAAGAACTGTACTGTAGTGTCAAACTCAGACGATGTAGAATTGCAGCAATGACCTATTTGAGAAAGCCATCCCAATATGACTGCCACCACACACTCCTCAAGATGCTTGTATAACAGTTAAATTCCCTTACAGTCTAGTGTTTAGCCTGTGACCCACAGAGTTTTCCACTGAAAATAAATGCCATTTATGTTTGATGCATTCGACTATCAGCCACAGGTCCCACTGCTCCTGCTGCACTCAGAAAAAGCAAAGGTATGTCACATTAAAGTTTGTATGACAAGCAAAACAAGCACAGCATTATAGATTCATGAGGTTTGGTCTGAAAGGAGAATTGAAAAGTACACGGTCTGTCACCATGGTAAGAGATTATATCAAGGGTGTTCTGACATGTTTGGCTAGTGAGCATATGTGTTGTGTGTATATCAGTTTCTCAAAATGATATATTTAATAATAATAATAATGGCTTACACTTGTAATGTGCTTTACAGGCTTGTCAAAGCGCTACACTATAGTCATTATTCATTCATTTCCACAGTTGGTGATGGTAAGCTACTATTGTAGCCACAGCTGCCCTGGGGCAGACTGACAGAAGCAAGGCTGCCAATTTGCACCATCGACCCCTCCAACCACCACCTATCATTTGCGCACACACCACTTTCATACTAGGCAATGTGGGTGAAGTGTCTTGCCTAAGGACACAACGACAGAACTCGGTCTGAGCGGGACTCGATCCTCCGACCTTCGGGTTGGGGGACCAACACTCTAACCACTGTCGCCCCCATAATTGGAAATTTGGAACCAGATCTCCACCAAGGCAATGGCCCTGTCATGCAATGGTCAAAATATATTGAATAGTTCCATCCATTAAGAAGTAAATGTAATGTCATTGTTTTTCCTTTGTTGGCTCCTTTTGGCTGGAATTGGCAATATCTCACAGTACAATCCATCCACACTGAAGATAAATGTTTTTTGTTTTTTGTTTTTTTCCATGCTACTGTGTACGCTGTAACAGACAGGCAGGAAATTAAATAATACATCTTGCTCTGATTGAAATCGTGTCTTATTCCTTTGTCAGTTCTTGTGTGAGATGAAGGTAATAAGCCATAAATGTGGACATATCCTCTTTAACCTCTTAGATCATCTCAGTCAGGTATGGCATGACAATACACCAATAACTGTCTTTGCATATTTGGCTATAGCTCTCTACACTAAACACTAAATTCTGTGCTCAAATAACACAATTTGTTTTAATTACCGGTATTTTGTCTTTCTATTGAACAATGTACCTTATCTTCACCTGATAGCCAACTGCAGACCATAGAATATGAAAGGATTTATAGTCTGCTTTATAGTGGCACACTGGGTGAAAAAATGTATCACGAACAATTTAATCTTGAGGACGTCTTAAAACAGACAGCCTTTCTTCGTGCAGTGTTCAGTCTGAAAAATGCAAATAATTTTTTCCTTACTGCAGAATTAACAGCCCAGTGGAAGTCTCATTGTAAATGACAACGCATTGACATTCAGAACAACTCGTTACCAATTACATGACTTATAATTTATATAATTTTACTCCAGCATTTTAACGGCAAAGAGAGAAGATATATAAGTTAAGTTTAGGTCTATTTAAGTCTAATTGTTGTTTTATTTATTTAATTTGTAATTTTATGTCAAGCCAGTGTACCAAAAACACACACTATTAAATTGAAGTAAAATATCTTAAAACAACTTTAAAATCTAAGCCTGTCAGCTAATCAAGTCAAGACCAGTGTGCAATATTTTGGATACATTAAGCCACCTTAACTAACTGTCATTAGAATATGTAGAAAGAGCCATATTGATTGTGGTGGCAGGTGTATGTGGCTTGCTACACTGAAAGGCATTGATTTGCATTATTTATATATTTTATGACCATCATTGGCAGCTCTTGATCTCAGGAGTAATATCGCCATGTTTTCCAGTCAATTATTTACATGTTCAAATGACACATACCAGGTCTGTGTTTAAAAGGTCAGAACTTTGTATTAAATGTCAATATACTCTCAGCAGGTAATCTGGAACATGTGTAAGAATTAACTGTCGCAAGGTATAGAGTGATACTGTTACAAACCATTTCCTAGGGAAAAAAAGGAAGGCAACACAAGATAGTACAATAAAATAAGTAGCGTTTATGTAGGGAAATGAAGGGCATTGAACAATTTAGGATTACAATACACAAAAAAAGTCAACAAAAGGAGGCTCTCAGAGTAGAGTACAAAGTCAGTGAAATGGCATGCCGGTTCACAAACAGAATCGGCAGCCAGGAGTAACAGGGGGCAAGTCCTTTTGAATCTGGAGCAGCCACAGGTGGAGGGCGGCGATTGGCTGAGCCTTGATTGTCCCTCCAATCACACGTAGAGTAGCCTGTCAATCAACGTCAGCTGCGGGGCATACCGGGAGGGGCCGAGAGGAAGAGAGAGAAAAAAGGAAGAGGCACATGGTAGGAGGAGCTGGAGGCCCGGGGCCTCCAACTTGGAGTATTACAATTTTATTTTTTATTTTTTCAAAACATTACAAGTATCTTTTGCCAAATTGCCTTACCTACATTCTGGACAGGGCATCAGCAAACCCATTCTCCAAACCCTTCTTGTGGCGAATTTCCAAGTGGAAATCCTGCATCATCAGCACCCACCTCATCAACTGCTGGTTGTGATTGTACATGCATGACAAAAACTTTAGGGGGTTATGGTCAATAAGTACAGTGACAGGCTGAGAGCAGGACCCAAGATACACCTCGAAATGCTGGAGAGCAAGCAAAACGGACAACGTTTCTTTCTCTATAGTGGAATACTTGAGCGGATGTTTATTAAATTTGCGAGAGAAGTAACTCACCGAGTGGTCCACACCCTTTGCATCCTCCTGCATTAGGACCGCACCTGCTCCAACTGCACTGGCATCTACCTCATCTACCTCAAGTTGACATGGCAGACACGAGATTTTGCGTTTACGGTCTGGAGTAATAATAATGTAATCAGTGTCAGTGATTTTTTGTTTAATCACGTAAGGGCCGAAAAATTTATCAGAAAGCGCATGGCCTTGAATCGGAAGGACGAGCACTTCGTCACCTACATTAAGTTCGCGTTTTACAGCCTTTCTGTCAAAACGACACTCCATTTTTGTCTGACCGTTGGCTAATTTTGGTTTGGCCGGTTGGTTGGCTAACATAATCTGGAAGGTTATCAGGAGTAAAAGAGGATGGGAAAAGGAACTTTTCCTTTAATGCCTTTAATGGACCACGAGTAGAATGAGCAAAAGCCAACTGGGCTGGACTAAACCTTGTGTGTGCAGAAAGTGCTTGGGGAATTGTTTGGTTAGGTTTACCCATAACTTGACACCCATGGCAAGTGCGACAATGTTTGGTTACATCTTTTTTCATACCTGGCCAGAAGAATTGATTAAAAACTGACCAATACGTTTTGGTTACACCCAAGTGTCCAGACCATTGGCTTTCATGGCCTAAAGTTAGGATTAACGGTTGGTACTTAGTGGGTGTTACAATTTGGCAAACTGTTTCAAGATTTGTTTTTGTTGCACAATTTGGGGATCATTTACGCATTAGCATTTGTGTTGTAAAAATCGCTCAAAGCACTCTCTCCTTTTTATTCTTGTTAGAAAAGTAAAAACATGAAGATTGATGATGGTGAATTGTTTTGCCCAGGGACACGACAGCAGAAATGAACCTGGGTGAGACTTGAACCTTATCTTTAAAGTCGACATATTATGGAACTTACAGTTGAAATCAGAAGTTTACATACACTATATAAAAAGATCCATCCATCCATTTTCTTCCGCTTATCTGGGGCCGGGTCGCGGGGGCAGCAGTCTAAGCAGGGACTCCCAGACTTCCCTCGCCCCAGACACGTCCTCCAGCTCCTCCGGTGGGACCCCAAGGCGTTCCCAGGCCAGCCGAGAGACATAGTCCCTCCAGCATGTCCTGGGTCTTCCCCGGGGCCTCCTCCCGGTGGGACATGCCCAGAACACCTCCCTAGGGAGGCGTCCAGGAGGCATCCTGAGCAGATGCCCGAGCCACCTCAAATGGTTCTTCTCAATGTGTAGGAGCAGCGGCTCTACTCTGAGCTCCTCCCGTGTGACCGAGCTCCTCACCCTATCCCTAAGGGTGCGCCCGGCCACCCTGTGGAGGAAGCCCATTTCAGCTGCTTGTATCCGTGACCTTGTCCTTTCGGTCATTACCCAGAGCTCATGACCATAGGTGAGGGTAGGAACGTAGATTGACCGGTAAATTGAGAGCTTTGCCTTTGGGCTCAGCTCCTTCTTTACCACAACGGACCGATACAGTGACCGCATCACTGCAGACGCTGCACTGATCCGCCTGTCAATCTCACGCTCCATCCAGCCACCTTTTTCTGGTCAAGAACCATGGCCTCGGATTTGGAGGAGCTGATTCTCATCCCAGCCGCTTCACACTCGGCTGCAAACCGCCCCAGTGCCTGCTGCAGGTCCTGGGTCGAAGAAGCCATCAGGACAACATCATCTGCAAACAGCAGAGATGAAATCCTGTGGTTCCCAAACCAGACCCCCTCCGGCCCCTGGCTGCGCCTAGAAATTCTGTCCATAAATATAATGAACAGAACCGGTGACAAAGGGCAGCCCTGGCGGAGTCCAACATGCACCGGGAACAGGTCTGACTTACTGCCAGCAATGCGAACACAGCTCCTGCTCCGGTCATACAGGGACCGGACAGCCCTTAGCAAAAAGCCCCGGATTCCATACTCCCAGAGCACCCCCCAAAGGACACCGCGAGGGACACGGTCGAATGCCTTCTCCAGATCCACAAAACACATGTGGACTGGTTGGACAAACTCCCATGAACCCTCAAGGACCCGATGGAGAGTATAGAGCTGGTCCAGTGTTCCACGACCAGGACGAAAACCACACTGCTCCTCCTGAATCTGAGGTTCGACTATCGGTCGGATTCTCCTCTCCAGTACCCTGGAATAGACCTTACCGGGAAGGCTGAGGAGTGTGATTCCCCTGTAATTGGAACACACCCTCCGGTCCCCCTTCTTATACAGAGGGACCACCACCCCGGTTTGCCATTCCACAGGTACTGTCCCCGACCGCCACGCGATGTTGCAGAGACGTGTCAGCCAAGACAGCCCCACAACATCCAGAGACTTGAGGTACTCAGGACGGATCTCATCCACCCCCGGAGCCTTGCCACCGAGGAGCTTGCCAACCACCTCAGTGACTTCAGCCAGGGTGATGGATGAGTCCGCCTCCGGGTCCCCAGTTTCTGCTTCCTCCTCGGAAGACGTGACAGTGGGATTGAGGAGATCCTCAAAGTATTCCTTCCACCGCCCGACAACATCCCCTGTCGAGGTCAGCAGCTCTCCACCCGCACTGTAAACAGTGTTGGTGAAGCACTGCTTCCCCCTCCTGAGGCGTCGGACGGTTTGCCAGAATTTCTTTGAGGCCGTCCGATAGTCCTTCTCCATGGCCTCCCCGAACTCCTCCCAACCCCGAGTTTTTGCCTCTGCGACTGCACGAGCCGCGACACGCTTGGCCCACCGGTACTCTACTGTCCGGCTTCCTCCTCCGCCAGCGGATCCAACTCACCACCAGGTGGTGATCAGTTGACAGCTCAGCCCCTCTCTCCACCTGAGTGTCCAAGACACATATAAAAAGAAAAATATACTTTTTTCTCTCTCTATGACATGAAATCAGACTAAACTTTTCCTGTTTTAGATCAATTAGGATTACCAAAATGATTTCTATTTGCTAAATACTAGAATAATGAGAGAAGGATTGTTTAGAGAATTGTTCATTACTTTCTTTAAAGTCAGATGTTTACATACTTTTCATTAGTATTTGGTACCATTGCCTTTAAACTGTATGTCTTTGGTCGAATGTTTTGGATATCCTTCCACAAGCTTTTCACAATAGTTAGCAGGAATTTTTGACAGAACTGGTGTAACTTTGGTGTAAGTTTGTAGGCTGCCTTGCTCGCACAAGCCTTTTCAGGTCTACCATAAATTTTCAATAACATTGACATCAAGGACTTATGGTCGCTATTCCAAAACATTGACTTTGTTATCCTTAAGCCACTAAGTAACGAATTTGGCACTATACTTTGGGTCATTGTCAATATAGAAGACTGGTTGTTGTCTTGAGATTTTGCTTCAGTATTTCCACATAATGTTCTTTACACATGATGCCATCTATTTTGTGAAGTGCACCAGTCCCTCCTGCAGCAAAACAACCCCACAACATGATGCTGCCACCCCTTTACTTCACAGTTGGGAAGCACATTCATCTCTGACACAGAGCCCGTCTCCTTCCTGAGCAGTATGATGGCTGGAGATTCCCATGGTGTTTATACTTGTGTATAATTGTTTGAACAGATGAACATGGCACCTTCATGCATCTGGAAATTACATCCAAGGATAGACCAGACTTGTGCAAGTCCACAATTCTCTTCCTAATATCTTGGTTGATTTCTTTTGACTTTCGACTTAAATGCATAGTAAACTTCTTACTTTGAAGAAAGTACTGAAAAATTGTCTTAAAAAATTGATCTCTCATTATTCTGGCATTTAGCGAATATAAATGCCGGTAATTTTGGTAATCCTAATTGACCTAAAACTTCATGTCAAACAGTGAGAAAAAAAAGCGTATGTGCCTTTTTATATCGTGTAAATAAATTTCTCATTTCAACTGTATATGAGTTACAATGGTGTCCTGATTTGTCTTTTTTTTTAGCCTTGTTTGCTCAGAAAATGTCAGTTTTTTATGTAGTCCCTATCTCCACCCACTTGTCTATACTGGCTTGGCAAGGCAAATTTATTTGTATAGCACAATTCATCACAAAGTAATTCAAAGTGCTTTACAGAATAAAAAATCAAGTAAAATGACAATGCAAAGAAATAAAAACATACATTAAAAGAGAAGAGTACAGAATAAAAACCTTTCAGTCATATGCACAGCTAAACAGAACCGTGTTGAGCCTGAATTTAAATATCAGAGTTGAGGCCTGTCTTACTGTTCCAGATTTTAGCTGCGTAAAACAGAAAGTATTAAAATAATCCAGACTCTGAGTTATAAATGTTGCATTGGAAAAGTCACATGTTTTGTTTTGGGTTTTTTGGCTTTTTTTTCCCAACAAAAAAAACCAAATGAAAATATGCTGTTTGTTACAGTGACATTTCACTAGAAGGGTGCAGGGCCTTACTAGTTTGCATGTTCTTGTTTCTGTTATTTAGCCATTTTAGATAAATATTGGTGTTTACAATGAACAAAGTGTAAAATAATGTCCTGTGCATGTTTGAGATTAATATTAATATATCTTCTTCCGTTGTTCTCCTGGGGGATTTCAACGCCCATGTGGGTAACGACAGTGACACTTGGAGGGGCGTGATTGGGAGGAACGGCCTCCCCGATCTGAACCCGAGCGGTGTTTTGTTATTGGACTTCTGCGCTAGTCACAGCTTGTCCATAACAAACACCATGTTCGAGCACAAGAGTGTCCATCAGTGCACGTGGCACCAGGACACTCTAGGTCGGAGGTCGATGATCGACTTTGTTGTCGTGTCATCTGACCTCCGACCGCGTGTCTTGGACACTCGGGTGAAGAGAGGGGCTGAGCTGTCAACTGATCACCACCTGGTGGTGAGTTGGATCCGCTGGCGGAGGAGGAAGCCGGACAGACCTGGCAGGCCCAAGCGCATTGTGAGGGTCTGCTGGGAACGTCTGGCGGAGCCCTCTGTCAGGGGGGTCTTCAACTCCCACCTCCGGGAGAGCTTCTCCCTGATCCCGGGGGAGGTTGGAGACATGGACTCCGAGTGGGCCATGTTCTCCACCTCTATTGTCGATGCGGCTGCTCGTAGCTGTGGTCGTAAGGTCTGTGGTGCTTGTCGCGGCGGCAATCCCCGAACTCGGTGGTGGACACCGGAAGTAAGGGATGCCATCAAGCTGAAGAAGGAGTCCTATCGAGCCTTGTTGGCTCGTGGGACTCCTGAGGCAGGTGATGAGTACCGGCGGGCCAAGCGTGCCGCAGCTCGGGCAGTCACAGAGGCAAAAACTCGGGGTTGGGAGGAGTTCGGGGAGGCCATGGAGGAGGACTATCGGACGGCCTCAAAGAGATTCTGGCAAACCGTCCGACGCCTCAGGAGGGGGAAGCAGTGCTTCACCAACACTGTTTACAGTGCGGGTGGAGAGCTGCTGACCTCGACTGGGGATGTTGTCGGGCAGTGGAAGGAATACTTTGAGGATCTCCTCAATCCCACTGTCACGTCTTCCGAGGAGGAAGCAGAAACTGGGGACCCGGAGGCGGACTCGTCCATCACCCTGGCTGAAGTCACTGAGGTGGTTGGCAAGCTCCTCGGTGGCAAGGCCCCGGGGGTGGATGAGATCCGTCCTGAGTACCTCAAGTCTCTGGATGTTGTGGGGCTGTCTTGGCTGACACGTCTCTACAACATCGCGTGGTGGTCGGGGACAGTACCTGTGGAATGGCAGACCGGGGTGGTGGTCCCTCTGTATAAGAAGGGGGACCGGAGGGTGTGTTCCAATTACAGGGGAATCACACTCCTCAGCCTTCCCGGTAAGGGCTACTCCAGGGTACTGGAGAGGAGAATCCGACCGATAGTCGAACCTCGGATTCAGGAGGAGCAGTGTGGTTTTCGTCCTGGTCGTGGAACACTGGACCAGCTCTATACTCTCCATCAGGTCCTCGAGGACTCATGGGAGTATGCCCAACCAGTTCACATGTGTTTTGTGGATCTGGAGAAGGCATTTGACCGTGTCCCTCGTGGTGTCCTTTGGGGGGTGCTCTGGGAGTATGGGGTCCGGGGCTCTTTGCTAAGGGCTGTCCGGTCCCTGTATGACTGGAGCAGGAGCTGTGTTCGCATTGCCGGCAGTAAGTCAGACCTGTTCCCAGTGCATGTTGGACTCCGCCAGGGCTGCCCTTTGTCACCGGTTCTGTTCATTATATTTATGGACAGAATTTCTAGGCGCAGCCAGGGGCCGAAGGGGGCCTGGTTTGGGAACCACAGGATTTCATCTCTGCTGTTTGCAGATGATGTTGTCCTGATGGCTTCTTCGAGCCAGGACCTGCAACAGGCACTGGGGCGGTTTGCAGCCGAGTGTGAAGCGGCTGGGATGAGAATCAGCTCCTCCAAATCCGAGGCCATGGTTCTCGGCCGGAAAAAGATGCTTTTCTCTCTCCGGGTGGGTGGTGAGTCTCTGCCCCAAGTGGAGGAGTTCAAGTATCTCGGGGTCTTGTTCACGAGTGAGGGAAGGATAGCGTGAGATTGACAGGCGGATCGGTGCAGCGTCTGCAGTGATGCGGTCGCTGTATCGGTCCGTTGTGGTGAAGAAGGAGCTGAGCCCAAAGGCGAAGCTCTCAATTTACCGGTAAATCTATGTTCCTACCCTCACCTATGGTCATGAGCTCTGGGTAATGACCAAAAGGACAAGGTCGCGGATACAAGCGGCTGAAATGGGCTTCCTCCGCAGAGTGGCCGGGCGCACCCTTAGGGATAGGGTGAGGAGCTCTGTCACACGGGAGGAGCTCGGAGTAGAGCCGCTGCTCCTACACGTTGAGAGGAACCAGTTGAGGTGGCTCGGGCATCTGCTCAGGATGCCTCCTGGACGCCTCCCTAGGGAGGTGTTCTGGGCATGTCCCACCGGGAGGAGGCCCCGGGGAAGACCCAGGACACGCTGGAGGGACTATGTCTCTCGGCTGGCCTGGGAACGCCTTGGGGTCCCACCGGAGGAGCTGGAGGACGTGTCCGGGGTGCGGTAAGTCTGGGAGTCCCTGCTTAGACTGCTACCCCCGCGACCCGGCCCCGGATAAGCGGAAGAAAATGGATGGATGGATGGATATCTTCTTACAATATGTACAATATATAACCTATTAATTTTTTTTTTTCATGTATGTAGCAGGGGGTGACCATAAATACTTAAAATAAATAAAATACAGGCAAAGCGCTTTTAAGCCACAACAAAGTGGAGTGCCATTAGGACCTAGTAACCTTCTTTCTAAGCACATGAATACTTATGTGCTTCTCTTTAAATGCAAACAATTGAAAGGGCTCTGGAAAAAGACTGAATAACTGAGGCTTTTGAAATCCCACATGACTTACAATGGCAAGCCTCAACACTGCAAGCTCCGAGAGGTTTATACACAGATATATCTATGTGCAGAGAAACACTGGAGACGAAATATTGAAATAAACTCTATAGACAGTATGGGCTATAATGTGAATTGTCCTTGCTATAGGCTTCCCTAGCCTCTTAGAAAGGAGGTCGAGGGTTCAGTTCTCAAGATATTCTTGTGAGGTTTCTCAAATAAAGTAACGAATGTATTGATCTTTCCAAATGTTTCCAAACTATGCTGGGAACAAGCTATGAGATGCTCTCAATGCAATACCATTAAAGGCACACTATGCAACTTTTATGGTGGAGGGTCTGTCACTAGCTTGTCCCCTGAGATTATTGATTTACCTGAAATGTTCCACAAGTTCCATCAAGATACAGGTCAGATCTGTGAAAATTTGAGCCTGCTCGCAGTAAGAATGCATGATTTCCAAGGTATTATTGAGCAATAAAAACACCTGTAATAATTGACTAAATGCAAGATAGTGTAATGCCATGCTGTTGAACACTCTAGGCAACGTAATAACACCTTCAAGGAGACAAGCAGGCAGAGGACCACCAACAAAATGGTTACAAGGTGTACCTTTAATGTATGGATGTAGCACAGTCTTTTCTCTCATTTTCTCTCAAACCAGGAGGGCGTTAGTATTCAGCTGGGGTCCACTTGTGTGCTCTGATTGCCCGATTAGTTCCACATCTCCAGGTACCTCCATCGTCACACCCCCATATACTCCTCTCTACATCTCCAATCAATAAAACACAGATAAAGAAGTGACAGGCACAAAGGACCATAAATTCCTTGTCTCGTATTAATGCCTTGTCAGGTCTTGATTGGAGGATAAAGAGATTTTGTTTGTGGCCCTCACCAATGCTACCTGGATGTCATAAACCATAGTGTGTTAGAGCTATAGCTGACATGTTATTTTCATAATGTGGGACATTCCAGCCACAGCAATAACATCTCCATGGAGACAAGCATGTTGGGCCCTCCACCAGAAACATTACACAATCCACTTTAAGACTTATGTCAAGAAATATGCATATTTTATTTATGTCTATCTGAATCTATAACTATGTCTATCTATCTAGCTATTAGACAGACAGACAGACAGATAGATAAATTATCATAGAATCCACTGAAACGGACACTGTACCTCTTGGGTGTCCCAAATCCATTTACTAACAACATAAAAACCTTCAGTTATTCAGTGATATGAGCTCATTTGTAATCCTTAAATGGGCATTTCGAGATGTTGACTTACTAATACTAATATTAGTACTAATATTATACCTATTACTCAAACCTTTTATGACGAAGTACCACCTAAGAAAATAGTTACTTTCCAAGTAGCACCACATCTAAACCAGATCTAAACCATGTCTAAACCAGGACTATTCCAGGTCTAAACTAAGGCCACAATTGCTAAATTTGTTCTAAACAGGGACTGACTCAAAGGAGAACACTGTAAATTCAGCAGATATTGAAACTGCAGACGAATACTTATCAGTGCATGTTCAGGTGAGTTATGGCATGCGAAATATTTTCTCTGTATGTGTTATTAAAATATAAAAGATGAAGCTTGTTGAAAATACAAAAAAGGTATTGCCTCTTAGTAGATTAGTGAATTCCTTCACATGGTCAGCATCAGGCAGAGTACCAGCGCCCCCTACTGTAACCCAAGAGTAGTACAGATAGCAGGGGGCCCTTTGAATTCCCTCTTTCCACCTCCTGAGGTTGACTTCAAAACATACTTCTCTTCATGGAGTCTTCTGTTGTCCGAATCCCATTTCCACACTTTGACACTTCAAGCAAATGTATCTTTTAAGTCTGAATGTCTGAAATTGCTCAAAAATAGAATGAATAAAAATTACACCCTACATTACTCCACTGTGGAGCTGACAAGGTAATAGCCCATATACAGTCATTGAATTGGCTAAACATATGCATTTCCTTCTCAACCTGTATACAGAAAATACTTGGTTTTATGCTCTCTATACCACTGCAGTAGTATGCACTTTATAAGGCTTTGGTCCCATCTGTCAATAATAAAGAAGGTGCATTATATTTCAACGGTATATGATCTGTAGTGCACCCCCAAAAAATACAGATATGCTTTAATGTCCAAATTTCCATTGTTATCAATGTGCAGTGAGGTTAGCATGAGACACCCACCACCTGGAGGGTTGGTGGTTCAAATCTCAGCAATTTATTAATGTTGTTGTGTCACTGCTACACCCAACTTGCTTTTGAGTATGTTAGTGTGCTTGTGGTGGGCATAGAACGATGGGTATAGAAACGGTATTATAAAACATGCACCAAATTGGGAAGGGATGTACTAAGTGGTAGACCTATAAGACTAATTCTTGTCATTATTAGGGAGCTGACAAGCATATACACTAAATCTAATGCATAATTTAGAAGTTACAATGAAGGCCACAACCACATTATCAATATCAATCAATGTTCAGTATTTATTAGATCACAGGCTGTTAAGTGCTTGGACTTTTCCATTTGAAATCAGTAGACATTAACAGATTGTTTTTCATAAAAGGTCAGTACCAGTTATGAAACCAAGGGCAGCTCTAAGAGTTTTTCTTTCCTTTTGGAGTGATTATTTTGTAACATGTCACGCATATAAAGTGATTATATTAAGATTAAACAAACAAATAAATTATTTTGAAAAGTTCTGTCCCATTTTGGACAAGAATAGATAGAGACTAAGATAAAAGATTTTAAAACTTGTGATTTGTGTTTAAAGTGCCTCATGATTTCACACAGGAGCAGATTTCTCAGCAGTGCCATTTCACTCTAAAATTTCGACAGAGCACATGAAGAATGAGTTTAAATCTAGGCCAGTGTTCAGGTGCTCTGTGCTAGGCCTGTGTGCTCCGTCTCCTCACTATGCGAGTCCATAGACCGGCTGTGCTCCGACCTGGATGTGCCTAGGGGTCCACTGGGCAGGTCCAGGACCCCAGGGATGCAGCGATGGCTCTTGTAGGTTCCCAGGTGCCTGAAGCTCCTCCCACACTGCTGACAGCAGTAGGGCGTGGCCCCGCTGTGAATCCTCTGGTGAGTGTACATATTACCCAACTCTTTGAAGCGCCGGCCACACTGTGGACATGCGTAGGGGCTCTCTCCTGTGTGGACGCGCTGGTGCCTCTTCAAGCCTGACAGAACAGAGAACCCCTTCCCGCACTGGGGGCAGGGAAAGGGGCTCTCATTACCGCTGTGCACCAGCCTGTGGCTCTTAAGGCGGGCCGCATGTCTGAAGCGCTCCCCACACTCAGGGCACACAAAGGGCTTCTCTCCAGTGTGGATGCGCTGGTGCTGGCGCAGGTTCCCCAGGTAGTTAAAGCAGCGTCCACACTCTCCACACTGGTACCCCCCCTCAATTCTGACCTCCTTCTTAACTCCGAAGCATCGCCGTTGGGGCTTAGTCACCTGTGGTGCAGGGCCGGCCTCTCTTTGGGCCCCGGGCCCCTGGTTCAGATCTGTGCCATTGTCCCCCAGCCCAGAGCCTGCTGCTGTGGACTGCAGTGCCTCCAGAGCTTGCGCCTCCACAGAGTCTGGGTGTATCAGTTTAATGTGCTCTTCCAGGAACGCAGGCCCAGGACAAAAGGTTCCACAGAGTGAGCAGATGAAGGAGTGTGTCGGGAAGGCACGTCCTGCAAATACACACACACACACGTACTTTTACACATTTATACCATGGAGTGCAATGTGTCAAATGCATAAGCATTTGCAATATTACCAGAGTCCTGTCTGCTCATGCTGCTCTGCACAGAACCTCCGGGTTCCCCTGGAGAACTGGGGTGCTCCATGGAAAACTCCGGTTGCTGATCACTCAACAGTGGCTCCTGGGCCAGACTGCCTCCGTCCGGCCTCAACTCCTTCTCACTTCCCTCTGCAACATGTCCATCCTCACAGTCGGGATCCTTCATGACTGCACACAAAACGGTCACAAGGAATCTTTCACCTGAATGCATATCATAGTGTGTTTATATCATAGGGAAAAGCTTAATTACCTTTGAGGTCAGTGGAGTAGTCTACCGGGGCTATCCACTCATAATCGTACATGCGTTTGCTTCCTGAGGGCAGCATGCTGAAGATGTCTTCTGCAGTGGACTCGGACTCCTCCTGACTTGAGTCGGCACCAGCCATCCCGGGTTCAGACCACATACTGAGGGGCGGGTCAGACTCGTTTCGAGGCGCTCTGTCGGTGCTGCACTGGCTCTGCTCTGTCTCTATGTCCCCGGACCCTCGGGAATTCTTGTCCTTCATCAGATAGTCACATATAGCGTCTATGTTCTCCTTCTTGACCCCGGGAAGCACTTTGGCTCTCCTGGTCTCAGTGCCGTTGGTGTTCTTGGACCCCGGTTCGTGCTTTATAAGATCTGTACATGGTTCCACTGAAGACCCACCTCCCCCGAGCACAGTGTCTCCCTGCCCCGTGCCCAGTCTCGCCTTTAACGCTTCGATCTCCTGACTCTTCTCCCGCAGCTCCATCTTCAGGACGCGGATTCTGATGGTGATCATTTGGCGGATCTCGGAGAGCGCCGTGTCAAGCACCATAGTGATGTTTCGACCGAGGTGCTCCGTGATGTCGCTGAACGAGCACAGCAGCTCCTCATCGGGCTCCAATAAGTCCTCGTCGGGGCGGACTACAGACCCGGGAGGCTCCATGAGCTCCGGACAGAGACTACTATCAACCAAACTCAGGTTTCTTTTGCGAATCATGGACTCTTTTGGCAGCAGAAGTGTATTTTGGGCAGACTTTGGTAAGCTCGCTACACAACGGGCTAATAATTAAAGGGAGACAGTTACACCGGATGTGCTTGTCGCCTACTTTCAAATTAAACCCGTAGTGGTAATGTTGCAATCGAACACAAGCGATTCAATTTACAGAATACTTTTATTTTGAAATAACGTGAAGCTTAAACAGGAAAGTGTGTTTGATATGGCTATGCGTCATTATCACCAGTGGAGTGCAGCAACGAGCCAAAAAAGTAACCAAATTGACAGCGGCATATGAATGGCATAATTAATTAATACTTTTGAGTTGCCCTTTTTTTACTACTAACTATAATTAGGACACAATTGTAGCCCTGAAATCTACCCTAATAACTTATTTCCAGTATTCATTTGCCTTTTTGTGGGAAAAAGTGTTTGAATTTATTGTTATTCACATTTTAGTATGTTTACAACTTACTTTTTATGTCATCAAACATTTAATACCTATTGAGTTAGGGCATAATATATTCATTTCACTGTCTGTTTGGTAAAATTAAATGAATACAAGTCCACATGCTGCCATCAAATATATGTATAGAAATAGCCTATAGACAGATAGACATTTTCCTGCACTTTGATCTATATGTTGTTATGTTTGGTCTGTCTGTTCTTAAAGTCTTTCTTTAAAACTGGTGCTGACAAGAGCAGACCGAGGACAGGAAATGCTGAGTGTGTTCCTGAGATATTTGAGGAAAAACTCACAAAAAGTAAAGGCAGGGCACAATCACTACTATTATGACACTAAACAAAACCTCTACCCTCTTCTGATTCTACCAAAGTATATATTTTATTATAAAACCACCGCAGGCTGTTTTCAGAAAATGACCTAAACTGTGCTCAAAGTTTGACTGAGCAATGCAGCAGAGCATGGAACTCACTATCCCTCTATAAACAACACGCTTTACTCTACCGCGTAACCATCATAAGATAAAGTAGTAGATCAGTAAACCTATATAAAATCTGTTTAAAGTTTAATAGCATTCTGAAATAAAATACATAAATACCGTTAATGTCATTTACATTTATTAATCAATTACTTTGGCTGTTTCTACTTCTCATGTAGGCCATATCTGCAACATGAGCAGCAAAACTGTCTTTCTTTTTTAACATTCTGATTATAAAGTTTAAAGTTGGCAGAGAAATTAGCTTTCTTGATTGTGAGTAGATTGTGCCAAAGTTAGGCTCCTGATATCATATTGTTTACACAGTTTTAGCCACAAAGCACGTGCATGTCGCCTGGAGTTTGACCCTCTGTGACGGGACGGGGGAGTGACCAAGCCAGTCATTCACGATCTGGGGCATGTAGCGTGTGTCAGCCCTCTCTTCTTCCACACCTGCGAAAAGGGACATGTCCATGGGTCCGCGTCGGGGGACGGGCAGCAGCCGCAGTAGGAGCTCCGGAGACGGGCAGCACCAGCGGGAGCAGCCGCACAGAACCTCCAGGAGCGGGACCATGGGTAGGACGCATAAATCTTAAATATTAGCCTAATGTTTTGTTTTTCTTCACACATCATTTAGTAAATGTACCGCGTAATTTGCTCCTCATAAGAAGTGATCGCTTAAAAGAAGAAATTATGTAGCCCATAGGCTTTTTGAAGTTATTAAATGTCAAATGACTTAAAGATTTGTATTATTTACCTACTAGTGGACTAGCCAAAGTGTGGCAGCAGTGCTGCAGTGACTTGGGTCAGAAATAGCACGTTTAATTATTAGGTTATATAAACATTACGCCACAGTAATGTCAGTTTGTGCATACTAGATTTAAAGGTTAAGGCTATTTAAACATTTGGCGGATTGCATTACTTTCTGCTATTACAATAACAATATACAATTTGGTGCATTTCAGGTTCAGAAAAAGGCTATACAATATTCAGAAATCTTCAGTGTTTTAAATCTGGCATTCTGTGTGTTTGCAGTGCGTGGCCTTTCCAGAGATGTTCCAAGTCTAAAGAGAGCTCTGTCTGTTCATGAGGACAGCACCCCCACAGGTACATGCATTGACATTACTTTATATTAGAGGGTATAAAAACTTCATTGTCTATAATAAGTTTCACAGAATGTCAGTACTTGTAAATGTCAGCTGAGAGTCATGTGGTGACTTTACTCCTTGAACTTGTGAGTTTGTATAAAAGTCATTTATTAATCTGTGGCATATTATTAAAGCATCTCTCTAGATACTTTTGAGTAGATATGTGATGACTATGCTTTATTTTTTACTACAGATGACGGGTTGTACCCAGGGCCATGCCATAAAACCAGAGTGGTGTTTATTTATGGGACAAAACGCTACTAGTAGTAGTGTTCATCCTTGTTAAAGATGACTCTAAACATTATGGAAAATATTATTGTACAATACAGTTTTGGTTAATAGAGATTAATGGTTGTTGAAAATTATGGGTGGCAGTGGTGGCATAGTGAGTTCAGAAGTCACCAGAGGGTAGCTTGTTTGATATCATCATACTGTGTCATTGCATCTGCTGTGTATTCTTTACCATTACTTTAATGTATGTTGCCCATTTGTAATACTTGATAATGTACAGCACTATACAGTAAAATGTTGTGCACTGGTCCTGATTTGTGGCTGCATGCGTCTAGCTCTGCCGCTGCTGCTGGACATGGTCAGGGGTCCAGAGCGTCTTCCTGCTGAAGAGGAGCTACAGGAAATGCTGAGGGGGAAACTACGTGTGCTGCAGGCATACAGTGAAGAGGTCACAGCTCTGTTCATGGTAGAGCCTGTATACAGATATAACACATATACTGTATAAGGATATCACAGCATGTACATATATGGATATAGTATACATGCAGGGTCTCACCCACATGTGTGTCAGCAGGAGCTGTCGGCCCATCTGTTCTCCATCAGCCCTGAAGACAAGGTTATTTTTGTAACCTTTAAAACATTCGAGGAAATATGGAAATTCAGCACTTATTACACCATAGGTATGTTCTTCCAAAGTATGTGAGCGGAAGCATGGTCTGTGTGAACTGTAACACAAGGGTGCATTGCAGGTAAAGCGAGACTTCATGTGTTTAATGAATAATAACACTGGGTTACAAAAAAAACATTTTTGAAAGTCTGTGTTTTTTCAACTGAATTAGGACCAATTTGCACCGCTGAATCAAAAAAATGATATCCATTTTTCTCAATCAGGTCAGGTTTTTATGCTAATTTGATTTTGAAAAATCCGATTGATTACAATTTTGTGACATTATCAGTTGATTTTCTTTAATATTTCTCATCCAAAAAATGTTTTAGGAGATAAAAAATTGTTTTCTAACAGAATGTATTAATTAAATGTTATGTTATGTTAATTGGTAAAGGTAAGTACATGTAAATTGGAACGTTACGTTATCATTGTGCAAAATTCAGGGCATGAACTTCTATTTCTATGAACCCCTTGAATGCTCAGCAGCAGGGATGTCTCTCTTCAGAGTCCAACAGTAATCAGCCATCATGACTGCATCCCAGCGTCCCTTGCTCATCACTCAGTGATTCCAGATTCTCAGGAAACCTGAACATTTAGCTCCTTTTGGGAAAAAGGATATGGAGCATTATCATTAAAAACCAATTCTTCTTCTTCTGGAACACTGGAGGAATATTGATCACTGATGTCAGGAACTTCTCCAAAGACAAGTACTGGAATTTCATCACAGTGAGCTGCAGGAGGATGTGCTGATTCAAGACCAGGATACTTGAGGCTGCTTCGGTTCATTCTGTTGATCCCAGTCACATCAATAGTACAGAAGTAGCAGTCAGTGACATGGTTTGTCGGCTCTCTCCAAACCATGGGAATTCCAAACTTCAGACAACTCTTCTTACCTTTAGTCCACTGACGCAGATACTCGGTGCATGACTTGCATGCCATGTGTGGCGCCCAAGCTTTATCTTGGTCACCAAGTTTGATGCCAAAATAAGCATGGTAAGTTTAGGAAACTTGTGACTTGATTCCTGTTAGGAACAATGGTGTATTCACCGCAGAAGTAGCAGAATATGTCAGGCTTATTTTTGCAAGATCTTCTAGTCAAAGCCATTTCATTCACTTGTAATATAAAAAAAACAATTAGTCATAAGTTGGCACATGCAAAATCTTCAGAATTTGTTTATAGTGAGAAATTGTCATGATGTCAGTTTCCCTGTCCTCCCGTGCTCTCTCCCCCTCCCCTACCTGTGTGTCTGGAGCTGGGTGGAGTGCCTGACTCCTCCCGTGCACACCTGGGGTGCATCAGCCTAATCACCACCACCTGCTGCTGAGTACAAGAAGGCTTGGCAGTCTACACTCGGTGCCAGACCGTCCGCGTGTAAAACGTGAATGTTTCTTGCTAAGCTTTGTTATATGGTACTTTCCGGCAAATGCTCATTTGGATTTATGCACCCTCCAGATTCCTGCCTCTACTCGCCCAGCTCCTGCCGCCACGTTCCAGTCCCGGTATCGCTTCCAGCTCGTCTTGTCTCCTGCTCGTCTCGTCTCCTGCTCGTCTCGTCTCCTGCTCGTCTCGTCTCCTGCTCGTCTCGTCTCCTGTCCGGTCCTGGTCTCTGGTTTGTCACCCGCTCCCCGCTCTGGTCTTCGTCTGATCCGCCTGCCCTGGTACCGCACCTGCTTCTATCCCCGTCCTGGTCCTGTCCTGCCCGCCTCTACCTGCACCGCACCCGCCTGACCCGTCTCCCGCTCCCCGGTTCCTGTACCTGCTCTTGTGACCTGTTTAAAGACTGCATTTTCACCGCTGTAAATAAACACTGTTAAAACTGCTCTGGTCTGCATCCTTTGGTCCTATCCGCACCGTTACGACAGAACGGTCTGGCCACTATGGACCAAGCAGGCTCAGATCCGGACCAGACGCGCCGCCTCACGCACTCTCACCCCGAGGCGGTGCTGGGTCAGCATGAACAATCCATTCGAACTCTATTGGAGCTAAATCAGACATTGTCCCAGCAGGTGGCACAGCTTAACCACCAGGTGGCCGCGCTCCTCGTCACCCCGCCTGCTGCAGCCGGAGCGCCGCCACGCCTCCCGGAGCCGAGAGGCACGGATCCGGAGCCGTATGCTGGACAACCTCACCTCTGTCGCGGATTCCTGTTCCAGTGCGAGTTCATGTTCCAGCAATGCCCTTCTCGTTTCAGCTCGGGGGCCACCAAGATCCGATATATATGTGGATTACTCCGGGGCAGAGCTCTCCAGTGGGCAGAGGCGCGCCTAATGAAGACGTCTGTGGATAGCCTGGATTTTAATGAATTTGTGTCCACGTTTAAGCTGGTGTTTGACCACCCGCACTACCAGGACAATGCTGCCTCCCGGTTATTGACTCTCAGCCAGGGCTCCAGGACGGTAGCGGATTATTCCATTGAATTCTGGACACATGCGGCGGAGCTGGACTGGACGGACAGCGCGCTGCGGGCTGTGTTTGTGCGGGGCCTGAACGAGACTTTGAAAGATGAATTGGTTTCCCGGGACGAACCCCCCGACCTGCGGACCCTCATCTCCCTCACTCACCGTATAGACAACCGCCTACGGGCTCGTCGCCGAGAGAGACGCCGGTCACCGGTCCCGCCGGAGCCACGCGCTGCCCCGCCCCCGCCGGATGAGCCCATGCAACTCGACAGGACCCTTGTGTCGGCCGAGGAGCGTCAACGGAGGCGTCGTCTGGCCGGGGCTTGCCTCTACTGCGGTGAGCGCGGACATTATGTGGTCACTTGCCCAGTTCGGCCAAAAGGGGGGGCCCACCAGTAGCACTGGGAGTACTGGTGGGCGAGCAACACATCCTGGACTCTTCTAATAGACTGCGGCTCAGCGCCACCCTGTGCGTTCGCACAGAGACCTTATGCGTTTCCGCCCTTATCGACTCCGGGGCTGAGAGGGACTTTATTGATGCCCAAGTCGCGGAGCAGCTCGGGGTCTACCTGGAGCCCCTCGAACGCCCCTTAAATGCCCAGGGGCTCAATGGACGTTTTCTGGGGCACATCACTCACATCACAGAACCTGTCACCGTGATTCTGTCCGGCAACCACCAAGAGAACCGTCAGTTTCATGTCCTGTCCTCCTCCGCTTCTCCTCTGGTCCTTGGTTACCCCTGGCTACGCGCCCACAACCCTGTTTTCGATTGGGCCAGGGGCGGAGTTTCGGGCTGGAGTCCCGATTGCCACGCCAAGTGCCTTCGGTCCGCCCTCCCTCCGGCCGGGAGGTCCGTTCCTGTCGCTGATCCGTCCCCAGACACCCCCAATCTGTCCTCGGTGCCTGCTGAATATCACGACCTGGGGGAGGTTTTTAGCAAGAGCAAGGCCCTCTCTTTACCGCCCCACCGCCCATATGACTGCGCCATTGACCTTCTGCCGGGTGCCCCACTACCATCTAGCAGGCTATATAACCTGTCTAAACCTGAACGCGAGTCAATGGAGGACTATATCCGTGGGTCCCTGGCTGCCGGAATCATCCGCCCGTCCACTTCACCCGTGGGAGCGGGGTTCTTCTTTGTGGCTAAGAAGGACAAATCCCTGCGGCCTTGCATTGATTACCGGGGTCTGAACAATATAACTGTAAAGAATAAATACCCGCTTCCCTTACTGGACTCGGCATTTACGCCCCTCCACGGTGCGACCATCTTCTCCAAGTTGGATTTGCGGAATGCGTACCACCTGGTGCGCATCAGGGAGGGAGACGAATGGAAGACGGCCTTCAAGACACCCCTGGGACATTTCGAATACTTGGTTATGCCCTTCGGTCTCACCAACGCCCCTGCCGTATTCCAAGCCCTCATCAACGATGTGCTCCGTGATTTCCTTAACCGATTCGTCTTTGTTTACTTGGATGACATCTTGATTTTCTCGCGGTCCCCCCAGGAGCATCATCAGCACGTTCGCCAGGTTCTCCAGCGCCTCCTCGAGAATAAACTGTTCGTGAAAGCTGAGAAATGCGAGTTTCACGCAGAGGAGGTCAGCTTTTTGGGCTTCATTGTGGGGCGGGGCCAAGTAAGAGCTGACCCTGAAAAGATCCAGGCTGTCACTGAGTGGCCCGTTCCTACCAGCCGGAGACAGCTCCAGAGATTTATCGGCTTTGCCAATTTTTATAGACGTTTCATCCGGGATTTTAGTAGGGTTATCTCGCCCTTAACTAAACTCACCTCTCCTGCTTTGCAGTTTGCCTGGTCTCCTGAGGCGCAGACAGCCTTCGAGAAGCTTAAGAGACTATTTACCTCCGCTCCCATCCTGCACCAGCCCGACCCTTCACGGCAATTCATCGTGGAGGTCGACGCCTCCGACTCGGGAGTGGGGGCCGTGCTTTCGCAGAGGTTCGACCCCCACAACCGCCTCTGTCCCTGCGCCTTCTTTTCCCGGCGATTGTCCTCGGCCGAGGTCAATTATGACGTGGGGGATCGGGAGCTCCTGGCCGTAAAGCTGGCCTTGGAGGAGTGGCGCCACTGGCTCGAAGGGGCGGAGCAACCATTCATCGTCTGGACCGACCATAAAAACTTGGAGTACATCCAGTCCGCCAGGCGCCTCAATCCCCGTCAAGCTCGTTGGTCCCTCTTCTTCAGCCGCTTCAACTTTCTCCTCACCTACCGCCCCGGATCTCGGAACGTCAAACCCGATGCCCTCTCCCGCCAGTTCGCCCTGGAGGATAGCCCGGTCACCGCAGAAACAATTATTCCCTCCTCGTGTGTGGTGGCCGCGGTCCATTGGGATATCGAGGACACCGTCCGAGAGGCCCAGACCAACGACCCCGACCCAGGTAACGGCCCTCCAGATAAACTGTTTGTTCCCGATTCTGTCCGGTCTCAGGTGCTCCAGTGGGTCCATGCCTCCCGTTTCGCCTGCCATCCTGGTGCCGGTCGCTCTCTCTCCCTCCTCAGGAGACGCTTCTGGTGGCCCACGATGGACACAGACACCCGGGCTTATGTCGCCGCCTGCCAGGTATGTGCTCGGGCCAAGGCCTCCCACTCACCCCCTTCTGGTCTCTTGCATCCTCTCCCAGTTCCTCGTCGCCCTTGGTCCCACATCGCCTTGGACTTCGTGACGGGCCTTCCCCCTTCCCAGGGGAACACGGTGGTTCTCACCATTGTGGACCGCTTCTCCAAGGCCGCCCATTTCGTTGCCCTGCCTAAGCTCCCCACAGCCAAAGAAACTGCCGACCAGCTGACCAGTCATGTTTTCCGACTCCACGGCATCCCGGTGGACATCGTGTCCGACAGAGGGACCCAATTCACCTCTCAGGTATGGCGGTCTTTCTGCGACGGTTTGGGGGCCACGGTTAGCCTCACGTCCGGGTTCCATCCACAATCTAATGGGCAGACGGAGCGGGCCAACCAAGACCTGGAGTCGGCCCTACGGTGCACAGCCTCCGCCAACCCCGCGACCTGGAGTACTCACCTGCCCTGGATAGAGTACGCTCACAACTCCCTCGTGAGTTCCGCCACTGGTATGTCCCCCTTCGAGGCATCGCTGGGATATCAACCCCCTCTCTTTCCCACGGAGGAGAGGGACCTCGCCGTCCCGTCTGTTCAGCGCCATCTCCAGCGCTGTCGCCGGATCTGGAAGAAGGCCAGGGCGGCCCTTCTTCGGGCTGGAGCGCGCACTAAGGCGACGGCCGATCGCCACCGTGTCCCGGCGCCCGTATACCAACCTGGCCAGATGGTTTGGCTCTCCGCCAAGACGGTCCCGCTGAAGACGGACTCCCGTAAGCTGTCCCCCCGATTCCTGGGGCCGTTTAAGATCATGAGGATCATAAATCCATCGGCGGTGCGCCTCCAGTTACCCCCGTCTCTCCGGATTCATCCGACCTTTCACGTCTCCCAGGTTAAACCAGTCCGGACCAGCGACCTGTGCCCTCCGGCCGATCCCCCACCGCCCGCCCGAGTCATTGACGGCCACCCGGCGTTCACCGTCCGCCGCCTGATTGACGTTCGTCGCCGTGGTAGGGGCCTCCAGTACCTCGTCGATTGGGAGGGTTACGGTCCGGAGGAGCGATCCTGGGTGCCCAGGGCACGCATTCTGGACCCCGACATGGTGAGAGACTTCCACCGCGCTCATCCTGACAAGCCTGGGGGTCCACCAGGAGGTGGACCTTAGGGGGGGGGTACTGTCATGATGTCAGTTTCCCTGTCCTCCCGTGCTCTCTCCCCCTCCCCTACCTGTGTGTCTGGAGCTGGGTGGAGTGCCTGACTCCTCCCGTGCACACCTGGGGTGCATCAGCCTAATCACCACCACCTGCTGCTGAGTACAAGAAGGCTTGGCAGTCTACACTCGGTGCCAGACCGTCCGCGTGTAAAACGTGAATGTTTCTTGCTAAGCTTTGTTATATGGTACTTTCCGGCAAATGCTCATTTGGATTTATGCACCCTCCAGATTCCTGCCTCTACTCGCCCAGCTCCTGCCGCCACGTTCCAGTCCCGGTATCGCTTCCAGCTCGTCTTGTCTCCTGCTCGTCTCGTCTCCTGCTCGTCTCGTCTCCTGCTCGTCTCGTCTCCTGCTCGTCTCGTCTCCTGTCCGGTCCTGGTCTCTGGTTTGTCACCCGCTCCCCGCTCTGGTCTTCGTCTGATCCGCCTGCCCTGGTACCGCACCTGCTTCTATCCCCGTCCTGGTCCTGTCCTGCCCGCCTCTACCTGCACCGCACCCGCCTGACCCGTCTCCCGCTCCCCGGTTCCTGTACCTGCTCTTGTGACCTGTTTAAAGACTGCATTTTCACCGCTGTAAATAAACACTGTTAAAACTGCTCTGGTCTGCATCCTTTGGTCCTATCCGCACCGTTACGACAGAAATATAACAGAATTTTGCATCATATGACGTGAAAATACTCATACATGTAAACAAAATAAAAAAAACAATTAGTCATAAGTTGGCACATGCAAAATCTTCAGAATTTGTTTATAGTGAGAAATATAACAGAATTTTGCATCATATGACGTGAAAATACTCATACATGTAAACAAAATAAAAAAAAAACAAACAAATATGTAGCTTAGTTCAGAAAGGTGACCTGAATGAGCAAAACCAATGTCATTTTTGGATTCAGCACATCAAAATGATCCTAAATCAGCTAAAAAAATCTTAGACAAAAAATTTAGTGTTGACCAGTGTAATTGATCATTTGTTCACTGATAGAGGCAATGCCTCTCTTAAAAAAATCAATCAATGTCCTGGATCCATCACCCTCTTTGTCATAACCTACAGTCGCTTTGTTATTTCACTCAAGTTCTTTTTGACCTCAGGTTTCTTGGGTCATTGTCTAGAAAATGTGTTGTTTGACCCAAAGCTTTGGCTGCAGTCTGTGGAGGAAGATATGTCTGTTGAAGTTACATTTCAACAAGATATTTTAAACCTGATTTACAAATGCATCCTAATGCAGGAGGGTATGTAGCCTATATGTTTGTATGTGTGTATGGCATTTAAACATTAACATTTATTTCTGAGTAAAAACATGATGCCTGTTTCCCCTTTCTTCCCAGGCTCATTTTTTGCTAGTTGTACTGCTAACCAGATGTTTGACAGTTCCACCTCTGGAGGAGACCTGTACCTGGAGCAGGGAGACATAGCCCAGTTTGAGCCCCCCTTCCTGGGCTCAGGGTGGAGTGTGCGCTGCCTGACAGATGGAGCTCGAGGCACTGCTCCTAAACCCTCTCTGGAGCCTGTCCTGGCCTTCAACCAGTGGGTATCTCTTTAACATTCTTCTCCCCTATGAACCCTATATCATCCAATCCATTAGATGCATTTAGTATTGAGGCACAGCAGCACATAAAATATGACCTTTGTAATGACTTTTGTTTTAGATGGTTTTTGAAATCCTGTCCAGAAAGCATTTTAGTTGGTGATGGGAAACCCTCATGCAACTTCCCTTTGCAGTTTGGTGAGTTCAGGAAAATGGCTTTAATAATTAATTGCCAGAACACAGACAAAAATAACTGATTATGAAAATGATTATGATTATGATAACTGTATATTATTGTCTTTTTCGTTATTTAGCCCGTGGTTCCTGTCTGGCCACAGAGGAGTATGACGCAGATGGGCCAGACGAGCTGAGCATCGCAACTAATGATCGCATCATCATCATGGGACTCCTTGTGTCCTGTTTTGATTGGTTCATTGGGAGGAAAGAGAGCACAGGAGAAGTGGGTCTGGTGAAGACCAACATGGTCAGACCTGAGGATACCTACAAGTAGGTGCATCAGCTCTGCTTTTTATTTACCATGTTGAGACATTTTAAACTTGTAGTATTGTCATGCAGCTCGGAAGATGTCTTTCTAGATGGAGAAGACACGGAGTTTCTTGGGCTACAAGAGGACAAAGTTATAGAAGAAACATTGGACTTATTGAAGAAAAAACACAGTCTCAGCCAATCTTATAAACTTGGTATGGCACACCCCTTACACATCCTGTAAACCGGTATTTATAGGTACACAAAACCCAGTACATATGACCAAGCATATCTTCAGCTATAAACAAAGTATGCTAATACATGTGTTCTGATGACCTTATGCAGATAAGATGCCCAGTGAATACCAGCGAAAGAAAAGTGAGTGTTTCATGTAATCATTTTTATGTAATCAAGTACTGTATACATGCTTATGTGTAATTTATTTTGTTTTTTAGCAAACTGTGTTCAGACAGAGGATGCTAAGCATGAAGAATTAAAGTTGCACATCCAAAGAGTTCTTTCTCCAGAGCCAACATTCTGTCTGAGCTCTGAAGAAAAAAACAGTCCAACTGATCCTGCTTCTCCATCAGAGACCCCAAATGCATCTTGCCCATGTTTCTTTGTTCCCCATATAGTGGAAGGAAAGAACCACACAGAGGACTTCATGCCACTGTTTACATTTCTAGAAAACTCAAACTACAGTCTGGAGTATGGTGCTCTTTATCACCTCACGCCTGACCAGCTGAGTTCTACCACTTTCACTGGCCACTCTGATGAAAACCAACTAACAACCTTTTTGAGTGTTGCTAGGGAAACTGCTAGGAAGAAGCGACTTTTTTGGTCGCAAACCAGGATTTGTTTCCTTTTAGGCAAACTTTGTGTTGGCCGCTCCAAATTTAGCCAGGCACGGGTCTACTTTGAAGAAGCTCTGAGCCTCCCTCGAGAGGTATTCACTGATTTCAGATTGTTAACTAACATTTACTACAACCTTGCCAGAATTTATCTTATACAGAAAAACACAGACAGTTTTTTCCCAATGACAGAAAGGCTTATTGCCCTGCTAATGGGTTTTTCATTTTGTCTGGAAATTGTAGAGGAAGACTCCATTTTGAAACAAATCTTGAAAAAAGCCATTCTGTCAAATAACAAACAAGCGCAGGCACGAGCTAACTATCTGTTAGCTAAACATTATTGGATGCGTAAGGAAAAAGATGAAGTTATTCCTTATACTGAAAGACTGCTTGTCCTTTCCTGTGAGGATACCCCAATTTGTACCATTTCTCCGAGTGGTGGCTATTTGACATTAGGAGGACTGTACAATGAACTTGAACTGGCTAACCTCAGCTCTTGCTCTTTCCGGAGAACCTCCCTAGACCCTTCAACAACAATCACAGACAGTCTTAGTTGCATTGTACAACTTATAAATCATTTTGCACCACAACAGGAACCATGTATGCCTTGTCATCTTGCTCCTTACTTACACGAGGTACTATCCTTGACCAAGTTCCAGGAAAAGCAAAATGGCCGACACCACACTTTAAGCCATCATCTCACTGTTTGCTTGAGTGAGATGTTTAGCAAGCATCAAATGTTAGACCGAGCTATTCAATATATGCATGAACTTCTAGAAACCAGTCCCCCGTCACATTCCCTCCCTATTTCACAAATGAACAGTGCCCTCATCTGGCTGGCGTGGCTTCATATTGAAAAGCGTCAGCCTGATGTTGCATTGGATATTCTGGAATTAGTTCTGGCTACCATGCCAGAGCACTGCACATCTCCACAAGAAGGCAAGTGGATTTTTATCACAAAAATCACCTCGATTTATACCTTTGTGTTTGAAATATATCAATCTCAATAAGTACACAATGTGATTCACCAAGAGCTTAATGTATAGGCTTGTTATTGATCGTTCTCTATTCATGTTTTGGCAGGTGAAGCGTTAAATCTGTGTGGCATTGCTTTCTGTTCCATGGGTGACCTTCGGAGGGCAGTAGAAAACTACCAGGCTGCTATAGATATCTGCCAGGAGTATGAAGACCTCCCAAACTGGGCAGTGGCTCAGGCTAACCTAGGTAACAACATAATGTCTTTGCCTATGATTTAAATTGTGTATCTTCTAGATTTACCTCACTTGCAGATTCTTGAAAGAAGTCATTTTGACGGACAAAAATGTATAAACGTAAAGGGGCACGATGTAACCTTTCTGGTGGAAAGTCTGCTACCGGCTTGTCCCATGGAGATGTAATTGTTTGGAGATGTAATTGTTTCACAGTTTGGCATTAATTTGTTTATCTCTATGGAGACAAGTAGGTGACACCAGCAGGCCAGATCTGTGGAGAACCAGTCCCACTCAATTAAGAAAGCTTATTTTTCCATTATCTGTTGCATTAAAAACATGTGTAACTGAATAAATGCAAGATGGATAAGTCCAATGCCATACTGTGGAACATCTCAAACAAAGTAATAACATCTCCATGGAGACAAGTAGGTAGAAAAATTGCATTTATCTAGTTGGAAAACGCAGAAGTAGTGATGCAGTAGTGAATGCAAGTTCAGTAGTACTTACTAGTGTGACTTGTCTCTTCTGTAAGGACTGCTGTGTCTGAAAGCTGGAGCCACAGGTCTGGCCCAGAGCCACCTGACGGAGGCTGTGCAGATCTTTTCTGAGCTGGACATAGATGGACATGAGGAGAGCTTCATCACAGTTCTGCTGGAGCTGGGGAAGCTCTATGTGCAGCAAGGACAGATACATTATGGGAAAGGATGCTACGAGTGGGCCCTGCTTCTGTCTATTAGTGCAAAACTTTTAGACTGTGAGTGCAACATGTTGTGGTTTCAGAAAGATAACTGCTTTTTAAAGCTATTTGTTTTACTGTAACACAATGAAATTAAAAGTGTTTACATTTTGCTGAAACAAAACAGTGCATTTCAAACACATCTATTTTGAAATGTATTGAACATTTTAATTAGAGGTGTGAGATGAAAAATAGATAGTACACCAACTGTTGTTTTGGAGAAATTTTTATGTTCAACTATAATACAAAACTATGAAGAAAGGCAGCAAGGAGAGCTGATTAAAAAATAACAATAATAACATAATAGAACTTACAGTGTAATCTTCCAAAGAAAGGTATACAATATTAATGTATTTGTACACTTTCATACAGTATTTGAACCTGATAGATTGCCTGAATATTGTCATTGGTATAATACAAAAAAGTTGACATAATGCTTTTTGTCATTATTGCCCACCTGTACTTTTCATAGCAGTATTCTTATGTCCTTAGCTACATATAAACATGATTGATTTCAGGTGAGCTTCAAGCGACCTCTCAACTGTGTGGCCTGTATAGCTCAGAGAATCCAGACCAGGCTCAGTGCATCATCTACAGCCTGCACCACCTCCAGCTGCTGCAGAAGACAGAGGACAGGCTCCAGACCGCCAACGCCATGGAGACCCTCAGCCTGCTTTACTTAAGCCTCGGCACGCACAAGTATGACCAAACTTTAACTAAACTCTTGATTCTTATGTGAAACCTTAGCAAGATGTTTTCATGTTATATCAGTGTTCCCTCATCATAAACTCAGTTGCATTTTGAGTCAGGCATTTTTGAGTAATCCTGTATTGTCCTGCATAAGAGGCTTGAGTGCTCAGAAAATTCTTATTTTCTCCTACCCCATATCCCCACCCACTTTTCTGTATTTAGTTGCAATGTGGTACATGAAGGGTTCTAAAATATCACATATTCACCATCTGCTGCTTGCTACAGTGACATGCCACTATGCAAAGACTAGACCTCTCAATTTTGCAGTTTTGAATAGAAATCTATGGTCAGATTTCTATTGTTAAGCCGATTTAGCTCAACATTGCGGTTTACAATGAACAAAAAGTAAGATGGTGATATACTCCACACTGTTATAGCTCAGAACTAAGTACCTGAAAGAACATGCTATGTTTTCTTTAATAGCTTGTGATTTATTGGTCATTGAATATCTTCCAGGGCTTACCAGGCAGCCCTAGACTACACCAAAAGTAGCCTGGGCATGTTTATTGACCTGGGTTTAAAGGAGAAGGAGGCTTATGGATGGCTCCAAGCTGGAAAGATCTACCACCTGCTGGGTCAGACTGAACTGGTGGACCTCTACATACAGGTCAGAGGTCGGATCCCAGAGCAATGAAGGTGTAGTTAGTAAGCAAATTTATACCTGTGTTTGTGAATGACAGGCAGCCCAAGAAGTGGCCCTGAGCACCGGAGACACCAAGTCCATCCTCAGTCTCCTCGAAACTGCTGGAGATATTTTCTTCAACAGTGAACAGGACAGGGACAAGGCTATCACTTTCTATAGGGTATTCACTATTTGTTATACTTAAAGGAGCACTATGTAACTTTTCTGGTGGAGAGTTGGCCACCCATTTCTCTCCCTAGAGATATTTTTGCCTGGAAATTTCCACATCATTATTCCACATCTTTAATTCAACTGTCACTGTCAAATGAGTATGCTATGAAATATGTTTGTATCACAGGACCGTGCTCTGCCCATTGCGACAAAGATCAACAGTGTCCACACCAGGTTGAGACTGTGTAATAAGCTAACAGAGCTAATGCTAAATCTGAAGATACATGGAGACGCTGTGGAGTATGCTCAAACTGCACTGGATTTAAGTATTTCATTAGGTAAGTGCACTCATGCAAAGGACAGAATGTTTGTCCTCTTAAAATGGGAATCAGAAATTGACATATACATATTTATTTTAGAAACTGTATTATTTTATCACCTCAAATAAAAAGTATCTGACAAGGGCAAGGATCTTCAAGGCACTGATTTTGTTATAACATTCATAGAAATGTTTTGGACAACCTAAACATGCGATAAATACATTCTAGTTCTAATATACATGCTTTTACCCTCCTTGCTATCATAGTGGCCTTATGTGGCCATGATGAAGAATTAATGAATTATGATGAATTAATTGATTTGGTATATTATTTAGTTTTTCTTACTTTTGGTCACCTATGCTTTGGTGAATCTTATGCAGTAAACGGTCCAGTAGAGAGTACAAAAGCTGTCTAAATATGCAGGGTTACTCAAACATGCTCGAATAAAACACAAAAACAGGTCTGTTTTTGATGAGGAAAGTACGTTAAGCAATTGTAACATAATTTTCTGTCTTAAACGCATTTGACAGTTTAAGTTGTCTTGTTATCCATCTCTGTCAAATATATGCACGTGTGTACCTGTCAGAAGTACCTACTAGTGTGATGTGTTTTGTGTTGAGGTGAGCGTCTGAGTGAGCGTGTGGCCTACCATCGCCTGGCTGCTCTGTACCACCGTCTGCAGCAGTCTGAGCTGGCAGAGCACTTCTACCTGAAGACCCTTGCACTGTGCCCCAGCCCCCTGCAGTTTGACGAAGAGACCATGTACTATGTCGGAGTCTACCAGACACTCGGGGACATTATATTCAATGATGTCAAGGTGAAGCCCTATGTATACTAGGGCTGTTTTATATAGGTCATCCTTGTGTATAATTAGAGCATAGTAGTGGTATTATTTTTTATATTTTTTCTCTTCTTCACATGTAATATAGGAGACAGTATGTATATAGCTTGAGAAATGATTGGTTGAGAGGCAAATGAGGTTGGCTGCGATTGGTTGATATTGACAGAAAGGTTACAAGGTAGATTTTGTATTCCATCCATCCATCCATTTTCTTCCACTTACCCGGAGCCGGGTCGCGGGGGCAGCAGTCTAAGCAGGGACTCCCAAACTTCCCTCACCCCAGACACGTCCTCCAGCTCCTCCGGTGGGATCCCAAGGCATTCCCAGGCCAGCCGAGAGACATAGTCTCTCCAGCGTGTCCTGGGTCTTCCCCGGGGCCTCCTCCCGGTGGGACATGCCCAGAACACCTCCCTAGGGAGGCGTCCAGGAGGCATCCTGAGCAGATGCCCAAGCCATCTCAGCTGGCTCTTCTCAACGTGTAGGAGCAGCGGCTCTACTCCGAGCTCCTCCCGTGTGACTGAGCTCCTCACCCTATCCCTAAGGGTGCGCCCAGCCACAAACCCATTTTGGCCGCTTGTATCCGCGATCTTGTCCTTTCGGTCATTACCCAGAGCTCATGACCATAGGTGAGGGTAGGAACGTAGATTGACCGGTAAATCAAGAGCTTCGCCTTCCGGCTCAGCTCCTTCTTCACCACAACGGACCGATACAGCGACCGCATCAGTGCAGACGCTGCACCGATCCGCCTGTCAATCTCACGCTCCATCCTTCCCTCACTCGTGAACAAGACCCCGAGATACTCGAACTCCTCCACTTGGGGCAGAGACTCACCACCCATCCGGAGACGGCAAGCCACCTTTTTCCGGTCGAGGACCATGGCCTCGGATTTGGAGGAGCTGATTCTCATCCCAGCCACTTCACACTCGGCTGCAAACCGCCCCAGTGCCTGCTGCAGGTCCTGGCTCGATGAAGCCATCAGGACAAATTCATCCGCAAACAGCAGAGATGAAATCCTGTGGTTCCCGAACCAGACCCCCTTCGGCCCCTGGCTGCGCCTAGAAATTCTGTCCATAAATATAATGAACAGAACCGGTGACAAAGGGCAGCCCTGGCGGAGTCCAACATGCATCGGGAACAGGTTTGACTTACTGCCGGTAATGCAAACACAGCTCCTGCTCCGGTCATACAGGGACCGGACAGCCCCTAGCAAAAGGCCCCGGACCCCATACTCCCGGAGCACCCCCCAAAGGACACCACGAGGGACACGGTCGAATGCCTTCTCCAAATCCACAAAACACATGTGGACTGGTTGGGCATACTCCCATGAGCCCTCGAGTACTCGATGGAGAGTATGGAGCTGGTCCAGTGTTCCACGACCGGGACGAAAACCACACTGCTCCTCCTGAATCCGAGGTTCGACTATCAGTCGGATTCTCCTCTCCAGTACCCTGGAGTAGACCTTACCGGGAAGGCTGAGGAGGGTGATTCCCCTGTAATTGGAACGCACCCTCCGGTCCCCCTTCTTATACAGAGGGACCACCACCCGGGTCTGCCACTCCAGTGGTACTGTCCCCGACCGCCACGCGATGTTGTAGAGACGTGTCAGCCAAGACAGTCCCACAACATCCAGAGACTTGAGGTACTCGGGACGGATCTCGTTCACCCCTGGAGCCTTGCCACCGAGGAGCTTGCTTGGTGACTTCAGCCAGGGTGATGGTTGAGTCCGCCTCCGGGTCCCCAGTCTCTGCTTCCTCCTCGGAAGACATGATGGGGGGATTGAGGAGATTCTCAAAGTATTCCATCCACCGCCCGACAACATCCGCAGTCGAGGTCAGCAGCTCTCCACTCGCACTGTAAACAGTGTTGGTGAAGCACTGCTTACCCCTCCTGAGGTGTCTGACGGTTTGCCAGAATTTCTTTGAGGCTGTCCGATAGTCCTCTTCCATGGCCTCCCCGAACTCCTCCCAACCCCGAGTTTTTGCCTCTGCAACCGCACGCATGCTTGGCCTGCCTGTACTCATCGGCTGCCTCAGGAGTCCCACGAGCCAACAAGGCTCGATAGGACTCCTTCTTCAGCTTGATGGCATCCCTTACTTCCGGTTTCCACCACCGGGTACGGGGATTGCCGCCGCGACAAGCACCGCAGACCTTACGACCACTCGGAGTCCATGTCTCCAACCTCTCCCAGGATCAGGGAGAAGTTCTCCCGGAGGTGTGAGTTGAAGACCCCTCTGATAGAAGGCTCTGCCAGGTGTTCCCAACAGACCCTTACAATATGCTTGGGTCTGCCAGGTCTGTCTGGCTTCCTCCTCCGCCAGTGGATCCAACTCATCACCAGGTGGTGATCGGTTGACAGCTCAGCCCCTCTCTTCACTCGAGTGTCCAAGACACGCGGTCGGAGGTCAGATGACACGACAACAAAGTCGATCATCGACCTCCGACCTAGAGTGTCCTGGTGCCACGTGCACCAATGGACATCCTTGTGCTCGAACATGGTGTTTGTTATGGACAAACTGTGACTAGCACAGAAGTCCAATAACAAAACACCGCTCGGGTTCAGATCGGGGAGGCCGTTCCTCCCAATCACGCCCCTCCAAGTGTCACTGTCGTTACCCGCATGGGTGTTGAAGTCCCCCAGGAGAACAACGGAGTCCCCAGTTGGTGCACCGTTTAGTACCCCTCCCAGGGACTCCAAGAAGGCCGGGTACTCTGCACTGCTGTTTGGCCCGTAGGCCGACACAACAGTGAGAGACCTGTCCCCGACCCGAAGGCGCAGGGACGCGACTCTCTCGTTCACCGGAGTGAACCCCAACATGAAGCGGCTGAGCTGTGGGGCAATGAGCAAGCCCACACCAGCTCACCGCCTCTCCTCGCGGGCAACACCAGAGAAATGGAGAGTCCAGCCCCTCTCAAGAAGTTGGGTTCCAGAGCCCAAACTGTGCGTGGAGGCGACGCCGACTATATCTAGTCGGTAACGCTCAACCTCCTGCACAAGCTCCGGCTCCTCCCCCCCCAGCGAGGTGACATTCCATGTCCCCAGATCTAGTCTCCATGTCCAGAGATCCGGTCGTCGAGGCCCCTGCCTTCGACTGCCGCCAAGCACCAGCCCCTTACGGGTGGTGGGTCCACTTGAGGACGGCCCCACGTCACTCCTTCGGGCTGAGCCCAGCCGGGCCCCGTGGGGAAAGGCCCGGCCACCAGGCGCTCGCTGTCGAGCACCCACCCCAGGCCTGGCTCCAGGGTGGGGCCCCGGTAACGCCGGTCTGGGCGACGTAGCTTGCCTTGTTTTTACACTCTTCATAAGGGGCTTCTGAACCGCTTTTCATCTGACCCTTCCCCCTGGACCTGTTTGCCATGGGTGACCCTACCAGGGGCATGAAGCCCCCGACAACATAGCTCCCAGGATCATTCGGGCACTCAAACCCCTCCACCACGTTAAGGTGGCGGTTCAGGGAGGGGAGATTTTGTATTTCTGACCTTATTCCAAAATGAAGAAAATACAAAATTTACTCATCAGCCTAATTTGTTTTATCCACTAAATTCTAAAATCTAAAGCCGAATAGTAATACTGCATTACTAAGAGTACAATTCAATATTTTTTTAAAAACATTTTTAGTTCAAACACTGTGCTATGTCTCTAGGATCCATTTGATGCTGCGGGTTACTACCATTTGGCTCTGGCTGCTGCTCTAGACCTGGGTAATAAGAAGTCACAGCTGCAGCTGTGCACGCGGCTGGCCACCATCTACCACAACTTCCTGATGGACCGAGAGCGCTCCCTGTTCTTCTACCAGAGGGCCAGAGGACTGGCTGCAGAGCTCAACATCAAGAGAGTCAACATATCACCTGACCAGTACAGTACAAAAACACAGGCTAAACGAAACGGACTTGATTAGACTACTGACAACTTCATAACAACTTCATCATAAATGCAACACTTTGAGGGATTTTTTTATTTCACAAGATCTGTTCTGTTCTGTTAATCTCCATGGCAGTGGTCTTCATTTTTTATCATTCTGAAACTCTTGTATTTCCATTACTGAGAATTTCATTCTTGACTGATGTGATTTGTGTCGAACAAGGCTGAATGACTGATATTTTACATTTCAGTTTATTAATTTGATTTTTTGTAATAATTGGTGAGAATGATTTACAATACACAAACTATGATTGCATTTCTTTGTTGATTGAGAATCAACATGGCCTAAATAAACTATAATAAAAATATTAATATAATTATATGTTAGACTACTGTATAGTGCTGTGTTTTCTATTTTATATAATAAATAAGCTTCACATTGTTTTTAGTTATTAAACATTACATTTTTAGTTAATATGTCACTTCAATCTGGAACATTCCCAAGCGCTTTGAAAACTGCGGTTATCAAGCCTCTCCTAAAGAAGAGCAACAATTATCGACCGATCTCAAATCTGCCGTTTTTAGGCAAAGTCCCCGAAAAAGTTGTTTACCAACAACTTATTAACTTCCTCGAAATGAACAACTCCTTTAATGTCTTCCAATCAGGTTTTAGACCCTACCACAGCACTGAGACTGCTCTTATCAAGGTGACAAATGACATGGGGCTGTCCTCATACCTGAAGAAGGTCAGAGCGACCGAAACGTTGTATGGAATAAAATTGCATTAAGAGTGAGACAGTGTGCCGGAGTTTTTCTTTAATTTTTAGACAAGTGCTTCACCTCCTACGCACCTGTCGCCCAGTCGGGTGTGCGGAGTTCACACAGAAACGATGACAAATGACATCCGCCTGAACACTGATGCAGGCAAAGTTTCAGTCTTGATCCTGTTAGATCTGAGTGCTGCCTTTGACACTGTGGATCATGAGATTCTCTTACAGAGACTAGGGGACTGGGTGGGCATCCCTGGTACTGCACCAAACTGGTTCAAGTCCTATTTAGAAAACAGGGAGTACTTTGTTGAAATTGGAAAATGTATATCAGATAAAATGTCCCTGACCTGTGGGGTACCCCAGGGTTCAATCCTGGGACCCCTGCTGTTCAATCTCTACATGCTGCCGTTAGGCCAGTTAATACGCAGCAATAATGTGTCTTACCACAACTATGCAGATGACACTCAGATCTATATCTCACTGGCAGCAGGTGAATATAGACCAGTGGATTCACTCTGCCACTGCATCCAGCAGATCAGTGTGTGGATGCAAAACAACTTTCTTCTGCTAAACTCAGACAAGACTGAAGTCATCATCATCCACAGAAACATAGAGAAAGTGTCAGCAGTCACCTCCAGTCTCTCTCTCTAAAACCTTCAAATCAGGCTAGAAATCTAGGGGTAATAATGGACTCAGACTTGAACGTTAAGAGCCACATCAAATCAATAACATCTGCAGCTTTTTACCACCTAAAAAACATTGCAAAAATCAAAGGTATACTGTCAAAGCCAGACTTAGAGAGACTTATCCATGCATTTGTCTCCAGTAGGTTAGACTACTGTAACGGCCTGCTCACTGGCCTCTCCAAACAAGCCTTAACACAGCTGCAGTACATCCAGAATGCTGCTGCTAGGGTCCTGACTAGAACCAGGAAGTACGAGCACATAAGTCCTGTGCTCAGGTCTCTGCACTGGCTTCCTGTAGCTCAAAGAATAGACTTTAAATCAGCTCTGCTTGTGTATAAGTCTTTCCATGGCCTAGGTCCAAAGTACCGTATATCTCCGACATGTTAGTGTCATATGAACCATCTCGCAATTTGAGGACTTCAGGGACCGGCCTTCTGCTGGTGCCCAGAGTCAGGACTAAACATGGGGAATCAGCGTTTCAGTTTTATGCAGCTAAAACTTGGAACAGTCTTCCTGAAGATGTGAGACAGGCCTCTACTTTGACAATATTTAAATTCAGGCTCAAAATGGTTCTGTTTAGCTGTGCATACGACTGAAAGGTTTTTATTCTGCACTCTTTTCCTTTAATGGTAATTTTATGATGACAAAAGAAACATAGACTGATGGACTTTTATTAGACATAGTAAAGTGACAGGAAAGTATTTGAGAAGTGACAGGAAAGTTTTTTGTAAAGTAATGGGAAAGTTCTTAAACTGAGCAAGACAGTGTTTAAAGAGAGCGAGAGAGAGTTTTTAAAGGGTGCAAACGAGTGGGTGAGAGAGTTGCAGATTGGGTGATTATTTATGTTTTGATTTGTGTGATTTTAATGTCTTTCTTATTCTGTAAAGCACTTTGAATTACCTTGTGTATGAATTGTGCTATACAAATGAACTTGTCTTGCCCTGCCTTGCCTTTTTATTGCTTGGCCTATGACTTTTATATGGCCTTTTGCTTTCAGTGTTGCCAGTAGAAATTCATATCTGGTCACAAAATAATCCAAAATTTATAATCCTGATTATTTAACAGACAAATCCCTTACTTGATCTTGCCCTATCATTTTAACATGTCATCTGTTATAGTTTTACAGTTATACTGTAATAGTAATAGTGGGAGCATATCTTACCAGCTGTATGATCTGTTTTTGTAGGTAGCATGTATTGCAGGCAGTAGAGAGCAGAGTATATAAAGGCCTTATGGAGGAATGATAGGTGCAGATGTCTGAATATTCCCAGGAGAGGATGTAAATGCTAAATAAGATGAAATAATAGGAACATAGAGCTGCTGTGAACCGTGCGTCTCTCTGTTGGACATATTTCCACATTCACTGCCATCAGGCGACTCACAGTGGTACCGTGTAGGCCTTTAAACATTACAATTCCAATTCCAATAGGTGACACAAAGTTGTTGTGCAGGATTACTATTGCAACAACACATCATCAGTAGGGTAAAACTAACCTGTCTCATGAAAGTCCATGTTAAGGTTGCAGATACGTTTAATGTCATACTGTGGAACTGTCCAGGCTAACAATTATGCTGGGTAGATGTTCCCATGACAACCAACAGATGGCAACATTAACATTTTTTTCTGTGTATGAAGTGTTTTCCTATTACTTATTTTCTCTATATTTAACACTAAAAGGGTTTTGCATAGTTCTTTAGACTTTTCACTCTGTCATTCACTCTGTCATTCAAAGGAAACAGGAAACATAGTAACTGCTACATAAATGTTTCTGTAAATACCAGGCTTGAATGCAAACCAAACTGAGGGTGCACTCGAGTTTCAAAAGGGTGATTTAAGGCAAATGAAGGTGCAAACATTTTTAAATGAGGTTGCAATCCATACTTTTGCTTTATATACACGGGCCTGGTAAGTACTGGCCATACCTTCTATTAGCTAGAGCAATAGTGTGTGTAATGGTGAGCTCCGGGCCCCTTGTACAAATCAACACACCCATGTCTGAGTAACCTATGTGGGCAACACGTGTCAGCCGGTCGCCCCAAACATATCTCCATCTGACTGTGCTCTCCCCTCTCCTCGATCCCAACATCTGGGTCCCATGGGTGCTGGGAGGGGCCTCACTGTCTGTGCACAGTGCAGAGTCAGAACGCACAAGAAATAGCATATTTCCAACATGAGCTCATGTTGAACTCAAGAAAACAATACTTTTTACAGCACCACTTGTTTTTCACTTCCAACCATCAGTAAAGTAAAGTTTACATGTAGTGTTAATAGACCTCAGTGGAAATGAAGAAATGGCAGGCCTGCACTATACAAGTAACAAAAACAAATACAGGTATATTAAATACATTGGTGTCACTACCTGCCTTTTATACACTGAATAGTAATTTGTTGTTTTTGGTTTCCCATTCATTAGGAGGAGAAATTGCTACTTTAGTTGAACTACACAGGCAGTTTTGTGCTGATGTCAGCTGGAGGAGTTGTGTGTGGAGTTTGCTGTTTCCATGGTGCACAACATCTGTCAGTGTCCTGTTGTAGAACACAGTGGCTATCTTGTTTTTAGCCTATTAGTTTTGCCTTTAGAGAGCTAATATAAACTACAGTCCAGCTGTAGTGTGTGTGAGGGCATGGTCTGCCTGTCTCCAACTGCCCTTACAGGGACACTCATGTTCCTGGTCTGCTGCAAAGAACGGATGACTTCATGTTTGGGAGAGAAGCAAAAACAAACTGTGCATGACCTGTGCACCGCTGACAGTTGTTCTGCTTTGTTTGAAAAGAGATTTGGAATCCTAGTTTCACATTGAACAGTATTGTAAAATGGTTTTAAGATGGGCATTTCCTCGAGGTAGAACTACACCAACATGTCGCCTACTGTTGCTGATTGATCCCCCCTAAATAAACTTAGCACCAGAATTTTTGTAAATGCTTTATTTTGATTTGTATCCTGTGTCTCGCCAGTGTCTGCAGAACAAAGGTTTATCTTTTGGACAGTTTGGTCCAGTTAAAATCCACATGTGTCAGCCACATCAAAACACTCACACCCATCTCTGCTTTATGAGCCATGCTGTGGGCATGTTTCCACTCTGTCTCTGTCCAAATGTTCCAGGTTTATTTGAGCACATTCAGATGGACAGTTCCTTTCTTAAGGCTCTGGACTAAGTATTTCCTCTCACAGGTGTGAGACATTTATGTAGGGGAACGTGGGGTTCAGCTGCATGGGTTCAGCTGCAGCCAAGGGGCACTAGAAGTCAAGATACACAAAATAGATATCATTCATCTATCTTATGCCCAGCGCTTCTCAAGTTATTGGCTGTATGATCTCTTCAGATTCATATAGGCTTGGGCCAAATACATGCACTTAAAGATGGCTCAACAATGCTAAAATATATTAGAAATACAGTTACAATATAGTAATTCAAAGTAATGTCGCTATAGTAACTCCCTTGCACTAAGACTGGAGTTATCAACTGATAAATTCCATATGATACACAATAGTTCTCCTATTGGTGCTCATGTTCTGAACTGTGACGTCACTGAATAAACTCTCAGAGCGCACGTGCAGTCTTTAATTGTTCTGGCTCAAGAGAAAAAGGACAGTGGTGACAACAACATGTCCATACAGCCTGGTTACATCCATGCAGTAACGTTAACACGACACTGGGAATGAATCAAAATAATGGATGAAATGCAGGCTAAGGACGCAGTACAAGCACGATCAGTAAATGCACAGAGGTAAGCTGTGTTTATAGTTTGATGTGGAACTGGCTGTGTTTAAGGGACACGTGACTAGCTGTGATAAAGCGTGAGGTCAGACTCGGTAACAGCGGCCCGCCTCCAGCTCCAGAGCAGGACCCGAGTGCTCTCCTCTTCAGCTGCAGACCGGCTCAGGGCGACACGCTTTCCAGACTGGACACTGGCCTGTACAAGCTTCATGCTTTAGGACTTTTTCACTGCCTTCTAACCTAGTTGTAAATTTGCTGCATGCTACAGGTTTATCTCAGGGATTCCAGTTACTTGATGCTGTTTTGTTACAGTTTACGCGCGGTGATGAGCGCAACAGAACTGGGTCTATGATGCGCTGTGTGGTCTGCCCGTGGAGTTCCTCTTCAAAAATGCATTTTTTTGTGTTCGCTGTCTTCCTTTACCTCAAAAACGGTGCCAGTGCAGACCCCAAAGCCAAGTGTCCCGCGCGCTGTGACGTGAGCAGCTGCCCGAGCCCCAGCTGCCCCGGAGGGTACGTGCCGGACCGCTGTAACTGCTGCCTGGTGTGCGCACTGGCGGAGGGGGAGCCGTGCGGGCGCAAAGACGACCTGCCGTGTGGTGAGGGGCTTGAGTGCAGGCACCCAGCCGGAAAGCGCCTTTCCAAGGGCGTCTGTCAGTGCAAGCTCAACTATGAGGTGTGCGGCAGCGACGGCAAGACGTACGGGAATGTGTGCCAGCTGAAGGCGGCGAGCAGAACAGCGCTGCAGCAGGGTTTGCTATCCATCAGCCTGGTGCAGAAGGGGCCGTGTGACTCCACTACAGGTACGAGCTGCACACTTTAAAAAAAAAGTCTAGCTACTCTTGGCTACTGACTGACAAAGCAGGAGCCCAGGTCATTATTAGACCGTCAGAACGTATCTTTGAGTTTAGTGTGTCACTGGGTCATGGGTGGTTTATGAGCTATTCCAGCCCTTTCTGGTCCATACTCCATATTTTGAAGAATTCTTAAAGATTTAATAATCACTGGGCCCAGTTTTGACAATTCCAATTCAAGTTTGGAATCTTTAAACCTGCTGTACAGTTTCACTTTTAATTGGTTAACCAAGGGTAGTAACTGATGAATAGTCATTGGTTTGGAATGTGAAAATAGGCAGGGGCACATCTTTGAGATGTTACAACCCACTCTTTCATTGCATCAAAGGTGACACTTCTGGCTTGTAAACATTAGCCTCTACTGTACTTGCAGGTGCCCAGTAAACTCCTTACCAGCGGTAGCACCTCGTTGTGTATCCTAGTAAAGCTCTGATATCTGCACCTGCTCCACTTACTGGACTGTTGTTTGGTGAAGGGTTCAGAAGCCCAGCTCTTAAACCAAACAGTGTTTAAAGAAAAGAAGCAGAACAGATCTGTTCAAAGGCAGCTGGAGATTTAAGTGATGTAGCAGTGAGAGGCAGAATGGGTCACAAATACAAGGGGTCAAAGGGCAAGTGGCAAGAAGAATGTGTCATCTTCTGCCATTTGTAAAAACAATCATGGCCATGGTCCATGCACAATAACCTGCTTTAGCTATAAATACATTATGACTTGTTTCAAAAGGTGTGTCTGGGCACTGTTTATAAATTTGGGCACAGCCTGTTGTAAAAGAGTGACCTAAGCAGACAGCTTGAAAGTCATTATGCTTGTTTCCTGTCTAATAGTTGCAGACAAAACACAAAGTACTAAAGACTGCAGTGGAAGAAGTACCATACCTGGCTTAAACCCAAAGTCCTGGGTGAGGATGCTAGGCCCTTGCCAAGTTATACATATTCAGCATGGTTTGAATTTTCTGCCAAGAGCTAAATCAAGTTATATTTAATGCACACAGATTGTAAACTTTGTGAGGGGAAGGTTTTGAAAAAGAAAAACAGTCAATAATATAATTATATTATTGTCTATTTTATAATAGCCTATTCATTGAAAATGAATAGGTCTGAAGAAAGACAGGTGTGTAGTCTATTAGAGCATTTGAAAGTAACCCAAATGCATAGATTTTGAAGTGAGCCTCTTACATTTATGAAAAAGACCAAAGTTGTAATTTCCCTGTTACAAAACGGTAGCTCTTGTCTTGTTTACAGTGTACACTTTCCGTCCATTAGAAATACCAGGTTCCTGCTCCAAAACATTACCTGTGTTTGGTTTGTCTGTGTGGCACGGACTTTACTGGCGTCTGTAAAAGTGGAACAGTTTAGAGTTTAGAAGTGTTTATCCAGACTGCAGTCGAGAGAGGGTCATTCCAGTGCATGCCGCGGTTCTCTGGGACTCAACAGTAGAGAAGAAGTAGGCTAACTGTCTAACTATACAGTGGGCTAAGGCAGTAATAACAGATAAAATTGTGCTAATGTAAGTAAATATCAGCATGAAAAGGTCGTAGGGTCACCTGGAGGAAAGAAGAGTCTGTCGAAACTTTAACAAATTACTTCCTGTAAGCTGGGATATGCCTTGGAGACACAGCGATCAGATCACAGTGAAGAAAAAGTAGAAAAATAACTTAACTAAATGGTAGTTTCATTGAGCGACACAGTACAACAAATACTTCTTGTTATACCCATGTTACCCATATTTTGTTAAATGGCTACAGTAGGCCATTGTTCATTAATTTCCCACATTGGATGGTAAGGTACAATCTATAGTCACAGCTGCCATGGGACAGACTGACTGAAATGTAACTACCAATCTGCGCCAATGGCCTGTTTGACCACTACCATGAAACTCACTCCTGCATTCATTATCATTATCATTATCATCATCATCATTATCATTATCATTATCATTATCTTATACACTGTTTAAGAAGTAGTAAAACAATTGCTACCACTTGCCATTAGCCCTTGAACTATAGTATAAGAGATCCAGAGCTCAAAAGTCTGCACTACTGTATTATTTATCGCTGCACGATAGGGTCATTTTACACTTGGTGAAGGTCTGTTTTTCCTAGTTTCAGTACAATTAACAGCAAAATTAAGATGTGTTAGTATTTTGACAGCACCGTCCTCTTGGTTTTGAACCCTTTATCTTCTTAACCTTCCACTGCATGTGCACAAGTGGCGCCATGTTTATGCAGAAGTTGCAATCTCAGTGGACATGATGGATGATTTGCCACAACAAATTTGGGAGGAGGCATTTGTGGGTCAGTCTGCCATGTATTTTTAAACTGGCCCCACCCTTGAGTAGGTAATGCTCCACTGACTAACTGCATGTGTGCCAGCCACCATCAGTGGAGCCTTGGCAAAATAAATAGGTTTTGTTCAAACCATAAATAGTTTGGGCTGCTGGGACTTCCTGTTTCCTCTGCAGATAGGAATCACTATGTATGTAAAGAAATGTGGAGATGAGAGAGGTGATGAGTTTAGCAGCCAGCGTATAGCAGTTTGTACTATCTATCAAAGTGCTCCATCTAATCAGAAATCTACTGCATCAATGTGAAATATATTAACAGATGTTTTACAGAGCTACAAGAAAAAAAAATGCCAATTTCAATACCACAGTGATAATAAAAACAATATTATAATAGACTGTAATATTGAACCTCACAATAATAGTAGTTCCTGTAATTGTACCCTGTGGTCTCATAAAAGTTCTGATATAGATCAATATCATTCTAAAACTATTCAACAAACATACAATCCTGCCTTATTTCTTTTCATTGTCAATATGATACTTGTTCAACCCTATACTAAAATAGTAAATTAGTTGTGGGAATTGTTTTAACTTCTGAAATTACAGAAAAGGAAGTAAATATTTCAGGGTTAATACAACTGGCACAGTGATTACCCTTTAGGAATGGTTTGAGGGCTTGAACCCTACTCAGTATCATGCAATATTTTGTCCCAAACAGCATTGCCATTAGACCACACACCAATGACTTTTTCCAGCTAAAGCTAACATTTTTGTATCTCTTAAGGGTTCAACTTTCTGAGGACAAAGTATCAGCAGGACCCACTAGCCTCTGTACTCCGTTACACTTTGCCTGCTGTTTGAGAAACTTTTAGACTAAAATAACAAACCACATTTTCCTCAAGCAGCTTGGCTGAGCACCCAGAGGAGCAGCTTCAGAGATGGCATGAAAGGCATTATTACAGGCTTTACAAGGGCATTTTTCAGTTTTGGCTGCCATATTTCAGACCCAGCCTTCTTCTTTATGTATAATTGTTATGATTACGACTGAAGTGGATTTGCACAACATCAGTGATAAATATTTCAAAATCTGTATGGGCTGCTACAGGGATCCATATTAGCTCCCTTAATGTTGTATGGAATGTATCAGTTTTGGACTTGCAGAAGTTACGATATGCATCATTTGCATGTTAGACACACAACATATGTTGCCAATTATTTATACCATCCATTATACAGCCACAGACTGAGGGACAATGATTGAAACCTAACGGGAACATATTTCACCTTAATTCTTATGCCAATGTATGGCTACCTTATTTTCATTTCATTGGTTTTTATTTGCCTTTATTTATACAGGGAGAGCCCAATAAGAGTACTCCTTTTAATGAGTGACTTGATAAAATACAGAAAAAAACTAATAAATACAAACAAAACACAAAAAACTTTAAAAACAGGTGCAGGTGTTAAATGTTAATCACCAGATTCTTATGGCACTAATGTATGAGTTTTGCATGTCCTTGAAATGTATTCCATAAAATAAAATAAATAGTCTTGTATCAAAGTTCTTTTTCAGAGCGTACAATGATGGGTTTAACTTCATCACCTATTATGAAATGAAGGGCTGAGTGAAAGCGTGTATCTAAAGGTTTCAAAATAGAGGCTGAAGTCTGCATTTCTATTATACAGTATCTCCATAATCTAGTACAGTAAGAAATGTTGCTTTAACAATTTCTTTCTGTAATTCAATAGGAAGTTTTGTTTCTATACTAAAATCATCATTTTGATTGTAAACTGTTACATAATTCAGAGATATGTATTTTAAAGGATATGTTTTCCACAAGTCAAATCCTTATAGGTGGTGACTCTTTCAATTAATGTACCATTATATTAATATTATAAAGATTTGTAGCTTATATATCACTTAAATGTGTTCACATAAATGTTTTTTTTTTATTCATATACTTTGTTTTATTTACAATCTTGCTGCTGTTTTAAAATTGCCTGATCAGCATAGAGCATCAGCTACTACTGCCTTGGTTCCATTTGAAAGACAATTTTGGAACCAATTACCTGCAGCATTGTCAAATCCGATATGTTTCAGGCGCTTTAGGCAAATCAATAAACAGTGCTACACAATCTTGTGTTATTGGGGGCTGTGAAAATGTCATTTAAAACTTTTGTGGTTGCAATGAAAGTACTATGCCCTTTCCTGAAACCCCATTGATAAGAGCTCAAAATGGAGCATTTATTTAAATAAATTAGAACTTGATTTGCATCTAACTTTTCTTTAAGACAAGGTAGTTTTGATATTGGCCGGAAATTACTTACATTTTTAGTTGTTCCACCTTAATGTAAAGGCAAAGCATGTACCATTTTCCATAATTCTGGTACCACTGCCATTTTAATTAATAAATTAAAATATATGTAATAGAGGCTCAATTAAATATGGGGCAACTAGTAATAGAAGTTTTGGATTCAGGTCATCAACTCCTGTGGACTTCTTTGAGTCTATGGAGTGGAGTGCTTTTATGACTACCTTATGACTACCTCATGTTACTTCTTACACATTCTTTCATTCAGGAGTTACTGTTCAAAATGTTGACAGACAGCTCTGCAGATTTCTAGTTTTTATATTTACATCAAAGTCATTTAGTTTTTGACCATCTTTGTCTAGTTTGTAATGGATGGATAGTTTCTGAATAACCTTTTGGAAAAAGTGTTTTAATTCATTTTACATGACAGGGTGGGTAGACTCTAGGAAAGGGCCACTAAATCCTTTGGCTGACATTTTTGCAGGTTAGCACTCAGTTGGGAGCTGAAGTAATGACTTACTAAAATGCATTATTCTTTCTGCCAGTATAGGTCCCTCTCATGTGGCCAGTCCTCGCTACAAGTTCAACTTCATCGCTGATGTGGTGGAGAAGATTGCTCCTGCTGTGGTGCACATAGAGCTCTTTCTAAAGTAGGTCCTGTCTCCTCATCAATACTGGTGATACCAAAATTAAGGCCCACAAATTTATGTCAAGTTATAGTAAAACTTACTGATGGACTTATTTCCATTTTTACTCAGTAGTCTGGGAATGATAGATGGGGACACAGAGACTGAGGTACCTTAGAAAAAATATCTCATACCATATAGTACATGAATTAATGTATTCCTTTCCAGTCTCTGTTAAGGCAAATTTGAATTGTTCCAGCAGGGTTGTTATCCACTAAAACATTTCTATCAAACTTGATGCACATTGTATCCAGGATTAAGTTGCAGCTCTTAGGACATCAAAACCTGCAGACACACTGGAAACCTTTTACACTCAATAACCTCACTGCTCACCATGTCTCAACCCTGCCAGCTCCAGTTTCTGTGCTTTGTTTCATAGCCAGAATGTTTCCAAATGATGTATTTCTTGTCTTGTTTTCCCAGACACCCTCTGTTTGGTCGGACCATCCCTCTGGCCAGCGGCTCAGGGTTTGTGATGTCTGAAAACGGTCTGATTGTCACTAATGCACATGTAGTGTCCAGCAACACCCAGGTCTCCGGTCAGCAACACCTCAAGGTACTTCAAACAAACATTAATTAGGATCCCTCACCATAGCGTTTCTCACCATTGGATATAACAACATTACGATTTTGCGATACATGAAATAATCAAATAGCAGCCCACAATATTGTTCCTGTATCACAAAATTTAGTACCACGATATATATTTCAATATTTTAGCACACCTCTAATACCAACATGTTTTTTAAAGTACTCAAAATGGTACAAACCAATGCAGAACCAGCCAGTGAGATGGAGAACAGCCTACAATGCCTTAAGTATTCCTTGGAGTGTAATATTATCCAGGACAATAAAAAACATGCGTGAGATCTCCACCCTTTGTAATAAACTGTGGCAACACTCAACAGGACTAGTTTGGCTGTCTCACGGGCCCATCTCTTGCTGGCCTCATGGTCTCTTGCATAATATTTTCTATACTCAGGACATATATCCTTGCATCAGTATAAGTGATGTAATGATCTCCAAATAAACAATTTACCACAGTATGTGTTTTACCCTGTAGGTCCAAATGCAAAATGGGAACGTGTTTGAAGCCAGTATCAAAGACATTGATAAGAAGTCAGACATTGCTACCATCAAAATTAACCCGCAGGTAAGCGACTGTGCCTATACCTCAAAATTCTTTAGAAACCACAATGACCCAATTACTTCTAATAAACAACATGGTGTTAAGGAAAAGTAGTAAATAGTTTTGAAATCCAACAAAGTTCACCACAAAATGAGGAATTCATTAAGTAAACAGGACCAAATAGTTGCAGAAAACATCCCAAATTCAACAATAGAATGTAGTGGTAACACTTTAAATAACTACCATTTTAATAGCCTTAATAAAGCATGAACAGACTTAATTCATAATGAACAACTTTATTTTTTTAAGAATGATTCAAGCATAGTAATTACTTAATTAATACCCTAACTCCTAAACCTAACCCCTTAATTAAGTTTATTCATTTTGAATTAGATTTTTTGTATTCATTTTGAATTAGATTTTTACAGTTTTAAAAACAGGAAAAAGAGTCCTAGTTTATTTTAACTGCTTTGCAGTCGTCCAAAGTTACTCCTCACTTATGTTTTCCGAGAATCGAAATGATTCACCACACTGAGTTTATAAACACTTTTCACAACTTTCAGAGACCAGAGCAGAGTTTGCTGTCATGGTAATGCTAAAGTCAACTAGCGTTCTGAGCACGCACTTGCTGATTTCCGGATAAGAAAATGCTTTATAATTAGATGTAGACAGTACAGAGTGGACTTATTTTGTTCTCAAAAGCTGCTTTTACATTATATATCTATACTGGGGCAAGACAAATTTTTGCTCAAATACATGGGAAAAAGTCGGGTACAGGTCCTTTAAGTCTTTGTTCGTGCTTTCCTTTATATTTTATAGATATGAACAGATTCAGTTACAGAGAAATATTTTAATGCTTGTTTTTAAAACATAACATTTACTATCTTAAACTTTAGATGTACGATTAAGGAGCATGAAATAAAATGTGAGTCAAGTTTCGAGACCATTGCATACAGTTAAGATGATTTACTATTTTGTCTGTTTATTTGACTAGTACGTTCTTCCCCGTCAAAGAATTCCAATGAAAACCAGCTTAACAAAGATCTATTGCGTTTAAGGAATAGCTTGAACAGGATACTCCCCCAAAGCAAAGCCAAATGTAATGTAGTAGATGAGATATGACTAAACGTCCTGACTGCTGCCAAATGAGAACCACATTTCTTTGGCCTCTCCGCAGCTGCAGTTTCACACTGTTGGTTAAAAACAACAATGGCGGGGATGTAGTGCAACCCCGGTCTGACCCTGGTGTGTTGGCGCAACCAAGAGACTTGGGCCAGAACAAGGCAGGGAGGAGAGAGAAATAGAATAACAGGTTTAATCTCTGCTCCACCTTAAAGAAGTGACAGAGGAGAAGCATGTGGTTCTAGTCAGGACACTCCCAGAGTTCATATTGTGTCTCATGCTGATTAAGATTATTTCACTAACAGAATGAAAACTATGATTGTTGCCAGCTCATAAGCATTGGACATTTTTCACTGTGGTAAAGTAAAAAAATAGCCAACCATTTTAAAGGTGTGATAACTTTTTTGCCACCTGCTTGTCTCCATAAAGATGTTATTGTTAAAAGCTATCCATTTCCTGGAATGTGCCACAGAAAAAAATATTGTGTAAATTGTACAAAATATATGAAAATCAATGGAGTACTGTATTGCCTTCAACATGTATGACCACTACCAATCGTCATATTCATACATAGGCAAGTTGGCTAAAGACACAATGCTCTGGACCAAGACTGAGACTTTTTCATTCCAACCCTCAATAAGCACTAGTCACTATATAACCAAATGTTGTTAATCTAGATAAAATTTGCTAACATCAATCTGTCTTGTACTCCAGTCCAAGCTGCCAGTCCTCTTTCTGGGCCACAGTGCCGACTTGAGGCCTGGAGAGTTTGTGGTGGCTATCGGCAGCCCCTTTGCCCTCCAGAACACAGTGACCACCGGCATCGTGAGCACAGCACAGAGGGATGGCAAAGAGCTGGGGCTGCGGGACTCCGACATGGACTACATTCAGACTGACGCTATTATCAATGTAACCTAACAACTCAGTCACAACATAAATCCAATCTCATGCATTCAGTTGACAGTTATGTGTCCTTTTTACAGTATGGCAATTCTGGAGGACCTCTTGTCAATCTAGTAAGCTTCTTTTCACTATATTTACATTGTTGTATGATGATCCTACTTTAAATATGTCCATCCATCCATCCATTTTCTTCCGCTTATCCGGGGCCGGGTCGCGGGGGCAGCAGTCTAAGCAGGGACTCCCAGACTTCCCTCACCCCGGACACGTCCTCCAGCTCCTCCGGTGGGACCCCAAGGCGTTCCCAGGCCAGCCGAGAGACATAGTCCCTCCAGCGTGTCCTGGGTCTTCCCCGGGGCCTCCTCCCGGTGGGACATGCCCAGAACACCTCCCTAGGGAGGCGTCCAGGAGGCATCCTGAGCAGATGCCCGAGCCACCTCAACTGGTTCCTCTCAACGTGTAGGAGCAGCAGCTCTACTCCGAGCTCCTCCCGTGTGACCGAGCTCCTCACCCTATCCCTAAGGGTGCGCCCGGCCACTCTGCGGAGGAAGCCCATTTCAGCCGCTTGTATCCGCGATCTTGTCCTTTCAGTCATTACCCAGAGCTCATGACCATAGGTGAGGGTAGGAACGTAGATTGACAGGTAAATCGAGAGCTTCGCCTTCCGGCTCAGCTCCTTCTTCACCACAACGGACTGATACAGCGACCGCATCACTGCAGACACTGCACCGATCCGCCTGTCAATCTCCTGCTCCATCCTTCCCTCACTCGTGAACAAGACCCCGAGATACTTGAACTCCTCCACTTGGGGCAGAGACTCACCACCCACCCGGAGAGAGAAAACCACCTTTTTCCGGTCGAGAACCATGGCCTCAGATTTGGAGGAGCTGATTCTCATCCCAGCCGCTTCACACTCGGCTGCAAACCGCCCCAGTGCCTGTTGCAGGTCCTGGCTCGAAGAAGCCATCAGGACAACATCATCTGCAAACAGCAGAGATGAAATCCTGTGGTTCCCAAACCAGGCCCCCTCCGGCCCCTGGCTGCGCCTAGAAATTCTGTCCATAAATATAATGAACAGAACCGGTGACAAAGGGCAGCCCTGGCGGAGTCCAACATGCACTGGGAACAGGTCTGACTTACTGCCGGCAATGCGAACACAGCTCCTGCTCCGGTCATACAGGGACCGGACAGCCCTTAGCAAAAGGCCCCGGACCCCATACTCCCAGAGCACCCCCCAAAGGACACCACGAGGGACACGGTCGAATGCCTTCTCCAGATCCACAAAACACATGTGGACTGGTTGGGCATACTCTCATGAGCCCTCGAGGACCCGATGGAGAGTATAGAGCTGGTCCATTGTTCCACGACCAGGACGAAAACCACACTGCTCCTCCTGAATCCGAGGTTCGACTATCGGTCGGATTCTCCTCTCCAGTACCCTGGAATAGACCTTACCGGGAAGGCTGAGGAGTGTGATTCCCCTGTAATTGGAACACACCCTCCGGTCCCCCTTCTTATACAGAGGGACCACCACCCCGGTCTGCCATTCCACAGGTACTGTCCCCGACCGCCACGCGATGTTGCAGAGACGTGTCAGCCAAGACAGCCCCACAACATCCAGAGACTTGAGGTACTCAGGACGGATCTCGTCCACCCCCGGAGCCTTGCCACCGAGGAGCTTGCCAACCACCTCAGTGACTTCAGCCAGGGTGATGGACGAGTCCGCCTCTGGGTCCCCAGTTTCTGCTTCCTCCTCGGAAGACGTGACAGTGGGATTGAGGAGATCCTCAAAGTATTCCTTCCACCGCCCGACAACATCCCCAGTCGAGGTCAGCAGCTCTCCACCCGCACTGTAAACAGTGTTGGTGAAGCACTGCTTCCCCCTCCTGAGGCGTCGGACGGTTTGCCAGAATCTCTTTGAGGCCGTCCGATAGTCCTCCTCCATGGCCTCCCCGAACTCCTCCCAACCCCGAGTTTTTGCCTCTGTGACTGCCCGAGCCGCGGCACGCTTGGCCCGCCGGTACTCATCAGCTGCCTCAGGAGTCCCACGAGCCAACAAGGCTCGATAGGACTCCTTCTTCAGCTTGACGGCATCCCTTACTTCCGGTGTCCACCACCGGGTTCGGGGATTGCCGCCGTGACAAGCACCACACTTTAAATATGTTTTACTTTGAATATAAGTTATGTTCTTTTGTTCCAGGATGGAGAAGTTATAGGCATCAACACATTAAAAGTGGCTGCAGGGATCTCCTTTGCCATTCCCTCAGACAGGATCACACGTTTCCTCAATGATTCCATGGACAAATTCAGCAAAGGTGAATTCAGTTTTGTTTTGTGAATGCACATAGACCCACAATGCCAGAACTGCTCCCCTCTTATTTCAGACACAAGGCTGATTAAGAAGAGGTTCATCGGCATACGGATGCTGACCATCACACCCGCGTAAGTCACAGCTAACACGTTTAGTACCACCATTTTCTCAAAAGCTTAATATTCTGAGGTTATTTAGAGTGAAAATATAGAATGTAATACTGTTTTTCATTCATAATTAAAGGTGGCTGTGTCTTTGTGGGTGGTCAGAAACTGAGGATGTCCATAGGAGGGTTATCGGATAAATGAAAAGAAAACTAACAGGACACTTTTCAATAATAAACATTGTTTTAAATGCTCCAAATAATTCTTAAATATAAGCTGTAGTCTTTGTATATTTTCACAAGATGCTTTCTTTGTCTCATAAGGCAAGCCCAATCACTTACAGGCATTATCTCATTTCCTAAAGTTGTTTTTTTTGCAAAAGAAAATAATAAATAATGTCTGTATTATTTTTGTCAGGCTGATAGAGGAGCTGAAACAGCAGAACCCAGACTTCCCTGATGTCTCCAGTGGGATCTATGTGCACGAGGTGGTCCCTCACTCTCCAGCTCAGAAGTAGGTTTAAGTCTCACTGTATTTGACAATCTGTATGTTGTTTCATAGTGGCGATCTCACTTACTCTTGCTTTTCTTGTGCAGAGGAGGCATTAAAGACGGGGATATCCTGGTTAAACTCAATGGTAAACCCCTGCTGACCACAGCTGACCTACAGGGGGCGCTGCAGGAGGAAACGGCCCTGCTGCTGGAGGTGCGGAGGGGCAATGACGACCTCCTGTTTAACATTGAGCCTGATGTGATCATGCAATAACCCAAGTGTACTTTAGCCTTAATTAACTGTTCTTAGACCAGTGGTCTTAAGATTGTACTGTCCCACTGGGGACTGATGCTGAACAACTCAGGACAGTGGACAGCTGAATGGTACTTGGGACAACCTCCTTCAAACCAGAAGAGTGACACACCAGCAAGATTCTTTCACAAAATATATTATACTCTTGATGCTTCTGTAGGCGTGGCTTCAGAGGCTAGTGTATAATTCCGTGGTCGATTTAAAATGTGATGTTTTTAATAATGACTTTATTTTGCAACTGTCTGAGTCATTTGTTCTTCATTTGAACAAACACGTGCGTCATGTACTTTGAGCATCCTGGAGATGCAACATCTTCATAACTGACACTTCTTCCTTTATTAGTATATTAATGACAATGTTAGTATTTTAGTGAGTAGCTCTTGACCAATTTAAGCATGTTGCCACAAGTGAGCTCCTGTTGTAGCCACTAACACTCATCTGGTCTGCAAACAAGAGTAATGGTTATTATCATGTTACCATACTGTCTACTGCCTCCATTTAAATGGTTTAACTAAAGCATGCATATAATTTATCTGACAACAGTGTTAACACCCCACTGATGCTAACTGCTAATTCCATCATAAACAAAGAATTGTATTTTGCTGCACATTTTTATGTAAGCTACAGAGGAGTAATGGGTTTGGCTCATGTTGAGTAAAGTGAGGTACTTTAGAGGATGAGGTTATGCTGGCATGGGGCTTTATTAAATAGTCCTTTTGTGACAGGGACTGTATATCTGTTGGGTTTTTTTGTTTTTTTGTTTTGTTTTGTTTTTTACAATAATCTGACGTACTGTTCAAGTTTCCATCCAATAAACACTTGAGTATCAACACATTTCAATTGTAAATCATATCAAAACCTATGCCCATCTGTATGCATTAAACTTTTACAACCACACTTAAATGTTTACAGACTTTTACATATGGGGTTGGAATTTCACTCACTTTTATGAGAGATGCAAATGTTGCCACTTTATACACAATACAGTTATTGTGGAGATGTACATAATAGAAAGTTACATTATTTTGTTGGCATTGTTTACATCCAGGTTAGCGAGCAACTTATGTGAAGAACCTTTTGTGGGAATAGGTGTCTGTACATAAAGATTCCTGACTGTGTGTTTGAACAGACACACGGAGGGCATTTTCTGTTGCCTTTGGTTTTGCGGTGGACTGTTAATCCCTCTCCTCCCAACAGTGGCTATGGGAAACACTGAGGTCATGAAAGAAGCTGTTTAGAGCCGTTTGTAAGCACCAGCAATTAGTACTATAGTCCAGACACCATTATTTTAAAAAAAGTCAAATTTGGGCTATTTTTCTAGAAATATTTAGTTGTAATGGGTTGTATACTTCCAACATAATTAACCCAGGTCTTTGTACACAGTAAAAGAGTAATAGTAGTCTGTAGTTGGAGCATAGTAGTACTAGTATGACTTATATTGCTTTGGTTGAGACACCGAACGTCAAAGAGCAGTAAAATATTTGAATATACATTAATATACATTAACACTGTGGGTGGTGTCTTGCTCAAGAGCACAACAGAAGTATGTACTTGTCAGTGGGGAATCATGCAACAAGCCTTTAGATGAGTTGATGCGTGCTGTACCACAAAGTCAGAGATACATATTAACACTGGAGGTGATGGACATAACAGAAATATGCAGTGATCTGAGCTGGAATCAAACTACTAAATTAGAGATAAGTTAAGGAATAGAAAATGTACACCCATAACGTCAAATAGCTGCATAAGACTGGATAAGAACTATTGCGAGCATGCATTGAAACTACTAACACTGGGGGTAGTGGAGTGTCTTGCTCAAGGACAGAACAGAAATATGCTGTAGACAGGAAGACAAGTATGCAGATGGACAAGAATCATGGTACTAACCTTCAGATAAGCTGATGCATGCCGTACCACCAAGCCATACACATTAATATTGCAGGGGACAGAGTGTCTTGCTCAAGAAACTGCAGTGAGTTTGGGAACCAAACTTTCCAACCAAACGTTTATATAAGTTGACGAACACCATTGCTGCCCCATCAATAACAAATAGTAGAAACTGCAGCTATATCTCATATCTTGTGTTTTCTATTGTAGTAATACTGATGTAATAAGGACTTATAAAACGGTCTAACGCTGCACTTAAAATAGATCTGCCTATCAGAATTCAAAGTCATTTATGTTTATGGAAAATTCCTAATCTTATCCATGCTATTTATCTTGATTAAGTCTTTAAACTTAGAATGCTGAGACAATGTGTATATTTATGTATGTGTGTGTGTGTGTGGGGGGGGGGGGGGGGGGGGGGGGGGGGGGGGGGGTCATGTAACACTGACCTACTTTCTCCTGTAGACTCTCAGACAAAACTGTTCCACTGGACTGTAATAGTGGAATGCAAGTAATTTGCTCATTTTGACAGGTCTGCTCCAAATATAGCATTATCTACATATTTGAATTGTTAAATAAAATGATCAAAAGGAAATGTAGGGTTCTTTAGTTCCAAAATCAACACAAGAGAAGAGAGTGGCTCAGACTTTGCACAAAATGTATGAAACTATGATAGGATTCCACGCTGTATTGCACTAAATTACTGATATGAAATCAGAATGTATGAAGTCAAATAAGGCATTCCACCTTCTGGTATGATCTCTAAAGCAAAGCAGATTTCGGCCTGGTTAGTATTTGGATGGGAGACAGTGGGGCAGCAGTGACTCTAGTGCATGTGTCCTTAGGCAAAACACTTCACACACCATGCCCGTGTATGAATGCCGCAAGTGTGAGTCAGTAATTAATAATGGTTGTAGAAGCCTTCACAGCTTGGCAGCCTCGCTTCTGTCAGTCTGCCCCAGGGTTATTGTGGCTACATAATAAAAATGTATTGCTAAGCATCTTGAAATGTGCTCCATAAATCCAGTGCTTTATTATTTCTAAAGTTCAAGGTCAAACATGTCCCACAGTTAAGGGTCTTGGTTAGCATTAACCAATGCAAAGAATGTGGAGATGTTTAAGTTTGTATATCATTATTTGTGTCCTGTACCCCACTGAGAGGGAAAGTCCCGCTCAGTGCTGTGGTTTTTCATTAGAGACAGTGTGATTACAGACTTACCCACAGTATGTGTCAGACATAGAAGCAGATGTGGTCCTGCTGAGTGGACAGAAATTCTCCATATAACAGGACACTTTAATAGTGTTGTCTATGTGAGCAGAAATATGAATCTCGATACATGTGGAATTATCAGCACACTTACCACACTGTGGAAAATCATACAATCTTTATTGCGCTATATAGTAAAATTAACTTCATGAAGTTTTTGATTATACACAAGAATTATCAGAACATTTTAAAATGATAAATATTCACTGGTGTTATTATAAAGTTGTCAAACGGTGTATGTATCCCAAAATTCATAACATTGTTTTAGATTGATATAAAGTTCACAGTTTAATCAACATTTTGGGTACACAAGTGAATGTACTTTTTCATTTGTGCTGAATCACTCCAACTTCAAACCAAGAGATATGTTTAGCTTTAACTAGGCTCTTACTTTGCAGCCTGAAATACCATAAATCTTCTGCTATATTTCAAAACAATGTTGATTTTTTTTTTCCTCTGGTTACGCCTCTTTAAAGAGAAGGCAAACAAATTCAGTTTTGCATCTTTGTTTCCCAAGTACACAGACAACTCACACTTAATATACTACAAATATAGTGATTTACAACTAAAGCTCAAATTAATCCATTGTTAGCTTAATAGTGGCACAATTGCAATACTGTTTTATCATATTTTTTCTATATTTTTATTATCTATATGTGTTATTAAAGAATGGTCCATGATAAGGCACAATTTTTCCTTTATGTTATACTTAAATTCAGTGTCCTCACCTAATATTGGCAAATTTCTCAAGTAGTTTAGGGTTGTGTTTTCTGTCCCCATGACCTGAAAAATTTTAACTGTTTTTCATTCATGAAGATGATCTCAAAAGTAAAAGTAAAGTAAAAAGTAGTATCATGACTATTAAGACATTTTTTAAAATAAAATCAAGAGAGCCAATATTAGTACACTTAACCCTGATCTTTTGACACTGATGCAGTCTGTGGTTCTCTTGGTGCAGATGTTTGGGTTGTCCGAGTCTGAGTCTGAGTTCTACAGCCTGGCCTGGAGAGAGCCCACTTGAGGCTTGTATGAGCAGAACTCCTTCCACCAAGACGGCCTCTGCAGCACCTTGGGGCCCTGCAGCACCGTGGACCACAGGTTCTTGTACAGCTGGTGATACAAATGATAACACACTTATTACAGTGTTTAGATTTTATTAAAGACTATTGTATCCATAAGAGCACTTTTCCCACAGGGCAAGGCTGGGTGAAGATTTGAGAGTTTAATGTATTATAAAATCAGGAGGCAGAAGTTTAACACATTAAATGTGTATTCATATTTTTGTTTGACTCCTCATTTATTAAAAAAGTTCTATATTACACCAAATTGATTCTTATGAGCTTTTAGTCATGTTATAATGGTGTTGCCTCAAAAACATACCTGGAGTTGTGTTTTGTTTCATTCACATGTTCGAGTAATTATTAGTCTGTCTAGATTGCCAAAGGTCAGAATGCTCTGTTCCACCTTGTGATGTCATGACTAATAGTTTTGAAGTTAACTGCTACATTTTAACTTTGGTTCAGTAGAGATTGTCCATTCCAGGTCTGAAATTAATTATTCTAGTGAAAGTTAAAAACACACTGTAGCACTACATGACATCATAAGGTAGAAAAAAGTGTTTTCCATTTGAGAAAATAACGTGTGTGTTAAACATGTGAATGAAACAAAACAAAAATCCAGGTATGTTTTAGCTTTTTACACCATTTGCAAAGTTGTTGTTTTTTTGTTTGTTTTTTTAATAAAAAGACAATACATTTACTAATACTGATTAACAAACTTAATAGCATTTTATTTAGTTATTAAAATCATAAGCCATTGGTCAAACAAAGCTACTAGTTACTGGTAGTAGAGCTACTAGATACTAGTTTAAGTATCAATTAGTATCTTGGTTTAAAATTTTTGGACAACCATAACTAAACCAGGACTAGAGCAGGACAGCCAAAGAAAAAGTCCAAAATGCCAAAAGGCTCACAGGTTTTTTGTTAATGTAGTTAATGAATGTTGAAAGTGTTAATTTGGTGCTAAATCTGCACAAAAAAGAGAAGGCCAGTCACTCTGAATATTAAAACATTTAAAAAGTCTAAACTGGGCTAAATCATTATTTTAAATCATTTCAAAGCATGTGCTGATTTTCCCTCAAGTAGCGACCCACAGCAGCGTTCAGGTCCTAGATTGAAACTTTTGTTTATCCTAAATCATTCACCAATCCTCAGCTACTGCAATGCAGTCTGAATGGTTGGCAGACAAACCAGTGTGACAAATCTTCATAATCTGTAAATATTTTGTTGTTTGTGTTATTTATAAATGAGATCAGTGTCTGTACCAAGAAATATCAAACCCATAAATTAGTTAGATGAGAGTAGGTTTACACAGACTTGATTCTTTCTTACATCTGTACTGCTCAACAATTGATGAGCTTCGTGACATTAAAAACACAAGTTGTCAGACACCGTCATCACTAGTTGCTGTCAAACAACATGTATTATTTTTCACTTAGACTGCGTGTGTTCCAGGAAAAAGAGATATGGACCTCAGTGTTCTTCCAGTAATTAGATTGAGCCCGACTGAGTCAGATGCTACTTTTCCTCACGGGGCAATCTATCACATGTGTCGTTGGGTGGAGTTGTAGTAGAAGTAGTTGCATGGTTGTAGTAAATTTTCTATTGTGTTTATTCCCTTGCTGGTAAGTAGTATGTCCTCACCTGACCATCTGCGTAACCGATGGGAGAGTTAAGGATCATGTCTGGAGGAGCCAAAACGTCAACCAATGCCACAGAGTCATCTTTGAGCTACAATTAATAAAAAACAGACATGTAGTATTCTGATTTATATAGAATTTTCCAGTCAATAAATAAGGCCAAATGACAAATTGGAGATAAGAGTCAGTTAGATTGCAGTTCTTAGAGGTTGCTTTGCTTGCTTTGGAAGTGGAGAAAATGAAGAATGTTACAATTGAAGGTTGTGGGAACATAACTATTTAGATTGGTATGGCTAACATTAAACATCTGACAAGAAGGAATGAGATGAATTTCTTGTATTTGTATTATTTATAACAAAGTAGTGCCTGAAGGGCAGTGACTTGAATCATTTATTGGATATGTTGGATTTGACTGAAATACATCACCATTTCAAGTGGCTTAGGTCTAAATGTGTTGCGAGTAATGTTATGGTCTTTATGCCTTTTTCCATTGGCAAAGCACTTTGTGACCCAAGTCTGTAAAAAAGTGCTATACAAATAGACTTGACTTATTTACTTACTAATCCTTCTTAACCTGTGCATTAATTTCAACATAATAAAAATGCCATCATAAATGTGATGAAATTACAATATAAAAATTATGAAATCATTCATTATTTTGTTAAGATCTGATATTTTGTGTTAAGTTCAGAGGTGACACCTTTTGGTGTTCTTGTAACTGTTTATGTGTTGTTAATTTAATTGCTCTTGTATGGAATACTTGGGTGCTATGCCAACAACTTAATGTGAAGTTCTATTTGTAAGATACTGGTCAATTTGGAGACTGGCTCTAGTGAGTTGAGACTGACGTTATTTTCCTCTTGTTTTGGCATGGGTTATGGCCGACAGTGGGTTATGGCCGACACTAGTGCTAAACCAGAAGAAATTCAGTGAGCATCCTTAAACCAAAATGCTTATATTGTGTTTATGTCGTTAAAACATGGCTCTTATTCATGCATCTTGACATAGCCTTTACCTGTGTGCAGAGGGATAGAATGGCCTTCTGGACCATCTCTGCTGGTTGTCGCCCGGTGAAGTAACCCCCTACAGAACAATACACGTGCGGTCAGCCTCGCATACAAACTGGACCTGTAGTGCTACATGGTACAGTACTGTCATGTCAGTGTAATGATTATCCGCACTGAACTGTATTGTAGTATAATGTAATACTTGTAATGTGACACCTGACTCAGTAGAGTGAGTAGCCTTAATACTTTACTTCACAGAGCTTCGTATGTAGTTCCTCATTTCCATGACAACACTTGGAGGTCAGACCATTCAAAAAACTATGTGGCCATCTTTCCTTATGCATGGAGTGTGTCACAATGGTAACTGCCCCATGCCCCCAGCAGAATATAAAGGCGACACAACACTATCAAAACTATTAATGTAATATAATTTGAATGTAGTGTTCTGTAATGCAACACAATGTGTGTGTTGAGTCCCAACCCTGGTACAGAGTGCCCATGTGGTTGTGGAGGCTCCACAGTCCATATAGTCCACACAGCTTCTGCAGAACTGGCCTGAGACCAGCCGGAGTATCCTCTGCCCTGGTCAGCTCCTCAAACCTCTCCAGACACGTCAGCTCAATGTAGGCCATGGACAGGGAGCGGCAGTAGTACACCTGATACAAACAAGTGGGATCAGACATTTACAGCAGTTATTGGTGGCAGTTAAATTCACACTCAAAACCTGATTATTAACAGATTTTTGGAGTTATAAAACTATTAAACAGCAAGTCATTTAATTTAATTTTAACAATCTTAAAATCTGATTTTCATGTGCATGTAAACATAGACACTGACAAAGGGATACAAGAAAAGGATAGTAATTCTCTATGGCTTTATTAGGAAATTTTCAAGTTCCCAAGTTTAGCTCCTTTTACCACGGCTTGGGGTTGGCACACAAAGACCCCTTGTGTCTACTTCACTGGATGGCACAACTATTACTTACTTTTGAAATGGAATGGTCTCAATCTTATATGTAATGATGGCCCACTACAGTATCAGTGTGTACAATTATATTGTAAAGAGAAAAAAAAAATCAGATAACTAAATAATTAGATCAGATTTTTGGTGTGATTTTACATCCACAAGAGAAATCTGATAATCAAAAATGCCTGGTGATAATCAATTAATAGATTTAGTTAGTCAATTCAGTTAATCAATTCTAGAGTAATTCAAGTTGTTCAAGGGGGAGAAGTTGGTGGTGGACACTGGAAGTAAGGGATGCCGTCAGGCTAAAGAAGGAGTCCTATCAAGCTCTGTTGGGATTCCTGAGGAAGCTGACAGGTAACAATGAGCCAAGCGTGCCACAGCTCGTGCAGTCACAGAAGCAAAACCTCGGGGTTGGGAGGAGTTCGGGGAGGCCATGGAGGAGGACTTTTGGTCGGTCTTAAAGAAATTATGGCAAACCGTCCGACACATCAGGAAGGGGAAGAAGTGCTTCACTAACACTGTTTACAGTGCAGGTGGAAAGCTGCTGACCTCAACTGGGGATGTTTTTGGACGGTGGAAGGAATACTTTGTGGATCTCCTCAATCCTACCGTCACGTCTTCCAGGGAGGAAGCAGAGACTGAGCACTTGGAGGCGGACTCCTCCATCACCGTGGATGAAGTCATTGAGGTGGCTGGCAAGCTACTTGGTGGCAAGGCTCCAGGGGTGGATGAGATCGGCCCTGTGTATCTTAAATTTCTGGATGTTGAGGGGCTGTCTTGGTTGGCATGTCTCTGCAACATCTCTTGGTGATCGGGGACAATACCTTGGACAGTACATTGGCAAACCAGGGTGGTGGTCCCTTTGTTTAAGACGGGGAACCGGGGTGTGTGTTCCAACTACAGGGGAGTCACATTCCTCAGCCTTCCCGGTAAGGGCTATTTTAGGGTACTGGAGAGGAGAGTCCACATGTGCTTTGTGGAGCTTGAGAACACATTCGACCATGTCCCTCCTGTGGGGGATGCTCTAGGACAGTGGTTCTTAACCTGGGTTCGATCGAACCCTAGGGGTTCGGTGAGTCAGTCCCAGGGGTTCGGCGGAGGTCAAGACACGCACCAGACTCATATGATTCGTGGACTGCGAGCGTCTCCAGACGCTGGCCGTGTCCTAATTCGATAAATGCACCCTTTGCTGTGCCTATCGAACACTGCTCACTCCAAGCTGAGCGCGTGCGCAATTGCGCACTGCTGACACGGTCTCCACGCACAGAAAATCTGTGCTGCGCACAAAAAAATCGGAGAAATAAATAAAATAAAATAAGCACACAACAATTCATTCTGCGCTATTTTTCAATGTGAGTCAGTGAGTGTGACCGGGGACGAGCTGCTCCAGCCAATTATGTGATTCACATACGTATTGTGCAGCTTATCAGCGTCATTGACAGACGTCCTCATGTCCCGCTCCCAGAGTTTTAGCCGATGTGGAGATTCGCTGATGATTCTAAGTGTTTAACCCCTTAACGTTCCGACGGCCCGCCCTCAGGCAAAGATCCGCGCGTAAAATTACGCGCGCGTAATTGCGTAACTTTACGCACTGTTTTGCAGCAGTTTTGCGTTTTAAACATGACGAAACGGACAAAACAAAGGAAGTACGCGACCGAGGACACTCTGGATGTTTGTACAAGTTAAACTAGAGACATCTCGAACCCGGAGCGGTTCGTGGAACCGAGTGAAGATCTCATGGTGGACTGAGGAGTAGAGGACCTGATGTGCTGATGGACTGGATGCTGTTCCTGATCGGTAAGCGTGGTTTATTCTGCTATTGACTTAATTGTGGGTCAAATGTGTATTATGTGTAATCATTAGCATTAGCTAATGCCAATCTGCGCCCCCGACCACCACCAATCATCACACACACACTAAAGTGTGCGTGAATGATTGGTGAAGTGTCTTGCCTAAGGACACAATGACAGAAGTTGGTCCGAGCGGGACTCGATCCTCCAACCTCTGTCACAGAATGACTGTCACACTGTCACATGTAAAGTGTATTATTAGTTTCTAGTGTGTGTTTGTTCACTGTTTCCAGTGTGTGGTTTGTAAATATATATTTATTTTGACCTATACCAGTTGTTTTGAATATATTTTATTTACAAATACACATTATATATTGTGTTTTGATATGATATGTAAATTTACAGTAATAGAGCAGCTGGGTGTGCAGATACAGATTCCTCTCTGTGTAATGGTCATTGAATACTGTCACTTTGAACGGCATAAAAACATAAAACGACATAAAAACGAAGAAAAGGAACAGACTTTGCTGTAAAAATGACATGAGAGTGGCCAAGGGGAAGCCCTGCATTTCTGAACTGGTCTCTCAAAGGCAACAGCAGAAGTCACACTGATTTGCAGTAAATATTCATTATTATTCTAGCCTGATGGAAATTAAGTGATGGGTGTGTATTAAAATGTAAAAAATAATAAATAGCATAAATACAATAAGTTTATTATTGGAATACATAATACAATACAAAATTTAAATAATTTCAGTGTGGTAGTATTAAAAAAGGTCATGTCTTTATGAAAAGGTATGTATGTAATTTGTTGTGAGTTTATACATTGTATTGGTTTTATTCTTTGAACACAGTGATGTTAATGCACGGTTTATTTTGTGCACCAGTAAAACACACATATGTCTTGAATTTGAAAAAAATTATATTTTATTTTTCAATAAAGAAGGGTTCGGTGAATGTGCATATGGAACCGGTGGGGTTCAGTACCTCCAACAAGGTTAAGAACCACTGCTCTAGGAGTATGGGATTCGGGGGCCTTTGCTAAGAGCTATTCTGTCCCTGTATGACCAGAGCAGGAACTGTGTTTGCATTACCGGCAGTAAGTCAGACCTGTTCCAAGAGTGTGAGATTGACAGGCGGATCGGTGCAGCATCTGCAATGATGCGGCCGCTGTATTGGATTGAGCTTCCTCCGCAGGGTTGCTGGGCACTCCCTTAGAGATAAGGTGAGGAGCTCAGTCATACGGGAGGAGCTCGGCGTAGAGCTGCTGCTCCTCCATGTCAAGAAGAGCCAGATGAGGTGGCTTCGACATTTGTTCCAGATGTCTCCTGAACGCCTCCCTAGTGAGATGTTCCAGGCACGTCTCACTAAAAAGGAGGCCCCGGGAAGACCCAGGATACGCTGGAGGGAGTCTCTCGGCTGACCTGGGAAGACGTCGGGATTCCCCCGGAAGAGCTAGAGGAGGTGTGTATGGAAAGGGAAGTTTGGGCCGCCACTGCTGCCTTGGTTACCCAGCCCCAGATAAAGCGGAAGAAAATGGTATGAAATGTAAAGTTGTATTAGGTATTATAAGATAAAGTACAATGAATTTTAGAATAACTCTTTAGAGGTGAGAACAGGGAAAAAGATATCAGATTACTCACGCGGAATGTAACTGTTTATATGATATTTCAAGCTGATAATTCCAGAAAATCTGATAATGATCACATTTTAGGTGTACATGTAAACATAGCCAGTGTCATACCACCATAATCTGCATGCAAGAAGACCACTGACCATGAGAATATGGGTTAGAATGCTGTACTATGCCAGTTATATTATCTTAACCATTCTCAAAACTGTTATGAAATATGACTGCCTTGTCTATGGTCAAAAAAAGGTTATTGAAACTAATTGAATTCAGTTTGACACTATTCCCGCAAACACCACAGGCTTCAACGGTGACTCATTAATCCCAAACAGATGTGGACATTAAACTAAGCTAACAGTTCTACTTCCAGATCCAAAATCATTCAATGTCTTACTTGACAGTTGTTACGAGATTCAAACTCGTCCTTTCCCATACTCCTTTGCTGCTGTAGTCTCTTGAAGCTCTCATCCAACAGAAAACACACCAACCATTTGTAGGCTGCCACAGATACTGAACAGGCAAGTTAAACACATTTAACTTATGAATTTCAATACATTTGCATAATGTGACAGAAGGCATCCTACCCACAGAATCCATACATTCTTCTTCTGTTGAGGCAGTGAACCTGGTTTCCAAGATTTGATGGAAATCATTGAGGAAGTCTACAGTGTGAAGAGGAGACTCAATACGACCACTTTCTGTAACATTAAACAAAATGACTAGGGTTGTAAAGGTCTATAATATTTCATTATCATCCAATTCTAGAATCTGAAAACCACCAAGTGTATATAGTTGGTATATTTTAAGTCAATTATTCATCATTATCATCATTCCCACTATAGTAAAGTATGGGCTCACTGTGCTGTTTGTGGTGGAACCAGTTGAGCAGGTAACTGCTGGTCTGCTGCAGTAGGACGTTGTTGTCTCCCTCATAAGTGCAATTTGGGTCATTGTCATTCCTCAGTTCTCCCAGACGGTTGACTGTGGAGCACATGTTCAGGTGATCATCTAAAATCTCTCATGAGCAAGTAATAATACAGTCAGTCACATGTATACTGCAGGACAATTCTGGGTTTATTCTAACTTGGTTCAGTTTGAGTGTGTGTGTTACTGACTGGCAAGGTAGCCGTGCCCTCCGCAGGCCTCTCGACACTCCTGGATGCCCGTTTGAGCGGTCCAAGAGCCCAGTGGTTTACTGGCACAGGACAAAGCATGGATCTCCCTGCCCAGCTCTGACTGCAACACATAACAAAATCCCAAATGGCCACTTACACACTCTTCATAGAAGAGTGGAGAGTGGAATAATTTCCGTTCTGGATAAATCAAGTTTTTCCAAGTCTGTCTGCGTTTGAATAAATAAAACATGTGAACATTTATTTATTGTGATTTCAATGCATGAATGATAAAGTTGCAAACAATGTTAACCAAGCTATGAAGAAGCTCTGACCTGTCTGTCGCTCTTGTCCCTTTGCAGCAGTCCCATCTGGAACTCCACAAAGTTCATGTAGAAGCTTTTGCTAAAGTGCTCCAGAGCATATGCTGCTGCCAGGTATGGGATCAGTCTCCATTGCTTTGGAAAGCAACCACATTATTAGCATAGAACAGTGCTTCTCAGTTATTTTCTATCATGCCCCTCTATGAAGAAGAACACGTTTCGCGCCCTTCATCAAACGTCCTCGTCTTACTTTTCGGGTGACTTCCGTACGTCTCATTACCTCCGTCTACCTCCGCCTTTCTTTTCATCCCTGTTAAAATGTTTTCCATAGTGTCTCTTGTTCACTGCCCTGTGTCACGATCTGTTCGCTCTCTCCTGTTCTTTGCTGTGTGCGCGCTGTATACGCTCTATCTACAGTGTCATACGCGGAGTCATACGCACCCTCCCCGACATCTCACCCCCCCAGGGGGAGGGGCCCCCACTATTTGAGAAGCACTAGCATAGATGATGGTTAATTTATCTTTTTATCTCACCTTAACTCAACATTAATAAGAATAGAAACTGAGAGAATATCAAAACCTGTAGTTGATACTCCAGAACGGGGATCTCCTCTGTGTCTTTTGGTCCAAACTGCCTCCTTGTGGCGGAAAAGCGAATAGCAATGGTCAGGGCCAGCTTCAGGTTTACAAGAGCCATTCTGGTGATGGACACTCGGCCCCCTGAGAGAGCACCTAGAGAGGCTCCAAAACGCTTGTTAGGGTTCTAAGGGAATTAATACAATATGATAGGATTAGTCAATAGGATAATACGCTAAAGATAAGTTGTTTTTTAACTTTCAAAAATAATCATGTGGCCAAAATGACAAGCATTTAAACCTTAAATGGTGTCACATAATGGCCTTCAGGGGTCACATCTCCTGTTGAGTTCAGCAGGTTCTCCCGGGGGATCCTCACGTTATGGAACAGAGCAAATCTGTAAAAGACAGATGACAACCCAAAGTCAATAAGGTTGTTGTTTACATATATACATTACATATGCCAATACATTAATGATGATATAACTTGCTTTTTTACAACTGGACAAGAACCTCTTTGCATAGATGCTGGTTGCATGGATCTATTACATCTAGAGTTGGGAAATTAAATGCATGAAATTTGAAAAATAAAAATGGGTATTAAATTTAAAAGGCACTAATTTAATCTTTTTTACAGTAGTAAAATAGATTCTGGTCAAATCTAAATTAACCCACACTGGTTTGTGTTCTGCTCCTAAATTGCCTCACTTATTAAAGATTGAGGGTGAACTAAGTACTCCAATGGGCACTTAAAGTTGTCTGCATGGCTGGTCTTTGATTATTATTTTTTATCTTTTATAAGAAATGCACTGCAAAGTGATACATTTTGTTCTTCACAGGGCTGCTACATACCCATTATCTAACCCATTCTGGCCCAGCTTTTTGCCCATGTCTCCCACCATCACACCAGGCAGGGCCAGCAGTGTCTTGGGATCCCTCACCTACAAGAACACAATACAGGAGACAGATTTTCTTTACATGTAATATACTAAGGAATACATATCTCAAGGTCACAGCATCCTAACATAATCCTTGAAATTGTTTAATGACATACCGGGACGACAAAGGAATGCAGCCCATGGCACACCTGATCAGGTGTGTATAGCTGAGCGTAGACCACGGCATGGGTGGCTGTCTTCCCAAGATTCCCCACCCAGAACTTAGCTGCCTCAAAGTCCGGAGAGTTGATCACAAACTCCTACAAACACAAATTAGAATTAAGGATTAATAAATATTTTTTTGAATTATTTATATAATTATACTTTGGGGGTCCTATCATGTGAAGATGTCTCTGAAGATGTGAGACAGGTCTCTACTTCTGTTTAGCTGTGCATACAGCGGCTTGGAAAATTAAAGACATTTTCTTAACATTTTATGTGAATGAGCAACACAAATTGGCAGACAAGTGTCAAGTGGAAGGAAATATTTTACAAGATTTCCATTTTTTAAAAATAAAAAACTCAAATGCAGCATGCAAAAGTATTCAGCCCCCTCTTTCTTGAATGCAACCAATTGCTTTTAGAAGTTGCCTGATGATTTTGGAAAGATTGAATGTTGACCTAATGATTAAAAAGAATCCACCTGTGTGTAATCTTGTCTCAGTATAAATGCAGCTGTGCTGTGAAGGCCACAAAATTAAGTCAAAGGAGCACACCAAACAGGTCAGAGAAAAAGTTGTGAAGTTTAAAGCAGGGCTTGGATCTAAAAAGATTTCCCAAGTGTTGAACATCTCAAGGAGCATTGTTCAATCCATCATCTGGAAATGGAAAGAGTATGGCACAACTGCAAACCTACCCAGACATGGTCATCCACCTAAACTGTCTTGTTTACAGTTCATCAGAAGTCATTTGGAGGACACGGCAAACATGTGGCAGAAGGTGTTCTGGTCTGATAAGACCAAAATCTAACTTTTTGGCCTAAAAGCAAAATGCTACGTGTGGAGGAAAACTAACAGTGCACATCACTCTGAACACACCTTCCCCACAGTCAAACACGGTGGTGGTAACATCATGCTGTGGGGGTGCCTTTCTTTAGCTGGGACAGGGAAGCTAGTCAGAGTTGATGGGAAGATGGATGGAGCTAAATGCAGGGCAATCTTGGAAGAAAACCTGTTGGAGTCTTGAGACTGGGGCGGAGCTTCACCCAGCAGGACAATGATCCTAAACATAAAGCCAAAGTGACAATGCAATGATTTAAAGCAAAACATATTCATGTGTTAGAATGGCCCAGTCCAAGTCTGGCCCTAAATCCAATTGAGAATCTGTGGCAAGATCTGAAAACTGCAGTTCACAAACCGTCTCCATCAAATCTGGCAGAGCTTGAAATATTCTGCCAGGAAGGATGGGTATAAATTCAGTCTATAGGTGTGCAAAGCTGGTGGAGACATAGCCCAAAAGACTTGCAGCTGTAATTGCAGCAAAAGGCAGTTCCACAAAGTATTGACTTAGGGGGGCTGAATGCTTTTGCATGGTGCACTTTTCTTTCTACTTCACACTTATGTACCATTTTGTGTTACTTATTCACATAAAATGCTAATTAAAAAATATTTAAATTTGTGGTTGTGACTTGACAAAATCTGAAAAAGTTCCAGGGGGATGAATACTTTTGCAAGCCACTATACGACTGAAAGGTTTTCATTCTGCACTCTTCTTTTTTAATGTTAATTTTATAATGATTAATTATGTTTTGACTTTGTATTGTGATTTTAATGTCTTTGTAATTCTGTAAAGCACTTTGAATTACTTTGTGTACGAATTGTGATACATAAATAACTTGCCTTGCTATAACATGACTCATGGCTGATCCTTGTACTTACCTGAGTCTTGGGGTCATATGTGGCTGTGGTCCTCATGGCCCTAGTGTTACTGCCATGGCTCAGTTCAGTCAAAGCAAAGCACCCAAAGAACTATAAAATAGGAAGTAGGGCTGTGCAATTAGTAATCATTGAGATTTAGTCATTTTCCATAGTCACTGCTCAGTAAAAGAATGTGGTTTGAAAGAACACATAGAGGATGTTCTGGGACATTTATTCATCTGCTTGTTTTCTAATGAATGTTGGTTAATCTGTCTGTCGGTTATTGACCAATGACCTTGATAAGTCCTAAGATACAACTGCTGTGGTGAATTTGGGCTTTACAAAATAAATTGAATTGAACTAGTATATAAGAGTCTAGAGTATAAATACAGTACACTTATCTGTTCATCATTCAATCAATTAATCACATTAGCTAAAAATACTTCAATCAATTCATGTTTTTTTTGCAGGAAAGCACTAAAATCAATCAATGAAAATGTTTGAATGTCATAGTGTCCACACTTACCTCCATGTTGTCAATAGGCTCTAAATATTTTGTGTGTCTGTTAGATCCGGTTCTCTCTACAGTGTTACGAAACATCTGTAATGACACATATTAAGTCACCTCAACAACTTAATATTATTAAGACTTAATTTTCTTGATGTGGTTTGCCATTCAGTTCATTTTAAAATAGGAATCTTACCCCTTTATTGAGAAAGAACTTGGCGGACAAAGCCCAGTCATACATGCCAAGGCAATCATTCAGGATAATGTATTTCCAAGGGTTGGAATAAAACTCATCATCAGGCAATAGGTCATAGCAGAAAAGCTGCTTCACCCTGTAAATGTGTATCTATGTTGAAATGTCCTTTTATAATCTGTTACAAGTAGTTATACCAGTTTATACCTGAGAAATGTAAGCTCTCTCATCTTCTCCAGAGGCACATCTTCTCCAGGAAGACGAGCAAAAACGGGGTCATTTTCAAGAGTTTGAAATACCTTTTGCTGCAAAACAAAAACAACAAAATTTAAAAAAACTGCAATGTAATTTCCATCCTTTCAATATTTTGAATATGATATTGAATATATAATTCAATTATCATGCCATATCATTATGATCATTATCATAAAAAATGTATCTGCTTCATTTAACTACAGTGGTCTAGAAAGGTATTTAAAAATAAAATATATAGACTTACCTTAAAAATCACAATGTCATCTCCATCTATAAAGCGCAGCATGTCCCTCCAGTTGAATGAGGCTTTGCTCCTGTAGATGTCCAGCGGTCCACTGGGGAGATCTGACACTGAAGCACTCATCTTGGAAGAGGTTACAAGGGACTAAAACAAATAACAATATTAAACAAGGTACAAGGGACTAAAACAAACAACAATATTAAACAGAGAGCCTGAATACATTACATCAATTTAATACATATATCACAAGTTGAACTGCTTCACTGGCCTATTGTGGATTTTATTATTTCTAATCTGAATTTAAACAAAAGTAATACACATTACTGTTGCTTAAACTCAGATTAGATGTTGAGGGAAAGTTCAAAAATGAACTAAAGGTTATATTTCACAGTTAGGGAACATTCTGTGAAGGTTTCCTGAAGGCTACAGCTTAAGGTGGGTGTAGGTGAACATTCTGAGTAACAAAAACAAACTATTAGTAGCTGCAAAGGAAAAGCACACACAGCCATAAAAGTTTAAATACAAGTTTATTTTATTATAATATATCAAGTTATGATAATTAATAAATATCAATATTCAACAGCTTTTACTCACTCAATAATGACACTATCCAGCTACTACAACCTTAATTTTTACCATCTGAAGCTTTATTACCTCTGCTATGATGAAATATGGTGAATTATGAATGCATATTTTCAATAGCTTTTACATTATTTGATTACATTATTTGTATAGTTTTAAAGCGTAACCTTCCTAGGACGTTTTGGGGAACCAAAATTTGTTAGCTGGGATACAATCCAGACAACTAGAAGTTAAAGGTAAAGTGTCGTTCTAGCACAAGGTTCACTTCAGTACATCTGACTGACATTGAACTTTAGATACAACAGGCAAAATGTGGCAACAGAGAAAGGACCCAGTTAAACAATGTATCATTTTTGAACATCTTATTCATTTCTAATTTAATTTTTTTAGGCTACTTATAGACTTTAAATGGCGGTGTTAACTTGGAACAAAGTTCAGTTCAGTTGTGTCAACAGTTCACGTGTGAATCTGAACGCAGGTTTTATCGTCATCAGAAATAATACAGTAGGCTATAGCAACTCTCAAAAAACATTGCATATTTTTGACGTAGCAGTTGGGTTAACTCTTTTCATAAGCCTAAACTAGCTTCCAAACCTTTAGTTAGTCAGTTTTATTAAAAAACATATTATATTATATAATATTTTTTATATTTTCATTTTCAAAGCGTTGATTTGTGAACGTGTGCATATGCTCGCGTCCTTACCTTTGAGCCGCCGCTTGTATTTTTACCTTTGGCACAAATGTGATGGGACCATAGGCGGTTCTTCTTCTAATGAACTCCGGCCGGCAGGTTGTACGCAAAAGAGCGTAATACTGCCCTCCATCGTTGGGCACATAGTTTCACATGTAGAAAAAATAATAATAATAAAAAATAAAAAATAAAAAATAAAATAAATAAATAAATAAATAATACTATTGGAGGGGAAAAAAATACAGCGTGACCATCAGGTTGAGCAATGACTGAAACTCACTGACTGAAACTTTTACTGACACGCGACCAATAACAACCTGTTCCTTTCATTTACTTTTAACCAGTCCGTGTCTTTAGTTCTGTTTACTTTTGTTGTGGAAATTATATCTTGATAAATAATAATCCATTTGCAAAGCCTGGTGAGTTATGAAATACGAAAAGGTATATTCTGTGTTACAACATATAGGACAGGGCCTAGGCTTGCTCTGGCCACAGACCGGCAGCCTTCCGCGTCCCAAGCCTGTCTCTCCTCGGTCTCGCTCCCGGAGCAGCTGAGCTCTGAATATTTATACCTGAATTACAAAGCGATATACATATCAAAGCAAAGTGACTTGTTTCACAGCCCTGAGTTGATCAACTTTTTTGTGACACAAATATAACTACTGTTTTGTATTAATTTCCATCATTTTGTGGACTGCATCCAGGGGCGTGCACAACAAGCAAACTCTTGGTTCTACAAGGGGACTGTTAAACTTATTTATTTTATAGAGGCTAGTAAGTTATTCAATTTCTACCAGTCATCATAATTAAACAGAACATAACACTGGTTTATTAAAATAGCCAAAAGCATTAAGGTGTGGGCCAATAAAAACAGGCCGGCATTCTGACAACCTAAAAATCAGTTTTGGATCAAATGACCCCAGATCAATATTACATTAGTAAGCTGAGCCAATAATATGAACTGATATAAGAAATATCATGTGCCCTTTTTTACTAAATCACTGCCAACAGGGGGCCGGCTTCTCCCAACCCAGCCCTGGGTACGCTGGAACGTCAATAAATTATTGTTGTAGTGAATGGTGTTTGCTTTTAAAATGATTTCTTTGAAATGATCATAACACAATTATGAAAAAAAGGAAAAACATTTATGTATTGTTCACATGTATTTTAAACATTTGATATTTTACAATATTTGAATGTATTTTTTTCTGGTTAATTAGGCTAATTAATGTATTTCTCCAATAGTTTCCAAGTCACGTGACCTAGAAACTCCAAATTAAATTATTATAGTATTCCTTTGATAATTAATTTAGTTAATTTGTTTGTTATGGAAGCCCGTTTCTATGGAAGCCCGTTTGCGCCATGGAAAAAAAGCCCCACAGGAAGTCGAAATTTTGTGTTTTAAAACTCCTAATTACAGGTTTAAACCTCATAATTAGGAGTTTTAAACTCTCAATTACGAGTTTTAAACTCATAATTAGTATTAGAGTTTAAAACTTGTGATTAGGAGTTTTAATCTCCTAATTACGAGTTTTAAAGTCTTAATTAAGCTTGTAGCCAGTGCGCACATTGCAAGTGAGTGTACAGAGCAGAAGAGACACATACGTACTTTTATAAATGAATACATTAAGCTCCAGTAAAGTTTCTGGCGTCTTGAACACGTCAGTGGGCCGTGAGCCCTGGTCTGACCACTGTTTTGTGCCGTGAGCCCTGTTCTGATCACTGTTTTGAGCCGTGAGCCCTGTTCTGATCACTGTTTTGTGCCGTGAGCCCTGTTCTGATCACTGTTTTGTGCCGTGAGCGCTATTCACTCATGAGCTCCGGTCTAGGTCTGTGAGCGCTTGTCTTCCGTGTCTGAGCAGAGTGCTAGTTTGGTCACAACCCTGCTTGTTTATTGAGGAAATTATTAAAACACCAAATTCATTAAATCAAAATTTATAAAGTTCACATTTTGTAAATGTTATATTCCCACAATTACGAGTTTTAAACTAAGGAGGTAATTAGGAGTTTTAAAACTCCTAATTACGAGTTTTAATCTTCTATTTATGAGTTTAAAACTCGTAAAAGTCATAATTAGTATAATTAGGAGTTATAATCTAGTAGTTACCTGTTTAAAACACAAAATTTCGACTTCCCGTGGGACTTCTTTTTTTTTTTCTTTTTTCCATGGCGGAAACGGGCTTCCGTACAGGTCTGCTCGAGGTCGGCCATGTTTACACTCACTGGCCCCGCCCTAGAGCGCGAATGGAGCTGCTCCGAGACTACCTGTTTCAAGCGCGCTCGCAGTGGGCTTTTCATGCGCTACAGAATACGCTCTATTATGTCGACTTAACTAGCAGCCTTTAACACTTGAAATTTCATCAATGTCTGTGTAATCCCTCAATCGTCCAGTCGCCTTTTACAGTCTCCACAATGGACACAAACATCCCCTCTGCAGACCGCCGCCACATGACCTGCTGGTGGCATAAAAAAACAACGTAGTGGGCTTTTACATATTTTACATATTAAGGAGCCAAGACATATTAAATATAAGTAAAAAGTATCACATGAAAAAATCTAATTAGCCTATATAAAAGTAGGTCTGTTGAAGTACCCATTTAAAAATGTACTTACAAGTAAAAAAAAAAAGTATTTCACACAGATTTTTAAGTATTTAAAGCTTCTTGAAAGAAATTTGCAAATGTTTTATTTGATCCAAATTTATTTCATTGCATTTTCCTTTTTTTTTTTTTAGCCCAGACTTGAACTCAAACCCCTGTGATGGAAATTTAAGTGTATTCATGTTGTGAAGAAAATATTCTTATCATTTGTCTTTGTGTAAATGCATGTGATCTTTGTCAGTCTGCCAGACCCAGACCAGACATTAACATGTGTGAAGCTCTGTCCCCATCCCACAGGAAACTCTTTGTTGTTCTACCTGTCTAAGTGTAAAAGCTGATTAACTCATGGGTGTGAAACAAATGCCACTCTGCTTTGAAATGTAGGTAGCTAGCTACTGTAGCTGTAGTCATTCTGGTATAAATATAAAGGTAGAGAGATGTTCTAAGTGAGAGATTCAGAGAGACTTGCTTAGGATGCTAGTCTGTGGCCAAGCCAGGCCTGGGCTCTGTTCTGTCCATATGTTGTCCTATATGTATGTATATGTATGTCCTATGTTGTGACAGAGTAAACCTTTTTGTATTGCATGACCAGACTTTGCAAATGGATTATTATTCATCAAGAGAGGTATAGTATTTTTTCACAACACCCCCTAGGCAGGATATCACCACTGACAGCTTCAAAAACAACATTTCGGCCATTTCAGTAAGTCTTATACCATAAAGAAATGTAGGTCTACTTTCTACTTCTGAATTCAAGTAAAAAATGTAGTACAGTTGAAAGTACAGATACCAGCTTTAAAATGTAGTGAAGTAAAAGTAAAAAGTATTTACTTGTTAGGATAAATAACCATTATCTATTCTGCATAAACACTACTATACTTTATTATTCCTATGGTTTATTATTGTGTCATTATTGTACACGTGTTCATGTGAAGACGAGGATTAGATATTCTATATATCTAATCAAATTATTAAGTAGGGCAATGACTTGATAGGCCTGGCTGGCCTGTGTACCAGCAAAGAGGTGCAAAGTCTAAACCATGGTAGCCTCCCACTATAGCTTGTGTATAAAACTTATTGTATAGGTGTAAACATTCATTCTCTGCCTGGGAATGTCTATTGTACAGGTATTGTACAAATATTGCTCTCTACTGGTTGATTAAGAAAATTCTTTGAATTTCATCTTTGTTTCAAGGTTATTTTTTGTCTTAGCAGAATCTAACGAACATGAGAGGAAAAGACTGTTTTTCTCAACATGCTGTTAATATGACAAACAAAGCATGGATAGCTAAAAAATTATACTTACGTACAGTACTTTTTCTTTTGTACTGCTACCTTCCACCACTACTCCTAGATGGGTGCATGCACCAGTTTTCTCTCTTGATCACATTTTTATAAGCAATATCCAAAAGGGCAAAATCACAAATGTTAATGTTTTATTTATTGTATTAATGGATAATAGACCCAAGCACTCAAGGTCACAGAATATGCCAAATACAATTTTAAATATAAAATAAGCTCACCTAACAAATTAATTATAAGCCTATATTACATAAAAACTGCACTGATGAATATTTTTTTGTGTGTGCACAGATGTGTTTGTTTGTGTCTTTGTAGAGGAATCTCCAGTTCTAATATAGAGAATTCTAGATCACAAGTTAACCAGATTTAGTACTTCTACAAACCTAAAGCGAGACATTTCAGGTGAATAGGAAAAAATCTTGAATTTAGAGATATCAATTTGAAACTTCTTTAGTTTACTATTTGTTGTTTCCACATGAAAGGTTGTATGTTAAGACATCAAACTGACCAAAAAACTAAAAAATGTAAAAATATGAGTTGAGTTTTGCGTGACTGTCTCGCCTTGAGTTAGTGCTTCAACGAGGACTTAGAGAAAAAAGGAAGCGGACAGTGGCTGCTTTATATCTTTACTGAACACTAAAGGAGCAGAGAGGTTTTGTTCACATTGCTCCTGCTGGAGGCTCAGGACATTGACAGTATTGAAGAAGAGGTTACACACAAAAACACTCAATGTAAACACAGGTGCATATTAAAATAGGCATGTCTTTAGAGACTATTCTACTCTTATCTACGTTGCATGTTCTTAACTCAGCTGTTTACTGGCACTGCAGTTGTTTATGGAAAAAAGTTGGAATAGGCCAACAACGTCCCACAAAATGCGATTAGTAATGCATTAAAAACTATTGTAGCAAACTATCTAGTACTTATGTTTGAGAAGTTATTTAAAAAAACATGGATTAATAATCAGATGATGTTAGCTTATCTGTTATTGCCAAAGACAACTAAAGTGCATGCTGCATTCTCCACACTCAATCCTACTTGAGTTTATTTTCATACAACTTTGAGTCACATTAATGAGGATAAAGCAAAGGACACTGTCCCACAGTGTTTTGTGATCATTCGTCTTCTCAGGTTGGTAGTTGCTGTTGCTTTTGTGTTACCCTTTTCCCAGTGGTTTGCTGGTGCTCTCGTTCAGAAAACATGATCCACAAAGACCATGACTTAAAGGGACACTTGCTTGTTTTGACTATTCAATTATAATTCAGTATTCAGACAGTGCATGCATTTGGATCATAACATTATAGACTGCCTGTATATGCCTGTATATTTTTTTATATTAAAAAAAAAAGAGAACAAAAGAAAACAAAAAAACATGCATGCTAATGTTTTATAGCCATGCACTGATTTGAAAAAGGCTCTATGTAGTTGTACTTTCTTTAATCTTAGAAAATGTCTAATAAAACAAGGATTTTGGAAAATTGGCCCCCTGGTGACTGGGTAGAAAATAACACAAGAGCATTCAGAACATTTGGCACTTTTTTCAAACTGTTGTTTGTTTTTTTTTATATGAGGTTTTCAGTGTCGTTCAACTAGGAAACATCTGAGAAGGTTCACCCTGGGATTTAGAAAGATGTGGAATGTGTGTTTATGATGGCCCAAAAATCAAATACGTCCTCTGCATTGGGTCAGTAGCAGACAGTACAAGACCAACTTACAGTGACATGTGAACAGACATGACATTAATACACTTTAAGTGGACAAAGAAGTAGAAATAGTGGTTTATTTAAAATAGCATAACCCCATAAGAGGGCCTTTTTACATTGTACTCTTGGGCTGCAGCAGCATCAGTGATTTTAAGTCTGATGAATAAAAACAATGCAATTAAAACAATAAATATGACAATATTTAGACTAGTTACTTGCCAGAGGATGTATTTGAAGTCGTGGGCTATATTCTGTGTGCTGTGTAACTGCATGGGCACTTGTCATTGTCATCAATTAAAGGCAATCAACTTTAAAATCTATGTACTAACATGAGCTAACTGTGGCCAATTTCTTTTTTGGATTGATTTTACTCTAATTGTTGGCCAGTTCTGGTTCTAAAAAAAATATCCCTTTTTAATGACTAACTTAGACACTCTTTGGTTAGGAATAAGGTCCTGCTCTTTATTAGTTTCCCTGTGCCATTATGGGACATTATATCATCTGATTTGCATACAGATCGTCAAAAGGTTAATCAAGGCAAGAGGCCGTATTCTGTTCACAAGCTCATGTCAGGTTACATCCATTATATGAGCACATGTTAAATATTCAGTAACACTAAGACGTGTGTTTGAGATACTGTTACAAAAGCTCCTCTTGTGCTTACTGTATAATTGTCTATTTCTGTTTAAGTTAAGATAAGAATGCCTCTCCTTTAGAGGAAAGTCATAAGCAGCTATTTATTCAAGTTGTGTTACTTTAAAAAAAAAAAAAAAAAAAGGTGAATACTGTAATTTAATAATGATTGCATTACGTTTTGTCTATATTTACATTTAGTCAGTAGTCATAATACTAGCATAGCAAAACTGAACATAAGAAATTTGCTTTTGCAGGTGTCTACAAAAGTTGTGCCTGTGTTACACGTACATTAGTATAAGTTAAAAGCATAAATGTAAAAATGTTAATCCAAAACACAGATTATGTACAAACAAAGAAAAATGACATACAAGAGACCAAGGATAGTCAGCCATCGTGTGACGGTGTATGTATCTGCCATATGCTTAAGTGGTGTAGTTGACAGTGTTGCAATGGAAATCATCTTAATAAGAATGGAATAATGCAATGTGTGACTGAGGACTATATTGTTGGCTTTCCTTGTTACATGAGGTTTTAATAAAGTGCCTTTACAGTTGTGCAGAATTTAAATCCCAACTCTGCTTGTTTACATATTTCATTTTCATATTTACAAAAATAACACATGCCCGATATAGAATCAAATTCTCCAGGAGTTATGTTTGAACCAAATATTTGTAACTTTTGGATGGTGGACAGTGCTTCTCTGAAGCCATCACTTAGGTCCATGTCATATAGGACAATCCAAAGACACACATAACCTCACATGTAAATGGTGTAACAGGCCAGAATCTTGCCTAAATGAAGGTTTTTGCTCTGTCAAGTACAAGTTAGACTGAACACTGGAAGCATCAGATATCACCAGTGGCAATGGAAAACCAAGAGAATAAGTGTATCTAAATGACCCTTTGTAATGCCCCTCCATGGTCCCATTTCACATGCTCATTTTAATTCTAGACTAGACTGACATGGGTCAAGTAGAGTGGTGTGGACAGTACACTATATCCACTTTCTTATAGAGTAGGTTTATGGTAATATGAAAATAGCAATTTTCTGGCTAAAGTAATGATTATATCTGTTAGTATTTTTGGAGCTTCCTTTGAATGTACTGAATGACTTTTCAAATGCCAGGCTTAGGGAATAGAACCATCTACTATAATGAAGGAGAGAGCTCCCAAAGGGTCACTTAAGTCTGTTGTTAAAATACTGAATGTTTCTGTATTCTTCAAGTGTTATTTCTAAGACTTGTGTGTATATAATATGTACGTATGAGGCCTGTGTTTGCGTACTACTACAACTACTACTATTACTACTAGACTATGTCCGCCTCCACCACACACTGCTCCCTGTACTCCTTGACCAACTCCACGCCCAGAGTGTGCTGGCAGAAGTGGGCCATGCTCTCCCACAGCTGCGGCTCCAGGAACATCTGGCACATCACATGACCCTTCAGAGAGGAAGTATGCCTCTGGAGGTGACCCAGGAACTGCTGCCGCACCAGGCCCACGTCTTTGCCAAACATGTCGATGTTCAGGTAGTACCTGCACACACACAGAGTTTTTTTTTATAGAATGTCGGAGAGCCTTGGTTTGGTATTGGATTGTTGGGGATTCCATATAATAATAATAATAATAATAATAATAATAATAATAATAATAATAATAATAATAATAATAATAATAATAATAGCATTATTGTTATACGCAATTATTTCATTTACTAGGACAGCTTTGGAATTATTTCATTTACTTTGCAATAATTTCATTTACTAGGACAGCTTTGGTTACTTTTATGTAACCTGACTAGGCAAATGGAAAGACTTATTGGTGTCAGCAGCTGGGGGGTCAGAGTGGTCGCCCGCTTTCACCACTGATTCAATACAAATTCTGTTAATTGCACAGCCCAGTTGGCGAGTGATTGGCTTGTCACCCATCAATAATGGACATAGTGGCTTCATGTGAACTGGTACTTAACCTCTTAGGCAACACTTTTTATGTGAGAACCTTCCATAATATAATGTAACCACTGACACTTAAATATGGTGAAACTGGGATGTGAGTTACCAGTTGTCTCCTATGGGCACACTGAAGGGGAAGGTACACAGGCTGGCCACACTGGGGTTGCTCAGATCGTCCACCATCCAGTCAATGTCCTTCTTGAGCAGGATGGCCATGTTGCTGGACAGAAGCTTGAAGGGCTGCCAGTCCTGGATGATGGTGGCATTAGGCAGGATGGGCTGCATCAGGTCTGTACCCAGGAACAGGCGCTGGATTGTGGGATGGTCCAAGCGCAGAGGGCCCGCCCGCTGAGAGGAGTTGATCATAGGATAGTGCAGGTCTTCACCAACACCCAGCTCTGACAAACGCTGTTTCAGCTCCTCAGCCCTGAAGCGCACCAGTAGGATCCCCTGTGCAGATGGAGCAGACATCATGTAGCAACCATGTTGTCTTCCTATGACTATATTCAGCTCAAATGTCTATCATGTGGGATGTATATATGGTCACACTTGTATTTGAAGTCTATAGCGGCAGAGTCTCAGAGGCCTTGTGTGTTTTTTCTGTAAGCGGCATGTCTTAATATTGTCACGTGAGCTGCTGTGGTGACTAGGATAAAAACCTGCTTGGTGATGATGCGATACTTCTGGTAGTCTTTAGGCCCCAGCTGGTCATCCCGAGTCAGGCGGGTCACTTTCACTTCAGGGAATCTGGATTTGACCAGCTCCGAGCAGAAGCGCAGCAGGACTCCTGCCACCCCTTTGCCCCTCTCCTGAGGAGCCACTCGCAGGCCCTCTACCAGCACTGTCTCCCCTTCATCAATCACACATACGGACTCCAGGCCAATCTGCCACAGAGCGACAGATAAATAATTATGTCTCATACTCAGCTGTAAGAAATAATCAATTTCTTACTATACTACATTTAATCCATGTACAGAGGTAAAATCTAATCTCACAGAGTTCTCTGAAGTGCTGTCTATCTACTACTTTTATCTCTGCAGTTTGTTTTTAATCACTTTCAAACTTATCTTATGAGGTGATTTGGTACCAAAAGCTGTGCTGACCTGTACTTTTGAAGGCTAAGATAAATTTTGTTGATCCCAGTGGGGAAACTTTATGAACTTACGAACACTAAAATAATTGGATAATAGAGTCACCACTTCATCTCAAACCCCCTTGTACCCTGAACTATATCATCCATGGTCTTTTTGTGTCCTTCTCTGACAGGTAAGTCTCTGGCAAAGCTGTTCCTGAAGGTGATCACAAGGGTAAGCCTGTAAGGCTATCTGTCTGGTGTGGGTGACTCACCACTTTTCCATGCTTGCGGGCCAGGATGACAATGCGATTGGTCTCCTGCAGCCAGCTGGTGTATCGGGTGGGCAGGTAGTCCAGACCTCCATAGATGTCCTGGCTCATGGCCATGATGTCCTCAAAGTCCTCTTCTGTGGCTACAGTGAACTGTAGCCCAGCGTGAGACAGCGCCTCGGGCAGCTGCGGCATGCTCAGGCTCGTGTCAATCTTCATCTTTATCCAACTGATGGGATATAAAGCACAATGTGGTTATTACAGAAACTCTTTCTGGAGCACTGAGCGGGCTGCATGACCTACTCCATCACCTGCAAAACCTCTGTGTTTGACTCTTTACACGTTTGTCAATGGTTTGGCTCATGATTCAGAAAACTATATCCGTATGGAACACATGAATCATTTTCTTACATCAGGTGCACATATTTAATAGTTCATGTCACAAAGAGAGATCAAGAAACAGAAAACCAGTGTCAGATGTACAGTTGTGCGGTCACAATGGTCACAGTCATGATCCCTGTGTGGACACTGCTGTTAATACAAGTCTTTTTGGGCCTGGACAATCAAACACATTCAACAAAAAGTGGTGCTGTAATTTTCCTCATAGATTTTGATACTTAATACACAATGCATGTAATGTCAAATCACTAATACAGTATTACTGAGTTATGTGTGCAAATGACAAACAAATGTAGTGTCACTATGATACAAAATAACACATGTTTTAATACAGGCCATAACCATTAGACCATTAGATCCTCTTCAGTTTGGGCTCACTTACTAACTTGGGTAAAATGTAAACAAATATTATTTTTCAGTCATTGTATTTTAGGCATATGCTGCAGACCATTGCAATCAAATGCACAATAATACAAAAAGAAATACAAGATTTTGTCCCCTTCTTATTAAATAGTAAATTACAGTTTTAAGTAGTGTATGTGAGAACAGAAAAGGGAACATAAATGAAACCAAAAATAGTCCCCTGGCCCATTTCAAACCTCTGTTACCCCTCAGTGCGCACATGAAGTCTTATACACAGTTTGTATTGTACATGCCACTGGTCAGTGTTCCAACTGCCCTCTTAACTGCACTTTCTTTCAGTCAGACAGGAGAGTTAAACCTTATCAACATCTGGTCCTCGAACGTCTCATGTCTGACTAGAAGAAACCTTTAGAAAATGGGCTTTAGTGCTGCATTGGATAAGTCTTTCCAGACACATAGCATGTCAGAAATCAAAGCAAAACATGCAAAAAAACAACAACAAATGATTAGATGATAAATGTAAATAAAAAAAAAAAAAAGAATGAATGATGGCCGTGATAATACAATATACAATATGTAGTTTGGACTAACAGGCAGGAACCCTATCAATGTTAACAATGTAAAATTGCAATAATGGCCTTCCTCCATAGGACTTAATAAGAACTAACAAACATCACTCTCCTACAATTTGCACTATTGTACAGTTTTAAATATATTTTCAACATGAGGTAATGTCTGTACTAGTATATTGCTTTGAAACCATTGCTCTAGCTATTTTAAAGTGAAACTAAGACTATAGTGACATGTGCAATTAACAGTCCTACTGTGAAGAAATGTAGAGGACTGAAGACAGATCGATGTCAGCAGACGGCTCTGTGACAGTGGACAGACAATGATGCAAAATGATGTGAGAGAACTAAAGCAATGAGCCCACAATAACATGTGCTACAGAGGAGAGCTCCAAACCCTTCATGAAAACAAAAAAGTATACAAAAGACCTTTTGGTACAGATTCTCTGTAACACAGATATATACACTTCATTGACACTGGCATGGGGACAGTAGCATAGTGGCTAAGAACATGCTAACATGTGCTGTAAACCTGTCTTTAGGAGACATTTGGTGAACTCACATACCACAGTCAAACCAACCTGGTGTGCCATGCATATTGAGTGTCCTGTGGATTATGGGCGCACATTTAATAGAATTAGCCAGGGGGGCACAGAGAAATGCTCGACATGTCCCAATAATCTATGAGAGAGCCATGTGAGCATGGGGCCTTTGCAGTGAAAACACTGTCTGGTCGGCCAGACCTCACAGGGGCACTGGTACTTTTCCATTAGGCTTTGGGGCTGGTGCAGGCCTGCCAGCCCACTCGGCTGCTGCCAATGAGAGCTATGCTACTTTGTTTTCGACTTGTCCTCTCTCACACATCCATCCATTCATTCATTCTTCTTCCTTCCTCTCTTCAGCTGGCAGCGCACTCCAAACACGCTGGAATCTGGCACATTTGTAAAGACGGTTCAGATGCATCAGACACAGCAGCGGCCAACGGCTTTGGGGATTTCCACAGGTTGGTTGGAAACTTTTATCTGCCCTGTGCAAGTCAGAGAACCGGATTGTGAGAGTCTTTTGGTCCCACAGCTAGGCGTCCATGGAACAGGCTGCCCTGCATATCTAAGTGCAGTGAATGAGACAGGCTTGAGTTTAGTGTAACAGCCACCAGCTGCATGCACCTGTCAAGCCTGTTGAAGTGTGCTGCCAGCTCTGCCCTGTCTGCCACAGACACCCAGCATAGTGTAAAGAAGAGATGTGGAGCAGCAGGTAAAAGGAACACACCATGTCCTCAGCAGCACCTCCCCGCTGGTCATGTGGCGCCGACACCAAATTCATTCATGTCTCTGGGGCGGATGGTCAGGTCCATGGCTTCGTGCCTGTGGGCTCCAGGCTGATGCAAACACATTAGCATTGAACTGGTCCGGCCTATACATGAGACAAACCATTGACACAGAGGCACCAGAAAATGATTAGTTGGTAAATATCCAAAAATCATTCTGTGCTTGTTGCCACATAATGACATGAAAGCTGATCACTCAGTGTGCTTTGGGCTTTTTGCATTTAGGAACATACTCACATGGGTACCGATGAGACCTTGTAACATGGTTTACAGTCATTACACACACCTTAGGCATACATGAAGCTGGTATCCATCACAGTCACTGGAGGAGCACTGATGTTCAAGGCAAGATAGGGAAAAGTCATTTGGATTTTAGCACAACATTTTTTCAGGAAAAACCCATTTCATACAGTCAATGAGGCCATTATGTTGTTTACTTGGCTGAAGAGATATTAACGGATCTAAATGATTTCTTAAACCAATTGGGTATTATAATAAACATAATCACACAAAATAAAATACATAAACTTTGTCTTGTTTTTAACAGAACATTTCTGTAAGTTGTAGAAATATAACACCCAGTAATTGAGGCATATTTTAAAAGATGGTGGCCATGGCCCAGTGAACGTGCAAGGTCATCTGCTGGAGAATTGGTTGTGTCTGTCTGTTTTTCCCAAGCCAACAGTAGAATACATCTATTTCACATTTGCCATTTGCTAATATCATTCTAGAATAGTTTCAGCTATCTTATTACCTAGTGAAGAACAAGGCAAAAATATTTTGACACTCAAGTGTATCAATTTCATAATAAGTACTGATTTGAAAGCAGAAAAGACTGGAGGACTTGCAGAAAATAAAACACATTGTATTCTAAAACACATCAAATTATGTTGTTAGGTTACTTTTAGTCTACAGTCATAATAACCAATGACAATTATCATTTTACAGCTGCCATAAATTACTTTAGGCTTTGATGTTAAATTTGTGATGACTTCTGTCAAGACAAATTTTAATTTTGGCCAGCTCAACCTCTTGACCTCTTAACCCACAAGCATGTTATATTTAAGCTGTATTTGGAAGAAAATAACACAGGGTGATATCAAGTAACATGATATGATGTCTACAATGAGTAGCTATTCTAATGGTTAGCAGGGTAACCTAAGGTCCTAACAGGCTGTCTTGGGTGGCCTTGTATGTATAGCTGGTGGTGGGGGTGGGGCAAGTGGAGGAGGGGAGAATTTATATATGTCATCTGTTGCAGTACAATGATGGAGCAAAGGTAAATACAAAGTACAGACACACCACAGCACCATTTATTAATATGCATTATTAGTATTATATTAATAGTCATCATAATATGTGACTTTAAAGTATATAAGACTATAGAAGACTATGCAACAACTCCGAGTAGGAGCATCTTTTTTATTTGTTTTTTACAAAAGACTTAAGTATTTGAAATTGTTTGTTAAAGAGGCCTTCTTGACAAAAACAAGACCTTCAAACTGACTTTTCAGCTGACCATTGCAGATTTTTATGAACATTCCATATATTTTTAATCTCACTGCTTTTGCGTCTGGTTTAGTGGCGGCATATACATATGATTCTATAGCTGCATTCTTAGGACGAGTAAATGTTTGTTTTTTTAATGCTCCTACTCTATCCTATGTCCATCTGTCCAGTCCTTTCGTCTGAACATCCCGGCCCCCTCCTCATAGCAAGCCCCCACCCCCTCTCTATTTTGGGTCCTCTGCTGGAGCCCTCTGCACTGCAGCAGCAGCCCTGCACCTCCAGGACTCCTAACACTGCACAAATGTGAGTGTGTTTGTGAATTCACCGTGTGCTGAGCACATAACGTAAATCTGCTTCTTTAATCAATGGTGGGAGATAACCCAGCAGGCTCTTATGTAAGAATATCAGAGTGGTCACAGCCTGATCCACACTGATATCACTGAAATGAGGGCTAGAGCCATCCTGTGCTCTTCATTGTATACATTTTACGTACACTTATAGTACATCAAGTTATTATAGAATGTTTGTTATACCTTAATGTAACTTTTAAAATATCTTTTATAACACAAAGTATATGTCAGACAATTCCCATTTTGGTTTAGTTTTTTGGTGATGAGGATAAACTGTATTTATTGCAAATATTCAGAGAAAGGAAGCGTTTGTTAACAACTAAACCTCTATTTTTCTTACTTTTTCTGATGATAGCCATTTTGTATTGTGTCCATCTGCCTCACACCCTCACCTAATTATTTGTAAAAACAATCAAAAGCTTATGTAACTCAAATTGCAAACTGACTCTCTCTCCAGTGGATAATGCCATGATGACTCTTATTCATAGTAACAGTCCTGATCCAGGGCTGATATTGAGAACATATTGAGGACGCACAGCCCCTAGCGCCTCGAGCAGGTCAGCAGATATATCTGAAAATACACAACAGCTGCACGTCTCACCTGCACACAACCTGCTCTCTCCACAAAGACCCGCCCAGCATAGTCAAGTTTATGACCAATACAAGAGAGGCACAGCAAGAATATGTAACAACTTTAAAGTGAAACTCTCAACACCACCTTCTCATAGTGTTCTGTAGACTATTTGTTATGTGATCCAATATATTTTCAGTTCAGCATAAGGTAAAATGTAAATTTATAAGGTACCCTTCAAAACTCTCTGCATTTGTGGACCAATGACCTACACGAAGAACAACCTGCTTTACTGAAAATCATATAGACTGGCTGGATTCAGTCCTCTTTACTGGATGGCCTAGGCAAATTGCAGTAAATACAACTAGGCCTAAAAAATTATTAGCATTTTTTTTTTCCAGCTTTTATTCTAATCCATAGCGCATTTATTTTTCTCTTTTATGGCACAAGAAGCAAAGAGAACATATCAGTGAATTTGGGATTTTCTATGATTTGCAAATTAGATGAATTTTTTGCAAGGTTAAGCATGCAAAAATGCTACTGCGGCTTTTATTTGTGTGTGACAAAGGCAATGGGGCAGAACAGAAATGAATTATAGATCTGCAGCCTTTATTACCATGGCCTAAATTTTCAAACGGGATCACCGCGCCATCTGACATCTACCGCAAGGGCGACTGACAGGAACTGAATCTGGACTGTCAAAGGGGGATCCAGCTGGGCTATTCATCCTCGGCGTGTCGTCATAAGTCAACATCTACCGTCTATCCATCCAACACGCGAGAAAAAAAACTATAAGGCCTAAATATTTCTCTTACACCAGTTGACAAGCTACTGGTCAACACAACGTCAATGCGGGTAAGATTTGAACAAAGATACATCGCCGGTGCGTCACAAGAACTGGCCCCCGATCGGTCACACGGTTTGCTGGTAATTTTCCTCCCGTTATCTAACCGCAGCGGCGCACCGGGACCGGCTGTGCCCGCTCTGCCGCAACTCTTACCGCAGGAAGGGAGGGGGTAGCCGTGTCCTTGCAGTGTCCGGAGAATGGAAGTAAGTAGGCAAGAAGATGGAGGTGATGGACGGTGCCTTGCTGGATGCAGCTGTTTCTTCTGTCGGTGATGGTGGTGGAGGTAGCTGGAGAATGAATGGATAAAAGGCAGAGAGAGGAGAGAGAGTGAGACCTCGTTTGGAACGGGAACGAGAGACGTGCGCCCCTGAAGCACCGCCCACTCCCAGTGCAACAACGTCAAGTGTCCGTACTGGATTGACTGGCGCAGAGGACGAACAGAAATGGTCCCCTCCCCCTCCCATAGGCTCTGCATCCCTCCCGGTGGCTCTGCGCTTTGTACCCGGGACACATGGACTCGCATGTGTTTGATATGCAGAAGGGGAGGGGGGCCGTGGATTCATTGGCGCGGTCTAGTCGTGCATGGGTGAATTACAAGCTCACTCTAAATCTTGTTTTTTTTTTCCAGGCTGTTCCGGACAGTCACACGGGACAGGTTCTTTGTAAAGTGGCTTGGAGATGTCACATTCTTTTATTTCTTTTAAGGGGAAGTAAGCCTCTTAATGGTGAATAGAAGGCCTACATGCATTGCAGTTTCCATGGCATTAGGCAGGTGCTCATTACGCACATTATTGAAAACCAACAATAGGCTCTTGATTAGTGTAGGTATGCGTGCTCATGAAATCTGCAATTCACAAAACCTTCAGTAGTTTAAATACCGATTTATTTTCAGCACCAAGGACAGCATTCATAATGGCGCAGCCGACATGCCTACAGGAATCCTTTCATTTAAATATAAAAGAAGGCAATTTTTCTGTCATTTTCACAAGATCTGCCGAAAATAGGCTGTTTATGTGAAAATTAAATAGTTGCCACCACAATGGCTTACTGAAAAAAGACATTTCACAATCATTTTATTTTTATGCACCCCTGCTCACCTGATATGCATTGAGGCATACTAATACTAGATCTTTGCATTTTGCAGTGCAGCTAAATAAGCTTAGTTCCTCATGCAATTATAGAATAATAATGCATGTATGCTGCTTAGATACATACTACTACAAGTCACAAGAGCTAGGAAGATGCTTAAAGGAACAGGTATTACCTGGAAGGCTTGTGTGCTGCCCCATAATGTTGCCACCATCCTCACCTACCTGCTTGTAATTTGCAAGTGTGAACCTAACACTATCAGAGCTAAAATAGACAGCTTCCCTCCATAACAATGGGTTCTCACAGCATTTCCTGCAATTGCCGTTTAACATCAAATGATTTCTACAATGTGTAGTTGCATTTTGTCTATGTACCAGCCCATCTATATTTATTTTTGAGACCTGCTGAAAAGGCTGAGGGGTTTATCTTTAAAATGTTTATAATTTCAGCAAATAAACATCCACAAATAAAAACAGGGGGAAAAAACTATCAATTCAATTGTTTATGTTGAACAAAATTCACCACAAATCTGAAAATCTCTGCAGAATCCTTTTTTTTAGTCTTTCAGTAAACTAATACTTTTACTTCAGCAGATTTTTTTTTTCATGTGATACTTTGACTTGAGTTTGTTTTTTTGTTTTGTTTTTTGTTTTGTTTTGGGTTTTTGCTCCAATATCTGTACTTTTACTTAAGTAACACAACTGAGTACCTCTTCTACCACTGGCCCAGATTAACATTAAAATAAGGGAGATGTAAACCAACAGCCATCCCTTTGGCCTAAATGGATTGACACAGTACATGGAGATATTGAGTCAGACTGAATAGCAATAAATAACAAGCTTTTAATAACAGTACCACGTGTGAGTTATTGACTTGAACAATGTGTAGGTCCATCTGGTGAGTCAATATTTCATAGGTCTCCATGGTGTAACACCATTTCAGTTGTGTCATGGAAATTATCTCTTATATTTCTAATAGTGTTAAAGGTAAAACGTGCACAAGAAGACACACTCAAGTTGTCTAGTCAGCCAAGTCAAGCTGCAATATTATCACAGCTGACTTTCATTTTAGAATTAGAAATAAGACATGCATGATTCAGCATTGAACATCAACGAGACATCCTGCCCGCAATGCCAAATTGTTATGGAAATTATCTGTAAAATAATACCAAAACATACAAGAAGACTGTCTATGTTGGTTTAGTACATTTGTACCGGTGAACAAATGGTCCCACTCCTGACAGACAGAGTTTCTGCTGCCTGGGGCCCAGAGCAATGGGGTAAGAACACTCAAATACTGTCCAAGCACTTCCCTACAATTTGCATTTAGGTCAGTCTGGCTGTCCATTTGGCCTTCTTAGCTCAGAGAGGTAACACCTTTACATTAGCATTTGAGTACACGTAAGGATGATCAAACAATAGACGCTTAAGCTTTAGGCCTTAAACTTCAGCAGTTCCTTTCTTTGAACTAATATGCTTGTTGCTGCTCCCATTGTTGACTATGTGATTTGGCCAATTATTCATGTGTCATCTTAGACATTTCACCTAAGTTAAATTTCTCTCAGGGCATCCGCTGTCCTTCGACCCTCCTTCTCAGCAAGGAAAACTCCACAAAAACCTTTCTGTTGGGGAAAAAAGAGAAACTTTGTGGAGAACCACAGTGAAGAAGAGATCCACTCCCATGGACAGACAGGCTGATGTTGAATTCCTGTTTGTTCCTGGCACCTCAGAGCAGCTTGCACATTCAGCTTGCTTTTTTTCTTTTTCTTTTTTTTTTTCGTAGCTCCGTGGGTATGTTCTGGTGATATTCCACTTTAGGAACCTTATGGCTGTAGTTTATTCAGGTTGCCCGGTCATCCACGTCCATGCCTTCTTTAGTGTCTACATCTGTAAGGTGCATATCAATGGTTCAGTTGGTCACACTACAGGACCACTGAGAGTCCTGGTACCTCTTTCTTTGACCTGTAATAAAAAAAAAAAAAAAAAAAAAAAAACAGAAGCTAAGTTTAAAAAAAAAGAAATCTTATTGACAGAATTAACTTGTGTGCAAGTGACCTTCTAGCCGCTTCAGGATCCTGATGTATTGTTCAAGACTACTACATTTCCTTAGAAGCTTCATCACTCCTATGCTAGGATAAGAATAGAAGTTTGCGGAAAACATAGATTGTTATGTGAATAGCACCAGACTGTGCATACTGTTTCCAGTAGTTTGTTGTCAGGGCCCTTGTTAATTAGTTGTAGTGCGATTCATTCATAGGTTCACATCATGTTGATGTGAACCTATGAATTAATGAAAAATTATATCCAGCCTCCACACATCCTATAATAAAGAAGTTACAGCAGCTTGCAAAAGCATTCATCCCCCTGGAACTTTTTCACATATTGTCACATCACAACCACAAATTTAAATACATTTTCTTAGCACTTTATGTGAACGAGCCACACAAAATGGCACACAAGTGTGAAGTGGAAAGAAATATTTTACAAGATTCCATTTAAAAAAAAATAAAAATCTTAAAAGTGCAGCATGCAAAAGTATTCAGCCCCCTCTTTTTTGAATGCAACCAATTGCTTTTAGAAGTTGCCTGATGATTTTGGAAAGATTGAATGTTGACCTAATGACTAAAAAGAGTCCACCTGTGTGTAATCTTGTCTCAGTATGACTGCAGCTGTGCTGTGAAGGCCAAAGAAGTTTGTTAAGAGAGTGAGCAAACCACAAAATTAAGTAAAATGAGCACACCAAGCAGGTCAGAGAAAAAGTTGTTGTGAAGTTTAAAGTGGGGCTTGAATCTAAAAGAATTTCCCAAGCGCTGAACATCTCAAGGAGCACTGTTCAATCCATCATCCAGAAATGGAAAGAGTATGGCACAACTGCAAACCTACCCAGACATGGCCACCCACCTAAACTTACAGAACGAACAAGAGCACTCATCAGAGATGCAGGCAGGAGGCCTATGGTGACTCTAGAAGAGCTGCACAGATCCACAGCTCAGGTGGGGGAATCTGTTCATAGGACAACTATTAGTCGTGCATTACACAAATCTGGTCTTTATGGAAGAGTGGCAAGAAGAAAGCCATTGTTGAAAATCATCCGTAACAAGATTCCTTTACAGTTTGCTAGAAGTCATTTGGAGGACACGGCAAACATGTGGCAGAAGATGCTCTGGTCTGATGAGACCAAAATCTAACTTTTTGGCCTCAAAGCAAAACGCTACGTGTGGAGGAAAACAAACACTGCACATCACTCTGAACACACCATCCCCACAGTCAAACACGGTGGTGGCAGCATCATGAGGTTCTTTTCTTCAGCTGGAACAGGGAAGCTGGTCAGAGTTGATGGGAAGATGGATGGAGCTAAATACAGGGCAATTTTGGAAGAAAACCTGTAGGAGTCTGCAAAAGACTTGTGACTGGACAACGAACCTAAACATAAAGCTAAAGCGACAATGGAATGGTTTAAAACAAAACATTTTCATGTTTTAGTATTGCCCAGTCAATGTCTGGATCCAATTGAGAATCTGTGGCAAGATCTGAAAACTGCAGTTCACAAACGGTTTCCATCAAATCTGTCTGTGACAGCCCCAACAGAGGTTTCAGTCCCAGCAGCACCCCTATCACCTCCCCTGCCCACAGACCAGCCCTGGGTCCCCTTCGCTGCCTCTACTCCCTTTTGGGATCTCCTCACTCTTCTTTTTCTCCCCACCTTCACCCATGGCCCTTCCCAACCATCTAGAAAGCCTCATCAGATCAGGAATTAAGATGACTCCACTCACACCTAATATAGTGCGTTCAAGAGTTCTGGCATCAACTATGCTGCACTCTTCCCCTTACCCACCTATGCCTCCTTGTTTTTCATCCACGCTCCCCCCCGCTCTACTTCCTCAGCAGTCACTTGGTCCCTCACCCAAACTCCCCCCTGCTCACCCTTCCCTGCCTTCCCCCAGAGGTATTATCACCAAGAGCTAGGACACACAGCTCTTGGTGAAGAGCTATATCTACAGTTACACGACGTAGACTGATTAGCAGAAGGACAGTTCGGCTGTCCAATCAGAGAAATTTAGTTCACCTTCACTGTAAGAAGATAACATCCAGTCCTACTAAAACTAAAACTTGCTGTGCTCAATGTCAGACCTTTATGTAACAAGTCATTTTTAATTAATGATTTTATCTCTTCTTTTAATCTTGATTTTATGTTTTTAACGAAACATGGCTCGACAAAAACACAGGTAACGCAGTTCTAGTGGAATCAACTCCACCCAACTTCAAATTTGAATCTGAAACATGAGTAAACAAAAAGGGTGGAGGCCTTTTCAGAGACAATTTGGTCACTCACAGGTTGTCATTTGGGGTGTTTTCATCTTTTGAGTATGTTTCCTTTAAAATGGAGCTAAAACAATCCCCCTCCATACTCTACTTAGTCATATACAAACCTCCCCAGCACTGTCTGAGTTTTATTGATGATTTTACTAAAATGCTTTCAGTCGTATGCACTGACTTTGATGGTTTGGTCATTACAGGTGATTTTAATGTACATGTGGATAATGTGTTTGACAAAAACGCTAAAGAGCTCAGCTCTGTTCTTGAAACCTTTGGTCTGACTCAGCATGTCAGCAAGCCCACCCACAACAGAGGACACACGCTGGACCTGCTCATTACAAAAGGAGTAAATGTTTCAAACGTTAATGTGGTGGATGTTGCTCTGTCTCATCATTTTGGTGTCTTTTTCGATCAGTCTGGTATTCTCAAACCAGCAGCTGGTCCTGCAGTTGTTCAAAGTAGACGCATAAATGATAACACAGGTGCACTGTTCATGGAAATGATACACTTTGAAAATGCCTCATGTTCTAATGTTGATGATTTGTTGAACTCAGTGACTTCGAGTGTTTTGAATGTTCTCGACATCATTGCCCTGATGAAGGTTAAAATGATTAAAGATAAGCAGAAAGTGCCATGGAGGAATGATGATTTGGTCAGGACACAGAAATAGGAGTGCCGGAGGGCCGAACAGGAATGGCGCAAGTCACAGCTTCGGGTTCATTATGAAATTTACAAAGAAAAGATGCACATGTACAGCCAGAGTTTATGTAGAACAAGGGTGAGGTATTTTTATGTAGAACAAGGGTGAGGTATTTTTCTGACATTATTGGAAGTTGTAGTAACAACTCTCGTTTCCTGTTTGAAAAAGTAAACAGATTAACAAACTCCCCAGTTCCACTGCCATTAGAAATAATTTCCACATCTAAGTGCAATGAGTTTGTAGTATTCTTTAATGACAAGGTTCAGGGCATTAAAAATACCATCAATTCTGTGACGCAAATAGCAACCCAGCACCCACCTAGACACTTAACTGACTCACTTTGCACCTCTAACTGACAAAACTGTCACCAAGAGATTGTCACCAGTCTGAGTTCATCTACATTTTCTACATTTTAGACCCCACCACAGCACTGAGACTGCTCTTATCAAGGTGACAAATGACATCCGCTTGAACGCTGATACAGGCAAAGTCTCAATCGTGATCCTGTTAGATATGAGTGCTGCTTTTGACACTGTGGATCATGGGATCCTCTTACAGAGACAAGAGGACTGGTTGGGCATCTCTGGTATGGCACTAAATTGGTTGAAGTCCTATCTAGAAAACAGGGAGTACTTTATTGAAATTGGAAATTGTGTCTCAGATAAAATGTCCCTGACCTGTGGGGTGTTCCAGGTGTCAATCTTGGGACCCTTGTTGTTTAATCTCTACATGCTGCCGTTAGGCCAGTTAATATGCAGCAATAATGTGTCCTACCACAACTATGCAGATGACACTCAGATCTAGAAGGCACCTCCAGTCTCTCTCTATAACCTTCAAATCACACTAAAAATCTAGGGGTAATATTTGGACTCAAACTTGAATTTCAACAGCCACATCAAATCTGTAGAAAAGACTTTAAAGCAGCTCTGCTTGTGTAAAAGTCTCTCCATGGCTTAGTACTAATGTACATCCCTGAAATGTTAGTGCCATATGACCCATCTCACACTCTGAGGACTTCAGGGACAGGCCTCCTGCTGGTGCCTAGAGTCAGGACTAAACATGGGGAATCAGCAGTTCAGTTTTCTGCAGCTAAAACCTGGAGCAGTCTTCCTGAAGATGTGAAAAAGGCCTCTACTTTGACAATGTTTAAGTCCAGGCTCAAAACAGTTCTGTTTAGCTGTGCATATGACTGAAAGGCTTTTATTCTGCATTCTTCTGTTTTAATGTTAATTTTATGATGATTATTTGTGATTATTTATGTTTTGATTTGTGTGATTTTAATGATTAATGTGATTTTAATGTGATCATTTTTGTTATGATTTGTGTGATTTTAATGGCCTTTTACTGTAAAGCACTTTGAATTCTTTGTGTACGATTCTGCTGTACAAATGAACTTGCCTTGCCTTGCCTTGAGGTACTTTTAAGATAAATAACTATGCTTAGCTATTATACATAACCACTGCCATAGTTTCTTATTGTAATGCTATAGTTGAGTATTGTATCAGTACTCATGTGAAGACAAGGACTTGATTACAGTTGTGTGATGCAGGTATATGATAGGAAATGTACAAGATATTCTACATCTATCTATACATCTAATCAAATAACTAAGCAGGGCAATGATTTATTGATAGGCATGTACTGACTCATGATTCGTCACCCTGGTTAAGCCAGCAAAATATGTGTCAGCAATCGGAGCAAGAGACAACAAGGATGCTCGTCACAGTCTGATAAGACTGTGCAACGTGCTTAGAGGCATGCCTGGCCTGTGCACCAACGAAGAGGTATTAAGCCTAAACCATGGTTGCCTCCCACTATAGTATGCATATAAAAACTAATTGTATAGGTATAAACATTCAGTCTCTACCTGGGAATGTCAGTTGTGCAGACTCTGTGTACAAGTATTGCTCCTCACTGGTTGATGAAGTAAATTCTTCTTTGAATTTCATCTCTGGGTCAAGGTTAATCATTGTCTTAGCAGAAACTAATGAACACAAGAGGAAAAGGCTGAATTCCTCAACAGTACCAACACAAATCATAACTCTTACTCACCAACAGTGACAGTGTTCTTCCCATGCAAAGATGTCAGCACTGAGTCTGCTCTGTCTAATAAAGGAGTTATTAAAGAAGACGCTTGTACGTGTCATTAAGGGTGGTCTGCTTGTCTTTTCCTCTACACCTCTATGGTTGTGTTTTGAAATATTTAAAAAACACTTCTTTCTAATTTTCTTAATATTCTGCCTCGAAAAGGTAGAACTTGCACAAGAAGACACACTCAAGTTGTTTAGTTGGTCAAGTCAAGTTGCAATATTATCACAGCTGGCTTTCACAAGGCCTTCATGTAATTTTTCCTTCACTCAATCGGTCGACAGCTGCCCTGGGGCAGACTGACAGAAGCAAGGCTGCCACGTTGTCATTGGCTCCTTGGCCCCCACACACCACATTCATACTAGGTAATGTGAGTGAAGTGCCTTGCCTAAGGAGACAACAAGAATTTTTCCACTGACAGCCCACTGTGGCACCTGAGATTTCCAGCAGTCTCCCATCCAAATACTAACAAGGCCTGGACCTGCTTTGCTTCTGAGATGAGACAAGATCAGGCTTTGACAAGGAGGTTTGGCCATGAGCAATAGCCCAATGTAAAGAGTTCCATGTACTAGTCATCTGCATCTTCTAAAATCTGCTACATCTTGTGTCAAATTAGTTTTCCCAAACCAGAAAATATTGTCCCAAATCTATGGGTGCCCAAGTTGCCCATAATTTTCATACTAGTCCAATTATGCACCAGGTTAAATGATTTCAATCATGATTACTCAAACACATATTGTCTTTTACAATATACATATTTTGAGCCAAACAAAAATGTAAATATCAGCTTCAAAATAAAGTGCATAAAAAATCTGGCTTGGTCTCAGCAACAGCTTTATCACATTGTTTCTTTAATAACCAATATTGACAATTTTTGCATTCTATTAACTGCAACATGCAATTGTGACTCATAAACACGAACAGAATCCAAAGTCAAATGTTATAGTAATAGCAACTGTCAGGCTTATTTTCCAGTTACAGGACTATCATACTGAAATCATAATGCAAATATTCACTAGGTGCTTCAAAAAAATCTATCCATATTTGTCAAATCATTCAGGAGTTTATGTTGTTGTCATTCAGAATGGAACCTTCTGTGGTAAGGAAAAAGTCAAAAAAGACCTCCATGCACTAAACCACAACAGTAAAGCATCAATCAACAACGTTAAGCTTTCTATATATCTTTTTTGTTTTTAGAAAAATCTTGATGCTGGTTTTGGTTTGTTCCTTACAAAACAACAGGGGGAAAAATGCAGCAGTATGCTATTGAAGAATTTATGTAATTTCTGTATAGACCAAAAAGCAAGAAAAGGAGAAACAGGCAATTGCAATTTTCCTTTATTCATTATACAATTGTACAATGTACAATTTTGTACAGTTTTGTAAGTGTTGGCACTGGCAGCTGCTTAAATGAGCCAAATCAGAACCAGAATACATTTTATTGCATGAATTATAGCATACCCACCTATCCTAATTCTATGGCTCATTCTAATACCCTGGCTTTTAAATCCTTGATCATATATAGAAGAACATGGAGTTGTAGCCTGTTATGTACTCAGTTAATAGGAAATGTGTAGGGTAGCTGTAGACCATCAAGTCTTTTCCCATTTCATAATGAAAACACACACACTTTTGTGTAACAACATGCAGGCTAGATATGAAAAAAAAAACAAAAAAACAAAAAAACCCCAAAAAACATCATGATTTAAACTTCCAAATAAAGGTCTTACTTACTGGACACAGCTATACAATATACCGTGCATATTGTAGGACTGAGACTTAAAGCAAAAGCACGTTACAAATCTATTACTAGGCTATATGAAAAGTTACGTGTGAGAAATACTGCCCTCTGCTGGCTAAGAAATATGCACAAAAGAAAATAACGCGAATAAAAATCGAACCTTTGTGTCTGATGTGCACACACAGAAATAAAATGTACAGTCGTTGAGATTATTAAGGGAGGTATAAGGCAAAATTTTGTTAGACTATTGATTACTTTTTGTCTTGCAATAGGGAGGATAGTTTCTCTCCCTGTTGTTTCTCTTTATTTGTATTTTATATTCATTGGTCAGTTTCTGGAGGCCTAAACTACTTTCTGCAAAGCAAATAGCATATTTTTGATATTGTGATATTTTTGTGTGAATTACATTACAACACAGTAGAACTATTTTTGAAAAGTTTTGAAAATATTTCCTAAATAAATGAATACACATGCATACCCTAAAATAAAGCAATTTGAATCGAATGGGCGTATTCACTGCCTACACTCGCCTTTTATGGCTGTAAAACTTCACTTCCCAGTGCACATTGCGGGATCCAATTTGACAAGCAGCCAATCCGCGCCATGACAGTGTGACACGTGATACAGAGCGAGTTCCGACTGTGGCTTGGGGGAAACAGATCGACATTCAGCCACGGGAGAAACGCACTTTGCGGGTAAGTAAACGCGCCCAGCCTCGGTGTAGGCCTCTGATCGGCCCAGAAATGCCTTTCGCAGAATATTAACCACGGTTTGTGCGGACTGCGGAGAATTTCTAGCTTTTATTTCGGCCATAATAAGCTGTCGTTCTGTGCTAGGCCTCCGCTATTTCCTGGTGCAACTCCACAGCTGTGCCCACTGGAATAGCCAAGTTGGAAAAGTTCAGTTAGGGGTTTTAAACGGGCCGCAGTTCTTTGGTGCTTTGTTTCTAATGGTTAATCTGAGCCGAACGTGTCGGGTTAAGACTGCATCGATGTCGATCGAGAAGCAGAACACACTCATGTTGATCTGTTGTGACAACTTCGACCGCCAACTTCACTATTCACCATAGACCTTTCCATTCCGAACGAGCGCACTGTGCCACTTTATAGTAGCACTGTAGCCGTAACTGTGTCCTTGCTGGTCATTTTGGTTTCATTACACAACGCTTTCGCTATTTACCCCATTCTAATAGTATTGCCTAACATGTAAAATTCCCTCTGGTAAAGTGAAAGTGGTGCTTGGTTCCAATATCTGGTGCCATTGTAATGCTCCTGCCACTATAATCTGCTCTGAATGTCTGTGGGCTACATGAAGTAGGCTCCTCCTGGGTAAAAAGGACTATATTGATTTACATATACATTAATTTGAGCTGCTGTGCATTGGCAGTAATACACGTCATAATGTTATGAGGCCAGGTGTGCTGTTGCAGATAATATATTTTGGGAGGAGCAACAGGATATTTTATTGTTGACTTTTCTTGTACAAACATACAGTGCTTTGGAACTTAGGTCTGAAAGTTATATAGGCCTACGATTAATTCAATGAATGTTTTTGATATCCTAGCTATTTTGTTTCTTGTGGCACAATGATGACACAAAGTCCAGACGGAGTTGGACCTCCAACCACATGGCGTTTATGACAGACTAGTGTAGAGTTAAATATATTTGATGGTTTACCGTGTACACTTTTTCCTATAATAATAAGGCTTTTCTATGTCTATGCTATCTTTTATTTTTCTTCTCTTCTTTGCAAAACACTCATAACACTTACTCATAACAAAGCTCCTATTAAAATAAATGTGAGGGTATCACTGTTGCTCTTGAGTTAAGTGTTAAGACAAGTTCTAACACATTCAGTTTGAGGCACATCATTTTTTGAACAGGGCTAAATGGTGTATTCACATGTATCTGCAAACAGCGTTTTACCTTGGTCTGTTATCAGCCCGATGTGATTTGTGTATTTGCTGTGCTGTGAAGTCATGTGTCATGTCTTGGCTATGGTTCAAGTATCAAACAAAAATGAATAACTTAAAAATTATACTTAGTATAGGGCTGTGCAACTAGTCAAATTATACAGATTCAGTCATTTCTAATTGTCAGTGATCAACTTAGGTCTTTTTAATGGAGAGGTGTACAGCCAGGCCTCTCTTAGTAGGATCATGTGGCTTGGAACAGAATTAAGACTTTGAAAGAAATGTGAAAAATCTGTATTTAAATTGTATTTGTTTTTTCACAATAAATAAATAATTGACATATAATTGAATAAAAACTTTTGCCTTATGTGTGATTATTTGCTTATAACTGCTTATAATCACACATTAGGCAGGTCATAATGCCTACCATTATTTAATAAATTAAACTACAGTTTTGTATATTAGATATTCAGATGTAAAATATCTCCAAAACAACAACTGATTAACAATTTGTCAGTATATCCAATGGTGGATGAAGTACTCAATTTTGCTTATTTAAATAAAAGTCCAGATACAGAGCTAAAATGTTACTCAAGTAAAAGTATCACATTTCAAAATGTACTTTAAGAGTAAAAAGTAAAAGTATTTCACTCAAGTGTTTTTAATTTTATTGTTAAATGCAGTGTTATTGATTTTTTTTTTTAAATATACAGATTTTGGTCATTAGTAACAATACAAATCAATTTCTTAATTTTTCAAATAAATTTTGTGTATTTATTTTTGTTTGCTTAAAGCCAAAGCTTGAGCTCAAAAACTTTAGGATGTTACCATAAACATGAGAAAAATAAACCCTCGTATCATATGAAAAGCACAAAAATGTGGTTGAAGAGAAAGTACATATACCTGCTCTCAAATATAGTGAAGTAAAAGTAAAAAGCGTTCACTGTAAAATGTACTTAAGTAAAAAATCTTCTCAGAGTACTTTACAACTTTTACTTTGTAACCTTCCACCACTGAATATACCCCCCACCATTTATATTTCACATTATATTTTTATGATAAGTTGTCTCATGAATGATAATGACGTTATATGGTTTTACTAGCAGTAATGTCTTTCCTTGTTCTGTTGTGGTTAATGGGGCTATAATTTGCTTGATCCAGCTTTGACCCCTGAGTGCCTTATACTTGTGCTATCTTTTCCAGCCACTGTGTGTCTGATGACAGCATGTGAGCAGCAGGAGGAGGAGAGATGTAGCCAGGTGTTAGGAAGTGGTCCAGGCCAAAATCACACTTGTTTTGGATGTTTTTCGCACATTTGTTTTTCAGATTCTGTGGCTGATGTTTTCATTTTGGATCAAGCAAAATGCAGTTAATTTGAAATTCTGTCTAGTTTTTATTTTTCTTTTAGAGGGAGAGTTTTTTATGGTGTAGTACAAAGATTTACTGTGTTGATTTTATTTGCTTGTTAATGAGTAGAGATGGGCAGATTATGATTAGATTATATGTAAATGTTTCAAGTTTATTAAAAGAGCTGATTAAAACTTAAAAATATGATAAGCCTCCAAATTAGACCATACAGTTATAATTCTGTGGATAATTTAACAGTAATTTGTCATTTGTCTGATACTTGAAGCTCAAGTTATACATTTAAAGACATATTTTACCATTTCTGATTGAATCCCAAGGGCCTATATAACTCTTTTTCAACTAGAAAATCCACATGTTGAACCTCATTTAGTTTGGTATAAGAATAATATGGCAGCTTTGAGGACCCAAAGTCCTTTCAACTGACAACATTTGTGTCTTTGCAGAAATATAATATTAAAATGAAAACTCTTTTGTTAATTTGTGCTGATGGTGAAGACATTGAACTTCTGCCCATTATGGCATTAAGTTTATCTAGATGATGAGCAGGAGACACCACCGGGCTAAGTTACATGTCAGAGCTCTGAGCAGGATAACCTCAATACAGTTCTAAGAATGTTTTTTTAGAACAGCTGTAATTGAATAAATTCAACATACATATGTTGAATGTTATACTGTGGAACTTTTCAATGAAAGCAATAACCTCTCCATGGAGACAAGCAGGTGGGGGGGTTCTAAAGTTACAAAGTGCTACTTTTGGCTTAAATGGCTTAGGTAGATTCAAATGGAAAACCCTCCTTGATAGGTATAATAACTATATTGTTTGTATGGTTAGGATGGGCAATGGGAACAAATATGATTACTGGTACCTCAAGTGCATAAATATCTCTTCACTCCGTTACACAGAATTTTTTTTTTTTTTAAATACATTGTATTGTTTTGTTTTATCTTTTACCCTTTTTATTACTTTTAATTAGACAATATGCTCAATATTCTACTATTGAATGCAATCTAGTTTACAGTGGCATGACGTGTACCCAGTATTACCATGGAATAATTGCCCTTGAATGAGCTTGTAAATCCAACTCCACCCAGCAAGTTTGGAGGTGTGGTCTGTGAGATAAGAACGTCATTGCTCCTTTCACTTGCTGTGATCCAACTGTAGCGTTTGAACTTGTCCATTGTGCCCTACTGTATTCATTACAGATCTGCTTTTGTCCTTGTCTTGTATATGATATCCACAGTTATGTAGTTTAGTGGGGCGTGTCCCTGACCACTGCCAGCTGGAGAAGTAGCTCACTAAATCCACCATTCTCATTATTTAGAGATAATAGTTGGGTGCAGTAATCGGATCATCCAAACAGACCAGCTCCTGAATTTTTCATCATGTTTCTAATAGCCACACCTGCTTGTGGTGCTTAAAGGGGAGTAGGCTTTAAACACAGGTGCACAGACCAACCCATGGGTACTCTAAACGGGGCCAAAACACTGTTGGGATAAAAGGTGGCATCAAATGTGATGATCATATGTTTTATACACTTATGCGTATGTTATGAATTTCTATATTTGTGAAAAGTTATTATTCAAAGCATATTGGGATTGTTAAGCAATGCCAATTGAGGGAAAGAGGCTTTTATATTAATGATATGTCTATGATATATATGAAAAATAGGCACAAACAAGAGTTTGAATTTAAGTGAGACATGAGAAGTGGTGTAGTGAAAATGTGTGAGACTGGCTGTGCGGTCATGTGCACACACTTGCTGCCAGGGAAGAAGATGGAGTTACAGAAGACTCACCGATATAAACACAACACTTAGTCATTTAGAAGAATCACAAGACATTACAAATGGGCCTCCCACTCAACACATATTATATTAAAGCTTAATCTTCTGTTATTGTCTAATATTCCCACATGTGTTTGGAGTCTTTGGGGGGCAGAGTAAGTGCTAAATAGATGTGCTTTAAAGAAGACATTTTATTAATCTCCTCTCCTCTCAAAGAAGAAGAGAAATGCGATGTACCTGAGGCGTCAAATAGTAATACACAGCAATGAGTAAATGCCTTGTTCTGAGTTAAATATAGGGTACTAGCTTTCTCTACTCACTTCTTCATTAGTGAAGGTTTTTACGGCAACATTTAATAATGAAAATGTAGAATGTAATGCATATATGAAATACAAAAACTTTCAGATTTTACTGTAAAGCAGTACTTGTTTATCTTATCTGCCATTGTTTATGTCCATTTAATAAGTAGGTAATTGACATTTGGGGGTGTTTTTTTCTGTCCTGTGGTGTGACATGCCTTTATAGCAAAATACAAAAAAAAAAAATTCAAAAACAAACCTGTTCTATAAGTGTAAAGAAGCCTTTTCGCAAAAATTACATAATTTTTTGTGCAACCCTTAATATCTCTATAGTGCTAATTTAATAATTGTCCCATCTTAAAGATTTTTTTAAACAAGAATTGCATTTTTCTTAGGAAATACAGGTGTCACACAACATCAAACTGGTGCGTGTTCAAAGTTTTTCAAAAAAAGATGGAATTTTCAAAAATAATATGATAATTATTCATCTTTTTCATATCACACCCCTTTGGATTACAGCATTAAATGGATTATATCTTTTTTAGATTTAAAGTAGAGATGATGGTGTAATTTTATTAAATAATGTGGACATGCTTACCTTTATGCAAACACCTTTATTAACAGTCTCTGACACAAGGGACTCATTCTAGAGGTTTGAGTGTTAGACACACCGAAGGACATTTTAGTGTTTTTTGTTAAAATACAAGGAAATGAAACAAGACTTCACTCTAAAATGATGTGTAATTTATAGATTACATATTTGTGCACAGTTGAGTTGAATTACATTATCAACATAAACATTATTTAGAAATGTAAAGTAAACAAATGTAAAGTGATAACAGCAAAAATGTCAGGTACCCATGTACTGTTTAATTTCATCTAAACCAAAATTTATATATTTGGGAATATGAAAGCAGTGTAAAGTGCCTTTGATGTATGTAATTGACCGCCTAATGTTTTGTCTCTTTGTGTTTGCATGCGTTTGCGTGTGTGTGCAGCCTGTGGAAGTGCCTCCTGAGTGATGGCCTCACCCGTGTCTGTCTACAACTCCAACTCCTTGGACACACACATCTCTAGCGTAAGGGCACCTGCCACCTTTCTTACTACTCTACTAATAATATCTAATACTTTGATCTATATTTATATCATCATTTTATAACATATTTTAATTCTTGATTTACCCATCTAGTTTTTAGGAGGTGGTAAAAATAAACTGTGTGCTTTTTATTTTAATGCAACTCTATGTGAATATGCATATGTAAAATAGATTTGTCAGATCAAATCCCATTGTGTTGTCTTAAGTAATGTTGTGGTGCTGTTTTAACTTAAATGAATAAACACTCAAATCTTAACTATAATACTGCCGACGCTTCTAAAGCGGTATTATAATTTGCTTTAACTCAGTGTGTAAGATCCTCTTCTCAGGCTGATATCATCTGTTATATAATTAAATAATATTAATATAATATATAATTATATAAATATAATTAAAATATTTTTTTTGTACCTGCAGGTGTCCAGAGACTCTCTAAAGATGGAGCCAGTCACTGATGTGTCGCTGCTGCCTGGGGAGGACGGGGTCATAGGTCAGGACAGAACACTTGCTCATATCCACAGCTCTGAAAAGCCCACGTAACACCAATTTATATGAAAGACCCACCCTTATCTGATTTCACCTCAACACCAAGGCAGTGTTGGTGATGTCATCATGATTTCACTAGGCTATCGCAGATATGGAATATAAAAAGTGAAATGTACCCTATTTGTGAGTAGACTTTTGAAATTATTTACCTTAGATTTAATCAATTCAAGTTGCCATTGGACTTGAATTTTATCTCTTGTCAAATATAAAAGAATGGCTACTCATAATATTAGAAAGTGTGGAATTCAATTTTTCATTTTTTTATTTTTGTCACATTGATTAAACAATGAGAAGTCCTGAAGTTAGAGGTGAAATTGGTGCCTAAGTCACTTTACTTGCTGTTTATTGTTGTCTATATGTTGTACTGTACATATCCATAGTCATACCCACTTATTATGCATAATAGTTTTTGTAGCCTTATTGGTTCAGTCTACTTGAACAGTGTTGCATTTTACTGTATTTTTACTCAATTTTGCATCAGAATTTTATTATTCAGAGGCAGTATATTTTTTCAGATTAATTATTTGGACTTTTGACTTCATATTTTATTTCCCTGCTGTTCTTGTACTTTGCGTTACAACACTGATGTTTCCCCATTGTAGGGGAAATAAAGATTTTCTTACCTTAACTATTTCTATTTATATTAACAATTATAGCTATTTCTTTTAGCAGTTGCAAACAGTAATATGCTAGGCTACACTGTACCAATGGAAAGTTTTGTTACTGAGCTCACCTCTCAAGTCATTATTTATAACTACCCTAGCTTCTCTCTTCTGCTTTCTCTTCCCTCCTGTGTGGAATGGCGCTAAATATAATAATAATACTGTTTATATTTTTGCAGAGAAAGAAGTCATCTACATCTGTCCATTCAACGGCCCGGTCAAAGGCAAAGTGCTCATCACCAACTACAGACTCTACTTCAGGAGCTCAGACGCGGTAAGCATCTCCACACTGTAACATGCTGTTTCAGTTCAGTTCTAACAAAGGAAAGGAAAGGTACTGTATTCCTAGATCACTGTGCACACTGAATGGTCACGGTGGTCCAGAATTACAAAATAAATGCACTTTTCACTTTCATTTTGCTCTAAAAAGAGACTCTCACTCCGTAGTCCTCTCACATCCCACCCATAGCAACAGCAAAGGCCAGGTCCCAAAAAGATGAGTAAGCAGTACAGAAATAGAATGGTACAGCAGTTATATGGTTAATGTGGAAGATAATGTTACCAAAGATTTTAAAATCTCAAACTGGATTTACATCATAAATTAAATGCTTGACACTCTTTTGGGATTTCAGTACTCTATCTATCTATCTACTTATCTATCGATCAATATATAGATATAGATAGATATCTCGATATCTCTAAATGTGTATATATCTAAATATCTAAAATATAATATAAAAATCTCCTCACCCTCTGCGGGTGGTCTCATCCCCTCTTTTTCCATGCTCGGGACCTCTGCCAAAGGCCTGGGAGCTTGAGGGTTCTGCGCAGTTGGTTGGTTCTCCATCATTAGTTTGTCAGTCTGTATCTGGAAGTCCCACAGGATCTTGGCTCGATCATTCTCCTATACCTTTGCAGGTGTTTCCCACCTTGACCTGGGGGTTTGCAGTCCGTACTCTGCACAGATGCTTCTATACTCTATGCCCGCCACTTGGTTATGCTGCTCATGTATGCTTTTCCTGCCAGCATCTTACACCCTGCAGTTATGTGCTGGATTGTCTCAGGGCCTCTTTGCACAGCCTACTCTCTGGGTCTTGTCTGGTGTGGTAGATCTGGGCCTCTATGGCTTTAGTGCTCAAGGCTTGCTCCTGTGTAGCCAGGATGAGTGCCTCTGTGCTGTCCTTCAGTCCAGCTTTCTCAAGCCATTCGTAGGATTTCTTGATATCAGCCACTTCAGTTATGTTCCTGTGGTACATCCCATGCAGTGACTTGTTCTTCCATGATGGTTCCTCCAGCACCTCTTCCTCTGCACTCCACGGTCTGTTGTCCTTAATGTACTTATGAATCTTGGATGTTTCATCCTGGATTGTGGCTCTCACACTCACTAGTCCTCGGCCTCCTTCCTTACGGCTCGCGTACAGTCTCAGGATTTGGGAAGGAACCCGCCATGCATGGTCAAGAGCTTTCGGGTCTTAACTTCTGTGATCTGTACCTCCTATTTTGGCCAGCTTATGATTTCTGGCAGGGTGTAGCTGTTTATTGCCTGGATCTTGTTCTTGCCATTGAGCTGACTCCTTAGGACAGGGGTGTCCAAACTTTTCTCATTAAGGGCTACATTTAAAAACACAGACAAAGCTGAGGGCCGATTGAGGGCCATAGACTGGTCGCCAATACAGTGAATACTTCAAATCTGTGTTATTATTATTTTTTTGTTAGGAAAGAGAATCCTTCCTTAAACAGAAATGGGGGCCTGAGACATAATCTCTCCCCCATCTACAACTCCATCCTCAGACCCAGAACAATGAGAACAATAGCAGGGTCGTTAAGGGCTGAATAGGGTAGTTTCAGCTGAAACTGGAGACAATAGCTATTTACAGTTTCAGTGTAGTTAGCCCCTCCCCTCAGTTAGATTTAAAGGCAGTGGCCACCAGCATTCTGACCAGAACTGAAGAAGCGGCTTGGATGAGCAGCGAAACGTCTTCACTCCTACAAGATTTGTCCAGTTGACAGATTTAACTTCGTTGTTTGCTATGGATCAGACCTGGATGACTGAGGGTCTACACAGACTTCTTCTCAAGAACTACGGGCCTACCACCGTCAAACCGGCAAGAGAGCTGGAAAATATTGCCAAGAAATTAGCAGAGAATAAGAATCACCTACGTTTTAACCTCAGCTGTAGACAGAATCAGCTAATACCCAAGGTATTACAGAAGAAAGCACCTGAACCGGGGCAGAGAGCAGCCAGCTTAACGCAGCGTTACCTTAGGAATATACTCAGAATCAGCTGTCTACATTTTCTTATTGACAACTTGAAGTCTAAAATAGAAAGCTGAAAAAGCAGAATAGCCACTTTAGTCCCAGAAGAAATAGCTCAGAGGATCTACAATTTCATAGCCATAGGACAGTTGAAATGACATGAGGAAACCAAGGAATGGCACATTAGGAAGTTTAGGCTACTACAGGAACAAAGGAATCAGAGTGACAGGAGGAAAAGGGATGGACTCAGCCATTCTGACAGCCAGCCAGGAGTAAAATTGCATTTTTCGTTTGAAAGCGATAACAGAGCTAATCATGTTGATTACGGTTTTGTCTTTTTTTATAGCCATAAAAATCATGTTAAACGAAGTATCAGAATTTACTGCATTTTTTCACACAACTACTTCTATTTTACACATCCATCCATATTTTTTCTTTTACACATCGAATAAATGACTGGGAAAATCCCTGCAGCACCTGCGCTCTCATTCATCACCTTCGAGGGACAACAGAGGCACATTACTGTAATGATGGTAAAATATGGAGATAGCCCCATGTCTCCGCTTTGAGACGCCGTCTGAATTTACATGAGAGCACGACTAGTTACACTGCTGGAAAGTCCGCAACCGCACTCTATCGGCGACGATAGGATCCGACGCTATAGGGTTAAGCTAACTCGCGCTTGTTTATGCGTGTGCAGCGCCCATGATGTGACCTAGAGTCAGATGTAATCTGACTGGTTGTCCTGTATATTAGTCATGTGACTGAATGGATGATGGGACATGATCTACCCAAAATGCCATCACGATCGACGTAATGAACACCCCTGCCTTAGACTCTTTCCTGGATGTCTGCCATTGTGATGGTGACTGGGTTCTGTTCAGGGAGCTTACTGTGGTCTTCCCTCAGAGCCACCAGCCACTGTGCATCGCTGTTATGTGATGCATCCTTATCAAATATACCTTTCCATTTCTGTTCGGTTTCCAGTCTTGGTGGGTCTGCTCTGGTGTTATTACCCTGCCATTGACATACATTTTCGCCAGTTGTGTTGCAAACAGACGGTTTATTCGTCTGGCTTCAAGGTCTATAAATGTACCAAGCTTTACAATTGTTTAAATAATTCACAGCCAGATGATTTTATTTTTGTGATCCTGAGTACAGTTGTCCATGTCTTTTTAGGATTTAACCGTAACGCTAGATGTTCCTCTGGGTGCTATCAGTCGAGTGGAGAAGATGGGCGGTGCTTCAAGTCGGGGAGAGAACTCGTATGGCCTAGACATCACCTGCAAGGTCAGACCCAGGGTCACAAAAGCTGCTCTGACTCTTTAGATATGATTGTTAGTAATTGGCTTATTCTAATGCCATGTTTTAAAAATCTCATGTTCTTGTATGTGCAGGACATGAGGAATCTCAGGTTTGCGTTGAAGCAGGAGGGTCACAGCAGGAGAGACATCTTCGATTTTCTTTTTAGACTTGCCTTTCCTCTCTCACATGCACTGGTGAGACTTACAATGACTGTATAGAATTTTAAATATTATTATATTAAAATATAATATTGTGTTTTCTGTCCATTAAGGTAAATGTGATGGTCTTGGTCTAAAAAGTTTTAATTTGATAACATTTTGGGGCAATACGTTTTTTGTAGGTCCAGACACTGTAGATCTAAAAGTCTTTCAAAAGATTCTGTTCCATTTTCAGATTGCTATAATGGAAAAATTAACATGGAATTATGTTGCCACGACACTTTTAATAGGATTATTTTATTTTGGAAACAATGTCAGAGATGCTATGTTGAGATGACTTGGACACGTGCAGAGGAGGATTAATGAATACACTGGAAGAAATATGATGGGTTTTCTGAGGAATGGTTACATATTAGAAGGTAGTAATAATAATATAATAAGAAGAAAATTGGGATTTCACAGTTGTTGATCATGGTGTCAATAATTGTGAATGCTACACAAAAATTTTATGTGAAGAAGATATTTATGAGTGTAATAAAGCAGGATGCAGGTTTGGGTTTAAAATGTAGGAAATTTGCTATGTCAAGGCCTGAAAAGTATAGGACTGTGCATGGTTTTAAATTGTGCTTTTGCTCTAAATGCAGTAATGCACAGAGGCAGTCCTTTTTTTAAAGTGTGAAACACAAGCATCCGCCCACATCAAAGCTCTCTGCTTGTGCATGAATTAGACACCGAAATAGAAGATGCATTGTACTCTATAGCATTGTGTGTTTTTAACAAATAGCTTGGCCAAGACCTGGTCTAACAGTAGGTGAAAAGTTTGGTAGAACAATAGAGGATATATTATATTGTTTTAAATACGTCTATGCCAATTAGTTCTTTGATTATGGAATTTGAATGTGTCTGTAGATTAAGCATTGAGTATTTGGTTCTTAAAAAGTATTTCCTGAAAAGTCAGCACTCTCTCATTTTAGAGGAAACAAACAAGCATCACTGGACGGAGAATACAGCTTAGTATTAAGGTGTGTTGCAGCATATTTTCCAATTGCATTTTGACGAGCTCTTGTTCCTGTTTCCTCTGCAGCCTCTATTTGCCTATGTAACACAGGAGAAGTATGAGGAGAATGGCTGGAATGTCTATAAAGCCATGGATGAGTTGAGGCGGCAGGTAAGCCTACACATGGACATATATTTGTGGAATAGTGTTTTAATAGAAAGCAGTGAATGAATAAGGCCTTTCTGGTTTGTAGGGATTACCCAATAACAAGTGGCGCATTACCTTCATCAATAAGAACTATGAGCTGTGCGACACCTACCCCACCGTGTTGGCTGTTCCATACAAAAGTAAAGAGGAGGATCTGAGGAGAGTGGCAGCCTTCAGGTCGAGGTCTCGTATACCGGTGAGAGGGGAACACAATATATACATGAGGTTTAACAGTAATGATAAGAAATGCTTCAGTTATGTAAAGCTTTGACAAAAAGAATCTAAACATTATTTCTGTCACTGGTTTTGCTTAAAGGTGCACCATGTAACTTTTCTGGTGGAGAGTCTACCTGGTTGTCTCCATGGTTATGTTATTACTTTGCCTGGAATGTTCCACAGAATAGCATTAAACTTATTATATTATAAATGATTGAAGATCAACTAAGGTCACTGCAGCAGAGGACTCACTGGTTGCTGCTCTGGTGGTGGCTCTGGGTTTTATTCACCAGTTGATTATCAGCTGGCCAGGTGCGGCTCATCAACTGGTGGGTGGATCTGGGTGGGTGGAGGTAAGACAAAAATGGTACAGCAGAACATAGTCCGTTACAACCAGGCAAAGATATCATCTCCATGGAAACAAGCAAACTGCAGACCCCCATGAGAAAAGCTACACAATGTACCTTTAAGTAACCTTGGATGCTTTATCATTAGTTCTCTGTTCAACAAATACATTTTTCGTGTTTTAAGCATCCATGCATTAACAGGAGTTTAAATTTACTTACTAATTAAATGATTTTATAAGAATATTTCAGTGATGATATGGAAAAACACATGGCTGATTTCTTGTTCTGTCTGATCTGATCCCAAATTGAGTTATATTAAAACATTGTTGTGATAAATGCTTTCAGTTGAATACCATACATACAACAAATGTATAAACAAATTAGAACACTTGCTGTGGTAATCTTTTAAATGTTTTAGTTTATGATAATATGTTGTATGTCTCTTGTGCATGCAGGTTTTGTCCTGGATCCATAGGAAAAACCAGGCGGTAATCGTGCGCTGCAGTCAGCCTCTGGTCGGGATGTCCGGCAAGAGGAACAAAGATGATGAGAGATATCTGGAGATGATCAGAGAGGCCAACGATACACCGAAACTCACAATATACGATGCTCGACCCAGTGTCAATGCTGTGGCCAACAAGGTCTGTCTGGTCTATCAAATACACTGGGTACATTTTATGGCCATTTACATGGTCAGTAGAATAATAAATAAGACAATCAAAAACACCTGGTGACATATCAGTTGATCAGTGATTTAAAAAAAATATATTTTATAGTAACTGTTTTCTCTTGAATACTGCTCTATGCTCAAAACAAATACCGCATCTCCTATTAGTCAGCCTCAGCAATACTGAGTGAGTGACAGGTGGATTTAACCACAGTAAAGTGTGAACTTTCAGAAGAAGCAGATGACTTGATTTACCTCTTCGAGAATACTATGTTTACACAAACCGTGATCTGGCTCCAAGGAAATTGTGATATAAATTTTGTGGCATATTGCCCAGATTACTCAGATTTAACAGTTTACATGACTTTTGAATGATCTGATAACACCAGAAATCGGATCAGATTTTTGGTGTGCATGTAAACAAAGCCACTGACAAAGTAGGTTACGTTTTTAATTTATGCAAACTCTTCTGTTTCAAGGCCACTGGTGGAGGTTACGAGGGGGACGAGTATCAAAACGCAGAACTCGTATTCCTGGATATCCAAAACATTCATGTCATGAGGGAATCTCTGAAGAAGCTCAAAGATATCGTCTATCCCAATGTAGAGGAGTCTCACTGGCTCTCAAGTCTGGAGTCTACGCACTGGCTTGAACATATCAAGGTTAGAACTAACAATTGTAATACTTTTAATATACATTTATTTTTTGACATTTTTCATATCTTTGGTGCAGCTGGTGTTGTCAGGAGCCATCCAGGTGGCAGACAAAGTGTCCACAGGGAACTCTGTGCTGGTGCACTGCAGTGACGGCTGGGACCGGACTGCACAGCTCACCTCTTTGGCCATGCTCATGCTGGACAGCCACTATCGCACGCTCCGAGGGTTTGAGGTACAACCAATATACAATTGCTGGGTTTCATCTGACATCACAACATTCTATTGGTCAATAATGTTTAATAAATATGAGGGGCAGGTAAAATTAACATTAATAAAATGCTAAGCTTTGTTGTAATACAGTTACTACTTCTAGTCAATAACTGAAATGATCAAGTTGAATATTTGTGAAATTACCTTTCATATATACTGTTTTATATATATATATATATATATATATTTTCACCATCAATAATGAACGGCATACAAAATCTGTTTACAAACTGATGCATATTGTGTGCACCGTATATGTTGACACTTAGCCAGTGCATCTTAAGCAGCAAATTAAAGTGAATGAAAATGTATACAGATGTGTAGTGTGCATTTGCTTTGAAGAACTAAAGACTTATAGATGTCCAACAAAATTGCTACTCGCAAATGGTTGAGATGATTTGATTTTGGTGTTTCTTGATGCATTGTTGGGAAAGGCTCTAACCCTTGTAGCCAAGTAGTTTATTGCATGTAGTTTGTGATCTCATATAAAGTTTGTTGTTACTAAATTTAAACAATGTTTGGCAATTTAATAAGTTCTGTTTCTTGGCATAGGTGCTAATTGAAAAAGAGTGGATCAGCTTTGGACACAAATTTGCCTCGGTATGTAAAAATCACATAAGTTCTCATATTGATCTATTACATAACCTTATTACATAGCAGTCCAATTGCCGCCCCACTGATTTGGCTGTGCATTTGTGTGTCCAGAGGATAGGTCATGGGGACAAGAACCATGCTGACCAGGACCGATCCCCCATCTTTGTGCAGTTCATCGATTGTGTGTGGCAAATGACCAAACAGGTAAAGCTCCTCCTCACTGAATCCTGCTCATGGAGGTCACACATCATCTTAATTACCTGTCTAGGTTAAATGTGAAATTGATGACCTTCTACTGTAGCTGCTACCAAGGTTCCACAACAAGGCAGTTTGTATAAAGGTTGTTGAAGGCTCATTTGTTATTAGAGGGGACATATTATGAAAAGTCAACATTTATGACTTCCCCATAAGCATACTCTTAAGTTGTATTTTCATTGATCCATGCATGTTTGAGTACCATAATCTTGTATTATTCTTCATTAGAAGCTGTAGTGTTCAGAAAATTGCCCACATCTGTGTACGTACTTGCAGTTATAAAAAAAAAAAATACAGATACGGGGTCCATATAAGTTTCTATTGTTAAGTCGTTTTAAATCAATATTGCAATTTACAAAGAAAGAAATACCAGAGGAAAAAAACAGAAAAAAATCTAACCTAATCCACTGATGCTCTAGAAAGACAAAATGGAAAGTAAAAGAAATCAAACTGCAGACTGCATGTTTTCGACAAATCTGTTATGAGTTTTAGTTCCTTATATTGCTCCAGTTCTGATTAACTTCTGCCTTCTCAGTTTCCCACAGCCTTTGAGTTCAATGAGCGCCTCCTGTTGACCATCCTGGATCACCTGTACAGCTGCAGGTTTGGGACGTTCCTCTATAACTGTGAGAGCGCTCGGGATCAACATGTAAGACACAATAAACACTCCACTCAGTCTAATATGTATTGTTTTTCATTGACTTTTTTTATAACAAGTTTAAATGTGTGTCTTGTAGGAAGTCCGGATCAAAACGGTGTCTCTTTGGTCCCTGGTCAACAGTAAAACAGACTTTTATCTAAACCCCTTCTACACCCCAGAACCCAACATGGTTCTCTGTCCTGTTGCCAGCATGCGCCACCTAGAGCTTTGGGTATCATACTACATCCGGTGGAATCCACGCATAAGACAACAGGTAAAATTTATGAACTGGGCAATTGCAAATACATTTTAGAGATGGGGATAATTTGTCATGTAATTACCAATATTATGTTATTATATTCAATAATATTACTGTTCCTTGTTAAGAAGTAACATCTTATAATGGCTTTATAACAAAAAACAAAAAATATATTATACTAACACCTTCTTGGGTAAGACACTTCACTTTCCTGCATAAAATGGCAAACACTAAAACCAAACCGGAATTACTTGAAGAACATAACAAATTTTTGAAAAAAATGACTACAATTGGCACACAGTTCAACAACAAATAACACATTTAGCTATTATTTTTAATATTTCTTCCCTGGGTGAAGTGTAATTTCCAGAAACATGCATGATGAAAAATGAGGACTTTTTCCATAGTAATTAACAATTTTATACCATGATCAGTGAGAATTCTAATACTAACTGCCATAATTGTAATTTTTAGCAATCTTCTTTTGTGTGAATGTGATGGGAACTCAAAGCTGTCAGGGTCTATAGAGCTCATATAAACCCACATAAAATTGCTCAGATTTTATTTTTTAAGAGACTGATTTCTCTGTTTGCCTCTCTCACAGCAGAGCCCAGTGGAGCAGCGCTACAGAGAGCTCCTGGCCCTCCGAGATGAGTACTTGAAGAAACTGGAGGAGCTTCAGCTGTCTGATTCCAGCCCTGCACCGCGAGTGGCCAACAGCACCACCCCCAACACGCCCTCCTCCAACTCCTCCACGCCTTCACAGCACTGCACCCACCTCCAAACGCACTTCTGAGGGTTCTTAATGTCCCTTATGTCGCCTGCACACAGGGAGTACCCGGCTGTGGGGAACTAGGAATGCTTATAGTTAGTTTGGTTAACGCCTAACACCCAAGTGGTGCTAGTGGTGATTATGCAATATGTCACACTATAGCCTTGTCTCATGACGTTCCTTTACACTCATCTACAGTGAAGCCTTAAAGACGTTTGGCGTGTTCCGTAAAAGGGCTTTAACTTGGAACGGAGCACTGTACTGTACACAACAGGAACAAACAGGTTTACTAATCCGCCCAGCTTTCCTCCCTTTAACTGTCTGTCTACAATGAGTCAGCCAACAACTCGTCACAGCAGGGCCACCGCTGCTTTCAGGGACGCTCAGTGAAAATCAGGGCTTTTTCTTGAATTAGACACACCAGGCAGAGTGGCTGAATAGTAGGGTAGAACATGCAACATAAACGTGCTGCTGCTTTCATGTGGCCCTCAGACTGTGACAAAATCATGTGTGTAGAGTTCATTCCCTTGATAAGCAATGCATATTAGTGGGCTACTTTTGACAAATGATATAGTTTAATTACCAAATGTCAACACATTTTCAAGTGCTTTTCTTGACATAAAAACATGTCTTGCCAGATGCTCTGTTGATCAGGGCATTTATAAAAGAAAAAGGGCAGGTACCTAACTTGGATGAGCCACCTCTAACTGTCACAGGGTACATTTAGCCAATCAGAGGATGTTGTTTTTAATCGTTGCTGCAGAACTGCCTCTAGTGGTCCAAAGGAAATACACATTTAGGAGCGCATGAGGGACACATGAATGTTGCTTCACCATTGTGTTTTGATAAACTGAAATGGAATTTGTATTTAGCCTGTGCAATTAACTGACTAAAATTACTAGTGCTTTCAGGAGTTCATGTGGCCAATGTCCTACGCACCTTGCAACACAACTCCTAAGACCTTTCCATACTGCTGCTTTACTTTTAAACTAAATCTAAAGGAATTTAAGGACTCTAGTGTAACGGCTACTGTCCCAGCGTTGGAGGCTTGTCCCCAACTACATGTAAATAGCACTTGATTTAGATTTTTTTTTTTTGACAGAATGGTCTATTGGTGATTTGAAGTTGACTGGTTTTACTCTCTGCTGTCACCTCAACTCACCTAAGCAGTATTTTTCTAACCTTTCTAAGCTAAGCTCCAAAACTGTTCATAAACTATGAGCTTGTTGGACATTTTGGTGCGTTTTAGGTGCTCGAGGTAGTATATAGGGAAATGACGTGGTGTTTGCCTCTGATCCTGCTTGATTTGAAGTGTTTTTGTTTTGTTTTTCCACTCGCAAATGTCAATAACGTTAAACATGCCAAGAATACAAAACATCTAAATTGACTGTTAACATAGGATAGTATTTGGCATGTTTTCATTCATAATAACAATTGAAATATTTTCATATTTTGTACATTGTAAAAAGACAACAACTCATACTTATTTGATATTATAACCTAATAGTACAGTGATGTTACTGGTTTCAGTACAATAGTGTGGAATTTGACATATCTTAAATGCATAGTTACAATCAGGTTGTGTTTTCCTAAATTTGGCAGCTTGGTCTCAAAACTTTCAAAAAAAAGTGATCTGCTATTATATACATGGGAATTATTTTGTATTAGTTTGCCGAAACACAATATCAATTTAAAGGAGGAGACAGAAGTCATGTGACAAAACTATTAAGAAACTCTGCAAACAGAACAAATGAATAAAGTGTTATCCTGTATCTATTGTACTTACTTCACTCAAAAGCAGGTGTAGATATAGAGAAACGCATTCTATAGTCATTGCCATAAATGGCTTTTTATTGGCAGCTGTACACAACACCTAATCTGAGCAAATACATTTTCACACAACTGTCTACTCACTTTTCTTTTGTATATTTGAAGCTCTTAAACAAAACTTCAGAGTATGAGTAATCTGTAAATTGGATATGCTAGTACAATACTAAAATGTTTCTTTTACTATTCCCATGAGATAATATCTGTAGTTTAAAAAAAGAAAGGAAGGGGTGTTTTGAGATAATGATTCTGTACATTGAAGTGTCTTGTTTGCTAAAAGAATATGTGGCTTCTTCAGAAGATGATTTTTTTTCATTGACGCCTGTTCACTTTAGGGTTTCTGGCCTCCTGGAGCACCAGTAATGTACTGTATGGGCACTGTTGTGTGTGTGTGTGCTGTAAACATAAGTGTGTGTCCGGTCTAGATTTGTGCCTTGATTCTTCGTGAATCACCAGCTCCTCTTCTGGAGATGACTGTATCATCTGTCCCAGGTCATGTTTACAGAGAGACTGTGGCAGTCAGTTTAGTTTAGTTAAACTTTGGCATAAATAGTTCAGTGGTTCATGAACAACCTCCCATCCATCAGTGTTCAGAAACATGGGCATGTGCTGTTGTGCAGCTCAGAGATTTGAGCTGCAGCACTTATACAGAGCATTGATCATTTATCGCCTGCTTAAAGCAATATTGTCTTGCTCTAAGAGGCTACCATCTCCTCAGTCTATTCTGAAACATGACTTGTTCGTTTGCCTTTTAGTGCAGAATGTCATTCTACAAACCAGTCCTGTGACCAGTGTTTAGTGTCTGATCTTATATAGATTTGAGGGAAAAAGAGACAGCAGCATAAAGCAGTGTGAGTGCATAAGGCAAATACAGATAAAAATCTATTTTTGTTATTTTTTACTTTGTACAAACAGTTTGTTGTAATTACCTCAATCAAAACCTATTTTACTGTCTAAAGGTCTAATGTTGTAAAAATACAATTATTTTATGTAGTATAAAATTCTACAGTTTTATAAGAGGAAAATAATGTTGGCTCAGAAAATGTTGATTAATTGTGGATTTTGTTTGCTTCATTGGTTTAGTCTTCTAATGTTTTTGAAGGGCATTTTGGGTTTTTACTCACTAACCCCTAGTGACAAGACAGGAGCCCTTTGCTTTGCCTGTCTCAGAAGTGTAAGTTCTCTGGTAAAAAGCTGCCCAAGCTCACTTTGGCATAAAGCTAATCAACTTGAGAATGATTATTTTCATTTCAACTTTGAGTATTGTAGAGAATCCTTGTTCTGTAACATCCTACTTTTTAACAAATACAGGTAAAATGTCTGTCAGGGCTTTTGGTATCACTAAGGGAACATGTCCTAGATGTCCTGTCAGAAATCATTTTAATTGTGTTTCTTATAATCGTGTTATATTCTCCACTGTTGATGGATGGGCTCTGTTTGTAAATAATACTGATTAAATTAATTTAAGAATGTGTCTTCCATCGTTATTTGGATTTTATTGTCTACGATTAGATTTGCATGGCCTGTATGATGACTGTTTAAAGTTTGTTTAAAGCACATGTGTAAAACTCGAGGCCCGTGGGCTAAATGTGGCCCTCCACATCATTTTATGTGGCCCTCGACAGGGTAAATTAAAAGGTATGATGGTCTTAAAATGTCATTTTATCAGGAGACACACAGTTACACAGACTTTTTTTTTACATCTTTGCAAATGCATATCTAATATTTGTAACTTGAAGTAATACATGCATAAATAGTTAATTAACCATTTTAAAAGGTAGTTCCATTTATTTTACATCTGGCCCTTTGATGGCAGCTGTTTTGCTGATGTGGCCCTCGTGAAAATGTGTTTGGCACCCCTGGTTTAAAGGAAACATGATTTATGTAGCCAGTACATAATGTGTTAATTCATTTTGATGTAATTGTAATGAGACCTGAAGGCTTCATACTCTCTATTTTAAACTATAGCAAATGTCTTTCATTGCGTTTCTAGGCTAGATAAACAGTGGATTTGGCCCATAAGCTTGAGGCGTGTGCTGAGAGTAAACTAGGCCAGGGCGATGTCTGGGCGCTAATGCATGTAGCAGCCTCTGTCTGTGTCTACAGTTCTCTGCACTCTGTGGTCTGTGTGTATCGCTGTCTGCACGCGCAGCTCCACACAGCTCTGCCAGATGTTTACGTGCACGCGCGGTGGTACTGTCACGCGCCTGCAGAGGGGCGGGGCTTGTGAAGAAGAGGCGCTTTGAGGTAAAAGCCAACATGACCGTGTACTCAAAATGACAGGAAACGAGAGAACCCTGCCCATCAGCCCGCTGCTGCTGCTGTAAACTATTGACATGTCTCCTCCGTGACATTTACCAGTGAACACTGAAAACGGAAATCTCTACGAGGGCTCGGCTCCAGCACATCCTCCTTCATATCAGCGGAACTCGGCTGCATCCGCCCGGTGACCTACAGAGAACCGTGCCGTGGAGATGGAGAAACAGATTGGAGCCGGGGCCGGGCCTGCAGACGGAGCGGGGCCTAACAGAAAGCCCAGGGCTCCGGGGACAGGCGGATCTACCAACGGTGACACTCTGGACAGGTGAGTGACAAGTGTTAGCGGCTTCCACGATTGCTATATCTCTTTGCTTATCTGTAATGTCTGTATCAAGAAATTGTATTTTTAATAATATAACTATTTGAACCTAATACCGGCCATTTTAAAGAACTTTTTTTTTTTAAGCGTAAGATTGGTAGTTTGAAACAACTTGAGTTAACTAAACTACTTCCGGCGTATGCAAATAAAAATATTTTATTAATTTATTAATTTGTTTCAGAGACAGTTTCTGTAAATATGCAAGAAATTGCCAGGAAGGGTATTTTTCATTTGGCAAATGTTAATGTCGGCCTAAAAACAAAAAAGTATAAAATGTTACGATATACCATAAGCAAGTATTTATACTATTTACAAGACAAGACACAGACACGTCAATCAACCAAGAACAGTCCAACAGAGACACATCATAGACAATTACACATGCACAGCAGACACACATTAAAGAAGAATTGCATAGCAATTACGCAGCATATGGCAGATGCTACGATACATTAGCAATAGCGAGCTAACAGTTAGCATTAGCTAACAACAATCCCATCAAACGGGCTTCTGCAGTGTTTCACGAACACCTCATCGAACTACTTAAATAAGACAAGAACAGTAGGTTGTATAAGGTTCATCTTTGTTAAGTCTACCTCAAGCCAAAAGGTTAAGTAAGAGATGTAGCACATCTGTTAGGAGGTCTGAGCTCTGTTACAGCAGACACATAATGAAATGAGCTTTTATTTATGCATCGTTGTTGTGGAGACTACAACATTTCCTTAAAAAAAAACCCATCGAAACAATGGATTATATGAAATTGCTGAAACTACTTAAACTGTGAGCTCCAATATGAACTAGTATGTATTGAATTAAAAAGTTGACTCACTTTTATTTCAATTATAGATTTATAATATACAGAATGTTCTCATTTTCTACAATATTTACTCTGAATATGTTGTTTTAGCTGTGGTCTCTCTCTCTCCTCTGCTCAGTCCCACAGGGTCCCATGTGGAGTGGTGCAAGCAGCTCATCGCAGCCACTCTCACCAGTCAGATCTCCAGTGTGGCCCCTTCAGACCCAAACCGAGAGAACAGAGTATGTATCCAGGACACCACAGTACCCACAGTCCCTCAGAGTGGCACTAGCCCTCCTCACAGCCCTATGTTCTCTTACTGTTAGGTAGGAAGACGACCGGACTGGTTGGTAAGGGTGCCACGTGTGCTGTATGTTGCCACAGCTTTTTATTTGTTTGTGTGTGGCTGGATTTTACTGCAGTTTAAAGATCTGCTGGAGGTTTTTGCTTATGACAGCTTTTTAAAGTTGTCTTGTATGTATGTAAGCAGGTGTACTACTTTTACAATAATATGTGTGTTCAGAAACCCATTTTAATATGGAATGGAATATGGAGTTTTGAGTTTTATTTTTAGACTATGACATTTTTTTTAGAAACCATAAAGTAGCAACTCATAAAACACTACATGTAGTATTGTGCTGTATATGAGATTTAGAGCGACTGTTACTAAGGAAATATGCAAACTAGAAGGAGAATGACCTTGGAATAGAGAGTGTAAGGGCTAAGTACTAAAACCCTACAGAAGTAGCAGAAATTAATGACAAATAACTTAATCAGAAAAGCTGGTCACTGCACTTCATCTCTGCTCAGACAGTTCACCTGCTTTATTATGTCCAGATCCTAACAGATTGATCTTGCTCCAAGTTCTTTATGCCCTTAAGCCCAGATGAACACTTTGTATCTGTCCTGCATTGGCAAATTAGAATAATACAGTGCAGCTTGCAGCATAAGTACAGCTTGTCACCACACTGCTCTAGGGGCTCAGTCTACAGTGGCTTCAGCAGTGTGTGAAATGTGTAACTGTGTGTAATAATTCAGGCTTGTTTGACCCTTAGGTCTCCAAGAGGTTCCCACACAGGGTAAGAACGTCATAAGGAGCTGTCATGAGGTTTAATGCTTTTTATAGGTGAATGAGCACAGTTCTGCACAGTATTTTAAGCACTATGTCTCTCCAGTTCAGCGGCCTGCTTCATCTATTGTAGTCTTTCACACTTTCCTTTAGTATGATGCTGTATAAATTGACTTTATGTATATAGTCATTGCTGTTCGCTGAATTTGACCTCTCGTGGTCCTATCCCCTTGTTCCTCCTTTTCCATGCTGGCCTATTGCAGCAGGACTCTCTAGAGGAAGAGGGGCTCAGTCACCATGGCGACAGTGACTCTGAGCTTCCCCCTGATGCTTCGGCAAGTCTCAGTGTCTGTCCCTGTCCTGCATGTCTGTGCTGCACCAGCCTGTACACTGTCCTCCATCTATTCTCTGTGAATAAATTGTATTGTCTCTGCAAAGTATGGCATTGTCTATCAAAATACTTGATCTTTTTGTATATGTATATTCCTGTTGTACATTCATCCATTATTGTAAATTAGACTGAAATCATGAAGGTAAGACCTCCTTTAATAATTTAGGATACAATCTATTGCTTTTTCCCAATGAAATTTTGACAAAAATGTACTTTCTTTTGTTCTTTTTTAATATAGACAATATCACTTGTTATAGAATAAATATTACTCTGCAGGTTTCTTATATCCATATTTTCAATTGGGATTTTTGCAACTTTTTGTTAGGGTTTGGGTTATAATTCAAAATGTTCATATCTTCAGTGGTGTATCTGCATTTCATACAGGACTGAAGGGTCAGTGGAGTTCCCATTATGTTGTTGTGAAAAATATTAATAGAGTTGCATGTACTTTGCACGTTGTTGCCACGATTGAAAGATGATGTTTTGTGTGCAAGTATCATGTCTTCTCCCTAACTGGTATTTCCTTAAAACTCCTGATTGCTTTCACAGGCTCTGTTCTTCCAGTGCTCCTAAAATCTAAATTGTCTGTTTTTTTCTGTGCAGAACCTTCCTGTGTTGAGGTACGGGGCACAGCTCAAAATGTCCCAGAACCAGGTCCCTCTGCTGCCAGGAGAGAACATCCACGTCACAGGTGTATATCCAGTAGTGTTTAACAGTTATGTATTTGTATGTATTGTGAACTTAATGGTATTTCTCTTAATTCCAGTCAAGGATGTGATGTACATTTGTCCGTTCAGTGGGTTGGTGAATGGGACTCTGACTATCACGGACTACAAGCTGTACTTCAGTGGTCTGGAACGAGTAGGCTACTTAAACTACATTATTAGCTTGTTTGTATCACATTATAATTAAAATGACTTATTCAAACCCTTTTCAATCCTAGGAAACTCCTTTTATTCTTGACGTGAATCTTGGTGCCATTAGTCGACTAGAAACCATCAGTGTTCCTAACCAAGGAGAGAACACCAAAGGCCTAGAATTGGTCTGCAAGGTATTACATGAAAAACTATTCTACATTTAGTTCTACCAATAATGTCATGATGATAAATGTACTAAAACTGCTAAATACCCTAATTTATTGGCATGCTATTTTTCACAGGACATGAGGAGTCCCAGGTTTGCCTATAAAACAGAAGAGAACCATCCTGATGTAGTGAAGGTCCTCTCCCAATATGCCTACCCTCTCTCCAACAGCCTGGTCAGCTTTAGTATGTTTTGACCTGATAATGTCCACTCTGATGGTTGATTATAATAAATTGATTCTGTTCCAGACCCTGTTTGCATTCCTCTACAAGGAGCAGTTTCCTGTGGACGGGTGGAAGGTCTATGATGCAACAGTGGAGTATAGACGACAGGTAAAAATAATAAAAACTAATATCCCATAGTCTAAAGTAACATATATGGCACTGAAAGTTCATGCCAAAATTCTACACTAATAATGTCATAATGTACATATAACAGGCGGAGTTGTTGTTCTTGTCAGGGCTTGCCGAACGAGAGCTGGACCATCAGTAAGATCAACAGTAGTTATGAGCTGTGCGACACTTACCCCTCCATCCTGGTTATCCCCACCAATATCTCAGACGAAGACATCAGACGAGTTGCTCTGTTCAGAGCCAAGCACCGCATACCAGTCAGTGCTTTTACTATAAACTCCTTACACCTATTCAATTAAACATCTGACTAGTACAAGCAAACAATATTCAAACTCAAATGATAAAACAAGGTGGATCACTTCTCCACACATCTGACCTGTTATTTGGCCTAGTGGTGTGTGCTTGTCTCCTTGGAGATATTGAAGTTTAATGTCATAGTGTGGAACATTTTAGGGAACGGTGTCTCCTTAGAGATACCGTTCCCAACTAGGACCCTGGCTTCACCAGAAAAGTTGCATAGTGTACCTTTTTAAAAAAAAATTCCACTAATGCATTATTTTAAACATGGAGATATCCAAATTTAAACATTTTCCAGATTTTGTGGACAATAAAGACATTGTGGTTTTAAAATGTTAAATGTTCATATGTGTTATTGTTTCCCAGTTAACCTGCTTTTATCTGTACAGGTGTTGTCATGGATCCACCCGGAGACCCAGGCCACTATTGTGCGCTGCAGCCAGCCCCTTGTGGGCCCTTCAGACCGCCGCTGTAAAGAGGACGAGCGCTTCCTCCAGATCATCATGGATGCCAATGCCCAGTCTCACAAACTCACTGTGTTTGACGCCCGCCAGAGCAGTGTGGCAGACACCAACAAGGTCATTTAATGTTCCTATTAATCAGATTTAACATCAATCAATGTCATAATTTCAGGTAAATGATGAGTCATGATAACTTTATTCAAGACTGACTGTTTATGAAATGTCAAAACTTCTGATCCAGAGATGTTGACCTTATCATGCAATGCTTAGTCTTTTCAGCTGACAACAACGGCAATCATATCTTTAGGGTTGAATAATGGAAACGGTTTTGAGACTATGAAGAAAATATTTCTTAGTTCATTTGTAACACTGAAGATTTTCATATTTTGTGTAAATTTTTGTTTCATAGATAGGTCCAGAAATTTGAGATATTAACTATATACCAGATAAACAAATCTCCCATTTAATAGTTAAACAGCATATTCCTATCATAGTACCAGCTCCATTACTACTACAGGCATTCTAGAATATTGAGACGTGAACTCTGCCTATATTCTTTCTCATGACACCTCCCGCCGCAGGCTAAAGATGGCGGCTATGAGAGTGAGAGTTTCTACACAAACGTGGATCTGAACTTCCTTGAAATCCCCAACATCCACGTGATGCGGGAGTCTCTTAGGAAAGTGAAGGATGTCGTGTATCCCACCATAGACGAGGCCCACTGGCATTCAGCCATCGACCAGACCCACTGGCTGGAATATATTAAGGTACTGACATCTGCTGGTGAAAGTGAAAATTACATTCACGCTATTTTTGAAGGAGCAAAGACCTAAGAATAATTTTCAAATAGAAATATGTAAAGCCTATAATTTACTATTTTAGTAATTTGCGTATTCTATCATTGTAACTTATTCAGCAGCTTGAGTTAGTCTTATTTAGTGTCAGTGTATAATGTGTATAATGTAGTGTAATCTCTGTACATCCTTAGCTGTTACTGGCTGGAGCGGTAAAGGTGGCTGATAAGCTGGAGTCAGGGAAGACTTCTGTGGTGGTGCACTGCAGTGACGGCTGGGACCGCACCTCTCAGCTTACCTCTCTGGCCATGCTCATGTTGGACAGCCACTACCGCACCATACAGGGTTTCCAGGTCAGGCTACATCATGAGGATTTTAAATACAATATCATTTGTCACAAAAACACCACCCACAGCCACATTGCATCTAAATTTGTCTACCTTAGCAATGAAACTCCAAAGGAGATATGCATAAACTGGTCAAATAACAGAACTATCCCATTCTTTATCATTGATATTAATCTTTGCCCATTTGTGTTTGTAATTTTATAAACACATCATAATAATGAAGTGATGGTTGAATTTCTGCAGGTTTTAGTGGAAAAAGAGTGGATCAGTTTTGGACATAAATTTTCTTCTGTAAGTATCAACAGTGTTTTTGGTTTTTTTTGTTTTGTTTTTTTTCCATATAACATAAAACACAACCAGGAGTATTGAATTCAGTTGTTGCGTTGCAGCGTGTTGGTCATGGAGAAGACAATCACTCCAGCTCTGAGCGCTCTCCTCTCTTTGTTCAATTCATAGACTGTGTTTGGCAGATGACTCGACAGGTGAGAGATTTTACTTACATTTGAAAGTATATTTTATTTAGTCAGTTTTAAAACCACCATGTTTCGGTGCCATGTGACTACAGTTCCCAGCAGCCTTTGAGTTTAATGAGCTGTTCCTGATCACGGTGCTGGACCATTTGTACAGCTGTCTGTTTGGGACGTTCCTCTACAACAGTGAACAGGAGAGGACAGCCCAGGTTTGTGCTAAATATAATATAAGTTTATATGACACCTGCTTTAATTTGTTTGTTCTACTGTTGTGTTTAGGAAGTCCAGAGTAAGACCATCTCTCTGTGGTCCTACATTAACAGGTAAAATGCACATATTAAATAAAAAAAATATGTTGTGCCTGTATCTGACCAGTGCATGCCTTCCTCCTTAGCCAACCGGAGGACTTCACAAACCCCTTCTTTGTGGACTATGAGCACCATGTTCTGTATCCGCTGGTGTCATCCAGACATCTAGAGCTGTGGACAGGATACTACGCCCGCTGGAACCCCCGCATGAGGCCACAGGTCAACATTAAATTCCTTTCTTTACATTGCTTATTGGTTTGCAGTGAAATTGCACATTATCTTGTTTAAAGGTGCACTATGTAATTTTTCTCGTGGAGAATTTGCCACAAATCAAATAAGCAATTAAAATACCTATAATTGAAGAAATGGAAAATCGATAAGTTTAATGCCATACTGGGAAAAATTCCTGAAAAAATGGTAATGTCTCCATGGAGACAAACCAAACCAGAAAGGTTACGCAGTGCACATTTAAGTGTAGACCAGACCAGTATAGTGTGGATTAAAACTGGTGCCATGCATCAGTTTTATTTCATCCCTCCTGACCACTAGGGGACGATGCTGAAAACTCTGAATATTCCCTTTGGCACATGCACAAGGAACATTTTGTACTTTCAGCACTGCCCTCTGGTGGTCATCCAGGATTCATAGAACCGTAGTTAATACACAACATTCATGTAAAATTATTAACTCTTTAATAGTTCGTCCCTCACAGTCAGGGAATTGGACAATTGAAAAGTGTGCATACCTGCTAGCTGTTTTATAAGATAAGAGGTGAATGGCCAATCATACTGGATACCTAACATCTTTAAACTGAAATGTACAATATTTTAGGTCATAGTGCAGTAAGTACTTGGCATGCACCTAGGCTTTTGTGCTATTTCATGTTACCTGACAGTGTTGTTCTGTGTCCAGGTTCCAGTACACCAGACCCTAAAGGAACTGCTTTTTGTGCGGGCTGAGCTGCAGAAACGCCTGGAGGAGCTGCAGAAGGAGGCTGCCTCTCACTCCCTGCCCTCCTCCACAGAGCACTCTCCCTCACACCCCGGGACTCCCCTCCATTCCGCTGTGTGACTCCCAACCACATGCCTGCACTCTTCCTCGCACCCCAGGACACCCCCTGAACTCTGCTGTCTCACACCCACCCCCAGCCATCGCACACTGGGAACAGACTACGCACCTAATGGTGTAATGAACACCTTCCCAGATAAAATGCAGTGTGTTGAAACAAGAAGTACTAGACTGGGGAGGCCCTTGCGACACCTTTCCTAAGGCATAACGTCAGTATTTTGAGTAGTTTTATATTGTAGTATTTATTTGAACGTTCACTTGATGTATTTTTAGTTATATTAAATGGCATTTTTAGACACATTGTTCTTTAATGAATTAAAACCTATACATAAAGTCAAAACTACCTGCTACTAATCTGAGAACTATTAGAACATGGGTATGTTGTGTTTCAAGTTGGCTGTTCTGAACTTTTCTGACAGCAACATTTGTCCTAGGCTTTAAATTTTCTCCTGACAGCCATGACCAGGTCAAAATACTGAGGGACATTGTGACTGTTTTAGGTAAAATACATTGTTAGGGATACTGTAATGCTCACATACTGTATGATTGTATTTATTTATTATTTTAAATATGCATTTTGTTGTATCATTGTGCATTTTCATTTGAAAAGCTTAATTGAATATGGAAAGTTGAAAATTTGTGCCATAAATGTTCATATTGACACTGTTTACATACAACATAAGCATTTTAAACCTGTCTGCCTGGAACATTAATGGATTATGAGTAATCTGTATAGACATTCACAATAATCTACAATATGATCACACCTACACATGTTGTTGACCTTGCATTGAATTTTCATATCTAACGTTCATCTTAAAACAGCCAAGGTATTGTGTAATAACTATGTGATAAAGTTATACTGATGTTGCATAGTTGTATGAAGAAGCAGACGCATCCATTACTTTTAAAGATATTGTTTACACAGCTACGTCATGGCCGCGTTCACACAACATCAAGAAGTGCCCCATTCTTACTGTAGACTTTAATGATTGGTTTGCTCATGGCAATAATGTTGCATTACTGTAGTGGTCTGCTCCTATAGGCATCAACAAACTTGTAGCGCAGAACACTTAAGAGTGTGAGCCAATGTGAGCATACTTGTTTTTTTTTTAAAATATTACTTTTATTTTACAATACAAGCCATACAAACTTCTGACATTCCACCTTTAAACAATAAACACTGAAAGACTGAGGTTTCTGTTTTTTATTATTTTTTTCAGGAGTACCAATGAGTTGTAACATACTGCCAAAGAGCTATTGTAATAAGAGAAAAGCAGATTGTTCACAATTACACTTAGAGCGTAACCACTGGCCAACATTCAGTTGTCAAAGAGACACAGAGGCTACCACTGTCTAGCTACAATAGTAAATGTTGAATGTAGAGAAAGCATGCATCAAAAAGAATGTACATAGGAGTATTGCAGTATTCTGGTGTAGTGTGGATTTGCTTGTAAGGTATAGTAGAGCCCTCAGCTAATGTTTGTGGGAAAGACAGAGCTACAGGTTTTGTGAATGAAAGGGTTTAGTGGCTGTGCAGGACCAGGCACTACAGTGGGTAATGGGCCCTACTGGAGGGCCTGGGTCATGTGACTCGGGTACAATGCACAGCAGACAGGGTAATCACAAAGTGTTTTACAAAAGAGTTGTTAAGTCACTCCTATGGCAACAGGTTAGTCAAGGAAGAGAAAGTGTCCTTTCTCAGGAGTACATTTAGCCTGAACAGCCATGGAGTAGGGTCAGCACACAGTGTTAGTGATATGAGATAAGGCAGTGAGGAGTCACATACAGTTACTGTGTTCAACTTTATGACTTAAACAGTCCATATACACTTGGCACAGGCAGCAGTGCCAGGTCGATGTGGTGAAGATGTGGTTAGAAAAGTTTTACAGTTATAAAGTGACATTCATGCTGTCAATCCTATCAGACCTTTTGTGAGGATATGACAAAGACAATTTTAGGTGCAAAGAGAACGCTATACATAGATCAACTGGTGCAGTTTTTGCAATGCAGTTTTGACCATTTTATTTGATACACTCCAATCCTTCATCTTTGGTGAAGATCTGTTGCTACAGTTATTCTCCTTCACATATTCTATACATTCAGTAAACTGACAGTTGTGCTGTCAGTTTTGATGTCCATTTAGATCAGCAGCCACTTGGTATGTCCCTCCTGAGGACTGGGGGCTGCTCTGAGCTGTCTGATGCAGGAGCGAGGAGGGACTGCTGTGTCCAGTGAGACAAGACACAATACAGGACCACTGCCTTCATAGATATAACATAGGCGCCTGCCATCCCTCATGTCACATTTCAGAAAAGAAATCGCTTGATATAAATTGCATCTTCTTTCAAGAAAAATACCAATTCCTGCATTATGTCTAGAAAGTATTTTGGAGAAGGTGCTTGGTCAGATTAATTGTCTTGATTAAAGATACTTGCTAAACAGTTTGCTCCACTCATCTTCACAAACACTACAAAACATTCGTGTAAGCCGAGGCACAGTCCTACTGCTGTGTCCGAGGGGATACCAAATACAAAAGGTATTTGGCACACAGACATTAAAGGCTTCACTAGTTTGTCCCATCATAGAGGCACAGAGCCAAACTCAGATATGTATAGACCCCCCACCCACTGTATCATCCACACTCACACTTAGCCCAGTAAAACTAAAGACTGACTCTGGTGCTTGCATGGCCCACTGGACAACCCAGTGTAATGAACAGTATACATATTTGCTGAGGACTTTATCATAAACTTAAACCTTGTATCCACAAACTAATCCAATCTGCTCTGTAATCTTCATCTGGCTCTCCTCTCCCCCACTTTCTTACAGGCCACCGGAGTCTACAACGCTACTGCAGAAATCTACTGCTCCAGCCCCTACATGCAAGCTCCAGTACGACCAGAAAGCTGAATTTACAAAAATGTCTGCTCAGCTACAGGCTAAGCTACAGGCCAAACCTGGCTATAAAGTGTAAAAAGACAAGAGGAAGAGTATAGCTCAAACACACTGACCACACAAAACTGCTCACTGAATATGTACAAGCCACAGCTACTCTCTACAGCACACAGACAAGTCCAGAAGCTAACTACTGCTAATGCCAGTAACAACTTTGTTTTTCTGTACAATTCTGCACCTCCCAACAACTGTCAACTAGCCTCACATGTCAACTATCTTGTGTCCATTCACTCGCTCTTTATATTAGCAAAACATTTAGAGGTGCACACTGTAGTAAGCAGTGGCACGGGGCACAGTGGGATTGTCTATTTGTGGCTATTGTACAATTATTGCCATTACAATTCAGGCAATTGCAATTCAAATGGGGGGGGGGGGGGGGTTAATAGCCACATAGTATTTGGCAAAAAAAAAAAATAATAATTTCCACTACCACAGGTTTAAAAGCTCTCAAGGAGTCAGTAAGCTTTTTTGTCAGCCATGGTCAAACAAAGAATTATTGTCATGTGGTCTTAGCTTTTACCACCACAGATTAGACAAAGTGACACTAGTTTCATTGTTCAATAGCTCAATTTAAATAGACGGCAGCAGAATAATTTTGCAGGCTTATCTGTAATGCTACATTAGGTAAAGTGACTACTGATTTCTTGTTATCATTCAGCCATAGTTGGAAACAATAGGGATTGTTTATTTTTTCCCAAAACCATCTTACAACTAATCTCCACGCAAAATTCCTTTTCTTATTATTATCAAAAACAGCAGTCTAAAAAACTAGAAAAAGATACAGGCCGTGAGTAGAGACAATTATCAGATGCCTTACAGTAGAAACAAGGCAACTGCATTATAAGATACACAACTAACATTACTATTATTATTATTATTATTATAATTATTATTAGCATTATTACATATGTGAAATATTGAGGAAAAAAATGGTAAAATGCCACACCTTCTTTACAGCTTTTCTCCATGTGTTTGAATAAGTGGCTCATGAGTTATTTACTAGGTATAAGGTACAATACAATCTTAAATGAATTCCATGTTATTTTTTAATATCTCCTTGTCATGGTTTTCCATGAAGCCAGATGTCCACTGCACAAGTTTTTTTGTCTCATAAGATTGTTGGATGTCACACAACACTAGCGGCGGAACTTAAGTTGTACGGCAACATAGACACACTGTGTGATGGGGCACATGGTCAGACAAAGTTTGTCTGACTGACTATCAGGCTCCAGTTCTGGCCAAATTGTGCAGTGGACAACTGGCTTAAAATTAAAAGAGAACCGTTTCCCAGACAATACCAACAACAAACAAACTAGATAACTGCCCTCACAAATGTCAATATTTTTTCCAGAGTTTTTCACATCTGAGTATTCCATGGATCCTAAACTGACTTGAAATAAAACTTCCACTTTCCTTTGCATGCTCCTTGTGTGCTATAACACGCTGCAAATGCCCCAGAAATCTGTTTGCTCTCATTTCTAATCACACGAGAAAACAAATCAAAGTTAAAACATTTCCTGCTGTACATGAGAACATTGCCTTCATAGTTCAAGGTTAGTAAAAACAAAAAGGAAAACTGATCTGCAGACTTACACAAGTCTGGAAAAATAATAAATAATTATGTACAAAAGCTAATGGCAAAGTTTGGTAAGAGTCGCAGCAGTAAAATAAAGTTAAAAAGTCACATTCAGAGCAGCGTATGCAGCATCTGGGGAGTGTGTGTGCTTGTGTGCTTGTCTGTGTACATGCATGTAGTATGTATGTGTATATGTATGTTTATGTGCGTGTGTGTTGTACAAGTCAAATGGAGGAGGTTACACAGCATTCTCTTCAGCTGGAGGTTCTGCGTTGGCTGACTCCAGGAGGGTCTTCTGGACTGTAGGGAGAACACATGTCAAAGAGAATATGAACACAAAACATATACAATAGTGCAATAGCAACAGGAATAAAACCAAGAGGCCTTTTGACCAGGGGTATCCAAACCCTTTTAATGAAGGCCACTTATTTCAGCATAGAAAATGCTGAAATGGCAGAACCATTGAGGGCCACAGACCGATGATCAGTACAGTAAATCAGATCAGATAGGTGCATATAACATACATTTGACTGGGCCATTACACCTTTATTACAGCTTGCATCTTTAATATGTGGTCTGTTTCTCATAAACATGCAGTCTATGGAGGTAACGATGATTTATAAAATTGTTAAATGATAATTTGGGATAATTCACCAGGAAGCCCAAGTCAGTCAGTTTGAACCCATCTGATTTTGACGTTTTATGAACATGATAACCAAGATTTCATGCACATGGCATTCATTATACTTTATAATACAATTATTAAACTCCCAATAGTGTAAATCACTTACCTTGTGGCTCTGTGGCCACCACAGCATCTGGGTTCTCAGACTTTACCATCTCTGCATTTAGACTCTCTGTAATAGACACAGTCCAGTGTTATAAACTCACCACGGGGCAAGATCACTCCTGCACCAAGCCTGTTTATGTACAATAAAGAGAAAGGACTCAATCGAAAACCTGATCATATTATTCAGGTGTGCTCTTGTCTGATTTAAAGAAAAGCCTTGTTTCAGAATGTGATTTTTTTTTGTAGCCAACACCAGACAGAAATCTCTATTAAAGCGTCGATAAATGTAGCAGGTCCCTGTGTGGTCAGTTAAAGCCCACTGATCTGCCCCAGGTGCAAAATGGAACTCTAATAGTGTCCCTCAGGTTTAAGATCTGATGTGCCAGTGTTTTTATTGTGTCACTCATGCTGCACTCACATGTTGATTCCATTTTCATTTCAGAATTTTAAAAAGTTTTCACATTATAGAACTTTTATTGGATTTTCCCTGGGTATGGGTTAAACATTTTAGCATAAATACAATTTGTTGTTTAAAATCAGCTCACAATATTTTTCTGAAATTATAAAAAAAATAAAAATTTTGGTACTGTAATTAAAAACACACTGACATTTCTAAATGACAAATCCTTACGCTGTATACTGAAGCAGAATTTCTTCTTCTGGTAGGAGACGTAGCTGCTGATGGCCCCCACCAATGCCATAGCAACCGCACTGACTATGCCAGCAATGGTGCCCACCTCAGCCGTGGTTTCTGTAACACACTACAGTCAAATACACACACATAGACTGAATCTACATATAGATATGCTATGTACCGGAGTTGTCGTCATACTGGTCGATGTGGCCTGGGTCACTGGGCCTGTTGCCTAGAACAACACAACCCCCCCCCCCCCTTGATTAGACAAACAGTAGATCCACTCACGACAGTTTTTGAGAGTTCATTATAATGTGTACCTTTGCCCTTGTCCGGTTTGTATGAGTCGTCGTTACCGACATTGTACAGGTCAGAGTCGGAGAATTCACCTGAGAATACATCAGTGACTTAAATTTTAAAAAGAGAATGAGCCAACTGAAAATGTGCTCCTGAAGTGACAATGTGCACAGAAAGCAATGAATGAACTTGATGCGGTTTACAAAAGCACTTTCACACCACAAACAAGCTGGTCTTTGGTTAGGTGGATCTCGAGGATCACCCAGAACCATATGCTAGTGGTTTGTGTGTGAGGTATGGAGTACAGGACAGACAGTGTGAGCCTGTCTTCCATGTCCTTGTGCTCTGCCAAAGCATTTGCCTCAATGTCTTGCAGGTTAACAATATTTCTTCAGAGAAACAAGGACATGAAAGTAACCTAGAAGACAATTTTAGCAACTTTTGTATTCCTTGGCTTGAAGGCATAATTATGACTGACTAATTAGTTAAACAAATAATCAAACACTTACTTGTGTAACACTGGGTATTACAAATAAGAGGAAAAGAGATGAAGCACAAGTCTATATATGGTCAACCTCAGGAAAAAAGCTTTATAAATAAGTTAATCTTGGGCAGCATTCAAGTACACACTTCTAATTTTCTGTATTCATATTTATATGTAGCAAAATCCTGTAACAATTGAGCCTGTATGACTCCTGACAGAGTCACCCACCTCCCGGCACCCTTTTCTTATCTTTTCCAGCAATGTCGTTGTTTGGGTCCAGGGCATCAGCGAGGTCAAAGTCATCAGCAGCTGGGATTGAGAATGTTTAGGAAGGTCAAGGGAAGAACAAATGAGGGAAAAAAATATTAGGAGCAAAATATCAAAAAAGGAAATGTCTGATGTGTTTAATATAATTTTGGTAAGCTGATTTGATTGTTATTTTTTCTGATTTACATTTGTTAGTGTTAGATGTAGCTTTGAATTTCTTCTCCAAACTGTGACTAGGCACACTTTATGGAGGGAGTAATGCAGCTAATGTTTACTGTTGAAAGGTTGTAAATACAACATTACAACAGCATAAAGGAGTGCATTGTTTAGTCTATAGTTTGTGTGGATGTTCTACATTGAGTTAGTATCATTAGGGCTAAACAGAAAAGCTAAGGCACATGCAGAGGGAGAGGGGAGGGTCCCAAGAGCACACTTGTCACTTACCTGGTTTGGGCTTTACTGGGGCCTTGGTGCTGGCGGGCGCCTTGGGGACGACTTTGGGTGGGGCTTTGGTGGTTGTGGTAGAGTCCTCCGGGGAAATGCCTACAAAAAGAAATGGCGCCATTAGACATTTACAGTACACAGTAGTCAGCATCAGTCCCTTAATTTGAATAGAAATCAAAATGTGGCCTTATGTAATTAATATGATCATGTAATTTTCTCAAACAAAGTACAGCTACATCCAAGGGTCAAAACTCACTAAACATACATCGCATGGCTTATGTAAAGTTGAATGTCTAAGTTTTATTTATGTCCACTCCATTGAAAGTCTTGAGTAATACTATTTAGTAAACTACACACATTCGAGAAATGGGTCTAGCTTGTGATGTTGCCATGGGTACAATGACAAAAAGTTCACACATTTGTCAGGGACCAGTGGCACCCAGACTTCCAACTCACTGACCTAATGTGTTCATCTATTTGTCTTACATACATTCATTTATTAAAAAAAAAAAAAAAATGTATGTATGTATGTGTGAGTGTGTATGTATGTATGTATGTATGTGTGGGGGTGTGTATGTGTGTAGGGGTGTGTGTGTGTGTGTATGTGTGTGTGGGGGTGTATGTGTGTGTGTATGTGTGTGTGTATGTATGTGTGTGTGTAGGGGTGTGTGGGGGTGTGTGTGTGTATGTGTGTATATGTGTATATGTGTGTATGTGTGTATGTATGTATGTATGTATGTATGTATGTTCTGCACTGTTACTCTTACCATCACTTGCTCCCCCAGCACCACCTGCTGGAGCTGCTGATGTTGCAGACTTTGCTGAAGGGGTCACTGTAAACAAAGAGGAGAATGGAGCTTAGAGCTTTTCTGTGCACATATAGTAATCAACCCTAAGTAACATCTGTACACTGCTTAAAAAAATTGAAAAAGATATTAATATTTATTTTTTGTTACTTAATAACTTCCTCTTATTGATTCTTGTTATCAGAACAAAAAATAATAACATGGATATGATACAGAAGATATGTAAACATCAACAACTGCAGTTCTATACTTGTGATGTAGCTATGGATGATGAGAATACTTATAAATCATTTCAGAAATGTTTGAACCTTGCAATATATGTAATGTGTGTAAATAATACTTGCCTGGATCAAAAGCATCAGACAGGTCAAACCCATCCTGTGAGATCACTGAAGAAAACAAAGAAAACAGAGAAAGTAAGTTTGGTTATTGTAGCCCTCTCCTCCACAGTGAGTCAGATGTTTTTGTGTGTGTAGACCCCCGCGCCCGCCTGCCACACCATGCTCATGAGAAAATCATCCTTTTGTTTGGGCCCAGGACTGTAGGGCACATTATTGACATGAAAAGGACAAACGCTGAGAGGAACAAAGAGCCCAGGCTTCACTGGATGCCACTCTGACATATAGAGAGTGAGGGGGAGCACAGTGGCTAGGTCAATGTTTTTACCAGCTTTCAACCCTCTGTCTACAAAACATTAAAATTAACTCCAAATCTCATTTTTTTCCTTCTGTACATTTAAAAATATATTTCTTTGAGTATAAAAGTTGTACAAAACTGCAAAATGAGAAAATTAGTCTCTGTGGTATAAATTGTTGCAAGAAATCAGCTATTATATTGAAGGTCACTTTATGCCACTGATACTGCAGCCATACAGCATGACCATTAGTCCAGGAGCCCCCGTTTGGTCTCAGGAACCGCAAAACCCCTTTTTTGGAACCCATCTTGTCCAAATTTCATGACTATGTGACAGTGGATGTGACTATAGGACCACTTTTACAGATATAATTTCGCACAAAAGAATACTCACATGATGGAGAATACAGCAATACAACCTTACAGGGGTTTATGCTTTTCTGTTTCAAATTATCAGACCATTTATAGAAAATAAAAAATTGCACTCTCAAGGACAAATCCTCTCCACAAAGTAACTGATTGAGACACATTGGTGTGGAATTACAGTTTTATATGCAAATAGTTCCCCAATTAATCAGCTACAAATTAAGCCCAAGATGAGCTCTGTATTTCCAACGGTTCAGCTCTAATAACAGAAATAATCTTCCATATCTATTTGGCCATAGAATGCATATGGAGTCATTTCATGGGAAAACTGCAGAATTCAGGATAAAAATTCAACGTAACTTTCATGGATTCAAACTTGGCACAGTTCAAGTTTATATGTGATGTGTTATCTAAGTGAAATTTTAGTCTTGTATCTTTTAAAGCTTTTGAGTTTTGGGGGTTTAAAAGGCATATACTTTGGACTGTTTGTGGCAGTGTATTATATTTTGTCTTTTTTTAGACAATATGGCTTATATTTGTAAGATATGGTCATTGTAACATAAATTTAAAGCAATGTAATTGTGAGACTTGATCAGTGGTCTTATTCAGTTACAGTTCAATTACTCATTATTCATTGAAGCATAATATTGCATTCCTTGAAATGTGCACGTGAAATGTGCACTCATTCCTATGCATTTAATTTCATGTGGTCTTGTCTCAGGTGTAACACTGTTGTCTGGAATATAGTGGGTAATAATGTTATGTACAACTCTTGTCATATAAATGGTCTAATAATTTGAAACAAACTTTAAATTTATTTTTTATTGTAATTATTGTGTCAAGACAAGAGTTAAAATATTTTGTTTCATTGAAGCAAATGATGACACATTAGCCTAACTACGCCAGTTTCAAATGGAGAACCATCTAGGCAAACTTTTTCATATAGGTCTTGGCAATAACAGCGTAATTTTCACATTCTTTTACAAAGTGATGTACTGAAAGGTCAGCAATCCACTTTCAGAGTTATGAGCTCTTAATATGCATCACAAACCCTCTGCACTCAGTGACCTCTGGAGCAGTGTAGAAGCGATCTCTGCTCTGGGTGTGTCTGGCTTTATCCTGTATCACCTCCACACAGGCATGACTCACAACATTTAAATTATAGATGCACTATAGCCCTAATTAATGACAGCACGCTCAATATGTCCCCAGTGCTGTGATGGTAACAAATGTTATGCAAGATTATCTATGCATAGATAGGTAAGAGACAATGACATGACAACATTAGGATAAACCCAGACTAATGAATACATGTGTTAATTCATCTTACATGAAAAGTCCAGTCGGTTAGTGGCATACATAATGTGATTGAAATCCTGCACGCTATTTAATTTAAGTCACTGTACTTTCTGTGCTAGTCACAAGCCTGGATAATAGAAGAGTAGAAGGTTGAGGAGACAGGAGAACCCTCACACCACACCACTCTTAGCTATGCACTTTAGTCATTTCAGGAGAGGGAGCCCATTGTCTGTACTTATTGCCCTGGTTCAATGATTGGAGATGTGAACTGTAACCAGCAGGTGGCATGAAGTTCCCTGTTGTTAATGGCAGCTTCCTGTCTAAACTCATTTCTTATCACATTTGATCAATCTGCACTGTCACTACCAAAATGATTTTGATCTAACAGGCTGTTTGTTGATAGTAAAGTATGCATTCAGAACTTTGTAGCTGTTATTATAGTCCATTCAACTTACCCATGCCAAATATGAAATTATTATCGTCACAACACAGAACACACCAGTTTTTTTTTATATATACTGCATTTGTATGATGTCTTCCTTTGTATGCAGATGGTAGAGTGTTTGTCCACTGATCGGAAGGCTGGCGGTTCAAATCCCGCTCTCGACATAAACATCATTGGTTGAGCGGTCAGATCCACTGATCCATAGGTTGGCGGTGCGATTCTAACTCACACAGATGAATGCTGTCATTGTGTCCTTGGGCAAGACACTTAACCCACCTTGCCCTCAGTGTCTGCGTACACTGGTGTGTGAATGGGTGAGTGGTTCCTTGTTGTAAAGCACTTTGAGTACCTTGAAGGTAGAAAAGCGCTATAGAAAAATGTGACCATTTACTTTGACATTTGTTTTGTCTCTCTATATCTATAAAAGAGGCATTTAACACAGGCTTTATAGAAAATTACAGTCTAAATGTATTGAGTTTTCTTATTAGGGTTTTAATCATCCATTCTTTGCTATACACTTTGGTCATTTGTGGAGTGGGAGTCCTTTGTCAGTACTTATTGCCCTGGTTCAATGATTGGAGATGTGAACTGTTATGAAGTTTCCCGTTGTTAATGGCAGCTTGCTGATTACAGAAGGAGATACACTTTATCAATCATTACTGTCACTCTTGAAACTGTACTGTAAATACAAGCTTATGTTATTACCACATAATCAAAATCAGATTACTCAAATGCCTTTTTCAAATGCCAACACATGTCAATGTTTAAGGCTACTAGAAATGCAATATGTGTGTATAAATATTCTCTTGTTGAGAGTTTTACTTTTTACAGTGTGAAATAAGCTTTTTTCCAAATTTATGTAGATGTCGTAACGGTGCGGATAGGACCAAAGGATGCAGACCAGAGCAGTTTTAACAGTGTTTATTTACAGCGGTGAAAATGCAGTCTTTAAACAGGTCACAAGAGCAGGTACAGGAACCGGGGAGCGGGAGACGGGTCAGGCGGGTGCGGTGCAGGTAGAGGCGGGCAGGACAGGACCAGGACGGGGATAGAAGCAGGTGCGGTACCAGGGCAGGCGGATCAGACGAAGACCAGAGCGGGGAGCGGGTGACAAACCAGAGACCAGGACCGGACAGGAGACGAGACGAGCAGGAGACGAGACGAGCAGGAGACGAGACGAGCAGGAGACGAGACGAGCAGGAGACAAGACGAGCTGGAAGCGGTACCGGGACTGGAACGTGGCGGCAGGAGCTGGGCGAGTAGAGGCAGGAATCTGGAGGGTGCATAAATCCAAATGAGCATTTGCCGGAAAGTACCATATAACAAAGCTTAGCAAGAAACATTCACGTTTTACACGCGGACGGTCTGGCACCGAGTGTAGACTGCCAAGCCTTCTTGTACTCAGCAGCAGGTGGTGGTGATTAGGCTGATGCACCCCAGGTGTGCACGGGAGGAGTCAGGCACTCCACCCAGCTCCAGACACACAGGTAGGGGAGGGGGAGAGAGCACGGGAGGACAGGGAAACTGACATCATGACAGTACCCCCCCCCTAAGGTCCACCTCCTGGTGGACCCCCAGGCTTGTCAGGATGAGCGCGGTGGAAGTCTCTCACCATGTCGGGGTCCAGAATGCGTGCCCTGGGCACCCAGGATCGCTCCTCCGGACCGTAACCCTCCCAATCGACGAGGTACTGGAGGCCCCTACCACGGCGACGAACGTCAATCAGGCGGCGGACGGTGAACGCCGGGTGGCCGTCAATGACTCGGGCGGGCGGTGGGGGATCGGCCGGAGGGCACAGGTCGCTGGTCCGGACTGGTTTAACCTGGGAGACGTGAAAGGTCGGATGAATCCGGAGAGACGGGGGTAACTGGAGGCGCACCGCCGATGGATTTATGATCCTCATGATCTTAAACGGTCCCAGGAATCGGGGGGACAGCTTACGGGAGTCCGTCTTCAGCGGGACCGTCTTGGCGGAGAGCCAAACCATCTGGCCAGGTTGGTATACGGGCGCCGGGACACGGTGGCGATCGGCCGCCGCCTTAGTGCGCGCTCCAGCCCGAAGAAGGGCCGCCCTGGCCTTCTTCCAGATCCGGCGACAGCGCTGGAGATGGCGCTGAACAGACGGGACGGCGAGGTCCCTCTCCTCCGTGGGAAAGAGAGGGGGTTGATATCCCAGCGATGCCTCGAAGGGGGACATACCAGTGGCGGAACTCACGAGGGAGTTGTGAGCATACTCTATCCAGGGCAGGTGAGTACTCCAGGTCGCGGGGTTGGCGGAGGCTGTGCACCGTAGGGCCGACTCCAGGTCTTGGTTGGCCCGCTCCGTCTGCCCATTAGATTGTGGATGGAACCCGGACGTGAGGCTAACCGTGGCCCCCAAACCGTCGCAGAAAGACCGCCATACCTGAGAGGTGAATTGGGTCCCTCTGTCGGACACGATGTCCACCGGGATGCCGTGGAGTCGGAAGACATGACTGGTCAGCTGGTCGGCAGTTTCTTTGGCTGTGGGGAGCTTAGGCAGGGCAACGAAATGGGCGGCCTTGGAGAAGCGGTCCACAATGGTGAGAACCACCGTGTTCCCCTGGGAAGGGGGAAGGCCCGTCACGAAGTCCAAGGCGATGTGGGACCAAGGGCGACGAGGAACTGGGAGAGGATGCAAGAGACCAGAAGGGGGTGAGTGGGAGGCCTTGGCCCGAGCACATACCTGGCAGGCGGCGACATAAGCCCGGGTGTCTGTGTCCATCGTGGGCCACCAGAAGCGTCTCCTGAGGAGGGAGAGAGAGCGACCGGCACCAGGATGGCAGGCGAAACGGGAGGCATGGACCCACTGGAGCACCTGAGACCGGACAGAATCGGGAACAAACAGTTTACCTGGAGGGCCGTTACCTGGGTCGGGGTCGTTGGTCTGGGCCTCTCGGACGGTGTCCTCGATATCCCAATGGACCGCGGCCACCACACACGAGGAGGGAATAATTGTTTCTGCGGTGACCGGGCTATCCTCCAGGGCGAACTGGCGGGAGAGGGCATCGGGTTTGACGTTCCGAGATCCGGGGCGGTAGGTGAGGAGAAAGTTGAAGCGGCTGAAGAAGAGGGACCAACGAGCTTGACGGGGATTGAGGCGCCTGGCGGACTGGATGTACTCCAAGTTTTTATGGTCGGTCCAGACGATGAATGGTTGCTCCGCCCCTTCGAGCCAGTGGCGCCACTCCTCCAAGGCCAGCTTTACGGCAAGGAGCTCCCGATCCCCCACGTCATAATTGACCTCGGCCGAGGACAATCGCCGGGAAAAGAAGGCGCAGGGACAGAGGCGGTTGTGGGGGTCGAACCTCTGCGAAAGCACGGCCCCCACTCCCGAGTCGGAGGCGTCGACCTCCACGATGAATTGCCGTGAAGGGTCGGGCTGGTGCAGGATGGGAGCGGAGGTAAATAGTCTCTTAAGCTTCTCGAAGGCTGTCTGCGCCTCAGGAGACCAGGCAAACGGCAAAGCAGGAGAGGTGAGTTTAGTTAAGGGCGAGATAACCCTACTAAAATCCCGGATGAAACGTCTATAAAAATTGGCAAAGCCGATAAATCTCTGGAGCTGTCTCCGGCTGGTAGGAACGGGCCACTCAGTGACAGCCTGGATCTTTTCAGGGTCAGCTCTTACTTGGCCCCGCCCCACAATGAAGCCCAAAAAGCTGACCTCCTCTGCGTGAAACTCGCATTTCTCAGCTTTCACGAACAGTTTATTCTCGAGGAGGCGCTGGAGAACCTGGCGAACGTGCTGATGATGCTCCTGGGGGGACCGCGAGAAAATCAAGATGTCATCCAAGTAAACAAAGACGAATCGGTTAAGGAAATCACGGAGCACATCGTTGATGAGGGCTTGGAATACGGCAGGGGCGTTGGTGAGACCGAAGGGCATAACCAAGTATTCGAAATGTCCCAGGGGTGTCTTGAAGGCCGTCTTCCATTCGTCTCCCTCCCTGATGCGCACCAGGTGGTACGCATTCCGCAAATCCAACTTTGAGAAGATGGTCGCACCGTGGAGGGGCGTAAATGCCGAGTCCAGTAAGGGAAGCGGGTATTTATTCTTTACAGTTATATTGTTCAGACCCCGGTAATCAATGCAAGGCCGCAGGGATTTGTCCTTCTTAGCCACAAAGAAGAACCCCGCTCCCACGGGTGAAGTGGACGGGCGGATGATTCCGGCAGCCAGGGACCCACGGATATAGTCCTCCATTGACTCGCGTTCAGGTTTAGACAGGTTATATAGCCTGCTAGATGGTAGTGGGGCACCCGGCAGGAGGTCAATGGCGCAGTCATATGGACGGTGGGGCGGTAAAGAGAGGGCCTTGCTCTTGCTAAAAACCTCCCCCAGGTCGTGATATTCAGCAGGCACCGAGGACAGATTGGGGGTGTCTGGGGACGGATCAGCGACAGGAACGGACCTCCCGGCCGGAGGGAGGGCGGACCGAAGGCACTTGGCGTGGCAATCGGGACTCCAGCCCGAAACTCCGCCCCTGGCCCAATCGAAAACAGGGTTGTGGGCGCGTAGCCAGGGGTAACCAAGGACCAGAGGAGAAGCGGAGGAGGACAGGACATGAAACTGACGGTTCTCTTGGTGGTTGCCGGACAGAATCACGGTGACAGGTTCTGTGATGTGAGTGATGTGCCCCAGAAAACGTCCATTGAGCCCCTGGGCATTTAAGGGGCGTTCGAGGGGCTCCAGGTAGACCCCGAGCTGCTCCGCGACTTGGGCATCAATAAAGTCCCTCTCAGCCCCGGAGTCGATAAGGGCGGAAACGCATAAGGTCTCTGTGCGAACGCACAGGGTGGCGCTGAGCCGCAGTCTATTAGAAGAGTCCAGGATGTGTTGCTCGCCCACCAGTACTCCCAGTGCTACTGGTGGGCCCCCCCTTTTGGCCGAACTGGGCAAGTGACCACATAATGTCCGCGCTCACCGCAGTAGAGGCAAGCCCCGGCCAGACGACGCCTCCGTTGACGCTCCTCGGCCGACACAAGGGTCCTGTCGAGTTGCATGGGCTCATCCGGCGGGGGCGGGGCAGCGCGTGGCTCCGGCGGGACCGGTGACCGGCGTCTCTCTCGGCGACGAGCCCGTAGGCGGTTGTCTATACGGTGAGTGAGGGAGATGAGGGTCCGCAGGTCGGGGGGTTCGTCCCGGGAAACCAATTCATCTTTCAAAGTCTCGTTCAGGCCCCGCACAAACACAGCCCGCAGCGCGCTGTCCGTCCAGTCCAGCTCCGCCGCATGTGTCCAGAATTCAATGGAATAATCCGCTACCGTCCTGGAGCCCTGGCTGAGAGTCAATAACCGGGAGGCAGCATTGTCCTGGTAGTGCGGGTGGTCAAACACCAGCTTAAACGTGGACACAAATTCATTAAAATCCAGGCTATCCACAGACGTCTTCATTAGGCGCGCCTCTGCCCACTGGAGAGCTCTGCCCCGGAGTAATCCACATATATATCGGATCTTGGCGGCCCCCGAGCTGAAACGAGAAGGGCATTGCTGGAACATGAACTCGCACTGGAACAGGAATCCGCGACAGAGGTGAGGTTGTCCAGCATACGGCTCCGGATCCGTGCCTCTCGGCTCCGGGAGGCGTGGCGGCGCTCCGGCTGCAGCAGGCGGGGTGACGAGGAGCGCGGCCACCTGGTGGTTAAGCTGTGCCACCTGCTGGGACAATGTCTGATTTAGCTCCAATAGAGTCCGAATGGATTGTTCATGCTGACCCAGCACCGCCTCGGGGTGAGAGTGCGTGAGGCGGCGCGTCTGGTCCGGATCTGAGCCTGCTTGGTCCATAGTGGCCAGACCGTTCTGTCGTAACGGTGCGGATAGGACCAAAGGATGCAGACCAGAGCAGTTTTAACAGTGTTTATTTACAGCGGTGAAAATGCAGTCTTTAAACAGGTCACAAGAGCAGGTACAGGAACCGGGGAGCGGGAGACGGGTCAGGCGGGTGCGGTGCAGGTAGAGGCGGGCAGGACAGGACCAGGACGGGGATAGAAGCAGGTGCGGTACCAGGGCAGGCGGATCAGACGAAGACCAGAGCGGGGAGCGGGTGACAAACCAGAGACCAGGACCGGACAGGAGACGAGACGAGCAGGAGACGAGACGAGCAGGAGACGAGACGAGCAGGAGACGAGACGAGCAGGAGACAAGACGAGCTGGAAGCGGTACCGGGACTGGAACGTGGCGGCAGGAGCTGGGCGAGTAGAGGCAGGAATCTGGAGGGTGCATAAATCCAAATGAGCATTTGCCGGAAAGTACCATATAACAAAGCTTAGCAAGAAACATTCACGTTTTACACGCGGACGGTCTGGCACCGAGTGTAGACTGCCAAGCCTTCTTGTACTCAGCAGCAGGTGGTGGTGATTAGGCTGATGCACCCCAGGTGTGCACGGGAGGAGTCAGGCACTCCACCCAGCTCCAGACACACAGGTAGGGGAGGGGGAGAGAGCACGGGAGGACAGGGAAACTGACATCATGACAGTAGACTACAATAAAGACAAGCACATTTTAATTTAACCACAGACACCATTCACTTGTTTTACAGCACATGTACATGATTATAGATTTAATTTCTGATGACCTCTGACCTCTCTCTCTCAGTGCTTAATCCCCATTGGCTGGCCAGGACAAAGTATTCAGGAGTTTTCAATGCATTATTAATACCCAACAAGTAAAGACGGCACAGGTTTTATGTACCACAAACATGTACAGATATCAGTTAGTGCTTAAACAATTCCTTTGAATACAAAGCAGTGTGAAATAAAGTGGGTGGAACATGTACAGATATCAGATAGTGCTTAAATAATCCCTTTGAATACAAAGCAGTGTGAAATAAAGTGGGTGGAGATCTAGACAGGGTGTCCCATTCTATATTCTGGCTATAGTCTGGGCCTTTGTTCACCTGCCTGGGTAGGCACCTCATCTGTCTCACGATAACCACCATTTTGATCAGCATCTTCCACATGGCCGCTATAGGGTTGAGTGACATCAGGCTTTTCCTGGCAGTGTGTGCCCCAGTCAGACGCACTGTGGGCGGTGCCAGCATCACTTTGATCCCCATCACTAATCCCTTGTGCGGAAACTTAACTATTTTACAGCTAGAAAAATTAAGAAAACACATCAATACATATTAGACAAAGACGTGTGAAAATGTGTAGGCACAGGCTTTCTGATTTAAACTGGCAGTCTGGTTTTACAATCACAGCAAATCGAAGCACATGGACCATTTCTCAATACAGACAAAAACGCGATGCGTAAAAGTGGAAAGGGAAAGCTATGCAAAACAAAATCAGTCTAAAGGTAACCTTGGGGATTGTGTGTTTAATGTCTGGCACAGGAGCCGATGGGGTCCTGTGAGTGCACCACAAAAGGCTGAACATGTGGCAAGCGATTCGGAGGTGTGTGCGGGACAAAGGCTTACCTTGGAGCGGCAGAAGCAAAGCCAGGACCGCGCACAGAGAGAGAGCGGAGCGGAGGAACATGTTAGCAGGGTCCAAGCACACTTCACGCACAACACGGTGACTGCACTCGGCGGAATAACGGGCAATCCCTGGGCTATGAATAGTCAGTCAGCCGGCCGGTCTGGTCTGCGCCGCAGTCAAGGCGTTCACTGTGGCCGCCACGCCCACGTTGTGCCAGTTCCGGTGAGGTGCGTCAATATAAACGGAATAGAGATGTGACTTTTATTTTGGAGGGACGTACTGGATATAGAATGTCGTATTATTTTGTGTTTGTTTTACTACATTCTAATCTCCTTTGAGAAATGAAGCGTTTAAGAAAACTATAGGCCTAACTCTAGAATAAATGAATTACACCTTATCCTTTTCCCTATCTTACTGTTAGCATGGTCGCCTCTCCACAGATGTGACCTGTCATTTTGGCGCCCCCATTTGATTGATGAGTTTAGTGCCCTAATGTGGAATATTCAAGGCAAACGTCTCCATAAAAGTGGAGACAAAAAGTGGCGGACATTACTTTAAGTAGGCTATAGAGCACCTTTTAGGACAACGTCTTTTGATCCAATTCATTTTTTAAATTTTATTTTATTACTATGTTTTGAGTGAGATGCTAAAGGGCATGCCAGCAGACATTCTATGATTCTACAGGTGCATCATGACTACTCAAGCCAAGATTTTTTGTTGTTTCTTTTCTTTCTTTCTTTCTTTCTTTTTTTCCTTTTTTTAAATTAAATTTAATTTTATTGTTTCAAAATGATCAAATAGGCTATATGGTTACAACGACATTATTTTGACGGGCATTTTATTCCCCGATAAAGCGCTACAGATTTCCACTTGTGTCGTTTATTTTTATGCCCTCGTAATTTTTGTGGCTGATGTGATTGAGGTGGGCGTGGTCCTGCACAGCTGCAGAAAAAGTAGCCACAAGCCTCCAGAGCGTAAACTGCTCTGGAGGCTTGTGGATCAGGAGACGCACGGCGCGCAACGGCAGAGGAGCAGAGGAGATGGGCGACAAACCAGGCACCAGGTGAGGCTTCTGACTGCATGTATTTATTGCATACGAAGGACCAAGAATTAAGACACGCATATTTTGTCGTCATATTTAGAAAAATGTGCTCAGAATTTAACATAACCTGAATCTTTCAAAATTCAGTGCAAAATGTAAGCCAAATAAACCATATGGTCTTACGCAACAGGATGTTTATGGAAGATAACTGAGAAACAGCGAAAGTTCCCTATTGGATAGAACTGCATAACAGGAAACGAGATTGGCACATTTTTCCATTACTTTAATGTCTTAATATTTTTAACCCAGCGTTCACGTAGAAGCTGTCTGACTAAAGCACAGTTTGGGACAACACTGCATGCCTTAGAAGGTTCTAAATGTTTTAACTATAAGGCAAGTTATGTAGCTTACAAATAATAAAACTATGTTAAAATATTTCAGTAGGGAAAATGATTTACAAATCCATACTCTAAAAATAGGGCGATAAACCCATTGTTATCAGTACTTAATATTACACATTACGTTTTGCCTTACTATCACTGGTTTAGAGAGATTTGCTGAAGCAGAGTTTTTGGTGTCCCGGTTTAAGGAAGTGAGGGTCCTTTTTGCTCTCTGCCCGGATGTGTCACTGAAGTTTTCCCTCTGAAAGTAAAAACTAGCACATTCTTCTGTGTGTCCAGTCACCTGGTGTACAAGGGTCACCAGCTAAAATTGTAAGAGCCTTTAGTTTTCTTAATAAATCAAATCATAATCTTATTGTTTGCAATTCACATAACATAAATCATATTTGGTCTTCCAATAGACCTGAAGTTTTAACTTTCACAGACTTAATGTAGTCCTGGTTTAGACCTAGTTTAGACCTTGATCAGTCCTGGAGCAATCCATCTAGTAGTAGTTGTTTTGTCTTATCCTGTTTTATTCAACATTATGTGGTTTAGTTGCCATGTATGAGAATTTTAGTTCTTCAATTTTAGCTGTCACAAGTTAGAGAACCACTGATCTAACAGTGTTGAAAGTATGCGTTCAATACTTTGTAGTTTATATATTCCACCCAACTTTCCCATGTTAAATATGAAATCATTATCATTACAACACAGTTTTATTTATATATATATATATATATATATATATATATATATATATATATACATACATACATACATACATACATACACTGTATTTGTATGGTGTCTCCCTTTGCACATAAGCTTAGCCACCACTTTGACATTTGTTTTGTCTCCCTGTATGCATACAAGAGGCATTTAACACAGCCTTTGTAGAAAATTACAGCCTAAATGCATTCGCAGTTTCCTTTGAGGGTTTTTTAATGTGAATTTTAATTGTCCACTTTTCCTGGAGTCTATCAGGCCATTTCCTGTTTAGTTTTTGCAGTGCCATTCAGTGGTCTATGTGATCTCTCTAATAGAGCTGCCTAATGCTTACTTTCCATTGTATGCATTAATAACTGTAGATTTGAATAAACAAATAAAATAAGCAAGAATATGAACACCCAGAAACGTTAATAGTCACATATTGTCTGTAATGTGTTGATTTGTAAAGCCTTTTCCAATTATATTTTTCAGGGTCTTCAAAAAGTCCAGTCCAAACAGTAAGGTATCGGTAGGTTCATTTCTAGTATAATTTGTGTTTATGTCAAATGTTGTCTATGTTTATATTTATTTTCAGCTTACAGTGTATCTTGGGAAGAGGGATTTTGTTGACCACTTGGACCATGTAGACCCTGTAGGTAAGTCCAAGAAACACCAAGAGTGTTATAGCTGAATTACTTGATAATAATAGAAATTCAATTTTAATTTTCTAAAGAGCTTATGATTTTAATGTTTTGTTTGTTTTTGGAAATAATGATTAGTTTAAAGGTGCACTATGAAACTTTTCTGGCAAGGTATTATATTAGAGTTATCTATCTCCATGGAGACAGGTAGGTGACACCACCAGGCCAGGATACAGGTCAAATCTGTGGAAAGCTGGCCACAGTCCAAGTAAGAATACATGTTTTTCAAGGTACTTTTGAGCAATAAAAACACCTGTAATTGGATAAATGTTATATAATACGTACTTAATGCCATACTGTGGAAAATTTCTGGAAAATCAATAACATCTCCAAATGGACACATGCAAGTGGCACATCCTTCACACAGAGGTTTCATAGTGCACCTTTAATGAGATAAAGGAACAAAAGATCATTGATCATTCCAGCTACACAAAGTCAGTAAAATAGCCAATAGTATTAGTAGGTTCAACTCTCATCATTACCAAGATCAAAAGACATTGTGGCTAATTGAGCACTGAGCAAGAATTTACCCGTGAACACTTTATTTACAGCCTTTTAAAATTGATAAAGCAGCAGATTTATTCAACATTGCAAATCATGTAATCAGTGGTAAACAAAGGATACGTGGTAATAACAGGCGGATATCAGCCTTGTAATGGGTAACTTATGATGCCAGTCAGCCCATCATGTACTTTTCCATCTGACAGGGACACGCTGCATATTCATGTAATTATCAAGTGTACTGATTGTTATGCTACATGCGGTACTGCTCAAGCTCTACAGCTCAAACTGTTGGCATTAAGGAGCTGTCTTCATCATATTTAGTTTGTGTCATGCGACAGTGAGAAAAGTTTCACTACACTTCCTCAATAACAACTGGATTTAATATGAAATTTTATCACCAAATTTAGGTTCAATGTAGTTGAACTATGTTGTTATTTTTATGTATTTATACAAAATAGTTTTAGTTTAGTTTTAGATTCCAATTTTATAGTCATAATTAATAAAGTAACAAGAGATACACTTGAATGAATAAAATGAAAGATAAGCCCAGTTGCCATGGCAACAATTTAGAACAAAATATTCTATCTGTGATGAATGGTGAAGTTTTCAAAATGACACCCATGAACAGGAAGTGGATAATCATTAATTAATTAGTGTATGTATATTTTCAGATGGTGTAGTACTTGTAGATCCAGAATATCTCAAAGACCGCAAAGGTAAGTTTTTCTCTACCTGTATATTTAACCAGATTCCACACCCCTATTGATTTATTTTATCATTCTTTGTAGTATTCGTGACTATCACATGTGCGTTCCGGTATGGCCGAGAGGATCTGGACGTTCTGGGACTGTCTTTTCGTAAAGTCCTCTTCAGCAGCACAGTCCAAGTTTTCCCCTGCCCTCCTTTGTCCCACCAGCTGAGCCAGTTACAGGAGAAACTCATCAAAAAACTGGGACTACACGCCTACCCCTTCAACTTCACTGTAATGTACCCACAAATATTTGCACATTAAAACTAAACTAATATGTTGTATATTTGGGCTCATATCATAACATTCGAAGTACATTGCAAGCATGAGTCTTGGGTAGAAATTTATGCTATTAAATAATAGCCAGTGTGTTGTCAAAGAGCTATTTTAAAAAGTCTCTGTTTTGTTTTTGATCAATTTTTTTTAAGTACAAACACTATTTCTTGTTTGGGCTTACTTTAAAAAAAAGTTTCATATATTCAGTCACTGCAGGTATTGGGGCAGTTGGCACCATACCAGATCTGTCAGTGAATATTAATCTAAGAAGTGAAAGCTCAAATCAACTGATTTATAACTGATAATTTTGGTAGTTAATGCATGTGTGCTTTGGAATTTAAATTTATTTACAAAAGGAAGTAGAACTAATGTGGCCGGTTGGTCTGATTAAAACAATTGCAGAAATACTGGTCTTGCTGTGTCGAACATGGCTACCTTATATTGCATTATTATTCTCATAGCATTTATCACTAACATTACATGATTGCTTTTTATGTGGAGGTAAAATGTTGTTACTGAAATGTTCATTCTCATAAGACAGCTGTTAACCAAAGTGTCTGTAATAACTCTAGTCTGTGTGGGAAGATTCTGTCTGTATTAAACCCATCCATCACCTCACAGCTCTGGGACATCCCTTTAGGAGCACTGGGTTTATTGGACTCATTCATATGAATAAAAACGCCTTTACCTTTTGTTACATCCACTACGTAACTTTTCTGACGGGTGGGTCTAACACCTGCAAAGAAGACAGTGATTGCAGACAAATGAAATAGATTGAAAGTGCTATTTTAAACCATTCTACTTTGACCCCCAAATACCCCCATTAATCAGATCTAAATATTTGCCTTGTTTAGACTGGTTCAAAATACATCCATTCTGTTTGTTTTAATTAAAGGTGCACTATGTAACTTTTCTGGTAGAAGATCCATCACCTGATTGTCTTCGTGGAGATGTTTTTTCGTTTTGCCTGGAATGATCCACAGTACGGTATTAAACTAATCTATCTCCATGGAAACAGGCCAAAGTATAGGTCAAATCTGTGGAGAGGTGACCCACTCACAGTAAGAATTATTTTCAAGATGTTTCTGAACAATAAAATATCTGTAATTGAGTAAATACAAGACAAGTTCAAGGCCATACTGTGGAACATTTTAGGCAAAGAAAAGTCACAAAGTGCCCCTTTAAGATTAACATATTACTTTAAATACAAGTATTTTTAAATTATGGTTAGTGGTAATGCTATTGCTTTTGTTTTTCTAGATTCCACACAACCTGCCATGTTCAGTGACGCTGCAGCCCGGCCCAGAGGACACAGGGAAGGCGTGTGGAGTGGACTATGAGCTCCAGGTGTTCTGTGCCAAGACTGAAGATGAGAAAATCCACCAAAGGAATTCAGTGCACCTCCTCATCCGAAAAGTCCAGTACGCCCCCGAGACCCCAGGCCCACAGCCCATGGTGGAGACCAGCCGCAACTTCCTCATGTCGGACAGGTCATTGCATCTGGAGGCGTCACTGGACAAAGAGGTATACCATATTATTGCATCCTTTTTCACTATCACAACTATTGTGGATGGCAGAGGTGGGTAGTATTTAGTTGCATTTAATTGAGTAACTTTTTAAAGAAATTGTAGGTTTTGGACACCATACATTTACTCATACTTTGGGTAATAGTTTGAAGTAATAAGTAATAATAATAATATGGAATGGTAAAAGTTGTGATTGCTCTTCCCACTTTGAGTGATTGGCAAATACATTAACTTAAAATTATAAACTATATCCACAGTTACTCTTACAAATACTTGAGTAGTAGTATCCCCAATACTTTTACTGTTTTTCTTTTTTTTTTACTTTATTTCTTGGACCACCACTTTTACTTGATATTATTTTGGAGTAACGGTACTCTTACTTGGGCAGAATTTTCATAGTCTACACCTCTGCTTTGTTGGTACAGTTGTTTGTCCACTAACTTGAAAATTGGTAGTTAGACCCCCATTACTGGCACTGCATAGTAAAACTGGAGTTGTGCCTTTTGGCAAGACACTTCTCCCATTGTATTATATGAGACAAATGTAAAAGGAGGGTCCAAAACAGAATGGCAGAGTGTGACATACATGTTGAATGAGTGATGGTAAATTTAGAGTTCATCTATATAGTTAGCTAGAGCATTATTCCTTTTTTATAATTATTGACCATTACTGACATGCTTTCTTTGGCAGTTGTATTATCATGGAGAGCCTATAAACATCAATGTCCATGTTACCAACAACTCCACCAAAACAGTGAAGAAGATCAAAGTATCTGGTAATTCATTCAAATAAATATATCTTTTATATCTATCTATTCTGTTAATACTACCGTAATTGTGATATTGTAGTTCGACAGTATGCAGACATCTGTCTCTTCTCCACCGCGCAGTACATGTGTCCAGTGGCAATGGTCGAAGCGGAGTGAGTACACATGCTAGAGTTTAAAGTCATATCCCAGATTTTTTTATATATATTTTTTTTTAAGTTATATCTTAGTTACTTATTGCAACTTAAATCTACAGCCTTACACCTATCTTGCATTTAGTCAGTTGTTTGATTCATTAAGTTTTATTGGTCAAAAATACAATTACCAATAATAACATGCACTCTCTGAGCGGAGTTTCCTCTCCATAGATCTGGGTGGTGTTCCCTGCTTATTTTCATGGAGATAGATAAATTTAATCCCATACTTTCAAACATTGTAGGGAAAACGGTAATCTCTCCATAGAGATGAAGTAAATGGCAGACCCTCCACCAGAAATGTTACATAGTGCAACTTTAGTAAATAGACACAACAAAAATAAATGCATTATTAAAAACGTCTCATTGGTTCTGTAGCTTTTAAAAGAATATGTGACTAGCTCTTATATTCTATGTCTGTCGTAACGGCGGGGTTAGGGGATGGACCAAAGACGTGCAGGACTCGGGACAGGTTTACAGTGTTTTATTTACAGTTAGTGATAAATACAAACAATAGTCCAATAATCCAACACCAGGCGCGGGCAGGGCGTGAGCAAGAGCCAGGGGCGCGTCAGGGAGACGCTGAGACGGGAACAGGGGCGCAGACCAGACTGGGAACAGAACTGGAGGAAGCAGAGCGGGAACCGGAGCCGGGGCGTGGTACTGCTGGGGTCCAGGACGAGACAGGGAGGTGAAGGTAAGGAGTTGACAATACCAGAGCTGGAGTGCGGAGTCAGGGACAGAGCCAGAAGCCAGGAGCTAGGGAGGTCAGGAGAACTGGAACCTGGGAGGCAGCAAACTCCAATTAGCATCAAAAAAGAGCAAGAGACAAAAATGCACAAATAGAGCAGGTATAATCACATTGACACGCGGACAATCTGGCACCGAGTGTCTTCTCCCAGCTCCTCTTAAGCACGGCAGATGGTGGTGATTACCCTGATGGGACACAGGTGCGCGCGGGAGGAGCCGAGGGCTCCGCCCAGCTCCAGGTTCAGACAAGTGAGGGAGGGGGTAGAGCACACAGGAAGGCAAAAACGGAGCAGAGATACGTGCCTCATGACAATGTCATGGTGAATATGATTTGATGTCCTCTGTCTGCAGGGACCAGGTGAGTGCCAGCTCCACCCTGTGTAAGATCTACACTCTGACTCCAGTGTTAGGACCCAACAGAGAGAAGAGAGGCCTTGCTCTGGATGGAAAACTCAAACATGAAGACACCAACCTGGCTTCCAGCACCATGTATGCACTAAGCCAATACAGTGCCTTCTGTTGGTATTGGCACCAGTGATCTAACGTGATACAATTTTTGAGCTAGTGTTGGTTATTCTGAAGTTAGAAAGTAAAAAAGATAAAATATCTATTGCCCAGGTAAATTAAAGAAAAGCATATTCTTTATCCTTCATCCTTTATATTTATGTATTTTATCTGCCTCTTTTGTGCATACTTGTCAAGCATTGCATTATTATTAAGTCCAAAAAATACATTTAAATGAAATATTCTGCAAAATGCTTTAAATATACAATATATATATATATATATATATATATATATATATATATATATATATATATATATATATATATATATATATATACTGAGCTCCATAGAGGTGGCAATGCATTAAAAAAAACAACAGACATTATTACAATAGTGTTAACCTGTTACAGAATGAAAGAGGCGTCAGATAAGGAGACTATGGGAATTCTGGTGTCCTACAAAGTCCGGGTCAAGGCTGTGGTGTCTCTTGGAGCGTAAGTCAACCATCTAAAAAAACGAAACAAATAAATAATAACAAATAATGAATACAACAAAATATTTTTAATAAATTGAGTGAGCATTATAGTTGTTGTTAAAGTAGTTCTATGGTCTGTCTATGTGTCTGTATTTCATAGGTTTTGTTTGCGCTCATATATTGAAACATCTGAAATTTGACACTCTTATTTGTTTGTCCTACAACAATCTGTGTGAAAATGATTGTCTGTAAACACATTAATTAGAAATGGGTAGACTCAACAACATGGTTACATAAAGACTCAAAGACACAAAATTGTGGGTGGCTGAACAAAAAAAAAACCGTAATTACATTTCCTCTGCAGCCAATTTGTCCTCGGTGGGCAATGAGAGCGCAACAAAAGATAATGACCATAATGACACGTCTGCCATGGCTTCTAACAGTCTGAAATATTTGTGACTTGTTGATTGCATGGTAACTATTGATCTTTAGGGATGTGGCAGTGGAGCTTCCATTTGTTCTGATGCATCCCAAACCTAAAGAAGAGATGCACACACCTCCTCCACAGCCTGGTAATCTCACATGTAAATCTCTATAATACTAAATAATCAGAGGGCATTTAATTCATTGTTTGTGTTATTTCGTCCTTGCTACAGAGACTGGCATTCTCGTGGACACAAACCTGATAGAGCTGGAGACTAAGTAAGTGCGGTCATGTAATTCTAGCTCACCTGATCAATATGAATCTATCACTGCAACAGGGGTTTAGGCAGGCTTTAAACAAATCACTTATTGTGATTGGAGTGCGGCAAATCAGCAAGGAAAGCCAAATGTCAAATAGTAGAGCTAAGCTCTTGCTAACAGCTCAGATGATTAAAGTCCAACATGCACATCCAATGCATGTTTAAGTATTATATAGTATAATACCTTGGGCATTATTATGCACAAAACTACTTAAATTAAAGTCATGGGGGGTTGTGCCAGATAGAGAATTCAGTGTAAAAAAAAAAAAAAAAAATTCACTGAATATTCGTGTTCTTATTTGGACTTAAGTGCAAAGTAAACGCAAAAGATCAGGATACATTTTAGATGAGAACAGGAACTACCTATTCAGATCGGAAGGCAAGTCAAGCCAACATTCTGAATATGAAATCAACTTCCTTACGCCTCTCATTAAAAGCTGTTATAAATGTCTTGGGCCTTTAATGTCTTGGGCCTTGAGTGCCGTATCCTTTATCAATTTTAGACTAACAAATGCTAACAGAAAAGCTTACTACAGAAGTTATCCATCCATCCATCCATTTTCTTCCGCTTATCCGGGGCCGGGTCGCGGGGGCAGCAGTCTAAGCAGGGACTCCCAGACTTCCCTCACCCCAGACACGTCCTCCGGCTCCTCCGATGGGACCCCAAGGCGTTCCCAGGCCAGCCGAGAGACATAGTCCCTCCAGCGTGTCCTGGGTCTTCCCCGGGGCCTCCTCCCGGTGGGACATGCCCAGAACACCTCCCTAGGGAGGCGTCCAGGAGGCATCCTGAGCAGATGCCCGAGCCACCTCAACTGGTTCCTCTCAACGTGTAGGAGCAGCGGCTGTACTCCGAGCTCCTCCTGTGTGACCGAGCTCCTCACCCTATCCCTAAGGGTGCGCCCGGCCACCCTGCGGAGGAAACCCATTTCAGCCGCTTGTATCCGCGACCTTGTCCTTTTGGCATACAGCGACCGCATCACTGCAGACGCTGCACCGATCCGCCTGTCAATCTCACGCTCCATCCTTCCCTCACTCGTGAACAAGACCCCGAGATACTTGAACTCCTCCACTTGAGGCAGAGACTCACCACCCACCCGGAGAGGGCAAACCACCTTTTTCCGGTCAAGAACCATGGCCTCGAATTTGGAGGAGCTGATTCTCATCCCAGCCGCTTCACACTCGGCTGCAAACCGCCCCAGTGCCTGCTGCAGGTCCTGGCTCGAAGAAGCCATCAGGACAACATCATCTGCAAACAGCAAAGATGAAATCCTGTGGTTCCCAAACCAGAACCCCTCCGACCCCCGGCTGCACCTAGAAATTCTGTCCATAAATATAATGAACAGAACCCGTGACAAAGGGCAGCCCTGGCGGAGTCCAACATGCACCGGGAACAGGTCTGACTCACTGCCGGCAATGCGAACACAGCTCCTGCTCTGGTCATACAGGGACCGGACAGCCCTTAGCAAAGAGCCTCGGACCCCATACTCCCAGAGCACCCCCCAAAGGACACCACGAGGGACACGGTCGAATGCCTTCTCCAGATCCACAAAACACATGTGGACTGGTTGGGCAAACTCCCATGAACCCTTAAGGACCTGATGGAGAGTATAGAGCTGGTCCAGTGTTCCGCGACCAGGACGAAAACCACACTGCTCCTCCTGAATCCGAGGTTGGACTATCGGTCAGATTCTCCTCTCCAGTACCCTGGAATAGACCTTACCGGGAAGGCTGAGGAGTGTGATTCCCCTGTAATTGGAACACACCCTCCGGTCCCCCTTCTTATACAGAGGGACCACCACCCTGGTCTGCCATTCCACAGGTACTGTCCCCGACCGCCGCGCGATGTTGCAGAGACGTGTCAGCCAAGACAGCCCCACAACATCCAGAGACTTGAGGTACTCAGGATGGATCTCGTCCACCCCGGGAGCCTTGCCACCGAGAAGCTTGCCAACCACCTCAGTGACTTCAGCCAGGGTGATGGACGAGTCCGCCTCCGGGTCCCCAGTTTCTGCTTCCTCCTCGGAAGACGTGACAGTGGGATTGAGGAGATCCTCAAAGTATTCCTTCCACCGCCCGACAACATCCCCAGTCGAGGTGAGCAGCTCTCCACCCGCACTGTAAACAGTGTTGGTGAAGCACTGCTTCCCCCTCTTGAGGCGTCGGACGGTTTGCCAGAATTTCTTTGAGGCCGTCCGATAGTCCTCCTCCATGGCCTCCCCAAACTCCTCCCAACCCCGAGTTTTTGCCTCTGTGACTGCACGAGCCGCGGCACGCTTGGCCCGCCGGTACTCATCGGCTGCCTCAGGAGTCCCACGAGCTAACAAGGCTCGATAGGACTCCTTCTTCAGCTTGACGGCATCCCTTACTTCCGGTGTCCACCACCGGGTTTGGGGATTGCCGCTGCAACAAGCACCACAGGCCTTACGACCACAACTATGAGCAGCCGCATTGACAATAGAGGTGGAGAACATGGCCCACTCAGAGTCCATGTCCCCAACCTCCCCCGGGATCAAGGAGAAGCTCTCCCGGAGGTGGGAGTTGAAGACCCCTCTGACAGAGGGCTCCGCCAGACGTTCCCAGCAGACCCTCACGATGCGCTTGGGCCTGCCAGGTCTGTCCAGCTTCCTCCTCTGCCAGCGGATCCAACTCACCACCAGGTGGTGATCAGTTGACAGCTCAGCCGCTCTCTTCACCCGAGTGTCCAAGACACGCGGTCGGAGGTCAGATGACACGACAACAAAGTCGATCATCGACCTCCGACCTAGAGTGTCCTGGTGCCATGTGCACCGATGGACACCCTTGTGCTCGAACATTGTGCTAGTCACAGTTTGTCCATAACAAACACTGAAGTCCAATAACAAAACACCACTCGGGTTCAGATCAGGGAGGCCGTTCTTCCCAATCACGCCCCTCCAAGTGTCACTGTCATTACTCACATGGGCATTGAAGTCCCCCAGGAGAACAACGGAGTCCCCCAGTTGGTGCACTGTCTGTTTCCACAGAAGTTATACCTCAATTTTATTCTTCAAATAATGAATACTTGTTTGTACTGATGAAATTTAATAGACATTCTTCCTCTTTGTAGTACACCATCTCAGGTGGATGATTTGGTGTTTGAAGACTTTGCTCGTCTGCAGCTCACTGATATGAATGACAAGGAGGAAGACCCATTCTGCTAGCTCCAACTGTAGCCATTACTGAGGAACACTTCTACACATGAGCACTGTGCACTGTACAGGGCTTAAAGTGACCAAAAAATTGAGCTTTGTGTAGCTCGGTCAAAACTTGTATCGACATTTTTATGGGCACTTTTAAATTACTTATATTCTCCATAGTTATTTAACCCTAAAAGACAGTTGACATGAGTACAAACATTATGGATTACAAAAATTCATAATAATGGCGAGGTCTGGGGTCCTCCCCCAGAAAATGTTTGGATAAATCAGGCATTTCCTCTAAACTGGTGCATTTTAAATAATATTTTTTCCTCAGTCTGACAGACAGCTCGAAAATGTTTAAGTACAGAAATATTAGTAAAAGAACATTTTAAATCTGTCAGCTGGACAAAACGTTGTAGGGGTGAATACATTTTGCTGCTCCTCCAAGCCACTTTTTTCTCTCTTCAGTTCTGGTCAAATTATTGATGGACACTGCCTTATATATGTCTGAAGGGAGGCGCAAACTACACCGAAATGAAAACGCCTATTGTTTACAGTTTCTGTTTGTAGGATAGGTCTAATGAGCTACACTAAGTCTTAACTGTGCCTGGTCATACTTAGCATAATCGTTCAGGCCACTAATGAGTGCTCCCACACCTATTAGCATACTAGATAGCCCTATTGTTTTCCTTGATTTAGGTCTGAGGATGGAGTTTGATGTCTAAGGCCCCCCATTCCTGTTCAAAGATGGATTGTCTTTTCTAACATTGCTTCTTTAACTCCCCTCTCAAACCATTTATTTTCTTTGGCTGAGATTTATACCTCACTATTTTCAAAGGAGTGGTTAGTGTCTTTGAGACAGAGATGTACATCGGACCGGGGTCCTGAGAAGCTCTTGCGTCAGTGTTGGTACATTCTCTTATGGAGTGGCTGTTTAGCTTCTGCAATACAACGCTCACTACACTCTTCACTACCCTGAATGGTTTAGACTACATTGCTTTGATTATGGCTCGGATTTTTGTACTTTCGGTGAACCAGTTTCTGTCTTAAAGTGTTTGTAGGTTTGAAATAGACCGGGATTTCATGCTGTCTGGAAATCCTCTGAAGCTTTTCAAACTCACCAGCTATGTAAGGAATGGTTACATCTTTTCTTCTAGGTTCAGATTCCTTTGTGTCCTATTTTTTAGCTCTCTTTCTTTCTTTCTTTCTTTCTTTCTTAATTATTTATTTGACAGGGACCATGTACAAATTCATTAATCTTACAAAGAAAAGGTGATTTGCACCAGATTTAGCTACTGCTACTTTCCATCTGCAGTCCCTGAGCAGGTGAACACACATTAAAAAACACATATCAATTGAAAATTACAATATACAACTACCGATTTGCCATACATATGTCCCCCCCAGTCCAAACTAATATAAAAATCATTATGTGCAGGTTTATACAGTGAGCACAGAGCAGCACCAACTAACTAGACTGATGTGGACACATTTGATTATTTAAAATGAACTTTTTCAAATTTCTAGTAAAACTATTAAAATCCACAGACAATTTCAGACTGTCTGGAAGCTGATTCCACTGCCTAATGGTTTGATAAGAAAAAGCCGATTGAGCAAAGGGCGAGGATCTTTTTGGAACTATGCAATTTCGGTTTACGGAGGAACGAGTGAATCGGGTAGTTTGTTCAGAACAAAGAATAGTAAATTTTTTTAATGTAGGTGAAGCTTCATTATTAATAATTTTCTTAGATGTGAATACAAAATTAAATTACTGAAACTGAACATTTTATATTTACTTAAGACGTTACAGTGGTGATAATGGAGGTTTTTTTTATCGAGTGCCTTTACTGCCTGATTATAGGTGGATCTGAGAGATTTTAAAGCGCTCTCATTGGCCTGAGACCAGCAGGAGACACAATAGGTCAGGTGTGGAATAATCATGGCATTAAAATATGTAAAAAGCGGCCTCTACTGTCAGGCTCATGTGTCTAAGGGAAGAGATGTTGTAGCGGATTGAATTGCGTACTTTTTTTATATGCTTAAGTCTATTGAAGGTCCATTTTGGATATCCACAAGCAGAGGGGACTTTCTCTAGGTGTTGTTCCTCTTTCACTTTTCCCTCTGTGTTTTTGGGAACCACTTGAGCCCTATGCTGTAATGTGCAAATAACTTTGAGTTTGTGCTGATGGTGTAAATCAAGCAGCAGCCATTGGTCAGTGTCTGGTCTTGCCCTATAGTGCACAATCCAAGAAGGCCAATTTGTTCTCCTTGACGTCTAGCATTAATATGTGCAGTAAAGGGTTCCAGATCTTGAATTTTGATTTTAGTCCAGTCCTTTAGTCTTTGTTGTATTGATACCAATGCGTGGGTGGAGTGCCTGCAAATGAGGCCAGTCTGTTCAAATTGTTCCATATACAAGTTAGGAGAGACCGGTGAACTGAAGAAGCGACTTGGATGAGCAGCAAAACGTTTCCACTAGTACAACTTTTTGTCTAGTTGACAGATTTACATTTTTCTTTTACTATAGTTCATATCTGGATGACTGATGGACTGGATGTACAGAAATATTGTTTAATAACCCCACTGCTACATCATGAGTTAATAGGCTGACTTCAGGTGAAGTGAAATGATTAAGCATTAAAGAGTCACCCATCATGTGTGTTCTTATATTGTAGCCCAAGACCTTGTGTCTAAAAAAACAATAGTTTCTGATCATTCTGAGAGCCTCACAGTTGGTGTGGTTCTGTGTCAAACCAAGCAATCTTTACACCTGTACTTCAAATCACAGTAACACTTCATATTGTGGTCTTATATAGGGATAGAAATCTTATTGAATGAGTTTGCATATTTCAGAATAATTTATGCTTGCTCTGTTGATAGGATGTTGTCATTTAAAATAGGATTTTTGGTCAAATTTTGTTATTTAGGTAAGTTTTTTTTTTTTTTTTTAAATGCATAGATACTACTACTGAATATTATTTCTACAGAACTGCTATGTAAACTGCTTTTTTGTGTGTGTTTGAGTATAAACACATTTTACTCACTCAGTGTTGATACAGGCCCTTGGTTATCCAAGTGTAAAATCCAATTTAAAAGATTTTTTTTTATTTTTTTTTATTTTTATTTAGATTTCATTTAGAAGGCTTTTAGTCCCCAGATTAAACCCTAATTAAAGGAGTTTGGTCCTATCGAGTCCTATGGGGCAAAGTAACATGTAGGCCTATCTAATGAGTATCATGCATGTGTTTACAAGCACAGCATTAAGTCCGTGTCCCAGTTTATCTGATAAGGAGTTTTGGGGTGTTTGTTTTGTACGCTATAGTCCAAAAATAATAACATGTCAATCATTCAGCTAGACCTATATACCCTAAACACGTTTGTGGATTTATTGGGTCTTTTCAGGAATATTTGTCAGTCTCGAAGACAGTGTACAGCACTGCACATTAATAGAGCAACAGCTGAATATAGCTGTCTTTAAAATAGCGGCTTATTGAATATTTAGCAACCACACTGTTGCATCTCTCTTTAATCTGTGCTCATGTATCGTTTAGTTGACCGCGGTCTGTGCTACTTGGTCTCAAAAGTGGACTTGGAGTGCGCAAAAGACAGAAGCACGGGACCATTCGAGACGCAGGCGGTGAAGGAATTAACGCTGAGCCTTTTCCACTTATAACGCATCGTGTCAAATAAACGCGTCCAAAAGAACCCACTTGATTGCGGTCTTCGTCTCTGTACTTGCAGACTTCTTTCTTGAGCGCGTAATTATCCGACTGCAGCGCGCTGGCTGTATTTCACGCATTGTCAAACAACGGTTATAAAGAAGACACTTAGTTTAGTCTATCTCAAAAGTAGGGCACAGGACAGCGTGGTCAGCAGATTGTGCATACTTTTGCATAGCAAACTAAGCGAAGAACTTTTAAGCCCCGACTGTAATATAGAACTTGTATGAACATTTATTATCAACATTTATAGTGGCCTTTACACAACTACCTATGGAATAATTACTGGTGGAGATTGTGTATATGTTTGATTTTGTCTTGTGTGATTGAAAAGTAAATTTTAAGTAGCATATCTTTGTTAATATGTGCAAAAAATATTATTTACAATGTTTTTGATTGTCACAAGTTGGCCTGTATACATTCCATACAGTAATTATGTTGCACTACCATTAATGTATTAATACTGTACTACTAAATATTAAAAACTATGGTATTACTAAAACAAATGTCTTGACCATTATTGTAAAGGGATATGGGTACTTTATTCGCATTAATGAAAACTTTTAGCAATTTATGAAGGTTAACTACTCAACTCTTATCAAATCAAATTACAAATCTGTACAGTATAAAGGATTATAGATGAACTTGTTGGATTTTTATGTGCATTTTTTCCATTTGACATACCTCCCTGTGGACCCACACAATCATGTGGGTGCCTTTCATTTGCAAATAAAAAAATTAACTTGCCTCAATCAGTGGGTTTCAGAAATATGACAATTAAATTGTGAATTGCTATGGCAATGGTTATAAAACAAAATATATTTATTGTATGGGGGAAAATCTTCAAAATGTTCGGTACAACAGGGAGCTAAAACCCATGATTAGACAAAGCTGGTAGCTTAATTGCAATGAGTTGAAGATATTCTTGTGTTTCTCAAACCGATGGTATGAAAGCTCCTTCACGTGGTACTTAGACAGCTCTTCGGTATGTGGCTTTGGCAAATTTAGATTTAGAGTTCATTGTTTATACTTGTCTGTTCTTCTTTTGATAATTTTTTGTTTATTGCATAGTTGATTTAGATGTGGTAGCACTCTGAATACTACACGATACGACACGATATCTGGTGTGAAAAGTTTGAGAGCCACTATATTACCTGTTAGTAAAAATGTAGAAAACTTAAAAAAAAAAAAAAAAAAAATATTCAAAATCAATGTACAAAATGCATAATGACATTCACTGCTGAAGTGTCAGAGGAGCAAATGTCCAAAGTCTGTATTCTCATGACTGCTGCTGTTCCAGCATGACTTCACAAGTGCGTCCAAGTTCACCGAGTTTGACCTTTGCATACTCCGCTCTGTTCAGGGCCATCTGACAGTCCTTCCGAGCTGAATACGTGGAGCCCTCATGAGGTTGACCTGTAGCCACCTGTAAAACAAAATGTCTCCCTTTATAACTTTGTTTATACAGAACACAGTATAATTTGACATATAGATTATGTAGTGCATGTATTGGACCTGTGTCAGATATCGGATCTGCGCACTCAGCTCACTTTCCACTCGGTTCACAGAGCTCTGGAATTGCAGCAACTGTCTGTCCAAGAGGCTGGCATTGTGTTTGTCTTTTGAGAGCTCCAACACAATGTTACCTACAATACAAACACAAGGGTTTGGGGCTTATGTGGGTTAATGTTGCATTACACAGTTGAACTTATTAAAATCACAGGAATAGAGCAGTGATTCTAAAACTGTGGTACATCACACATAGTTTACAGGGTCTGCAGGTGGTAGTTGGATTCCTCTGCAGTTCAGATATTTGCCAGGTGGTAGTTAGATTCCGCTGCAGTTCAGATATTTGCCAGATTTAATCAAAAGGTTTTTCTCCTTTTAGGAGGGTTAGTCATAGCTTAGTATAGCAATTGTGTAGTCCAATTATCACACCTTATTTAGACCTAATTAATCCTTTTTAGATCTGGTTTAGATCTGGTACTGGGAAACCCAAATGTTCCTAGGTGGTGGGCCTACTTGGTGTGGTGAAAAACAGAGAGAATCACTGGAATAGTATAATAATAATAATATAGATTTGACAGTGGTTAAATGGTTTTGGTTATTCAGAATTACCACTACGAAATGATTTTTTTTAAAGGGGCTATTTTATCAACGCAGAACATTAAAGGGCCCAATTTGCACAAATACAAATGACAGAAGGCCCTGAGTAGATCAAAAAGTTGATACATCTGTCTCTCACCTGCGCACTGTAGGATCATGGCTATCTCCTTCTCCACCTCCTCCAGAGCTCTGAGACGCTCGTTAGCCATTACAAAACCAAAAATTTCACTAATTATGAACAAGAAGCTGAGTTAATCCATTAGAGGTGGGTTTTCATAAGCGAGGGTGAATTAAGACTTGGATCAAGCGTCTACCACCGCCAAACCACTAACAACAGAGGGTTCGGAAATCAACCGTCGCACAAAGATGACGTATGTGCGGCACAGTCTGAAAGATGGCTGCATCGTCTTGGCTGCATGGCCCGTCTGCTATGCGTCTCACTGAGGGTTTGGTGTCGGTTCTGAAAGAGCAGCGCCCGGAGTATTTACCGGCTCTGTTGTCCAGCTACAGAGAGCATGGCGTGTTCTCGACACAGGTAAGAGCTCCCCAAACCGAGGCCGTTAGTTCAGGATCTGTGCGTTAGCCCGCGGAGGCTACAGCAGAGCACCTGGATGGATGGACAGCTTTGTTGTTCTGCTACACATCTGGGGACTGGGAAGCGAGAGTTGCTGATCTCTGTCTGACACGTGTATATCTTTGAGATTAACAAATGTTTTCTTTTCACAGGGCGCTAGTGCTGTTGGAGGTCTCATGGGTTTTAGCAATGCCAAACTTGGCTCGAGTAAGACCAGGTGAGAAGAGGGGAGCATGGGATCAGTGTCAATAATATGACTGTTGCCAATGTAAGTGTTACCGGCGCCAGCCCTGGGGGACGCTGGGCGGTAGCAAGTGGCACACACCTAGGGTTAGACGGTGTAGCTTGAAGGTGTGATGTAGCTGTAGATAGACGAAGAGGAGATCTGTTAGTCTGGCCAAAGCTTGTGTATTATTATTATTATTCAATGTTTCACTTTATTCAGTTGGCTCATTCTCTCAAAAATCATATAGTTCATAAAATAATAAAGGACTGTAAATAAATAAAAAAGCCAAAAGGAAAATTTGTCAACTGGACAAATAGTTGTAGGAGTGAAAACGTTTCGCTGCTCATCCAAATTTGTTGATAATAGCTGTTGCCAGTTCCATGTCCTCCCTGCAGACAGATATAAGGCCGTGTCCACCAGCAACCTGACCAGAACTGAAGAAGCAGCTAGAGACAGTTCAATTTCCTTAGTGCCATTTTATTCCATGCAGTATGTTTTTACTGTAATTCATTTCTAAAAATGACAGCTGTTATGTACCTACACTGGCTCTTGAGATTTATTACTTTAAATTAGTTCTATTCACATGTTGTTTTGTGTTGCAGATTTGAAGGGCTGTGTCTGCTCTCAATGCTGGTCAAGGACAGCTCCAGTGAAGTGTTCCAGCAGCACTGCCTCTCCTGGCTGCGCTCTCTTCAACAGGTTATCCAGGTGACCTCATTGTATCATTACAAATATTACTTTGACCAACCTGAAAGACTCACACACATATTACTTTTTGTATTGCTCTGCCTCCAGTCTCAAGCTCCAGTCCAGACCATTCAGTTAGCAGTGAATATTTTAAAAGATGTGTTGCAGTACTCATCACAGATCGCAGAGTTGTCCAGGGAAGTGGGTCTCAACTCCATCCTGGGCATTCTTACTTCCCTACTGGGCCTTAAAGCAGAGGTATATGAAATTGTGATAGTCTTTAAATATGTGGGAATTGGTGTGTGTGTGTGTGTGTGTGTGTGTGTGTGTGAAGCCTATGCATAATTTGTTTTGCCAGTGTGATTTGGCAGCTATGGAAGGGATGACAGCTTGTATGAACTATTACCCACGAGCTTGCGGTTCAATGAGGGTAAGTAAATCCACCTGCATTTTGAAATATTAGCAATTTTTTGTAAGTTATCTATGCGTCTTCTATTTTATTTTCTAGGATAAATTTGGAGCTTATTTTCTTTCAAAAATGGATAGCATTAACAAGAAGACCCAAGAGGTTTGTTACCATTCACATTTGTATATAGTTTGTGGGCTCCCTACTTTTTTGTGCCTGAATTTATTTTTGCTGTGTTATTCCTTCAGATGGCGTGTCAGTGTTATGGTCGCCTGCCATGCCTTGGGGGTCTTTTGGATCGGGGAATGGGAGGGGGCAGAGCAGAGGGCTGGACCACTCAGATTCACTGCCTGCTTGCTTCAGCCAATGTCTTGCTGGATCAGATCTACCAGGGATCAGAAATGGGTACATCATAAAGGAAGCATTCAGTTATTCTTTCCTCTAAAATATTCAGTTTCCTCTAAAATGTATCTAATGTTTTAACGCATATTCCCTATCTTCTGTTTTGTTCTGCTCTGTAGAAGGAACAATTCAATATGAAGGCCCGGGGGTGGAGTTGGCCTTCCCTCTTCTTGACCAAACAGACCCCCTCCTGGTGCTTCAGCTACAGCACAGATACACAGCCATTTGTTTGGCGCTAAAACACACTCTCAGGTAGTAAACGGATGTATCAAAAACACATTGATAATAATTTGGATCAAAATGGTTTGATAATAATATTAAAATATTGTGGTCGATGGTATATTTAATTAAACATTCAATTTTGTTCCTCAGTGTGGATCCAGCATCAGCAGTCCGCCTTCCTGTCAGACCAATACTCAACCTCGTCTGTCGAGCTCTTGCTGTCAGCTCTAAAAGCATCGTAAGAACACAACTTATGCTGTAGTTTGATAGTTATGATATTTTCAAATGTATGAACCAAAGTAACTGTATTTCTATATCTTTGTCTCTCAGAATTTAACAGGTGATGGGAGTGTGCGGTTGCTGGTCTTGCCTATCATTCACACAAACACTCTGGAGGTACTGTCTGCACTTATTACAGCGTAAGTACTGTGGCATTATAGTTTATATGTATCTTGTGAAGAATTTGATAAGTCAATATTTCTCCTACAGAACACGTGTGGGAATGGTTCAGTATGCTGTGGTACTGCAGAGGTTGTTCTCACAGACTCTGTCAGCTTGGACACCTCTCCCTGAGGCCAGTCTGGGTCAGCAGAGGGCATACAGGTATGTAATTATGAAGTACTGTTTAATATGTTAAGTGATGGCACAGTTTTCTATCTCTGGGGAGGTGTTCTGGGCATGTCCCACCGGGAGGAGGCCCTGGGGAAGACCCAGAACACGCTGGAGGGACTATGTCTCTCAGCTGGCCTGGGAATGCCTTGGGGCCCACCGGAGCAGCTGGAGGACTTGTCTGGGGTGAGGGAAGTCTGGGAGTCCCTGCTCAGACTGCTGCCCCTGCGACCCGGCCCTGGATAAGTGGAAGAAAATGGATGGGCACAGTTTTCTCAACAGCATATACTAAACCATGTTAACCATTGCTACAGCATTGCAGAGCTCCTAAATGCTAATATTGTTATCGTCAAATAGTAAAAAACTAAATATTCTATCATGTAATGATGATATTACTTCTTTGATATAAATGTTTTTCCTTGTTGGTCTTCAGCTCCGTAAGGGTGGCAGTGTACAAGGCCTTAGAGCTGTGGCTACAGGTGGCCGGAGCCTCTGCAAACATTCTCCAGGGCAGCTCTGTTCACTCGGAGCATCTGTTCAATCATCTGCTGGGAGAGATCACACCGGGAGCCGAGGCCATCAAGGTCTCCTCTACCTTACATCGACTCTATTTAGAAAAAAGATGGACATTAGATTTACTCAACAAGTAAGAACAAATTTAGAGTGAATGTTTCCCTCCTATCTGCAGCTTCGAGCCGGTCTCTCTGCTGATGTGGTGCCTGGAGGAAAGCCTGGTCCTCGCAGAACCAAGACTTTGGTCATGTCAGACGCGGTGGCACCCATGCTCCAGAGAAAGGGAGACCAGCTTGCTAATGTAGACACATGTATTTCAGCCCTTAGAGGTGAGATGCCCTCAAGTTTCATACATGGTACCTGTTCACATCTGATTTATTTTGTAATTTAACTTTTTTTTTTTTTTTTTTTTTTTTACAGTTCTTAGAGAAATTATACTCAGCAGTGGTACACTACTAAAAGATGACATCCACAAGGTATGCCTCTTTTCTGCCAAAGGCATCACAGTTGCCTTGCCCATGTAACTTTGTTATTTTGTCTTTTTTAGCGCCTTCATGATGTAGTGTTGCCATTGTGTGTGCGTCTTCAGCAGCAACAGAATAGCAGCAACTTGTGTGAATCAGTAGGGGGCATCAGTGGCCAATACAACAGCGCTCTGAGCAGACATGAACTCTATAGGTCTGGACTGTACAATATATACACTGTCTAATCTTAGACAATGTAGTACCACATCTGAAAATATTTATTGTCTTGTCTTAAAACTGTAGGCTTTTGCTGGCTTTGGTCCTGGTTCCTTCACCATGTTGGCCTTCTCCTTTGACCTGCACTGTGTCCATCCTGAGCAGAGGGCGCACAGACAGAAATACCAAGGTTAAGATTACACTTTACTTGCAGATAAAGTATTATATTTTTAAAGAGTGTTATAGATTTGTTTATGAGTTAGTTAGACCTGTATTAGCTAGCTCTGGATGTGTGGTTTACTAAGCTTAATGTTGCACAGCTCATTTGCCTTGTAGGAAATACGTTCTGTTAGATCCTCTGCATGACGCACCCTCTTATGCAGTATGCAAACTTTATAGGAATGTAAATGACAACAAGACACTGCACAGTCACAAGAGTCACTCCTGTTTCAGGAAGCTGTAGCTATTCTAGCATGTGAACAAAAGGTTTTGTATTAAAATTGTGTAACTATGATAATTTGACTATGCAATGAGAAAAAGGCTAACTTTATGTAGCCTCTTTATAATCTCTTCAAATATAATTTTTATCAAACTTTAAATGATTTTAATCATTTTAAAATATAAGAAAGTGTTCACTAGTGTTAATGTGTTGTGTTTATTTTCCTGTTATTTTCAGGTGTCTTCATTCTGCACTGAAGCTCTGACAATCTGTAACCTCCTCCTCCACCCTCGCACCCCCTCCATCGCCCTGCCGCTACCCCCTCTCACCCTCAAACCCACCCCGTCTGCCACGGGCATCCAGTCTGCACAAGGACCCAATCCAGGACTGACTTTGCCCACTCTTCTAGTTGGCGCTAACAGTGCCCCCTCCTTCCCGTCCCGCCACTCTCTGGGCCTGGGTCATGGCTCCCTGCTGGGCTCTCTGGAGAACCACCTGTCCATGGTCCCAGGACTCCCAGGACAAGCGCCCTCTGCGGGCGACCTAATGCACCCTCCTCACCCTGATTCAGCTCAATTGGGGCCCCCAGATGGACAGCGCCCTGTTTTTGTGCGCTATGACAAAGAAGAAGCCGAGGACGTAGAGATTTCTTTGGGGAGCGATTCTGATGACAGTGTAGTGATTGTCCCACCAGGTATGCTCGACATGAACAACCAGCAAGAAGAAAGTTTACCCACACCTGGTGCTACTAGTGTCCCATTACCTGGTGGGGATGCAGTCTCCATGGCAACCACAACATCAGCACCCACCACTATAGATGGAATGTCCCTTGCCAATGATTTAACCACTTCCTCTCCTCATCTGACATCTAACACAACTTCTGTGAACTCATTCCCCCCTTCTAACGTCTCAGTTGTATCGTTGGTTCCTCCAATGGGTCCCAACACGCTCCCAGGCCCCGGTACTTTAGCAGAGCCACTGTCAGGACGACCCCAGCTCCAGCAAATGCTAATGCAGCCCAGCACTGCAGCGCCAATGGGACTCCTGCACCAGCTCCAGAACCAGCTTACCCAACCATCCAGGACCCTCCAACACCCACCACCTCCACCTGCAGCCAACAACGAGGACTCCGCTGTGATCAATATCAACAGCACCGACGAAGAAGAAGAGGAGGAAGATGAGGAAGATATGGATGACATGGAAGATGAGGATGAGGAAGGCTTGGATGAAGAGGAGGAGGAGGGCAGTGAGTATGCGGGGGAGGAGTTTTATGACGGTGAAGACTATGATGAGTATGATGAAGAGGAGCCCGAGGAGCTGGAGGAGGAGGAGGAAGAAGAGGATGAGGATGGGGACATTCCACCACTCGAGGGTTCAGAAGACAAAGCCAACGAGAGTGGGTCAGAGGAGGTGAAGGCGGTCCAAGCTCTGGCAGAGGAGGGACCCATAGAGGAGCCATTCAGTGTGGAGGCAGAGACAGAGGGTGGCATAGAAGAAGTCCAAACACGGGCGTACCCAGAGCTTAAGGTGCAGGAGGTGGAGAGTATTGGCGTACTGGAGGAGGCCCGGGAGAGCGAAGGCGAGTCTACCATGGACCCCACCATGCCCCAGATCCTGTGTGTGACGGGGGGCGCCATGGAGGAGGAGGAGACCACGGAGGGCGGGGAGACATCTCAGGAGGAGGCAGCCACGTGGGAGCAGGGAGAGGACAACAAGGTGGAGATAGAAGACTCATCGGATGAGCAGGTTCCTATTGGGAATCAGCAGGCAAGTATTTTGCATATAAGGAAAAGACTAAAATAATTATAACTGAGAACAGAAAAAAAATTCACTTCAAGGGTTTGGATGAGACACATTTTTATAACAAATAAATTGTGCGGTTTTGGCCTCACCATTTAATTTTTTTAGTTCAGTTAATGTTTTTTTTTTTTCAATGTACCACTGTACCAATACAGCTTCTCAAGAAATCTAACTTGCTGCACATAACCCATTATTGTCCAAATGTAAACACATGGGAAGGTCATATGTGGCAATTTTGTCTCCTGGCATGAGATCTTGTTCCACCCCTAGTCATTTCAATTCAAAGGTAAACCTACATGGACTGTGCTTTGTCATGTCGACTTACATTATCATTCAGAAATTTAGATTCCATAGTAGAAGAATTGTGATCTATTAGTCATTGACAATTTCACTGTGGCTTGACCATGGTGTCCGTAATCACGAATAATCGTACATAATTGTCATGTTTCTTCTCACAATAATCATAATTCTAAAATTTGATCTTGTTAAATTGAAATTGCCTCTTTTGTCACTCTAGGAAGATCAAGTGTGTGAAACATCGCAGGAGGCTGGTGGCAGTGGAAGTGTTGCCAGTGCTCACCAAGAGGAGGAGCTGGAAGTCTCCCAGACGGGACAGTCAGACAGTGGGTCAGGGCCCACCACAACAGAGCAGGAGCAGGGGCTGACCGAGGACACAGAGGTGGAGGTACAGGAGCAGGAGGGAGAGGCAGAACAAGATGAGGAAGAGGAGGGGAAAGGAGTGAAGAGGAAGAGGGAGGAGGACACAACGCAAAGTACAGAGAAGAAAAAGGTACAAGTATCAATTAGTGTTTCCCTATGGTGGCACAAGCAGTGCATATTTGAATCATTTCATTTTCAATTTCACTTAATGCCTCAACTGATCTAAAAAGCACAGATTGCAGATATAAATATAGTTACTTCTTGATCTTTATGTCAATAGTACAATCAAAGTCTGATTTGGAATATAATTGTTTCATTCAGCTTGTTTTTAAACTATGGAGCCAACATAGTTTGCACTATCAATAGGGCCTGAGCATTTTGGCTGTTGTAACAATCAGCCACAGTACACTAGAAAAATCAAAGGATTCGCTCTCATTTATCTTTCCTGTTTCTACTAGTGTGATGAAGACACCATGGCCTCCATGTTGGCTGACTTTGTGGCCTGCCCCCCTGATGAAGAGGAAGGCCCCTCCAGATCAGACCAGCCCAACTAGAACACAAAAATGACAAAATGCAGCTCTTAGAATTTACTTTTCTTCTGTAATATTTTTACAGTTTTGGTTACCTCTTTCCTCCTCTCACTCTTTGTTTTTGTTCATGTAGTGTACAGAACCTTACTTGGAGAAAGTTGGAGTTAACTGTTTTAAATCTATTGCCCATAGCTATGCTATTACTTCACTTTGGGGGAATTAGAAGCTCAAATTACATTACACCACAGTTATATAAGTGAAGATTTGTATTTTGCTCTTACAGTTGGAACAGCCCACCAAGCTGCAGTTGCTCATCATGGACAGCCTTGTGTACTTCAACCATTTTTTTCTGCTCTTTATGCCCTGTTTTGTCTTCATTGTTATATGATAAATAACTACTTCTGAAATTATTGTTTTCTTTGTTCTTTTATTTACCTCAAGAAAAATGAGCAACACTTTATCCTTTAAACTCTTATTCGAACTGTAGAATCAAATAACTGAAACAACCATTCACGTACTGATATTAATATCAGAAATGCATTATTATCAAAATGGCAAGTGAGGTCTTTGCCTGTTATAACAATTGGATATCCTTACAACTATTTCTATTCTATCCGACAAACTCAGCCCACTTCCTGTTAATTATCAATTCATAGTGGAATGTCATGCTTCTGTGCCCTGGCTACATTTGAAAAAAATAACTCAAATATGACTAAATCCAGCTGAGTCAACATTACAGGCCTCTGAGAAGGCTGGACTGGGATTTAAACAGTTTATCTTGGAACCAGCCTCTGCAATGCACAAATGGGAGTTTAACCACTTCTTTCTCTGCTTCTTTTAAGGCCATATCTTCCTTAACACATTTTAGGATGGTGATGCTTTTCTTTAAAGCTATCCAGGTCATCTGTGGGATTGTTTAAGCAAAAGACTGCAACGCGTATCATTTTGAGAAAGTTATTTTTGTAGACATCTGGCAGAAGGAAGTAGTGAAAGTATGTAATTTAAATTAAGCCACTGGTACTTTAGATTTGTTTCACTCTTAATTTCACAAACACAGCGTGGCGTCTGCGTGAGGACGGCCACAGGTGCAGCTCGAGGAAGACGTCTGCGCGCGGGCCGTTGTGTTTGTCAATGGGAAAGACGCCACTTGTATCAGGTCTACAGTGAAAACAACTAGCTAAATACACTTGTATTTAGCATCTGCACAGGCTGGCTCCGGCAAACGCGGGGATTTCAAAAGTGTTGCTAATCCTGGGCTCCTTCAAACGATACATAACTGCCCCAGTAGTACGTTGTGCCGATGGTAACTGCAAATAAACTTTTGAAATCTTCTCGTTTGTCGCTCCCCCCTCTCCCCTCTATCACTGAAACCGCATGCACTGGTACTATTACTGCACTTGTTATTACTACATACTTTAGAACTATATTTTTACTCCGAGTAATCCTTGACTAAAATATACTCAAGTAAAAGTATGACGCATTGCCTAAAGATGTCGCCTGCTCCTTCTTATCCTGTCCCTGATCTGTTCCTTTCTTGCTCAACCTTCTCGCATTCCTCTGATCTTATTGTATCAGCACACCCCCAACCTGGCTCAACTTCCCCTGCAGCACCTCGGGGTGTGTGTCCTCATGTCTTTTACATAACGGATTTCCCTAGATGTCACCATTCAAATGGTTAAACGTGTGCGAGTTGCAGGTTGAGGGGAGGGTTTGAGAACTTTTTGAGAACTGCTCTGTGTACAGAGTGAAAAGACTCAAGCGAGCCCTTGTCTGCTACAGAGGAATAACAGCAAACACAGACTACTGATTAAAGGGCTCGGGTGTAAAGATGACGGAGGTATGCAGACTTTTTTCATTATTTTTTTCTTTTTAACTTAAAAAAATCTTTCCTAGGTTATGTGATTTTTTTTTTTCTAGAGTTAATATTAGGGGAGAGAGCAAGATTCTACTTGATCTCACTACATTCAGAGCTGAACTGTATATGACATGGGCTTATGTGTTTTTATCCAGTCAGAAACCTACACCGTAATCGTGGCAACTGGGACATCTGAGTATTCAGGCACCAACAACTACATCTATGTGACTCTGGTGGGGGAGCAGGGGGAGAGTGAGCGCACCCTGCTGGACAACCCTGGCCTAGACTTCTGTAGAGGCGCTGTGAGTGCTATTAATGTATCTGTCGGTCATGATCAAGTAATAGTAATGTGTTTTTCAGTGTTGTATAACGTGCAATGCCATACAGTTGCACCATAACAAATAAATGCAAACAAACATGTAAGGGGAGCAGAGTTGAATGTTGTAGGTCTACTCTTCCTCCCACCACTCTAAGACATGCATCCAGTATTTGAGTTGTATGCATTTCTATGACATACAGAGACAGTGATATATACAGACTATTTCTGTCACTTTTTCCTTCAACTCCAGGTAGACGAATACAAAGTGAACAGTCCCTCCCCGTTAGGCCACCTACTGCTGGTGCGATTGGAAAAGCAGAGGTACTGGGTGGAAGACAACTGGTTCTGTCGCTATGTCACTGTGGAGGACCCTCAAGGACACAAAGCCACGTTCCCCTGTTACCGCTGGCTGGTCGGAGACACAAGAGTGGAGATCAGAGAAGGAGCTGGTGAGAAGCCAGATCACACTTACTATACAGAATAAAACTAATTGCAGGGAAAACTGTAAAATTGTATTAATGTGTTATCATCTCGATATTTCAACATAAAACATATTTTGAAAAATATACTACTTAAAATTGAATGAAAATGAAAGTTATTTGGGAAGGCTAACAATTTCTTAAGGTTTTTTTTTTAAGTGATTTGGGGGCAGGTCACAATTCTGTAGTGAAAACGTTTTTTTAGTTAAATTCTAAATGCAAACCCAACTCATTGTACATTTTTGTAACTGTTTTTGTCTCACAGCTAAAACATTAAAAGACGAATTCCTACCTGAACTATTGGCCCATAGAAAGGCTGAGCTAAAAGAGAGGCAAAAAACATACAGGTACATAAATAAATAATTCCACCCACCTTTTGGCTGGGAATAATTCTTATGGCTTTTGTACCACGTCTAGATGGTTAAGCTGGGCTCCAGGTATTCCTCACTGTATTGATGCTCAAACTGAAGCAGACCTACCTCAAGATGCACGCTTCGACAATGAGAAGAGAAGTGATTTTGAATATTCCCTACAATATGCGTGAGTGCAACTTATTTGTATAAATGTTTATTAGAACATTTTGTGGGGTTTATTAGTATTCTTTTCCTGTCAGATTGATGGAGTTGTCCTTGAAGAAACTTGCCATCAGGTTTGGAAAGTCCTGGAATGACCTGGAAGATTTCAGACGCATATTCTGGAAGTTGAAAAGTCCCATAGCTGGTGAGTTAATGTAAATCTGCTTGTATTTAGAAATCAACTATTGTGCTAATTTGGATCTAGTTACACACACTGACTTTGCATCTTACTTTAGGAAAGGATTTTGTTGCTATCAGTTACTGTCTTTCTTGTATGATATGACAGCACAATAAACTTCATTGTATCCACTTGAAACAGAGTATTGTATGGAGCACTGGAAAGAGGACTGGTTCTTTGGATACCAGTGTCTAAATGGCTGTAACCCGAGGATGATCCAACAGTGCACAAAGCTTCCAGAAAAGTTCCCATTGACAGCCGACATGGTTCAGAGCTCGCTGTGCCACAAAACCAACCTGGACAAAGAGTTAAAGGTAAAACTGAAAATAATACTGATGTTTATTCTAAAGTAAATGTCAGCCATTTTTTTAAATAGCTATATCATTATCTGTTTAGGCAGGAAACATCTTTCTTTTGGACTACAGTATCATGGAGGGGCTTCCTGCCAATGTTATCAAGGATAAACCTCAGTACATAGCTGCTCCCCTCTGTCTCCTATACCAACATCCAGACGATGGGCTCATTCCTATTGCGATCCAGGTAACTTGGTGCTAACTTCAGAGTTAAACATGTGGCTTGGGTTTATCCATGGGCCCTATCCTGTTGTACACAGTCTTTTTTCATTCTAACAATATGTTTACATGACATTTACACTAAGATAAATATATGAAGTCTACCAATAACACTTGTTCCATTTGGGAAATTCTTAAAGAAACAGTACACAGTATTTTGTATAGTTGGTACTACATTCTAATGCGCTATAATGTGTATGTAATACACATTATATAATAAACATCAAACAATATTATTAAATATTATAAGGCTCCTACTAATTATTTTGGTTATTGATTCATCTTGTCATTATTTTGTTGATTAATTGTTTAGTTGTTTAGATTGTGAATCGTTTACTGAATTTAACCCAGACATAGCTAAAATGATGCCACTTGAGGCATCCTAATCCTGATATTTTTCTGATCCAAAACACAAATTTCACACTTTTGAATTTGCCATGTAAACTTTCCAATGCTGTGTTTGTGAACTACAGTTAACAATTTTAGAATGTCAATATGTCAAAGCATCTTTTTTAACATGTAAAAATACTACAATGATCGTTTTTGAAGTCTAGTACACAATGTTCTGTCTCCAGCTGGGACAGGCTCCAGGGGAGGACATGCCCATTTTCCTCCCCAAAGACCCTCCCCTGGCCTGGTTACTAGCAAAGGCCTGGGTGCGACACTCTGAGTTCCAAATCTTCCAGCTTCTGTCTCACCTTCTCCGCACACATCTGGTAGCTGAGGTGTTTTGTGTGGCCACTCTGAGACAGCTCCCTGCAGTGCACCCAATTTACAAGGTAACTATATACTCTCTGCTTTTAGATTCCATATATTTAAGTTATAGTTTATTGCTAAATATCAGGAAAAAATACATAAAATTCATGCATTAAGCCCATATTAAAATGAAAAAAGTGTAGGATTTTCTTATCATGAATTTTATTTCTGCTTTTTGATTCTTTGTTGAAGCTCCTGGCTCCTCACCTGCGCTATACTTTGGAGATTAACTGTAGGGGGCGCACACAACTGATCTCCTCCAATGGCATCTTTAAACGGGTCTGTGTTTTTAAAAATGATTACTTATTTAAAAGATCTGTACCTATTATAAAATGCATCAATTAAGCGGTACAAAAACTGTTAATGGAATTGCGTTAATTGTAATGTTGTACAGGTTGTGTCCACGGGCGGAGAGGCTCTGCTGATACTGGCTCAAAGGGAGTATAAGGAGCTGACGTACCGCTCACTGCATCCTCACCATGACTTCAATGACAGAGGCGTGACTCGAATTCCCAAATACTTCTACAGGGATCATGTGCTGCTGCTGTGGGATACCATACACAAGTAAGACAAATAGGTCAAAGACAAAATGTACTGTTTATTGAAAATCCTGATCCTACTATATAAGCCTCGTTCTATGGGGTGGTATGGGGCAGTACAGGATAGTAGTGGAGCGGTGCGGGGCGGACCTTGAGTGTTTGCACTGCATAGAGTGATCCGTACCGCCCTCTTTGAGGGGTCTAAACTAGACAGCTGGAGGTACTATGGTCATACTGGGATAAATGAATTCATTGGCAAAACGTAGTGTTCACTGTTATGATTGTTTAGTGTATTGTCTAGTGCCAAAAAAAAGTCGCCACCTGTATTTAAGGAAATAGGTATGAGCCTCCTCCAGTTGGTCAGGTCTAGGTTCAGCAACAGTATGTGCTCAAAGAATGAGGTCAGCTGACTACCTAAATATACTGAATGACCAGATTATTCCATCAATGGATTTTTTCTTACCTGATGGCATGGGCATATTCCAAGATGACAATGCCAGAATTCATCGGGCTCAAATTGTGAAAGAGTGATTCAGGGAGCATGAGACAGAATCCAGACCTTAACTCCATTGAGAATCTTTGGGATGTGCTGAAGAAGGCTCTACCATCATCAATGCAAGATGCATTGGTGAAAAATTAATACGACACTGGATGGAAATAAATCTTGTGACATTACAGAAGCTTATCAAAACGATGTCACAGCAAATGCATGCCGTAATCAAAGCTAAAGACGGTCCAACGGAATATTGAACTGTGTGATATATGTATAGATATATAGATATAGATATACGTGTGTGTGTGTGTGTGTGTGTGTGTGTGTGTGTGTGTATGAATAGACATTTTTTTCCTCATCATTTCAACTGTACTATTTCTCTTTCATTTTTTGAAAGTTTTGTTTCAGCAATAGTTAATGTGTACTACAAATCAGACTGTAATGTTGAGGAGGACCACGAGCTGCAAGCATGGATCAGAGAAGTCACAGAGGAGGGCTTTGCAGAGCTGCCCGATTTCGGTCCGATATTTTGAGCTTTTTTTTTTTCAGTCAGTGATTTCATATTGATATAGTGATTTGTTTCTCACTAGGTTTGCCCAGTTCACTCAAATGTCGAGAGGAGTTGTCAACATTACTTGCAGTGATGATCCTCACGTGCACAGCTCAGCACGCAGCTACCAACAATGGACAAGTATTTTACTTAATGCAAATATAGTTATGTTTTATTTAAAGTATGCGTTTAATGTTCTAGACTCTTTTTTTCAGTTTGATTGGTGTGCATGGGTCCCCAACACACCCTGCACCATGAGGCTACCGCCTCCCACAGACAAGGATACTGTTACCATGGATACCATCATGTCTACCTTACCAGATGTCAGTCAGTCTTGTGTGCAGATGGCTATCACGTGGCACTTAGGCCGAGCACAGCCAGATGCTGTAGGTGAAACTTTGCTTATGTCCAGTGATAAAGGTTTATGTGTTAAAATTAGCAGTTAAATTCTTCTTGTTCTTCTTCTTCTTGTTCTTCTTGTTCTTCTTGTTCTTGTTCTTCTTATTGTTCTTCTTGTTCTTATTGTTATTTTTGTTATTTTATGAGCAGGTACCACTGGGCTTCTACACAGAGGAGCACTTCACTGAGAAGGAGGCACAAGATTTGATTAAAACATTCAGGAAGGACTTAAAAGAAGTGGAGGAGCAGATCTTAAGCGAGAATGATGGACTAGAGCTGCAGTATTTGGTTCTCCTGCCCAGTCGAGTCGAAAACAGTATCACAATATGAAAAAAATTAGATCCATCTCTGTTTAAAATGTTATCTATATTTTTCTTTGTTTACAGAAAATCATTTGTGCTATTGATTTTAATATTACTGTGAACTGTATTGTCATCTTTTTGTTGTTGTTGATTCTCCTTTATGTAAAGCTTGTAAAAAGCTTCTAAGGGTTATTTGGTCCATCAAAGGGTTTGTCTTACAATAAATAAATAATAATAAATTACTGACTACAGTAATTACAGAAACAACTTATGAATCAATAGATCTACTGCTTTCATACGCTGCTGTCATATTAAGTCTTTTAATAATTTGACAATTGACATGATTGTATTTATCATTATTTTCCTATAATGAATAAAAACCTTTCAAAAGAAACAAATTAAACTTGGTATTTGCTTCCTGTAGCTGTAGGCCTAGTTATGGCTATGACAACATAGCCTTCATTATAATACTGTATCGTACTGTACATAAATTTATGGTTCGTAGTTTTCCAACTATGTACTAGCCTTAACGACTAATAAATCTATAACAAATGTCTGAACGTTTGACATGTAACCAGAGGAAAATTAATGGCGTCTCTTATAGCCATCAAATGTCCCACAGTAAATGGGAATCATGAATGCATCACTATCCCTTGGCCACTCCCCTTGTGTTATGAATCTAAAAATGGCTTGTGAGGGTGAGTGATGTGTAAGTGAGCTACTAAACTCGTGCAGATATTTGTTTGACTATTTTAATGTTTATGAAGGTGGCTTTCATTTTGTGCAGGCTAAACGGCATCAAGCACAGTTCATGGACGTCTTTCTTTCCCTGCTGTGAGCTTGCTCCGAGTAGCAGCTAGCTACTGGGTTAGCATCCAAGCAATTGCATTAGATTCAAGGCATTGGTGACGTCTTTTCAAAACATTTAGTTCCCGTTTAAAGAAGCGAAATGACCTCAGCTTCGACTAAAGTAAGTTAGTTCTCATTTTTGATATGGTCGAGTGTACAGCCGAACTCTTGTCCCTTTGGTGTGCTGGGTATGTCTAGTTACCCACTAATGCAGAGCCATGCATGTTATAGTATAGCCTGTTTACAAATATGCCAACAAGTCAACACCATTTCACAAGTACACATATTTGGCTACATTATTCTTTTATTCCTGTCATTCTTTTATTCCTACAGTACAGTATTAATGATAGTGCATTTAAAAGTATATTCTTTGTCATATAATGACACTGTGTCGACCTTGTTCTCAGGTAGGAGAGATTTTCTCTGCAGCTGGAGCTGCCTTTACCAAACTGGGCGAATTGACCATGCAGCTTCATCCTGTAGCAGATGCCAGCCCTGCAGGGTAAACACCTCACATTTCCACATATTATTCATTCATACTGTGAGTGACTGATTACCACATATCTTTTTGATCAGCACTCAGACCAAGAGCACAGTTAAGAGGAAGACATTTGAAGATGGCTCCCTGGTGACATCTGATGGCCCTAAAAAGACAAGCAAGAAGACAAGTGCAGCTATGGCAAGACAGGCTGCTGTTGTCCCTGTGCCTGCTGGTCAGGTCGTGAGTACTCCCACAAGAATGCAGAGTCCAACTTCAGCCCAACTTCCTCTGAAGAAACAGAAGACAGCAGGTGAGCCATGTGTCCTGTAATCATCATTTCTCCATAAGAAAGTGAAAACTCAAGTGTTTTGTTTAGGCATAGGTCTTATTGTGTTTATATGAGTATTACATTTGCCTCTCTTGAGTCAAACTTATAAATAGGAGCTTGTTTATTTGGTCTTTTTAGATGTGACTCTTAGTGCCCTGAATGACTCGGACGTCAACAGTGACCTAGTGGACATCGAGGGACTCGGCGATGGATCAACCTCAAAGAAACTAAACACATTTGACCAAGGTGAATGTCAATGCATTTTTAGAAAATGTTTTTTATTATTTTATAACAAAGTTATATCGTTTTTTTCCCCCATTTCCATAGATAATTTAAACCTGGACTCCAGTCTCATCATGAATTCCAGTGACATTCCACTGCTCTCCCGCTGACCAATCCCACTTTTCAAGGACTTCTGTTTTTGATAGGATAATATGACTCAAGCTATGTGTAATATTATTTTATAAAATATCTTTGTCAGTATTATGTTTGTATAGATAAGATATTGTGCATTTTAGTAAACGGTTTCCTTAAAGAACAAAAACATGTTTTTCATAATTTTTCTGAAAAACCTTACAAATATAATTTGGTTGGAAAACATTTCTTATTAGCATTTGACAAGACTATTCATAATATTAATAGTAAAAAAAAAAAAAAAATTAACTATGAAACTTACTATCAGAGTGACTGGATGAGCAGCATGTACCTGACTGCAGCAGCATGCCACACACTGGCACTGCACAGAGGATGTACCAGTAATGACGTGCTGCTAAAGTCTGATACAGTGTGAATTTCAATATGATGTTTTTTAATTTAATTTCATACAAATTATTAGTCCTAGTGGTTGACTGACTATGTGTAATCAGCAAACCTAGATGACTTTAGGGGGCAGTGTCTGGACGTGTGGCTGAGCTGGAGCCCAGGGCGCACAGAGGCAGCACATCAAGATTTGGAGTGATTCAGCACAAACTGCAAAACATGACGTGCTGCTAGAGCGAGCCCTGGAGATGGGTCCTCCTGTACAACAACTGTGCCTGCCCACTCGCATGCTGTAGGTCTGAAACAGAAACATTCAGCATCTCTGTTACATTGACTGTTACACAATATCTAATGGATGCCACTTTAATGAGTAGCTGTACAAAAATATCACATGTTTACACATTGGTCTTATTTACATACACTATAAAACTAAATATAGCCTCCTAGTAAGAATGACATTGATTTTGATCAATAGGCCTAGTTCAATTCACAAAATAAAGCATGTCAGTGTTAAATTTATATCTATGGAGCAGCAGCCTGTGTTCAGTACATCTCATGGAAAGTGAAAATGCATTTCATCACTCACTAATAGCAGTTCAGATTTAATCAACATGTAATAAGCTATTTATTATGAGGCAGAATGGCAAACTATTCCCTAATTAAAATGACTAAAGATATAAGAAGTTTTGTTAACTTTTTGTCGTTCAAGTGGGCAGGGGTCTTTGGGAGGGGGCTTCTTTGGCAGGGGGAGTGTCCGCTCTTTTTAACTTTACGTCGAGTAACATTTTCAAAACTGCAGAAAGAATCCTTTTATTGTTTAAGTTGGTCCTCATGCACAGAGGAGGGTGTATGATTATAAGATAAATAAATAGAATAACAGGCTGATAAGAGGAACTAATGGTTGGTTAGAGTCGTGCAAAGCTGAAAGTAGTGCGTCCATTGTCTCATAGTAAATCCGTTGTAGCCTTGCGCTCTCACATCAAAGGACCCGCGCGCTCTTTTAGAAGCAGCTGTTTCATACGCACCGTCACCTAGCAACATACCCGACAATAAGCGCATATACAAATTTATTATGGCCCGAAAAACACCAAATAATACATTTAAAACTTACCTTCGGGAGAAAAATAAAAACCCAATATAAACAAATGCTTAAAAAATGTCCCATATGACAGTAACGCTGGAAATTATGCTTCTTTTTTGCGAAAAAGGTTTTGATGTCTTGAAGTGTTTCTGTGCTGAGGAGGATTTGAAAGTGGCGCCAACTCCTCCGCTGCTCTGCTCCACATCCGTGACACACACGCACACACAGCGGACACACGCCGAGCCAAACGGACACGCACCCGAAGGTGACCCACAGCAAAATGTCCCTCATCTCCAGTGCTACAAAACTGTGTGTCTCAATCTTGAAAATATCACATGAGTGATTTTTACTTATTTTTTATTTCATTTATTATTATAACCGTCGCTGCTCCCCTGGGCCGCGGTGTAGGTCGGGAAATTGAGTTGTGGTTTAGTTTTGAATTTTTGAACACAGAACACATATGAACTGTCTCCCTCTACAGGCCATTGTGCATGCACTGCGCACAGAGCATAGTTGTATTTTTGTCTGTTGAATAGTCTACTTTAAAGCAGCGTATACTGTAGTTTTAAGCAAACAAACGCTAAACTAGGGCTAGAAAAAGTGCTACGTGAGACTAAAGTAACAAGCTATTGCTGTTATTATAACTTTTATTAGACCCATAACAAACTTAGGGGGCATAGTGCAAATCTGCTTTAATAGAATAAAGGACTACCAACCTATAAAATATAAAATTAACCTACATCAGGACCAAATGAAATATTTTATTTTTCTATGGTCTAAACATAGACCTAGTTCAATAAAGTTCAATAAAGAAAGTACAATAAAGAAAGATATACCAGAAAATATAGCCTACTTACCCAGAATTCAACTTTTATTAATTCAGACTAAAAAGGCCCTGCTCTCATCTAGTATAAACGACTACCACATAATATTGCCTTGGATTTAAAACGTCTTCAGAGATACTCAAACCACATTGTCGCATTATTCATTCACTCATACTCTGTGGTTGTAAGCTATTTCTGTAGCTGCCCTGCGGTAGAGTGACGCAAGGCTACTAACCTGCGCCATCAACCCCCCAACTTTCACCATTCATTCTTGTACACGCTACATTCATATATATTCTGTCATTCATAAAAGGCATAAAAAGGGGCTTAGTCAGGAGTTTAATCATCTTTATTTTCAAATTAATTAATAGATCCTTCTAGGTACTCTTTGGCATGACAAGGAGCCATTTATGCTCAATGCTAGACTTAAGTAATTTCATTTGATATATTTATATATATATATATATATATATATATATATATATATATATATATATATATATATATATATATATATATATATATATATATATATATATATATATATATATATATATATATATATATATATATATATATATATATATATATATATGGTTGCTCCCACAGTACATCATGTAGCCTATATGTCAGACTTTTGAAAATTCTCAAAGCCATCTCGTTATGTGCCTATTAAAATTTGACTATTTTCTCAAGCCAGTTCAATTCAACATTAATTCCATTAGAATTCTTAATAAATTATAAACATGAATTCATCAATAATTTTATTGCTCTTCTTTTTCTGCATCCTCTCCAAGTTCGGGCTTAACCCTTAGTGGCACCAGGACTCCCCCCGCATGCTGCTGCAGGTTAGCGTTTACTGCTTCACAGCACTGCGCCCCGCCTTTGTCTTTAGTCAGAAAGTAAAGGAGGGCATTAAGCCATGCATTGAACGACGCCAGTGGCCTGGTAATCTTGTAACACATAGACACCATTGTCATAGTGTTGCACGGCACTCCTTTAGTCACTTTGAGGAGGAAGAAGATGGTTCTTGTCACATGGAATGGAAAGAAGCACAGGGCAAAGAGCAATGTGATGGTGATGATGGTTTTGATAGACTTGCGTCGCCGATTGGCATATGGGGAGTGGGCACCAAGGAAAATAGACATGCCATCATTTTGCCTGGTGGTTCTTGTCCATCTCACTCCATTGCTGCCTCTTCTGTCATTGCTGCTTGACTTATGTGTGTCTTCTCTGTCTTTTGGATATTTGCAAGAGGGTGGCTGGGAATGCAAGGTCCTGAATATTGTCAAAACCACATGAGAGTAACACCAAGCAATGATTGAGAAAGGTATGAAGAAGCCCAGCAGATGTAAAGTGATTCCATAGGGTACGTATAGTGAAAACTCCTTGTCTATGGCATCATCCCAACAGTTTTGATACTCCTCAATGTACCCTATAGGCCCATTATGGCTACTAGACCCATTCATTAAAGAACCCTCAGTGATTTGCCCATAAAGCAGGCTAGAGTTGCTGGTTAAGCTTAATCTTGTTACAGAACCAGTCTGAGCAAAACGGAAAATTGGACAAGTCAATGCAAATACTACCGTCCAAACTATAACGCATGTGAACTTGACTGCCTTCTTCGTTTCTAGCGTGATGGTCTTCATGGGGTGGCAGATGCCCAGGTACCTGTGCACAGAGATGCAGGTGAGGAAGAAGATGGAGCAGTAGAGATTAAAGTAGAAGAGAAAACGGACCAAGCGACACATGAAATCCCCAAAAACCCAGCGGTCTCTCATGATATAACTGGCCACAAGGAAGGGCAGTGATAGGCCATACATGAAGTCCGTGGAGGCCAGGTTGACCATGTAAATCAGTGAGGCGTTCCAGCGCTTGGTTTGGCGAAAAGAGCGAAATAGCACCACAGAGTTCAGGGCGAGGCTAAAGAGGAAGGTGAAGGAGTAACATATCGGCAGAAAGATGTATTTGTAGGATTCGTCGATGTTACAGGACGGAGCAGACTGTGTGGGGGAGGGGGAGACAGGCACCCCGCTGACATTGAGGAGGTCGTGGAGTGGTGGGGCACTTGTGTTGGGGTGAAGTTCTCCTTTGGGGGCCATTTAGAAATTTTGTCATCAGACCATAGACCAGTGAGACAGCGTAGTTGTGTTTAGGTTTAAAAGTGGTCCTGTATTTTCCTTCTGCATCCTTGTTTCGGGTATCATTCACTTACTTTGTGAACAGATTCCAGACAGATAAGTCCATTGGGCCCTGGTATAAGAGAAAAGAAGAGCAGGGTTGGTCAGTTGGTCAGTGTGAGATAAATTAGGTTCAAAGTTACTAGAAATGGTTATACCAACAACTTCCTACACCATTTTTTAACTATCAGCAGCCATCTTCTTTATGGTTGTCCTCCTCAATGTCATGATTACTAGGACACTTTTTGTCCACTCATTTCCTAGAACACTGAAAGGAGGTTGAGGAGACAGTGGACGTTGCACAATCTGACCTCCTGGGTACTGCTGTGTGGATGTAGTGCTTGTTTGCCTTCCTGTGCACAGGGGTATGCTGCTGATTCAACTCTTCTCACCCCATTAACTTACCAATAAGTAACCACACTTCCCCACTCTCTGATTCATCCCCATTTATCAGTCATTGGCCCATCATTTCTCAATACTGGTTTATTTTCATATTCTTGGTGTCAGTGAGACCTGAAGTGCACATGATGTGTTTTTGTGACAGGTGTAGAGTCCAGAGGATCTTTGGCAGCTGCAGACATCCATATTAGCCTCAACACACAGACAGGTGCGCCCAAGTGTTCTGCTGGTAATGCTCAGTGAGCCATTGGCAGCTTATACCAGCACTATTGAGCTCAAGTAAATATGGGTAATGTGTCAACCAGTAACATGACATGTTTTAGATCAACATGAAACGCGTGAGGGTCTTGTCCATCTAGTATAAATGCATCTACAAAAGGACAATTTGCTAGACCTTCAGATGATTTCTCTGCCATTCATTATTATCAAATGCTATTGTTAATATTGTAATTATGACATACAACTTCATTTAAATTATGGATCAAACTAAACTGGTTAACTGGTTTATAATTTATATCTAAATTGTGTCAAGTGTAAATTGTGTCGAATCGAGTGTACAACTTAACTGAAGGCTAATAAACAGAGAAAACAGATATGTTTATTATAAAATCACACGGTATAAAATATGTCACCATGACATGACTCAAAATTAGAAATATGATACAATACTATAATAATGTTTACTGAACACTAAAAGGAATTAAAATATTTAAAAAAAGATCCAAATTTAAATTTAGCAAAAAAACAGAACAAAAAAAATGAACTTTTTTTAAAATCAATTTTAACTTTGCAGGGGTAGATGATTACTAGATAGAGCTTAAAAATAGTCTGCATGTCCTCACAGACGAATAAAGAGCAGTGCGAAAGTGGAAATGAAATTGGTCTGAACTCATAAATACCTGCATCACTGATGTGCGTCTGGCTGAGTGCTTACCTGTGCTGCTGCATGTTTCTCCATATGGCTCATGCTGTCTGTGCCCCATTAAAATAATGACAAGACCATACATAAATCATCCAAAACAAAAGGTGAGCTGTCAACAGTGTTAAAAATATATCCAGTCTTAGTGGAGTCCTTTGATACGACACTAGTCACTCTCTGGTGGTGGAGGCGCAGGCCATTAGTGACCTTGACCACTTTGGCCACTTCACTTTTCACTCTTTTCAGCTCCTTCTACAATCCAATGTTTCTATGGCAACACAGTCCCTCCCTCTGTGTGTCATCCAGCTCAACTCCCTCTTGTCTGCGCGCATGTGTCAATGCTGTGTATGTAATAAGACATTACACTTTCTCTTTCAGGTCAGACATAACTGTGTTTACTCAAAATAATCGGAAAAACTGAGCATCTATGCAACTAGTGTTTTTTTTAACAAAAGGATTTAGATCAACAACAAAAGGACAAACATCATAGTAACTGAAAGTAAAATATGCATGACAAATTAATGCAATGGGATAGACATTTAACCAATCAGTAAAAAGGAGGCCGTACCAACACGCAGAGTAAAAATAAAGTCATGATGATTAGCTGGTACTTCCATCAGGAAATGTATGAGTCAAATGGAACACAGGACTTAAAAAAAAAAAAAGCTTAAAAAAATACAATCAATTATATGTTACATAACAAAATAAACACTTTTTCAAGGCATGTGTGACTATGACATTCTGTTAGCTCCATCATTAGTTACTTAACACATACATAACAATAAACTAATAACTAGCAGCTTATCTACTTAAGTCCCTTTTACACAGTAAAATACTGCATTTGAAAACAAACAAACAGAGGGTCTGTCTATAAAGGTGCTTTTGAAATGGTGGTGTTGATTGTTTCAAATCAAACAAAAGATGCAAGACTGCATCAAGTGGTTAACAACAATAGCTGTCAACTAAGACTTTGAAAAGGCAGTCACTCTTGAATTGTGCTGCTTTAAATAACAGGACAATGTTGTCCTTCTGATTGTTGAACACACTGAAAGTAATGTCTGGAGCAGGTTTCTCTTGTTCGTTACCACAGCTGCCACAGATCACACAGGGTTCTACATTTAAAATGTGCTGATTCACTGTAGTGAACATAAAATACACTAAAACATTTAAAAACCACAAACAATAGTGTGCAGTCCGCTGCCCTGGAGGACACATTCTTTCAAGTGTTAGTTCAGTCCAGATGTGAGGACAGTTCACAGGTTTGACCCCTGTGTGAGTGTTTTGGACAGGGTCCTGAATAAAGAGCTCACAGGGTTCATACTGCAGTCAGGTCCTGCACCTCCAGCAGCATGGCGTCCTGCTCCGTCCTCAGCTGGTCCCGGATCTGCAGCAGCCCCACCAGCTCTGAGCTCAGATCTAAGAACACACAAAGCAGTCTCTCAGCTGGGCACTTACCAACTTACATACAGTAAAGCTCAATTGCTTCATTAACTCAGCGCATCTCTTTCCGTTTAGATTTGCTACCATGGGACCCAAAGTGTGAAATTCAAAATTGTCCTATTGCAAATCTTACAAAGGCTTTGCTAATATGTAACTACATTACTTCCTCTTTCTATTTATATATTTAAACAGTTTTGCTGTGTAAGCAGACAGGTGCTTGTCCAGGTCTACACTGTACTGTATGATGTTGCATGTTCCTTGTCTTTTGGATACTACCGGTAATAGACTTCTTGTCATCTAGTAAAAAAATAGATCAAAGACAGTTTATGCCTAATGCATAAAATTATATTAACATACTAGCAATACAAATGACTGTGTGTTTACCTTGTATGGTTTGTTTGAGAGAGGTAGAAACCTTGTTTAACTCCTTAATACTGAAGTTTTGGAGATCAGTACGCTCCAAATGCCTCCTCTCGATGACGGCATCTTTAACAGCAGAGGACTAAAAACAAATAATTGACATTAGAAACAGACACTACTAACACTACAGTATGTAGTGTGTTGAAATGTCATGTGACCTCTTAATTTTATTCAAATTAAAAGAATAGGTCATCTTCACTATCTCCACCTCATGCTGAGTTCTTGCATGATTTACTGACCAAATGTTACTGACAGCAGAATACGTTGCCCATTCACTCAATGGTAATGAGTGTTTCTAATGTAAAATGTCTGGACAATCTGCTGTGACATAGTGATGAAACCACTGTTATTGATAAACTTCTGGCTGTTGGTTGTAAAGCCAATGTATATTATTGAATGTACAGTGCTTCTCATGTAATGAGTTTGCTGTAGTTACAAGACAAGTGGTCCAAGTGATCCAAGTGGTCTTACCGATGTTCTGTGGTCCGTTCTCAGTCGGTCCCTCAGGTTCCGTAGTGTGTTCCTAAAACCTCGAGACGATTTGGGTTTCTCTGATTTGGCTGATTTTGATGACTTTGATGATTTTGATGACTTGTCTGACTTGGCTGTGAGCTGAGGGGGATTCTTTTGCAACTGAGCAGACTCCTGAAAAACATTTTAAAATATTTATTTACATAGTTTACACAAAATTTAGAATGATTTAATTGCTGCTGGTCTTTAGGTACAACACCGCATTCTATTCTATTTCTGAATTCAAAATCCAATTATTGCTACAAACAACTAACTAACACCAGCTAAAATAGAATAAAAGAAACCACCACAAAATCTGGGTTCAAAAAGGCTAGAGTCAGGTTCCTGACCCACTTCCCTTTGCTGTGAATTTACCTTAATATTTGGTACTAGGTATTAGTGTCAGTACTAACATTTCAAACTTGATTTCAATACTAAAGAATCAACTCAACATTCAATACTGATTCCGATGATAATAAAAAACACTCCTTATTCAGATGATGGACAATCTGTGTAATCCCTCTGTTGTCCAGGCAGGTTCCTTAGTGGTCCATGGGCATACTAGTCAATGTGACCTTATACTTGTTATGATACAGCTCAAGAATGCTGAAAAGCTATTTAGGAAAGGTTCATTTCTGTACAGTGAATGTGAGTTTTTTAGTATCAATACCTGATATCTGACTTTCAATACCTTTCACAACCCTACTAGGTATTTACCTTGTTGTTGGCTGCATCCTTTTTATTACTGCCTTCTCCCTTCTCCTCCTCTTCCTCACTCTCGCTGTTGTTAATGAAGCAGAGCTGCAGGTTCATCTGGGTCTGAAGTCTGAACACACAAACTGACTGTTACATACCAGTTTACATATAACATGAGCAATACCACATGTGTAAATAGTGTACTTACCGAGAGGTGAGGGCCATTACATGACTATTACAGGCATCATCTTCATAGTCCCAATTCTCTGCTCTTGTCCCTCTGGCCTCCATCCAGCTATTATCCGGTGAACCACCAGCCTAAAGGAATACCAGTTATACAGGTTATTTCATATAAAATAAAGTCAGAAAACTATACATGTGGACTACACATGCATAAATATTGCTTTGTTTTCATGTGAACAAAATGATAAGATGTGGGAGATACACCAGCATAATCCAACTAGACATTTATGGGAAACAATAAAAAATAATGTAAATGATAAATATTTACAGTATATCCATGCAATTTTATGAGATAAGTATAGATTAAGGTGAGTATTAATTGTCCCCATAGTGAAATAATTTGACCCACTGCCACTGGGGCAACCTGTCAGAAGCAGTTGGTGCTGCAGTTACACACCTGGGGCTCATCTCCAAATCTTGAGCTAGGACTATCTTATTTGGAGGATTTTACTTAGCCACTTGGCTGTAGTTCATAACTAACTTTTTAATCAAGTGAAAAATAAACTACTTTGGTTTAGTTTGTTTCTAGGAACTTACAGGACAAACTGTAGGTCAAAAGACAATTAATTTTGTTTGAGGATGTTTGAATTGTAGTAAGTGCACTTATACTTGAGTAGATGTTTTGAAGTGACTTGCCCCACCTTTGCGTTCTTCTCTCTCCGCTCCTCCTCCTGCTTCTCCAGCTCAGCAATGCGTAAACTCAGGGCCTCCCAGTGCATGATGGGAAGTCCCTCGTTGTCCTCGTTGTAGCCCTCCTGCCAGAGCAAAGTGGCTCCCTCCGAGTCTTCCTCTTCTTCTTCATCACTGGTTCGGTCAGTCTCGGCCTCATTGTACTCCTTCTCATCCCTTTGCAATCTCTCCTTCTCACCTTCCACCTCCATCTGAAAATACAAATTAAAAGTCAAAGGAGCCCTCAAAAAATTTAACTTTTGACTACTTATTTACATTTTTAGAATTGGGTAGATTTTTTTTTTTTTTTTATTTACACTACCTTTAATTCAATGTACCCATCCCATTATGTACAACGTAACAACATAAGACCTTGTAACCCAACCCTCTCCTTAGTACCTTGTAATTCCATGGCAACAAGTACTACAAAACCCAAAATAAAATCTGACCAAAAAGTTTGGTCAGATATGTGTAAACATACATAGAATCTACAATAATGTAGACCAAAAAGTTTGGTCAGATATGTGTAAACATACATAGACTCTACGATAATGTAGCTTAGGGCAGTCATTCTTAGGGACAGTTCAAAAGGTTAAAACCTCTGGCTCAAGGCACTACTGGTGTAAGTTAAGTTAAGTTACGCTACTGTTTATGTACTTCTACTGCTAGCCTGTCATGTCTGCATGGTATTACTAAGGCTCAGCAATTAATTGTGTTATACCAAAATTTCAACTGTCTGAAGCAGCAATAACATTATGTACTTTACTGTATGCTATTGTGACATCAAAGCTTGTAAAATCAGCTGTGAGTGCTGGGGACAGTAATTCTGGTAATAATAACCCTGCTTTAAACCACTTTAGCTCATAAGATCTTAACAGGACATTCAATTATATGGGTGAAGTATGTATTTTAGTCTATTACAATTTTGTACCACTTTATATGTAGGCCTGTAGTGTTTTACTATACAATCCATGCGGCACCGTAACTATTAGGACAATCTTTTTTGTAGATTTGAACAACCAGGTGGGTAGTTAACTCGTAACAAACAGTTAACTGACTAAATGACTTATTCTACATAAAACAACTGAATGTGATTAGCCTGTCTTAGTTGGTTTGGTTGGGTTATGCTCTGCCACCATTTATTTTAAACTTAAAGATGCACGTCTGGAAATAGAGGAAATATAATTAAGCTTTGTAAAGTGTGTTTACTCGCAGAAGACGATCCTCACCGTTTTTCTAAACTTAGCAGTCCTTTGGTGCTTCTCGTCAGTGGCCTTGTTGGGAGTGTTGCCACATACCTCCTTCTTCAGACTCTCCTGCTCTTACTGTCCATCCGAGTTACACTTTTCCTCTGTTGTCTTCAGAAAAAAAACCCAAAGCAGCGTCCCGGAGCTCATGTGTGTGCGGCCAAAAGAGGCTCGTGGTGTATAAAAGGAATTCACCTTTGTAGCTGTTACAATGCAAGAATTTCAGTCACTTGAAAGTCGGACAAAAGACTCAAACTTGAGGAATTTCACGCACCCGAAACAATCGGTCAACATAAAGCAGCACGCTTACTTCCGGTTTGCCATTCACTCTTCCTCTTTCTTTTTATCCTGCTCTTTTAATTAGCTATTTATTTGGCGCGCCATCATTGTCATTCCATATATGAAATTATTTTTTTTACGTGCTGTAAGTAGAGTTAAGGCTAAACACGTTTATTTTGAAAAAGTTGTGCACTTCCGTTTAAAAGGCGTGAGCCAGGTTAACTTTACGGCTACTCTGACAGTGAAGAGCGGATCCATCAGGTCCATGGGATCCATTAGTGGAGGAGGTGATTGGAACTATGCATCATGGAGCCGTGCTGGTGATTTAGGTCTGATGTATGAAAACATGGGTTGGTAATAGCAACCTTTTAAATTGTAATTTTATGAAACACATGCTAACTATTTAACTATATCACTATTTAAAACATTTTATTTTTCATTTTGTCAAATACTTAACCACAAAGCCTTTTCAGTTCAAATAGTGTCCAGGTGATGGCAGTATATAATCCAAAAGCGTGACATAGGAATAGGATTTTCTTGTTCTCTCTTGACTACAGAATGTAAATGTACATGCTTCACGGGACAATATTATATGTTACTTAGTAGGCCTACATTAGTCTACAGTAATGACAAGGCCAGTCCTATTCGTTGCAGCCTCCATTATGTTAAAGTTAGTCCCAGTTTAGACAGAACATGTTGACTCTGGACTAACCCTTAAAGTCCAGCCCAATGTTTATGTTTAGGCCCTCTGTATGCTTTTCCCGGGGAGACCATTTACTGACTATTGATTTCACAGAATTATATTGTTCAAATTAAGCTATTTATCTCTAAGAACTTACTATTGTAAATGAAAACTGATGTTGATTTTATTTAGATGATATCAGAGAATTATTATGATTTGACCTTATTTACAAAGATGTTGCATGTGCAGTAGTATGAGTAAAAATTATAATAAAATAAAAGACTTTCGTTGGACAGAAGCAGCAGTGTCTTTATTCTGCTATAGCTTAACCAAGTCAGCATTCATGATACACGGAGACGTAGTGGGAACACTTACAGTACTAGTGATTGGAACAAACAACAGTGAGGCAGAGGACTGACACACAGTCAAATCAACTGAAAGCACAATAAAAAGGTTTATGGCACTCATTTCAGTTTATACGTAGGATAATATTGCTTCAAAACACAACCTCTATCCATCATTATAGTTATATTCCCATTGCATTTAAATATCAAATATATTCCTTAACTTATGCATTTATGTTATTGCTAACATCAAACATAAAACATTACAGATATATTAGTTACTCTGGTAAATAGCTTTGTTGAAAAGTACAAACTTTACATAAAATAACAGTCCGGGTTTGGCAGGACACAAGGGCATGCACAGGGGTTTGTTTCGGAGAAGGCCAAGGGAAGGGGTAGGGGCTTAAGCGTGGTCTCCCATTTGATGGGAAGAGCTGTCACTCACTCTGCCAATCATACATGCATTCATCATTATTGGTATGTTCATTGTCAGGTACAATCGTTTTTGTTTTTTAAGCTTGACTATACTATTCCAGTCCATAAATAGCTTTACATGCCAACACAGTGCACTTCATTGGGACAATCATCCACCAACCACAGCGCAACAGCACAACAATTTTCTCCCAATGTTTACATGAAAATGGCAACAAACTGGACTGATAGTGTGGTGGCTATAAGAGAACACACATACATTTATTAAAGGGAGGAGACACAGGTACCATGTAACACAGAGACACACACAAGCAGAGCCAGGCCACACGCATAATATCACTTATATACTTGATGAAGACTTAGGCCACATTTGATTGTTCTAAATCTCAAATCAATTTGGTTTCATAGACATATTTCAGTGATAATTACAGAATGTATTTAAGAGGCTAAAGAGATTACTAAAACACAAATATACAGTTCATTTGTCAGCCTTATACAGTATTTGGTTGAATAATCAGAGTCCCCATGCCTTTAGTTCACATTCTCATAAATGCCAGAAAATGTTCCCACTATTTACTCTATCTGCATTTTCCTTATTAAGGTGAGCACACCCACAGAACACACAAACAGTAACCTAGTTTTCACTTGATAATAGCTAACAGTATAGTTTAAAGTTTGTAGTTGAGTTATGCAACAGTGCATTTCTTTGGCTGTCATCTTTAATCGAATCATGCACCCTCCAGCTCTCCTCCCTCTCATTGCCCCTCGTCTAGCTTTTCCGCATCCAACCCTCCACCCATCTATCCATCCAGTGTTCCTGTTAGCTGGCAGGCCAGAGGCTGAGCCAGCGCTCTGTCACATTATCCTGTGGCTCAGTGAATTACTCTGCCTCCATTAGACTAACGAGAAAGCACAAGGAAGGAGCAGGGAGGGGGCAAGTGGGGGAGGGGAGCAAGAATAGAGGACAGGGAACAAGAGTGGGCACAAGATGACAAGGGAGGGAAAAGTTGGATATGATGAAGAGGGACCAGAGTGAGGAAAAGGAGGGTAGGAGTGAAGGATGAAACGCAGCACAGAGAAGGGGCGAGGAGGAGACAGAGAGGACAGCTGCAAGATTAAAGAAGACGAAGATGGAGAGGCGGGACACAGGGTCGACCAGAGACTGACAGACGCATGACATAAGGGCAGACGCAGGATACAAGGAGGGACCAACAACAACAAGAAAAGATACATCCACTGCAGCCCCCCAATATAGAGAACAAAATAAGGAGTAGACAGCCAGTTGGACTGAATGCTATCATGATATATAATATCAAATAAAAGTACAAGTTTCAGATTAACAACAATAAATGCTGCAAAGCAGCGATGGCTGGCTTTCTCCCTCTGTTGCCCAATGCTGATGCCCATAACCTGTCTTCCACTTTAGCTTATATGAGGCTCCTTACTAAGTATTTGAAGTGGCCGACAATGGGACATTGCATGTGGAAGATAAAGCATTCTTACTTCTGGAAGCACCACCAGAAGAACACGGTACATACAGGACAGGAGGTTTGTATCTGCTTGTGACATGCTGGATGTGTAGTGTCCGTAACAATAATCTACATTTCACATAGCTTCACTCATAATATGTTTGGCATGAATTATACAGACCATAGCAGCAGAGGCTGACACAAATGACACATATGTTTGAGTCCAAATAAATCCCTGATGTGGAGTTAGTAGAAACACTGACAGAAACAAGTGAAGCCAGCACTGGTGCACCGTCATGGACCTTTGAGATTTGATTCAAGCCACACCCACCCACACATACCCACACGCACACACGCACACACGCGCACACACACACACACACACACACACACACACACACACACGAGGTAATGACACAGCTTTGACATTTCTCTACATTGATGACAAGTTCCCACCATAACCCCTCATTTCTATAGAGTCACAAACAAAAACAAACTTAAATAAAAATAAATATATAAATAAATAGAAAATTCACAGTGCCTGTGACTCTGTTTACTGAACCCAAAAAGCTTTTGAATGAAGTTAGACTTCTCTGAGGGACTACGGAGGAAAATGGCCATAGCTTTTCTCTGTGCCCTCCTCTTCTGCACTCTTTCTCTTGGGACACTCAGAGGTCAGTGCAGCGCTCCTGTTTGCTGTAGTGGTCAAACTGGCTCTTCCAGTGCATCATGTAGGAGGACCAGCGGTGGAATTCCACCTTCCACTGACGCTCAGCTTCGTCAATGTTGTCTGCAACAAACAAAAGTACAAAATGGCTGCTTACAGAGTAACATAATTTGAACATGATTTTTAAATGACGCAAAACACCAATCCAATTGGTCATAATTATAAGAGACTAATATTTTTTTGTTACTTTATGCTGTAGACTAAAGATGGGGGCTTTACCGGTGATGTTGAGGAGCCGAGGTAGAAAGCGGTTCCAAAAGGCACACATTTGGTTCCTCAGCCCCCGGTGAATCTTCAGCTGCTCAGTGTTAAGTCCCACGTGTTTCTGTTCCGTCAGTGTGAACACAGGCCAGCGCTTCCTGCTCTCCATCAACCCATCATGGTTTATATTGGGATTTCTATGAACAAAACACATTACAAACAAAACACGCTCAGGGACTACAGATGGAAACTACCTTCGGCTATAATCTGGTGCAAAGCATCTTTAATGTTTTTGCACATTGCCCCTATCAAATAAACTAATACACTAATTAAACTAAAATGTATTATAATCTGCAATATATTGGTGCATAAAAGCAGGCTGCTCTCACCCAGTCCGTGCAAAGTTGGCCCAGTATCGCATCATGCGACGGCTGAGTTTCTCCTCCTCCAGGGTGTAGTTGAGTCTCCTCTCCAGAGGCAGCCCAAACACAAACTCGATCTCATAACCATGGATGACACCCATCCACTCAGGCCAGGCCAGGTTGGACGCTCTGTGATCGAACAGGTAGAGGTAGACCCCCCCTACACAGATATTGTACAACAACTTTTAATAAGTTGGGAATAATAATTTGTTGTCTTTATGTATACTATATACACAAACTACTTATTTCTTTGCGTACCAATTAGTTCTAATAATATTATTATTAGCTCAGTCACACAGGAGGAGCTCAGAGAAGAGCCGCTGCTCCTCCACGTCGTGAGGAGCCAGCTGAGGTGGCTCGGGCATCTGTTCCGGATGCCTCCTGGATGCCTCCCTGGAGAGGTGTTCCGGGCATGTTCCACCGGGAGCAGGCCCCGGGGAAGTCCCAGGACACGCTGGAGGGACTATGTATCTCGGCTGACCTGGGAACGCCTTGTTGTCCCACTGAAGGAGCTGGGGGGAAGCATCTGGGGTAAGAGAAGACTGGAATCCCCTGCTTCAACTGCTGCCCCCGTGACCCGGCCCCAGATAAGCAGAAGAAAATGGATGGATGGTTGGGATATTATTGACCATTCATCCGGCTAAGTGACTAGTTAGATATGTGATGTAGCAATCCCACTAACAAAATAATGCATGTTTTGAATTATTTTTTAGCAATAAAAACAAATGTAATTTAATTAAATGTGAGATAGATTGGTTTAATGCCATACAGTGGAACATTCCCGGCAAATCAAAAACAGCCCCATGGAGAAAACCAGCTGGTGGAACCTCCACCAGACTTCTGATTAAATGTTAAATGCATTTTCATCATTGGTGCAGTGTGTCACCTGCTCCGCTGTTCACCACGCCACTGTTGCCTCCTCCTGTGTTAGATTTGAGAGCATTGTGCTGGGCATAAGAGCGAGCGAAGTGGGCCAATGGACAGATGACGTTATGATCTCCAACAATATCATCCAATGCATCGCGGTTCTTTTCTCCACTGTTCTCGTCCATCCAGTCTGTGTACTGCAGCACCACAGCCTCCACCCCAATGTCGTTAGCATGAGGCACACTGAGTTTAACACCTGGCCACCAACAATAGACCGGATTTATGTGAAATATTTGTCATAAAAAAATACACATTTCAGTAGGATTTACCTTCGAGAAAGTCTTCTCTGGAAATAAGGCTCTCGCTATCCTTGCTGAATCCTGGAGCACCGTAGAGCAGGAAGTAGGAGCCCTCGTCTTGGTTGACTCCAAGCATAATTTGAGTGTCTTTGAAGTTTCCTGAGTTGAGCATGGCCTCTGGAGTGTCCGGTAGAAACTCACCATCCACAACAGGAACAAAAGAGAAGCGGAAAAGGGAAGACCATGGCAGGACCTGAGGAAATATATTCAGAAATCAAAATCAAGTATCAAACAAATACCATTTACCTGGTAGTGTCATGTTGTTAATACATGCACTGTATATTAGCAATTTCTTTAGCAATTAACAATCTCGCATATAATCTAAATGCTCTCGGAGTGAAGATTTAAAGTGGTTGTACCTGATTTTTTCACTGTACATAGTTTGGCAAAATTTGGCCCCAGTACAGATATATTGTTAAAGCATCTCGTGAGATCAAAATGAGACTGCTATGTATGGTTTGCATCAAATTAATTGTAACGCGTTTTTATCATCCAAGAATCAGGAAATATGCTGTTAGCATGATAGTTGTTGTCATTACCGTAATGGAAAAACTCACTTCAGGCCTCTGAAACTTATGAAAAGTGTCTATAAAATCATGGCAAATTAGCATGCTTAGAATACATAAGTTAAGTGAGGAATAACTTTGGACCAAGGCAAAGCATTTAAAGTATACAACCTGTTTTTCACTTTTTTAAGAAGTTAAGTAAAAAGCAGGAGCCCCAACAATAATACACATAAAAAGGGCTAAATAGAGCATGATATGGGACTTTGAACTATAAACTCAACAATAATACACATAAAAAGGGCTAAATAGAGCATCATATGGGACTTTGAACTATAAACTCACATCCAAACTGTATCTATAGGAGAAAAAAGTAGTCTACCTGCCACTCCTGGTCGATCAGTTCCTGTGCAGTTTTGCCGCGAAGACAGTCAACCATCTCTGTGTCATTGCCTCCATTGCAGCCCACCAGTTTGCCTAGCAGTGTGGCTCGTCTCCTAGCCTCTGCAGGGGTTACCGATGCCCAGGGAGAGTTAGGAACCCCACTCTGCAGGATGGCCCGGGTGAAGGTGGGCCGGCTTTCAGGAGACAAGAGGTGGAATCCAACTGACGCTCCACCAGCGCTCTCACCAAATATGGTCACCTGTTGGCAAGAAAAGAGTTGGTGAACAAAACATTCACTTGTATTACTCACTGTTCTCCAGATGCAATGCAACAAACCTGTTTAGGGTTTCCACCAAAAAAGTGTATGTTGTCCTGTACCCACTGGAGGGCCATTCTCTGATCCAGCAGGCCTACATTTCCAGGAGCCTCAGAAGAACCATGTAGAGCAAGGAACCCAAAGGCACCCACCCGGTAGTTCATGGACACCACAATCACTGTCTCGCTGTGGGCTAGGTAACGGCCATCATACACATCCAGTGAAGAGGACCCACTGTAGAAGCCTGAGAAGACACGTCACATAGTATAATTTACAATTCTGGAAGGAATAAATATATTAAGTGGATTGATACTATATAATTCATAAACACCATTTACAAGAGTGTGATGGCTCAGGTTCTGGACTTGGTAATGCTTTGTGGACAGACAGATTGATAAGTCATTGTAGTTAAAGGTGCACTATGGTTGTTGTTTTTATTGTTCAAAAGTACCTTGAAAAACATGCATTCTTATATGAATGGTCTTGACTTTTCAAAGACCTAGCCACTTGCTTTTCTCTTTTAAAAAGTTACACAGTGCACCTTTAAACAGAGTGGTCACTTACCTCCACCATAGATCCACACCATCACGGTCAGATTGTGAGGCCGCGGTGAGGAGGGCACCCACACATTCAGGTACAGACAGTCCTCACTCATCTCTCTGTTGGGATTCCACATCTCGCTGCCCTGAAAGCCGGGGAACGTCGTATCCACGTACTGGTAACATGCATTGGGGTAGGCCACCGCTTCATACACCTCTGTCCATGGGAGCTTGGGCTCGGAGGGACGGAACCGCCTCTTCCCCAGGGGTGGCTCAGCAAAAGGGATACCCAGGAAGGCCGTGACATAGCTCCGGTCCGGCACTGGCATCCGGACCCCGCGCACCTTCCCATTACGAGTCTGCACGACCAGATCGGGTTCACTCTGAGCAGAGACACTGGGCAGAAGTACAAAGACGAAGAGGAGGAGGAGGGGGGACAGGAGGAGCAGAGCAGACGTCTTCATGGTGATCAAATGTGGGCAGGACTCGCAAGAAGGGACCGAGTGAGGACTGCTTCCCTTGGACCTGCAAAGAGACAGAAAATAAAGAGGATCCATATGGAGACAGAGCACACTCACCTAGACAGATTCATTACATGGAAAATGAGACAGGACTAAGGTGTCATCACTCGCAGACTGACATATTAAATATCGATATCAGTGTCTGCTGGGTGTCTGCTGTGCTGACATTTAGAAAGGACAGCACTTGGGCTTAACACTCAATGGGAGACAATTTTTTTACTCAGAAATACAGTAAAAGCTACATTTTTTATTTTTTATTTGTTAGTCTTTCGAAGAGGTGTATTTGCTGAGGAGGCAATCAATAATAACAGTAATGCACCATTTTAACACTTTCATTCGGACATAGCGGGTGAATAACATTGGGGAAAAATATTAAAATAAATATCTAAATACTTTTATTTTCTAAGTATTACAAATGTTATATGATTTGCTGACTATGGACAGAAAAGATCGAATAGAATTTTCAGCTTCAGTTAAAATGTAAATTTAAACTGTCCAGTCTCTCCCATAATCCCAGATAAACATAGTCCATCATTTCTCCTTTCTGCAGTTGTGCATTTAAATCCTTATAATTTTAATAATAAACAAATAAGAAAAACATTTGGTACAGCCTACAACCCTACATTTCAGAACATCATGCAGAAGTTTAAACTACAGTGTTAAAAGGTTTTGAAACCACTCCAGAACGTTGTCTGCAGTGGCCATTATATTAAATTAACTGCACGGTTTGACATTTGGTTGTTGTGACTGTGAAAGTTGTCATTTTCATTTGTTATTAATCTTGCAGTGCTATATCTTATGAAATGTATTACCCCAAAAGGATCATGCTAGTAGTGGAGAATTAAAAGTTGAACAAATTGAACTAGTGCACCTAAGATATCTCACAACACATATTACAATCCATTATAATTGCAAATAAATGCCCTCAAATCTCCAACTTGTGTGTATTATTGAATTGTGTTGTCATGTTAATGCTCAGATCCTATGTCAGATGTGAACTTGAGGCACAGTAGTGAGTGGATAAATGTGGGTGGCCAGGCAGAGCACTATTAAATATTAAAGACAGACCAAGACCAGGCAGACTCCTGTAGCTGCACAACACAGATAATCATGTCAGGGCTACACTCCTTTCACTGTAACACGCCTTCACTATTAGAGTGGTTGAAACTCAAGAGCCCTGGAGGACAATGCTGTTTCTTCACATGTTTGAGCCAAAAAAAAAAAGGTGTAGTTTTATGAACTACTAAGTAACAAACAAAAATATGCTTTCAATGTAAAAACATAAAATGCAATGGACATATGATGAATATATCATCATTAAGAAATGCTATTGTGTTAGCTTAACTTGGAACACAACATTATCACTTTATATCTGATGAAATGGTTATTTAATTTGTATTTAATGTATAAAAAACAAAAGTATCTGTACAAGCTTTAATAAAGTATGACATTCTTGATGAACAATTAGTTATTAAACGTACACTTCTATGAGGTATTCACTATATTATTAAACAATACATTAACATGTTTAATTAGTTTCAGTTTTGTTTTTGATGTTCTGATTCCCCCCTCCCTTTGCTCTCCATCACTCTGTCGAACAGATCATACAGCTAACCGTAAGTTCAAAAATTGTTAGATAGATAGATATAATAAGTTCTTATTATAGATCCATAAAGGGATCACTAGATTAATGAAACATGCACGGATGACAAGTATTGTAATCGTGTAGTTCCTTTAATTGACTGGGCAATCCACAAACTGTCTTTTTCTACAATGGTAGCACTTGTTGGAGAACCTATTTGTTGGAGAGTGTGAGGACAAGGGAAAGGTGACATCGCCAAAATAGATCTCAAACTGAGGGGGTCCATGTTCAGAAATAGTATCTATACAAACACTCACACAGCTGAGGCATATCCCTTACCCTGCGCAAACTAATCCTGTCACTATGACAACCATACATTACAAAACATAAACAGGGCCTCCTTTACAACCACCTGACAGGAGCGGGATGACTATATCCAGCTACAACTTTTACTTCTACTTCCCTTGAGATGTAGCATGAGTTTAACAATTGTATTTATTTCAGATTTGTGTTGTTGAAAAGATTATCACACTTTAGATCAAAAAAGAAAATATCATACTCTGCAATGGCTGATAGAGCCCATACTTGATTTTCCATTTGCATATTGTATTGCCATGTTCCAAGGTAATGGCACACTGACGGATAAAGTGCTTTGAATAAAGCTTTGCATTTTGCACACCTACAACCCAATTGTTATTCTGGACTTGTCTCCAGTGTGCTTTACGGATAGCACTGAAACAATGTTGTACCCTGAATCCAAATTATTCATTATTATATTGACCAACAATCAACAGTAATTATGATGGGCATCTGCCATCTATTTTACTGTAATCGTCTCCACTCAACTGTACCTACCTGTGCATTTGAGTCTCATGGAAAAACTGTGGGCGAGTGAGTAGATAAGCAGCAGGTGCATCCCAGAAAATCCCCCCATCAAAACTGCATCAGTGCAGTGTATAAGGGGTACGCGGAGAACACATGTCAGAGGGGAAGGAGAGCATGGAAAAGGAGGCGTGTGAGGAAGTCCATCCACTGACACTCAGGGGGTGGGGAGAAAGTGTGTCACTTCTCAAATTAGACTGAAGAATTTGTGTATGAAGTTCACAGCAGGATTGGTTTCTGTGGGGGAGGGGCTCTGCTCTCCAGGACAGACCTGCTGATCACTTCACATTACTGTACACAGTCATACAGGCCCAACATCTTTATCCTCATTTTTACAAATATGGGTTTTTATGATCAAATATACCATAGTAAGGTAATATGGTGGCATGCTGTAGTAAATAGGGGCTGCTCACATATACTAGTGCTATACATATGTGCAGCACCTGAGGTTGTATTGATCCGCTGCATAAACGAAATGGGATGAGATGAGTACAAGCAAATATACTGTCATGTTTGCTTGGACTACAATGTATTATGCATATAGGCTTATGTATGTCAATGTTTAAATTCAAAGGGCAATTATAATCTAGTGTTTAAACACTGTCACTTGGAGCATCAACAATATAGGCACTGCTGCACAGTAAAATGACAGTATGCTTGACGCATAGGTTAATGGGAGATGTAATTTTTAAAAAAAGATTTACAGTAGTGAGGGCAAAGACATATGTCTGTGCTGCGTTCTGTAGTGGCTCCATTAGGTCTGTGTGTGGACTTTAATGTCCTCCTCAGAATCAGCAACGCTGGCACAGACTCCTCTGTCATGATGTCTTGTAAATTATTGTGCATTAAGAGCAAGCTACTATTGTGTGTACCAAAAGGAACCTGTGCTACACATTTGATTACCTGACAAATGGTGAAATAACTCAAAGCTATTGAATCATTTAGATATTCACTAGGACAGATTGTAATAACAAACTGACTGTTACATATAAACGAATACAGGGCTTAGATATCTCATCTACAGACTGACAATCCAACTTATATCTCAAATAGAGACTCCAAACATGCCATCAAACAGCCAGTGCACAGAAGAGCAAACAAATGGTCCCCAAGAAGTAAAAAATAATTGCAAAACTGTAGAATTAAAATAACAAATTATAATTTGCTTTATAATGATGTATGATGACTTAATTCAGATCAAAACCTCGAGGAAACAATGACATTAGATAGTGCAGCTACACTTGGCTCTATCACCCAATCTGCAGTTAGGAGAAGTTTTCACATTTGTGTCTTTTTAAAATTGAAAGTAAATTTGGCACAACCACCCTCTAAATATCACTTATAACCAATAATTAATATTGCTATGCTGCATTAGGTCTTGGCACAATTTCTGCTGAAAAAGTGAAAAGGTCCACTACTACCTGCCAAAATTGCATTTAGTTTATAGCTAGCTGAAGCAATAAATCCATTGCTTGCCATAGAGGGTGGAGCAGATTCAGTGCGCTCACTCTTTCAAACAGACACTCAAATCGAAACAGCCACTTTGTCCACATGCATTTACAGTTGGCAGCCTACACACTGCATCTAGGACACAGTAGCACTGAATGCAAAGAGTACAATGCAATCGGGAAGGTTGTCACGCAGATCAACAAAAAGTGTAATTCTAAAAGATGGATCCAAAATTCACTTGCAATCAGCATAATTTAATACAATATGAATATATAGGACCAAGTAACAGAAGGAGGTGACTGAAAGTGAGATATTGTAATTAATTGTGTGTAAGAACAGAGCATCTGTAGCATCCTATTTTAATAAATAATCAATGAAATAAGCTATTTGAAACCAAGTAATGTGCATATCTTTTGCTTGCTACAATGGAAAGAAACAAAAAAGTAAAAATGATAGGATTTCTTTAAGAACATCATGGGTGGATAGAAGCAATCTCTTATGACACTTTATATATACCTATATTAGCCTGTACAAACCGTTGAAAAAAACAAAAACAAATAATTAAGATGAAACTTAAACAAGGCGAGGCTATACTATTTACGGGATGTCATATAGCTTATAATTCTTTATACACGTGCCAGTCCATGAGATGACTATTGCAGAGGCTGTCTGTTATTACAATTATATGATCGCTCTTAAAATATTCAAGCGTGACATGCAGCGAAATGAACATAAGTCCCACTAATAGATTAATTGGGTAACCGGGGAAAAAAGCGCAGTAACCATGGCTACCGCTGATGTCGCACAGATTTAAGGACAAGCAGTCTATCAGAGTCATGACAGTGAGATGAGACACGCAGCAGACAGAGGCGGGAGACGCAAGGCGCACACACGCAATGTCAAATGTGCTGTTTGAACAGCTACGAAGTCATGTGAAATATATAAAAATGAATGCATGGCATACCTGGCTGCTGCTCACGAAGCCTTCCAGAGCCTACTTGCTCGCACTTGCTCGTATTTTCTGGCCTGGCTCTTGACCACGCAAACCACGAGTCGCGGGCCGTGAACAACAGCACGTTTCCGATGGAGATGTGTCTCCAGTCAGCTGTTCCAGATGAAATGTCGGTGATGCCTCCTCCCAGCAGCGCACCGACTAAATATTCACAAAGCCGGAGCCCAAAGGAGTGACAGGAGGAGGAGACTGCTTCTAATAAATACTGCTAGTAAACATTGCGGAGAATTCTCTCGCGAGAACTCCATTACAGAGCTGTCAACACTGTACGTGAGGACGTCCAATGGAAGGGATAGCCTGTGTGAACACGGAAAATATTAATGCAGAAATAATGTCATGTGCAACTAATTAAGTGAGGGAAAAGAAAGAGGAAATTCAGGTAAATAAAGGAAAACCTCACAGTGGTTTCTAATCTTTAAATAATTGACATTGGCTTTGCCATCTCCTGTTTGTGAGATATACAGCATCTGGATTAGGCTAGAATGAAAATTATATCAACTTAACTCCCCCCCCCCCCCACACACACACACAAGTAAGCTGGGAAAGTGTCTTGCTCAGAGACACAACAGCACTGGTCAGAGCTAGGATCCAACTACCAACTTTCTGATTGTTCTACCATTTGTCTGAAACAGTGTCCCCTAGTCCACAGGTAGGCTATATCTCTGTTTCAATAGCTATACTAAACAAAACTGTCACACAAACATAGTGGAATCTATTCCTATGTCAGCATCACCAGCAACAAAAATAACTGAAATGAGTCTGGTTGTCCTTGAACCGCACATGCATATAACCATGTCTCTGCCACTCCAGTCTGGAAACTGACAACTGCTAAGCTTTTATTGCCACTGCAGACAACAGCTGCTCTGCTAATACAAGATATGCCCTGAGATGTTATATTTGTATATGTATGTGGAGGAGCTGGTTACTCATTCCAACTGCAAACATTTTTGCTGTTACAAGCCAATGGAGTCTGTTATGACGATCAATAAACAAATTTGGCTGCCCGTATACTACAACATGACTATATGAATGCAAGATCATACTGGGCTCAGTCTAAACTGTACAGTATATTGACACTGTGCAGTGTTAGCAAAAATTACAGGAAAAATATGATTTGCAGATGCCAGAAGAGAGGAGGGTCTGGTGGGCTTGGGAGCCATAGCAGCTGTTACATTAAATAAACATTAGTGTTTAACCAAGAAATACAGAAAAAGCTTCAGAATATGACACAAATTATCATTATTATAACTAGAAAATAAACATTGACATTTTGTCAATAACTTAATTTAGACTAAATCCAAGATCAAAATATTACAACGATTATTTACTAAGACGATTTCCTTACATTAATATCAAATATCATATTGGGATACATTAAGTTTCTTCATATGTATCTGCTACTCTTCCTGATGTTGTAATTTGGAGACAAATTATGCAGCTCTACAGTTAACTCATCTATTGCTTTTACAGAGACGTAGCGGGAGAACAAGGGGAAAGAGGAGAGCAGATTAACGGAGGTGGAGACTTGCAGTGGAGGGAGCTTTAATCAGTGTAAGTGCCTTGAATCTGACCTGTCCCACCTCTCCTCCATCCTTTGGGTCCATTAAAACACACACACACCCACACACACAGTTCCACATTTTTTCAGATTCTGTCTTACATCATTACAACCTACAATTTGTCCTCTAAAGAATGACTTAAACGTGATAAAATGAATGCTCAAAATCTGCTTTGAACCAATAGTTGAAATGTCAAGGGATATCTATGTGGGATTTCTGCTGGCAAGTGTAGCAAATGCAATTTGTTTAAACGTATTAACTTATTATGGATACATACAGTATACATTTTATATAAAGAAAAAGAATTGCAAAATATGCAACCAAACTGATTCTGTACAATCCAAAGAGCCCAGTTTGGTTGCTCTCCACTCCAGATTCTGTCTCAGCATAATGGCAAACAGCTCTTAGTAAATAGCAGCACCACTGACGGTATATTACAAAATCAATATGGTGTGGCCTAAAAGTGCAGACACTGTTCACTGTGATCTGCACTGCTGCTTGCCATAAACCCCATCTGCTAAATGGCCTATCTGCTCGTTTGTAGGGTAAGTGTAGAGTGAAAAATTCACAGAATTTTGGTTCAGGATTTTGGTCTATCAGTACATGCCTCTCTTTTGTTTTGCTATCTGTGCTATTGAAACATGAATATATCTACATTTCACATTCATTTTGTCTCTGTTGCTGAGACAATCCTTCACTAAATTACAGTCTAGCTAGTTTAACATTTACAACCAAGAAGGCAAATCTTACCACAAATCTTTTTAAGTACAAAAGTAAAAACAGAAAGTATTCTTACTACATCCTCGAAGTTTCTACTTTTGTAGCCACAGCTGTTCCAGAGCAAACTGATGAAAGGAGCAAGGGAGTTAACGAGGGGGACAAAGGGGTCTGTTGTCCCAGAATTGAACCTTCATGAGATTAATGTATATTAGAAAGGGGCCCATGTGAGGCTTCTTGCCCCGGCCCCCGAAATTTCTGCTGACAGGACTGGGGAAGATGGCTGCCAATCTAGTGTGCACCTATGGTCACAGTTACAGGTCACAATAAAAAAAACTACTTATAGATTTGTAGTGCCACTTAAAAATAGTATATGCATGATGGTAACATTAATGAATTCATATATTTTTTACTGGTTTATTGGAACAATGTATTTAAATTTTTCTGTAAATGTGCCAGTATGAACTATACAGCAAAACCCATAACACATCAAAAAAGCTTCTTGGTGACCCACTCAGTAGAGAAAGGCATATACATGTATTAGTATGTGCCCCTCCTTCAATTTAAATGCACAAAATGAATAAAATATGAAATCTACTCAGACACACTGCACACTGTAGGGTATAATATGGCAAATCGGGGGGGTGCCAGTATGGGTTTATAAAGTGGGCTATCTCATTTCTAATAGTGTCGCGCATGGCTGGGTGCTGCTGATCCAGACCTATTATCTAATTGCTTCTGCAGCAACACGAAGCGGCCACAACACATCAATCTCTCCTCCCAATTTGCTGCTCTGATTCTTTTTTCACGTCCATCAGTCTTCTCTTACCAAGACACACTGGCAGACAGAGAAATATTGCCCATTACATAACCTAAAGAACTACTCTACACTAGAACCTATTTGAGAAGAATCCAACTAATACAGTGCCAGGATATTTTTTTAAGTGAAGACACAAAACAAGACAAAAGACAAAACATTATTTGCTCTAAAAATATTCCTTTCATTCATTCAAGCCTTTCAATCATGAAGACAATTTTAGTAGCCTTTCAAATAACTGGAGCGCTCCCAGACTTTAACGTCATCGTCATTGTGATTCTTCAGTCAGCTGCGTGACTGCTTTTCAGGCTAAGAACAGGATGATCTGTGGAATATTATTTAAATCCTATTCCAAATAAAGGGATTACTAACAAACTATATGTAACATTTATTGCCATATTACACATTTCCCTGTCTTTGCAGCTTGCTCCTTTTAGTATTTTTTGTTTTACTGTTGGCCTGTAAGATACCACAAACATGGTGTTCCCAGATATGAGGCAAACATATTCAAATCAAATACAGCTTTTACTGATAACAATTGCAATGCTGATTTATTCTTAATTACAAAAACATTGAACATGATGGCTAAAATAGTTTATGTTATCATTTGGTGTTTTTGTTCTCAACTATCCAATCAGAAAGCTGAATGAGCCTTACGCGAGGCTCTCATTTGGGGTGCCAGTTTTAATGCTGAAATTCAGCTGGTTAATACCTAAAAGGACTCTCTCTAATTTGAATCCTGAGTCCCTGTACCTGCAGCCAATCATTAATCAGTGCCCCTCTGCTGCTGCAGTATGCTGTTAAAGGCTTACTGAGAATGAGAAAAACTTGTATCAGACTCAGAATGCCTTTATTATCAATGCACAAACTGCACAACAAAAAATAAAAGCTGTTCTACAGTGGTTCAATTAATCACACACAGCACATAATAAATTAGTAGGACATATAATATATTACTAAGACAGATACATAAATTAGAAGATACAATAAAATATATTACAACTACATTAAGTGTCTGTTATACAGAGTTCAATGATTTGATTGTATATGAATAAAAGCTGTTTGTCAGTCTTGAGGTGTGGCTCTTTATTGTCCGATAGCGCCTCCCAGAGGACAGCTCTACAATTAGCGAATTAGCTGGATGAGTTTATTCGCTGTTTGTAATATATATTGTAGAGAGTAGATGTCCTATATGCACTACAGGGTAAGGCACTGGCAACCTAGGCTTAGCTGTTATTGTAATAACTTTTTTTTTTAATCTAACGGCACTTTCTACATACAGTTCCTTTAATTCCTGTGATTTTAATTTGGGGAATTATTTTAATCATTAGCTGCCTTGTTTTTATTGGTTACACACACACTCTCATGCGAACTTTGACTTCTGTTATTCAGCTTAATTTAAACAATCATTCGAATTGACTTTCCATCTGACATAGGCCTCAAAAACGCAGACAGAAGTGCCACACGTTCACTGTCATAACATAGACTGGCCACTAGAGGGAGACAGCAGCTCATGCAATTCTATGCATAGAACTTTAATCACTTTACTTTTTGGTAAGACTGTCAGGACTTAGTTAAAAAAAAATGTAATATTTTGTTTTAAAATCTTCATAACTCTAAAATCCATGTATACAGTCAAGTCCTGCGATATAATGGGTGAAACTCAACCAAACCAGACAGTAGGCTAATATTGAATGTAAGGATGGAGTCTGTGAAACTGTAGAGCTGCGCTGACCAATACAGGGCGAGCGAGGTGGGTGTGCGTGAGAGGGATCCGGACGGCGCATGAATGAACATCCCAATGCAAAGTCTTTAATTTAGTTTTAAAATACCTTATAGGCTAACAATATATAGGCCTAACATTAGTTCATAAAAAATATACTACATTATTTATTCAGCACAACAAAAATATATTAATACAAAAACAGCATAGAGCATTATGGTGCCCAGATATTTGAGTGTGGGAGTGGTGGAGTATCCTTTAGGGCAAAAAAGACCATTTGTTAATGAACTGAAATCCAAATGGTTGTTTCTGCACAACAGCGAAAGAGTGTCTGTCATTTTTGTCTGTGGCAGTCTGTCAGAGCTGGTGGTGTCCATGCTACTGTATTGTGTATGTATGTTTTTCCTGGGATGGTGCTCCTTTTATCAATTAAAATAATACATGAAAGTAACTCTTGAGTTTGAGTTGGAAATGTGAAACTGCAACCTTCTGGATTACAGGAAATGGGAGATGTTATTGCTTTACCTAGAATATCCCACAGTATGGCAAATGTAGGCTAATTATCCCCATGAAAACAGGGGAACTCACCGGGCCAGGAAAGAGCAGTGAAGAGGCGATCCTGCTCACAACAGGAAAGCCTCTTCTTCAAAGTACTTTTAAGCAGTACAAACATATGTAACTGAATAAATGCACAAATAAATATGCTTAATACCATACTGTAACATTCCAGACAAAGCAATTCCATGGAAATATGAAAATGGCAGACTCTTCACCAGTAAAGTTACAGAGTGCACCTTTAAGGGACATATTTTCAGGTAGGTAGTTATATTTTCTTGGCAGTTTTGGCCTCTTGTTTACGGACTACATTACCCTGCTGGTTGTTTGCCTGTGCACATGCGCAGTAGACCGATGCGACGGGACCTGTCTGACGCTCGCTCGCATGCTTTTTGTTGGGTCGCTTTATTTGGACAAAAAGTGCCGTGAAAACATAGGCTCGGGTGCCCATTCTTGTTAGTTACACCTGAAGACGGGCATTTAATGGTCGTATTATTTAATGGGAACATAAACCAGGTGGGTATGTTTTTTGGCTCGGTGTGTGATGCTCTCTGCGGCTGTCAGTGGAGAACGCAGCGGAGTTGACAGTTTCTATCCTTGTCTTGGCTAATGCTAACTATGGCTAGCCTTAACGCAGCCACCCGTGCGTACACACTGCCTTTATGCTGTTGGGACTGGAGTGGTCTTGCTTTGCTTTGTTTCGCTTTAGATCGCAGATCCCCAAATACAACTTTATCTTTACAAGCTAATCAGTCTATGGTCTTGCGCTATCCCCATTTGAATGCGCGCCTTTTGGGGAAATTGACCGGTTTCTCGTGAGTTAACTTCAAATAATCATACGTACCTTTATTTTGTTGGTTTATCGCAATAAATTTAAGTGTAAGGTTATGATCTTGCTACAACCACAACGCAGTGTTTTTTTTTCTTTGTTTTTTATTTTATTTTTATTTTTTATAATAAATAAGATTGGACAGGCATACACGGACCGGTTTAAGCCAGAATTGTATGTGGCTACTGGTTTACAAGAAACAGTGGCGTTTAATTGAGTATCGCTGTCATGTGGTGTCGCCATAATTTAAGTTTACAGTGTGGGAGTTTATCAAATGTTACTGTTAATTCAAATGGTGTAATCGCATCAGTTCTGTCCAGGGTAGCCAATAGCCATAATTGTTGCAGGTGCGTAAATGTGAGCGCAGTGGATGGAACTGACAGCTTTATAGATGGCGTTCATGTTTTGTTAGTTTTGTAAATAAGAAATAATAGTTTGAGGTCTCCAACAATCCAGTATTTGTTTTCACTTAAAATATGTTTCTACAATTTAAAGATCCACTATGCAACCTTTTTTGGTGGGCCTGATTGTCTCCAAGGAGCTGTTATTGCTTTGCCTGATATGTTCCAGAGGAATATGGCTTTAAACTTGTATATCTAGTATTTATTTAAATAATGTGTTTTATTTGATATTGTTTATTTCTCACAAACACCTTGAAAAACATGCATTCTTTCTGTGATTGGACTTTTGATAGATGTTTAATGCCATACTGAGGGACATTTGAGTCTCTAGTAGTTACAGAAATAATAACCATGGATTAGGGGGTGTTGCACAAAACATGAATAGACCATAAAATTTACCATAAAAGTGCAGCAATACCGCTTTATTCAATCTTCAAGTTTTGCATATCTCCGAAAGAACATTTGCAGTATAATTTTTATATATTGCCCACCTCTATCATGAAGCAGGTTAAAATATTTTGACTTGTTGGTTAAACAAAACATTTCTGCCCTATTCTGCACATGAACCACACCAATATAAGTTCATTTTTATAATACTCTATTGGGTGGGACGAGACACAATTTACACAAGATGAGACGAGAGGTGAGCTTGGGTTAACAAGAATGAGATAAACTGAGATTTTGGCGTAATTTGTTAAAAAGTGAAGTGCAGTCCAGTTAAGCCTCACAGTTTTAGATTTAGTTAATATTTTTGTAGCCATTGTAGTACTGCTTTTTAGAACTATAGCTTCTCAAGAGGGGTAACAATCCACTGCTTAACCCTTCTATGCCCAAGCCAAATTGAACAAAAATGAAGTGAAATCCACAGGTTAGCACATGCTATCACTTTGTTTGCTTACAGTAGAAGAGTTGTTTTAGCTCCGTTCGTAATTTAATAATTAAAGGAGAGCGGTTCGAACTGGTTTTGCCAGTCGCTGCCAGCTCTGTGTGGACTGCAGCAGAGTTTGTGTTTCATAACCTCCGTCTGCGATTCAGCTCAGAGCTGACAAGAGACTCAAGACACAGTTAAGGGGTGAACAATGTACTGACCAGTGTCCGCCACCCCCTTGTCTTCATGGATTCAAGGAATGTTCCACAATACAGCCTTAATATAATATACAATAATATAATATTACAGTTGTTGTTTGGATATATGCTACAATATAATATCAATTATATTGTTTATAATTAAAACGATTATTAAAATGACCTCAAACTAACTGGAAAGTGCGCAAATGAAATTGTTTTCAACTGAATAAATGGAAGTCAGATTATCTGGAGCTCGTCTCCATGGAACATGCAGCACTTGCTCTGGGTGACCTAGGAAAAGAGCACAAAAAGATGTTTGACTCTTCTTAAACAAAAAGCAACATGATGGAACATATTGTAATGCCTTAGCCAAACATTTGTACCCATACAGGATGTGCAAACACTCATACCAAATAAATACTTGTAAATTAGGTAACACTCTACCAGTTACATAGTGGAGCTTTAATTAAATATTTCTATTTTGGATAAATTCAAAAATCTACTTTTATGATGGTGACTCATTTTCTTTTTTATTTCCAAGAGATCGAGATCCTGATCCTGTGGATTTAAATTGGACCTAATCTGGACCTGTGGACCAGTACTTCTCCTAAAGCTGTTGGCCGTTTCCCCTCCCTGAGCCTTCAGAATGCATAGAACTACAGAGCCCCTATGACCCACAGCTGCCTGGGTGGACTCCATGGGGCATTTCAATAAAACACAAACTCTCGGCCTTCGTTTTCTCTTCTCCTTTTTGAGCTTCACTTTAGAAGGGGCCTAGCCTTAGAAACTAGCAACCTCCACCCTGGCTTCTACAGCAGATGACTGCCCCTCCCCCCCGGATACCCCGCCCCCCTCCGCCGCTGCTATTGCCACGGTAAACATGGGGTCTTCGGTGCGGTTCACGGTGACGCCGACCAAAGCCGAGGACCTGCCTGGAGTCTCTGACACTTCCCCTGACATCAGTTCCAGATCCAGTGGAGGAAAAGTTCGGTTCGGGTCCAGGGAAAGTGTGAATCGCAGTGAGCCACAGAGTGAGCTGTCAGCTGCAGGGGGCGCCACCACAGACACACCCGACCACAGCTACACAGAGCATGGTAAGGCACACGAGACGACACAATTAGATTAGCACAATTATTATTATATATTTTCACAATAGTTGTATAGAAATGCAAAATTATAATACCAAGGCAACATAAAATTTTACAAATCAAAAACAGTTTCAAATACGCAATGTGAAGAAGGAAGACGTTTCAGTGCTCATCCAAGCGACTTCTTCAGTTCTGATCAGATTGCTGTTGGACATTGCCATGTATCTGTCTGAGAGAAGCCACAAATAAACTGAAACTAACACACTTATTAGTTAACAGTTTTATTACCTCGGTCTCTGGGACTACACTAAGTGTGAACTGTGCCAGAGTCAAATTTTGCATAATCGTTGAGGCTCTCTCACACCTATTAGAATATTGGCTATCCCTATTGTTTGAGAAGAAATTATGTTTGAGATAAATGATGTCTAAGCCCCCCATTCCTGTTCAAAGATGGATTGGCTTTCCTAACAAAAATGGCCTCTTTAACTCTCCTCACAATCTATTTTTTCAATGGAGTCTTTGAAAAGGAGATGTACGGCAGACTGGGGTCCTGAGATGCTCTCACGACAGTGTTGACACATTCTCTTATGGAGTGACTGTTTTGTTTATCTTATACAACGCTCACTGCAGTCTTCACTACACTGAGTGGAGTAGACCACTTTGCTTTGTTTGTGGTTTGGGGTTTTGTCCTTTGGGTGAATCCGTTTTTGTCTTAAAGTGTTTGTAGGTTTGAAATAGACCAAGATTTCCTTCTTTCTAAAAAAGCCTCTGAAGATTTTCAGACACACCAACTGTGTATGAAATAATGTGTGCATTGTGTGGTAACTGCTGAACATTCCTCCAAAGACATACATGCAGTCCCCCCAGTGTGATGCCACTGCAAAGCATAGAGACTCACAATGGGACGCCCAGTGCAGGTTTTTTATGCCAAAGCCGTTACATGAAAAGGTCGCTGCTGTTGGCTCGTGTTAAGAGCAGTCTTCTCAGCACTATAGTCTGTGCCACAAGGGGAAGTGAAAGCTACACCATAGTTTCATTTCTGTCTAAAAGCACAACCCGGGCTTAATGACCCACACTGAGAGGTAGAGGAGCTGAGGAGGATCTAAAAATAACACCTGGGAAAAGGTTGTTTATAAAAGTATAGAGTCGTCAAAAAAATGTTTTCATATTTTTTTGTGTTGAATGGCAATGACTAAAAGTCTGTATTGTTAAAGGTCTTAAAAAGTTGAAAAGCAAGTAAGTTCATTAAATGTTTAAAACTCTGATCTGATCTCATAAATTTGTGAAAAGTACTCATTATGATAAATAAATAGGATGTTAGGAATGCATTGTTAGGAGATGTTATATTAGAGTCTATTTTTAGTTTATTTTTAAGTCTATTTTTTTAAATTATTTTAAGCTATTTATCTATTATCTTGTTTTATTGCATGTACCATTTTCTTTCTGTTCTTTAACTGTGCGGTGCAATACTGGAATTTCCCCACTGTGGGACTAATAAAGGCATATCTTATCTTATTAGGAAAGTAAGGAATAACTTTGACCACTGCAAAATGCACTAGTACAATGCCTTTAAGGAAAATTAATTCACAGCCCTAAGTCCAACAAGAAAACTCTACAGACAGAAGTGCTTTAGTCTCTATGGTACAATGACATAAGTGTATCAGAGCCTCATCCTAAGCCTGTACATTATAGTCATCATTTGATAATAAGCTGCCACAAATAGAAACACAGTGATAATCTGATTACTCTGTCCAAGTGTGAGGAACATACACCTGACCCTAACACAGTACTAAACAGAACTGTTTTGAGCCTGGATTTAAGCATTGTCAAAGTACAGGCCCGTCTCCCATCTTCAGGAAGACTGCAGGAAGACTGTTTTTAGCTGCATTGATTAGTTACTGTTCTCTATACTACAGACATACACACAGAAAAAAATAAAATAAATAATATTTCAGTAATGATAAGTTTTATCTGTTGAAAGTTGTTTATTTGATCAAATAACATTAAGAATTTACCTTTTTAAGTTATTACAGAATTAGTTAGAACCTTGTAAGTTTAAATAATCAAAAGTTATTAAATGAGTATTTGCTTCAAAAACTAGTCAGAGTGAGAGGTCTGTGCTTTAAATTCACAAATGGATGAAAAAAAGTCAAATTTATGAGTTCTGCTGTGCATATTAAGCTCTGGTCACTAGAGTGTGACCTGAGCACATCGACCTCCAACTGGCTTTAGCAGTCTGGTCAGAGATGAGTCAAAAACTAATTTTGCTCAAATCCATGGAAAAAAAAAATTCTTTCCTCCAAAATCCAAACCATATGTTTTTAGTGACAGAGGATTGCGCTGTGGAGCTCTCTGTAAACCTAATAGTTGACAAATTCAAACAATTGGATCTTGATTCAATTAAGATTTGATTCACTGCACAGCTCTATGGTCCAATGTCTAATGTGAAGTCTGAATGGAAAATGCTAATATGCTTTAAATAAGATATTTTTTGGTTGTTACAGCTGTTGCACATCTGTTCTCAGCTGTTCTGTTTCCACCTGATTGCACACTTCAGTTGAGGTTTTCTGAGAGCAATGTGAAGATGTCCACAGGGAAAAGCTAACCACATCTGACATCTGCACTGGACCACTCATGTCCCCATAAAGACACAGTCACAAAGCCAGCGAAGATCTCCTATCTGCGACATTACATAGAGTCATACACCTCAATGGTCTAAGCAGACCTGCAGAAAGTGTTTGAATTTGAATGTTTGAAGTTCCACAGCAACGCTTTTTCCAAAAAGAGTTGAGCTGATGTGAAGTCAGAACATTCAAAACTGTCTTGTGCTTGTAGTTTCAAAATTAAGTTAGAGGACAGGTCAAAATCCTACAGTAGAATTTGACTTTAAAATGCAGATTTGTCCTGTGTATGGTTAATATAGCTGAAATTTACTGGGCCTATTCATGTGAAACAAAAACTGCCATAAAGTACAATGCCTTCTGTCAGCATAAATAAACAACATTAAAAGTGTAAAGTGTACTAACCCTGTTGTTTATTTTAGAACTCTCCAACTTGAGTTCAGATTTTTTGCCTTGGAATTTTTACTTGTAGAATTTGCATTCAGGAGTTTCGGCTGCATACCTTATCTCTGATTCACAATAGAAACACAATGGCTCCAGATAAGACCTTGGTAAACCAACTCAAAACTTTTCACAGTCAGCTTTCATAATCTCTTGTAACGTCAGCGCTGTCGCCTTTTCTCTTCTGTTTGTGTTGACATTAAAGTTACTCTCCCATAAAGACAGACAGCAGGTAACCCAAGGATACAGGGACAACCTACAGTCCTTGAAGGCATAATTTTCAACCTAGAGAACGGATCTGCTCTTAAAAACACAAACATTTTAATTATTCAACAGAAATTGTCCAGGGGAATAACCTGGCCAGCAAGATGAATTCTTGGGATATTTGTGAATTCACAAACTGGTGGAAATCCATCTGGCTTGCCTCCTGTTGCTGTGATTGCCTGGTTATCCAAAGGCAATCAAAGGTGAATATTGATACTTTGCTTCACACTGGGGGTGTTCTACATGTATGTATGTCTATGGTGGAGTGTAGAGGAGTTGCCATGGTGGACACTAGGGATGGGACGATATTAAAATTTAGACTTACAATTATTTTGACCAAAATAAGCACGATTAACAATATTATCACGATAATTATTAAACCAAGGTTTATAGTTTTTTTTAAAGTCACTAAAACATCAATTACCTTAAATTTCGGACAATTGAGTGCACCTGAATATTGGCTGCACCAGCTAAATTTGAAAAGAAAATACATTTTGTACATATATAAGCTGCACTTGAATATAAGCCGCGGGTTTTTGTGTTCTAACATGAGATATTTACAAAGGAAGACGGTAAATTATAGGTATTCAGATTAATTCATGGTTATTGTAAAACCATGTGCCGCTGCTAAGCTGTGCAATCAGCTGTGCAAAATGCTATTTAACTAGCGCTAACCTAGCGATAGCAAGGTCGACACAAACACGTACCATTATTCATACAAATCAAAACTAACACAGACTACATTCAGTATTTTATTTCACATGGTATGTTACGATGGATATTTTCAGCTCAAGTTTGGCAAACAATGGAGGATGTTGTCTCGCAAATGTGCATGCAAATTGCTCGTGTTTTCCCTTGGAGCCGCAACTTTTTTCAGCAGGCTCTGCAGATTGGTAGCTCATTGCCTTATTGATCTTGTTTTTCAAGTTATTAGGATCCAGATACACTGCCCGACAGAATAGGCACAGAAGCTAACATAGCAAGTTTCATTGCTATGATAGAAGGCCCCCTTGTGGGCAAACATCTAAACATTGTTTTGAAACTTGAAACATGAGGCAGTCTGGTGGTGTAAAGGCAATTACAATCATGTGCGATGATCACTATTATTAAAAAATGTCACGAACGATTAAATGCGAACCTTTTATCGCAATTAACAATATTATCATATAATAATAATAATGGCTTACACTTGTAATGCGCTTTACAGGCTTGTCAAAGCCTCTCAAAGCGCTACACTATAGTCATTATTCATTCATTTCCACACTTGGTGATGGTAAGCTACTATTGTAGCAGACTGACGGAAGCGAGGCTGCCAATCTGCGCCATCGGCACCTCCGACCACCACCTATCATTCGAGCACACACCACTTTCATACTAGGCAAGTGGGTGAAGTGTCTTGCCTAAGGACACAACGACAGAACTTGGTCCGAGCGGGACTCGATCCTCCGACCTTTGGGTTGGGGGACCAACACTAACCACTGAGCCCCTGTCGCCCCGGGATATTGTCCCATCCCTAGTGCACACATTGGAAAAACACTGGCAAAGCAGTTTTAAGGTGGTCTGAAAAGTGAAAAATAAAGAACAACATGGATTTAAACAACACATTTTCAGTAACCTGTGATCATTATGAGCATTCATGGTTACATTTAGGAGGTTGATGTTCAACAAAAGGACACAGTGGCTAACTGAAAAGGTGTTTGCTCATGCTAGCTAGCTTGTAACTGTAATTTTATTTAGGGAGACTTGTTTTCAGAGCACAAATAATATCACGTGTTGTAGTTCTAACAGCGCTTCTGAGAGAGCAGTGCCTATAGTTAACGTCACAACCCCAGGGAATGTTGGCAGCAGCTGTAAAATATCAGTGCAGAGACTGAAAATGTCATTTATTTCCTTTAAAAAAATTGTACCCATTTCTGTGTAGAGTTTGCACACCTGAGGAAGGTCAGAGGGACTGGAAGGTTGTACTAATAAAAGTGAACCAAGAGTTAGACGCTGTCTTCTTAAAACCTTTAACTAGCCAGCTACAGAACAACTTTGTATAAATAAAAATTCAAACATTATGAGAGTTCCTGGGCCAACTACGGCCAGTAAATAGTCTTATTACACCACCCACTTGAGCGGGGAAAGCTTAACCAATGAGGTGAAGTCATGAGTTCTGAGCCGGCTAAAGTTGAGAAGGATGTTTTTAAGGATGAGGAGAGTTCTGTAAAATTCCACTCACATGTGCATTATGAACCATTAACAGTTTTACACAAATAAAAGATATGCACGGGGCATTTGCAGTTCATGCTGTGAATATTGTCAATATTCAAGTTTGCATATTGAACAGTTTACATTGTTCCTCTTCTTTCTGTGGAGAAAGTCATTAGTTGAGATTGTTTCATCAAACAGCTGTATCTTTTATTTGTATCATGGTCATGGCACAGTTATCTGAATTTACTTAAGTCAGTGATTTCTTTCTTTCTTGGAAGATTGTTAATTGTTTCATTCTGAAACTGCCGATCTTTTAAGAAAAGTCTAATCCAAAGTTTCAACAGTGTACATCCATAAATCTTACAATGGAATTTAAGTCGGGTGTGATGGAGGCTGGGAGGCATCAGGATTCATCTTCCTGTAGCCATAGAGTTAAACATTTCCTACTTAGGTCCATTACCATGGCAACAGTGAAGTGGGTGCTTCTCACAGTTTCATAGGTCACTCTGTAATACTACGCCCAACTGTAAGTGTCAATTTTTGTAGTTATATTAGCTATGAAGTCCTGAATGAATCATTTTTAGCTGTTCCATCTATGGAGTTTGTGAGTATGTGGGAATGCGCCGCCCACTAACCAAATGTAGCTGTTTATTTTACACACTGCTCCATGGCTCATGTAATCTATAGCTCACCAGTGTTTATGCTGCTTTTCTTGGGAATGTCTGAGTCTGTTTTCTAGGGCTGGATGATTTGGGAAAAACATTTTGTCTCAAGTGTATCAAAATGTATCAAGTTTCAATGCTTTTTAAAAAAATTGTCTTATTAAAAACAAATAAAATTTTGGTAAAGTTTCTAATTTTATATTGTGGTTGAACATGGGCAGTACATAAGAGGTAATTCCATAACTGTCTGATAAACAGCACTGGTAGTGTGATTAGATCCATTGACTCACAGGTTAGCAGTGTGATTCCAGCTCCCACAGATTAATACAGTCTTGACTTGCTTTGCCCCCAGTGTCTGTGTACACTGGTGTATGAATGGTCTGTGAATGGGTGAGTAGTTCCTTGATGCAAAGCTGAATGCCTTGAAATGGGTAAAGCTGTATATAAAAATGTGGCCAAGCAACAATTCTGTAAACAATAGATAAAGCTTGTCTAATTTACAAGCAGGCCTATGTATTATTTGACAAATAAAATAAACACCTGTTGTGGAAAAATTACAATTCTAGATGAACAGTAATCCATTTGCGAAGGTCAGTGAGTTTTGCAATACAGGAAAAAAGGTTTATTGTTTATTACAGAAAATACGTCTAAGTCCCAATCTCAACCAACCAACCAACCACCGTGAGCATCTGAGCTCTGACTATTTTATACCTGAATGACAATGCTACATACATTTCAAAGCAGAGTGACTTTTATTTCACACCCATGAGATAATGAACTTAGCCAGGTATTACAACAACGAGTTTCCTGTGGGATGGAGACGGAGCCTTCACACATGTTAATGTCTAGTCTGAGTCTGACAAACTGATTGATCACTCATGTGATCAAATGCATTTAAATACACAACATGACTATACTTAAATTTCTATCACACTTTCTCCCTTTTGATTACTCATTAATCATACTTCATAAACAATCATCACAAACAGAACATGCACAGAAACATTAATTGTTGGAAATAAAGTCAGTTCCATTATTGTTTACTGAGATGGAGGGAAATTCAACAGTTCATTGTTGTGTTCAGTTCAGTCTGTCCTTATCCAATATGATTTGTAGTCAGACAGTGAATGCTGTTTTAACATGATGGTGGCGGTGTTCAGTTAAATCTTTCCCATTGCCTGTCCTCTGTCCCTTTGTCCTCCCTCTGACCACACATGGTTGTACTCTCCATCCGCACGCACCTTGGCATCTCTCTGGCCACAGCTCGTCTCTGGAGTTGTCCTTCAGCCCATGTGTCGATTTCAGGGTTGTGGTTGGGGACACGAGGAACAGGTAGAGTTCTTCTGAGTCACATGAAAAGAAGTGAATAGCTGAATTTTCCTCTGGTGACATTGAAACAGAAGAATGGTTTTAGTGATGTAGGTCTGATTCAGTCCAGGAGAAGACCATGTGTCCTCCTGCTCAAGAGAAGACCATGTGTCCTCCTGCTCAAGAGAAGACCATGTGTCCTCCAGCTCAAGAGAAGACCATGTGTCCTCCTGCTCAGGAAGTGTTTTTGGTTCAGGTCTAGATGAAAAGTTATCTCCTGCTTCAGATGTTGTCAGGTTGCAGGTCTTGTAGTTCATGGAAAACAGTCTCTAAATGATAACACCTTTTTTCACACAATCCAGTTTTGAAAACTAAAATTTAATTTGTAATATCCACCCTTTGACACATTTATATATCTATATATACATGTGTCAATTGTGGCTTAGTTATCTTCTGCTGCAAGAGAACACTTAAATTGCTGTTCTGAAAGAAAAATTTTGTGAAGCCCAAAAGTGTTATTGGTTTGTTGTTAGTGTGTGATTATTTCATAGGAACATGTAAAGAAAAAAGTTTTGATTTGTGATCACTACTAGCTTTGATTAGGCCTTCATTTTGTTTTTAAGAGAGCTCTTTAACATTTTTGGGAATTCATGGAAGAATTCGGTTTCTTCTTTCTAATTACAATTGAGGAGGGTTTTTTGGTATCAGCTGGACTTTTCTTAGGACATCCATGTAATCAAACTCACTGCAGTAATGAGGCAAAAAAAAGCACAAAATAAATACAAAATTTTTCATAAAGGAAAATAAAGAAACAAAGAAATGTAGAGAATGAGTGGATCAGTTGAAACTGCCTCCTGTCATTTTCTTGTTGATACGGTTTACAATGGTTTAGCTGTTACACACATATTTTCTTATGTCACATAATTCACACCACACAGTTTGGCAGTTTTCTTTTTTTTGTTTTCAGTTTTTGTTTTGTTTTTTCATTTTTTCTTTTTTTTCTTTACTGTTTTTTTTCCCCTTTTTTTTTCTTCACACTTAACATTGTGAGTTAATTAGAGCATACTGTTGACATTACGTAAATTTACATTTGTCTGCATTTTGCAATCACATAATATCTCCATTCTTAGACCTAGATGGACTGCTGAATTTACTCTCCCTCATGAAAAAGTTCACTCATCCTTATGCTCGACTACACAGGGACTTTCACCGTTTTGCCTTTTACTAGTTAGTAACCCTAGATAGGAGTTTCACCTACTGACTGTTCACTAAATAGCAGGGACTTCCACCCATTTGACTGTTTACTAGCTAGTTACAACTAGAGGGGAATTTCACCCATGACTGTTTGATAGTTAACTGTAATGACTCCTAAACCTCATTTTGAAGAATAAATTCAAATAGGTCCCAATACTAGATATTATATAAAGCAAAGTACAGCAAAACACCTTTACACAGTGTCTCACAGCTTAGTCATAGGCGGAGCTACAGTCATCACAGTCCCATGGACTAGACCTGGATCAGGGGCTAGTGACTGGGCACAGTCAGCACAGCAGGGCTCCTCTGTTGGAATCCATTTCTGTCCAGATCCCCTTGACGTTTTGCTCCCCATTTTAGATGTTTTGGCATTCGTAACTTCCAATATCTAAGTTTCAGTGGCTTAAAAGGATGAGCGGTCTGTCAAGTATGTCCCAAAAGTGAGGAAATAAGGAGTAGGGGAAGGCCATTGTTGTTTGGATTGTATTAGCCGCGCGTTGTTAGGGCAGCATGGTGGTATAGGATCAGAACTATTGGGTATGTTTAGTTAAGCATTTTGCATTTCCAAAATACATTCTCCTTTGATTTACCAGTCTTTGTAGATGAAGATTTCCTTTTCAAATGGAAAGAAGTCTGTATTGGAAAAGCTCACCAAGTAGACCTTGTTCGAATCCAGCGTTGGTGATCCAGGACAGAAACCAATGTCCATCCATGTTCTTCTTTGAAAGATCCGTGCATCAGGACAGAAACCAAAAGGAAGACAAAATCCCATCTTCACTGCATTCTGGACGACCACTCATGGATCCCACTTCTGACACCATTATTGTTGTGGAAAAATTACAGTTCTAGATGAACAGCAATCCATTTGCGAAGATCAGTGAGTTTTGCAATACAGGAAAAAAGGTTTATTGTTTGTTACAGAAAATACAGACAGGACAGGGCCCAGGCCTGCCCTGGCCACAGACTGGTAGCCTCCCGGCCTCTTAATGTCTGGTCTGGGTCTGACAGACTGATGTGATCTCACTCATGTGATCAAATGCATTTAAATACACAACATGACTATACTTAAATTTCTATCACAACACCTTTATTTTCTTATTTTTGTAACTCACAGAAAAATGTGTTTCTCATGCAGAAATTGCCCCTGCATTTTAGATGGAATTCTGTGGATTGATCTCATAGGATTTTTAACTTTATTTCCCCAAACCTTTCATCACAAAATGCCTCTTAACTGATTTAAAACTATGATAAAAAATTAACACGGGTACTATCCCACAAACCCAAGTAATAATTAGTGCATTAGTGCAATCATTTCTGTTTTTCTTAGTTTTTCTGTTGTTTAGTGAAGGTTTTATATGTGGCACATGTTTTGTTTATGATGTTGCCGTGGCAATTGCAGACAGAGCAGGAAGTGATGTTGCTGAATCAGACACTAGAGTGATTTGTGCAGAGTTTGAAAAATGGACAAGAGCGACTCGATGAGATTCAAACTGCAGTTAAGAGGAAATGTTTATGTTGGCAACGTCACAATATGCGTATTTGGGCTGTCTCACTCTCCAGAGCTCAAAATGCTGTTGTTGAAAGTATCAATACCCAAATAAAAAACTTTCTTATTAAATCCTAAAGGTAGGACAGAGTTAGAACTTTCCTGAATATGTTTTTGCAATGGTTGCATTCTATGTCAGATTGAGTATAACGCCACAAGGTAATATTAAGATAACTACTATTATTTTCCATTGAAAATTACATTCAATAGGTTGGGTTCATATTCTCGAATTTGATGATGTTGTAATGTCATCTGCCTCCAGGGGCATATATAATTCTATGGAATATTTACACTTTTTTTTTTTTTTTAAAGAAATATCCAAACGATTCAGAAACCTTATCATTATTAGTTTGGGATGGGCTCCACAATCTAGCCATATTAATTTTAGGGCTTATGGCCACATGAACGCAACCTGTTAATCTTGCAAACCTCTTTCAATAAATCAGTGGAGTGAATAAATGTTCCAAAGGGCATGTTTTGTCTTGAATGTGTTATGTGCCGATTGCATGTCTGTTTCTCATGTCTGCCTGAACCTGCTCGACCTGTAACACGCTTGTGTACAGACTAGTGCAATGCAAACTCATATTTACCACCGCAAGTGTTCAGAAGGCAGCGTACTAAGAAAAAAACATGTTATTTGGATGTTGCCATAGTAGCCCATTATTACAACATGGGATGGGCAATATCCAGTATTGATTTACCTTTTTTGTCTATGTTTTGATATCAATACAATGCCGGTATATGTGCCTATGTCTCATTCCCAGATTGTATTCAGTGCATCAGATTTGTCTTTTTGATCAAACCCATAAAAGTAAATGGCTGTATGTTTATACCAATAGATAAATTATTTTGTAACCCAAAATAATATTGTTACTATTTTTAGTAAATACCAGTATCCATCACAGTAGCAGGCAAAATGTTGTTAATTGTCAAAAGGCTCTCAATTTAGCAGTCAGACTACATTACTACCCTCACCTATGGTCATGAGCTTTGATTAATGACCGAAAGGACAAGATCGTGGATACAAGTGTTTGAAGTGAGCTTCCTCTGCAGGGTGACTGGGTTCTCTCTTATAGATAAGGTGAGGAGCTCAGTCACATGGGAGGAGCTTGGAGTAGAGGCGCTGCTCCTCCATTTTGAGGTGGAGGAAGTTAGGTCCACCCTGCTCAAACTGCTGCTCCCGTGACCCGGCCCCGGATACAGCAGAAGAAAATGGATGGATTTTAAATATGAATTTCCTCAGCATAAACAGTCATTGCCATTTAACATAAAGTCAAATTTCTTCCTTCAAAGTTTTCCATCTGCATCAAAGCGCATGTTTGGATTGGCAGAGGATTGGCTGTAGACCTCTCCATTAGAAAACTGATTGACCATTAGACCATTGACCATTAGAAATGACTGGATTTTGCTCTTGTTTAAAAGTTTAGTATTCTTTTTAAAATTTAGCCATTTTTTAAATATATATGTATTTTTACTATTTTTGGGAGCAGTGAGAAGTCATAGTTACAAGGATACTTTATTGATCCCCCCTCTAGAAATCCAGGGGTCTCATATTTTAACACATTGGTGTGTTGTGGAAAAATTACAGTTCTAGATGAAAAGTAATCCATTTACGAAGCTCGGTGAGTTTTGTAATACAGGAAAAAAGGTTTATTGTTTGTTGCAGCAGATACAGACAGGACAGGGCCCAGGCCTGCCCTGGCCACAGACTGGTAGCCGCCCGGCCCCTCCCCCAGGTCCCCTCTCCCTCTAAGTCCAAGTCTCAACAACCGAATCAACCACCCTGAGCATCTGAGCTCTGACTATTTTATACCAGAATGACAATGCTACATACATTTCAAAGCAGAGTGACTTTTGTTTCACACCCATACCCATGTGAATGAACTTTTACACTTAGACAGGTAGAACAACAGTGAGTTTCCTGTGGGATGGAGACAGCTTCACACATGTTAATGTCTGGTCTGGGTCTGGCAGACTGACACAGATCAAATGCGTTTTAAATACACAACATGACTATACGTAAATTTCTATCACACTTTCTCCCTTTTGATTATTCATTAATCATACTTCATAAACAATCATCACAAACAGAACATGCACAGAAACATTCATTGTTGGAGATGAAGTCAGTTCCATTATTTTTGACTGAGATGGAAGGAAATTCAACAGTTCATTGTTGTGTTCAGTTCAGTTTGTCCTTATTCAATATGATTTGTAGTCAGACAGTGAATGCTGTTTTAACATGATGGTGGCGGTGTTCAGTTAAATCTTTCCCATCACCTGTCCTCTGTCCCTTTGTCCTCCCTCTGACCACACACGACTGTACTCTCCGTCCGCACGCAGCTTGGCGTCTCTCTGGCCGCAGCTCGTCTCTGGAGTTGTCCTTCAGCCCATGTGTCGATTTCAGGGCTGTGGTTGGGGACACGAGGAACAAGTCGATTTCTTCTGAGTCACATGAAAAGAAGTGAATAGCTGAATTTTTCTGAAGTTTTTCTCCGGTGACATTGAAACAGAAGAATGGTTTTAATGATGTAGGTCTGATTCAGTCCAGGAGAAGAGCATGTGTCCTCCTGCTCAAGAGATGTTTTTGTTTCAAGTCCAGGTGGAAACTTATCCCTGGTTTCAGATGTTGTCAGGTTACAGGTCTTGTAGTTAATGGAACAGTCTCTAAATGATAACACTTTTTCCACACAATTCAGTTTTGAAAACTAAAATTACATTTGTGATATCCCCCCTTTGACACTTTTATATATGTGTATATACATGTGTCAATTTTGGCTTAGTTATCTTCTGCTGCAAGAGAACAGTTAAATTACTGTTGCTGAAATAAACATTTTGTGAAGCCCAGAACTGTTATTGGTTAGTTGTTAGTGTTGTTAGTGTGTGATTATTTCATAGGAACATGTAAAGAAAAAAGAAGAGAAATTATGCAGCATCCACATCTCCTGTAACAAAAAATAAATAAATTATTGACGAAATCGCAGGCGCTTAGTCTTCAAGGATGGTCAAGTCAGTCAAGTCAGTTTGGATTTGTGATCACTATTAGCTTTGATTAGGCCTTCATTTTGTTTTTAAGAGAGATCTTTAAGATTTTTGGGAATTCATGGAAGAATTTGGTTTCTTCTTCCTAATTACAATTGAGGAGGGTTTTTTGGTACCAGCTGGACTTTTCTTAGGACATGTTTGCCATTTTTCAAAAAGGAAATATAAAGAAACAAAGAAATGTAGAAAATGAGTAGATCAGTTGAAACTGCATCCTGTCATTTTCTTGTTGACACGGTTTACAATGGTTTAGCTGTTACACACATATTTTCTTATGTCACATAATTCACACCACACAGTTTGGCTGATCAGGTCTAAGGACACACAAATGTACAGTTCGCTTCTTGTGTCACAGTCTTTTCTTAAACATTTTCTTTCTTTTCTTTTTTTGAGATTTTTTTTCAGTTTTTGTTTTGTTTTTCTTTTTCATTTTTTCTCTTTTTTTCCTTTACTGTTTATTTTTCCTTTTTTTTCACACTTAACATTGCGAGTGAATTAGAGCATACTGTTGACATTACGTAAATTTACATTTGTCTGCATTTTGCTATCACATATTATCTTCATTCTTCTGAATTACTCTCCCTCATGAAGAAAGTTCATCTGTCCTTACACTCAACTACACTGGATTCTCACCCTTTTGCCTTTTACCAGTTAGTAACCCTAGATAGCAGTTTCACCTAGTGACTGTTCGCTAAATAGCAGGGACTTTCACCCGTTTGACTGTTTACTAGCAAGTTACAACTAGAGGGGAATTTCACCCATGACTGTTTGATAGTTAACTGTAATGACTCCTAAACCTCACTCTGGAGAATAAATTCAAGTATGTCCCAATACTAGATATTATACAAAGCAAAAAGTAGCACAACTAAACCCGTGCACCTTTAAAATGCAGAGGGCTTATGGCGTAGAGGGCACTCCCGTCTCCAATGTCCAGCTTGACAACAGATGAAACAAGGTTCATTGGAAAATCTTCTCTTGTTCTTTCGATGGGCTCTCCTCCCATATTTGTTCTGCTTATGTGTTGGCTTATGAGTCTGTATTTGTCTATGTAATTGTGAATTCACTCGGTGATTTTCATGTTGTTATGTTGTTGTTCATGTTCATGTCTTATTGTACATAGTCACTGCTGCCATATGCAGTTCTTTCTGAATTCTTTCTTGCTTCATTATTTTTCTTTCTGTTTAGCTGTTCATATGCATGTGTGGCGTGTCTTTTCAGTTCAATTAGGCGAGCAGCTTTCCAGCCAATGCAGGTTTTCTTCACAGCTGAAGAAATGTCTGTTTTTAGTCCATTAATGAAATAGTTACACAAATATGTTTCCCAAACATCACGAGTCACACCTATGTGATCAGGTCTTGTAAATCCACTGTGGGTGTTATACACTTCTGTTAAACGTGTGAGAAACTCTTCAGGGTCCTCAGTGTCTCTTTGTTTGCAGGATTGGATTTTGTCAGTATCGATAGAGGCAGGAAAGGCTTTTGTGATAGCTGTGCAGATGTTATTCACAGCTTCTCTATACAAAGCATTGGAGTCATGCTTCCAATCAATATGATTGCATCGCAGTTCAGTGTTTTGAAGTTGATCAGCTTTTTTGTGCCATTCAGTAGGTTTCATTTTCAGGATCAATACTCTCCATAGTTCACTCATAGTAGGTTTGAAATCTTGACAAAAAATTAGCAAAAGTCTGACCTGATGCTGTAGGATTGGGCAGATGTTGGGATGCTGCAGATATTTCAGAAGAAATCCAAGGACGGAAAACTAATGTTGAACCTTGTGGACCAGAGACTTCAACCATTGGCATAGTGTACATTGTGTCTTCTTCAGCACGGCTCACTTTGCTTGTTTCCATTTGTATCTGCACGTGTCCATTACTGTCCTGCGTTGTAGAGTTATTTGGTGAAGGATCAGACAGACAGGTTGGATGGGGGTTGTTCAGATCTGGATCAAACTTCAGTACAGTCATTTGTTGAGACAAAGAGTTCTGCAAGTGGGGCAATTTCAGCTCACACATTTCAGTTGCATCTTCAAAGAGAAGAGGCTTGTGCACAGTTTTTCTGATTTTGACTTCAGCTTCGTCTTTCCACATTTTTAAACATTCCTTGTCATTTTCGATGTTTTCTAATTTTTTTAATCAAAAATGTTATTTTTTCTCTCATTTCGACTTCAATTTCACATAATTTGTTTTCCAATGCATGAACATTTTTTAAACTGAATGCACCAAATTCTGGAGTCTTCTTATCTCCATGTTTTCTTCTAATAAAATCAACAATGGGGCGTCCTGGAGGGGAATACTCCCTTGAGGTTTTGCTCCCCATTTTAGATGTTTTAGCACTTGTAACTTTCAGTAGTCCCAAAAGTGAGGAAATCAGGAGTGGTGGAGGGCCATTGTTGCTTGGATTGTATTAGCAGCACGTTGTTAGGGCAGCATGGTGGTACACACATGAGATTTTGGAGCCAAAAAGACTGAAAAGTTGTGAGATGAATCAAAAATGGTATAGGATCAGAACTATGGCTGCTGGGTATGTTTAGTTAAGCATTTTGCATTTCCAAAATACATTCTCCTTTGATTTACCACTCTTTGTAGATGAAGATTTCCTTTTCAAATGGAAAGAAGTCTGTATTGGGAGAGCTCACCAAGTAGACCTTGTTCGAATCCAGCGGTGGTGATCCACGACAGAAACCAATGTCCATCCATGTTCTTCTTTGAAAGATCTGTGCATCAGGACAGAAACCAAAAGGAAGACAAAATCCGATCTTCACTGTGTTCTAGACAACCACTCGTGGATCCCACTTCTGACACCATTATTGTTGTGGAAAAATTACAGTTCTAGATGAAAAGTAATCCATTTACGAAGCTCGGTGAGTTTTGCAATACAGGAAAAAAGGTTGATCATTTGTTGCAGCAGATACAGACTGGGAGCCTCCCGGCCTCTCCCCCATTTCCTCTCTCAGTCTAAATCCAAGTCTCAACAACCCAACCAACCCCCCTGAGCATCTGAGCTCTGACTATTTTATACCAGAATGACAATGCTACATACATTTCAAAGCAGAGTGACTTTTGTTTCACACCCATACCCATGTGAATGAACTTTTACACTTAGACAGGTAGAACAACAGCGAGTTTCCTGTGGGATGGAGACAGAGCTTCACACATGTTAATGTCTGGTCTGGGTCTGGCAGACTGACACAACATACACAACATGCCTCAAACATAAATAAGCCATGTAACTAATGTTTTCGTTATCAGTTAAATGTACACTATGTAACTTTCTTGTTTGCAGTCCTTCACCTGATTGTGCTCCTGCTTTGTCTTGAATATTCCACAGTATTGCATTAAATATAGCATTTATTCAGTGTTTATATTGCCAAGCAATACCATGAAAAAAACAATACAATTCAGATCTGTGAAGAGGCAACCTCTCTCACAGTAAGAATGTAACTGCCTGGCTGCATCACCTGCCTATAAGTAAACGCTGCCATTATTGTGGAACATTCCAGGCAAAGCAATAACATTACCATGTACTCAGGTGGCGGACCCTTTACCATTTTTTTCCACTGTTACTGATTTCACTGAATGTGTCTCCAGGTGATGGCAACTCCAAAATCTCCAATGTGTACATCAACAACACTCACGGCATGGATGATGATGACTTCTATGACAGAAACCTGGCCTTATTCGAGGTGTTTCAAATAATTTCACCTTAATTTGTGTTGACAGAGAATATGTTAACTGCCAGTGCCAGTTTTTGCTTTAAGTGGATAGGCCCAGTAATTACAGAAATATTAATGTAGCTGTACCAGATTTTTTTTCTTGCCTCAGATGTATTGTATATGCAGCTCTTAAGGTCAAAATAAGTCTTCTGCGAGCTGTCTGCATCCAATTATAGAGCTTTTTTAGTGTACGAAAATAAGGAAGGGTGCTGTGATTGCATGCTTGTTGTGGTTAGCGTTACCATTGCGACAAAATTCCTCTCTAGTTGTGAATATACACACATCATGGTGAATAAATAGGATTCTAGGAATGTGTTAGAAAAGTGAGGAATAATAATTTTGGATCACTGTTAACAGTTTAAATAAAGTAGTTCTGTTTTTTACACTTTTAAGACAGTAAAAATCTGGTACAGTGCCTTTAACCATAAACCAAGACTAAACATTTTGACGGTTAAAAGGACAATTCTACTATAGTAATCTTTTTTCCAGCTCAATAACATCAGTTGAATACCGGTGCACAGTAATTGTATATTTTTTCATTGCTGTTTGTGTTTTGTTTTTTCAGGAGGAGATGGACACACGGCCCAAAGTCTCATCTTTACTCAATCGTTTGGCGAATTACACAAACCTCACCCAAGGTGCTAAAGAGCACGAGGAGGCGGAGAGCATTGGGGAGAAGAAGAAATCCAGCAAGGTACAAATCTCAACCTTAAACCAATGCTGTGTGTACATCTGCGCACACCACATCAAAACTGGGATAACCTTGGACTTAAAGTGCATATGGCATTCTTTCATGTTTTTCTAATTGTTATTCCTTAGTTTGGTGGGATAGTGCTTGTTGTCAAAATTGCAATGCTAATCCTGACTTGTAGTAAATTGTTAAATCTAATATAACAACAAAATTCAATTTATAGTTAAGACAAGACAAGATCGTGTTTACAAGCGGCCAAAATGAGTTTCCTCCGCAGGGTGGTTGGGCTCTCCTTTAGAAACAGGGTGAGGAGCTCAGTCACACAGGAGGAGCTTGGAGTAGAGCTGCTGCTCCTACACGTCGAAAGGAGCCAGCTGAGGTGGCGCGGGCATCTGTTCAGCGTCCTGGGCATCTGTTCAGCGTCCTGGACACCTCCCTAGGGAGGTGTTCTGGGCATGTCCCACTGGAAGGAGGCCCGGGGAAGACCCAGGACATGCTGGAGGGACTATGTCTCTCGACTGGCCTGGGAACGCCTTGGGGTCCCACTGGGGAAGCTGGAGGACGTGTCTGGGGTGAGGGAAGTCTGGGATTCCCTGCTTAGACTGCTGCCCTCGTGACCCGGCCGTGGATAAGTGGAAGAAAATGAATGGATATTTCAGTCTGTGGAGTTATTTAAATATTTATTAGGCTCTGAAATTAGCCTTAACATTAGTATCAAAAAACAACAACATTCATTTGTAAACAGTGTCCTTCAATAAGTTTTCACCTCATTTGTAAAGTGTTAAACACGTTGTCAATGACATCCACCCGCAGCTTGCTGTCTACTTCTTGATCTGCAGAGTTACACTAAAATCAATACATACTGACAAAAACCTCATAGACATTACATTAGAGTGGAAATAGCTGTGCAGATTGTCTCTCTGACCTGAAGTACGTTGTGCACACAGCCTATTACCTCTATGTATGTCACATCTGCTGCCCGTGTCCAACCAGAAAATAAAATAATAAATCTCACCAAAATTGTCAAACTTGTGAAAACTAGGTATGCTTTTTTAGCAAGATTTTAAATGCATGGTTACTACATTTTAGTGAAATCAGTAGCCTGACCTGTCATAAGCATTTAAACTGAAAGCCCACTCAATCTGGCAACACAGCAGGCTCAACCAGTTAATCTAAACTCTAGACTTTATTGCATGTTTTTATGTCAGAAGGTTGAAACAAAGCAACAATAAGAAGAGTCTGAACATTGCAGTAAAACTATAAAAGTTTGTGGACTGTAGAGTTTACTTACAGTTTTGAGTGGTCATTGAACTTTTTGTGTAGAATATTCATCTCTCACATTCACTCATTCATATAGCAGACAAGGTGGGTTAAGTGTCTTGCTTAAGGACACAATGACCGTATGCATGGGAATCAAACCGACAACCTTGGAATTAGTTAAATGCTCTACCACTGAGCCACAGGTGCCCCCAATTTTGCACAAAATATTTATAAACTCCTCTTAAAGGAGACACATTTTGCTTTTGTCTGCTATATAGTTATAATCTTTGGACATTTTAACTTGCAAGATTGATTTAAAACAACGTAATAAAATAAGCTATTCCACTGCCTGACCCGGCACTGTAAACACATTCTGTTGGTCCCTCCGGTATATAGATAAAATTCATACCAGTGGGCAGCAGATTTTTTTTATTTGTCTCAAAATGACTTCAGTGCTTCTGAATCCTATGTGTATCACAGTTTAAGATAAAAAAAAAAAAAAAAAAAAGTACGTAACAGTGGGTGTGTATGGGGGAAGGGGAAAATGGGAATTTGCTGATCAATGGAATAAAGATTACTCAAACGTGCATGAACTCTAAATAAAACTTCAAGTGTGTAAATGAGAAATTAACCATTATAATATGGTTAAAAGCTCTAAAAAGTCTATTTTGATGTGAGAAAACAGATCAGTTTGGATTGACTGTCCTCTTGTCGCTGCAGTGACAGCTGTGAGTTTGAACATTCGAACGTAATCCTCAAACAGAAGCTGGAGATAACTCAGGCTGATAAGATGCAGCTTTATAGAAATGTATGTTTGTTCCCTATGGCTATATTTAAAGGCACTGTACTTTTATTAGATTTTTCTAAAGAAGACCTATTGTGCTTGTGTCTGCTACATAGTTATAATTTATGACACCTGTGGATCATTATGTTATTATTTGCACATTTTAAATCACAGTATTCATCTAAAATAACTCAATAAAAGAAGTACGTCTGCTGACTTCTGTGTTAGAAAACTCTACAACAAAGACCCGTTTAGCTGTTGGCCTCTCCTATGGATAGCTGCAAAACACACTAGCGAGTAGCAGATTTTTGTTCATTTATACCAGAATGACTGTGATGCTGCCGAATCCTATGTGCATCATTAAGAAAATAAAAATTGAAGAACGAAGTAAGTACAAAGCAGTGGGCGTATGCCCGTGGCAGTAAAAACTGAGATTGATTGGCAATATGGCGTCTTGAAAATACACTTTTAAAGACTGCCCATACATGCTCAAATCATTCTGAAAACAACTCAGAGAGGAAACAACGAGGAAACAACTATAACATGGTCAAAAGCTATGAAAAGTTGATTTTGCATAATAGGTCTGCATTAACAAAAGTGTTTATGAATATTTTCCTTTGTTGTCTTAAAAAATAAAGGTAATTCCATAACTGTTATCTAGCAACCATACCATGTCCAAATTGCACAATAATTATGATTAGACTAATAAAAAAATGTTTAATCTGTCAAAATGCTTTATTTGTGCATAACTTGTCCCTGCATTTTGGATGAAATAAAAAAAATTAGATGTCGATGACATAGGTGGAGGTATTCCATTTTAGAACTCACAGCTACTTCCTGTATTTTTGTCCTTTTCTTAGCATTTTCCACAAACTACCACTTAACTGGTTTAAAACTATAATAAATATTTACCACAGGATCTCACCAAAGTAATAATTAGAAAAACATGAAAGCCTGCCATATACACATTAAACTATGGGCATTTTTTTTTTTATATTATGAAACCAACCTATAAATCAAATAAGCGTGTAACCCTCTCCACCCTCTTCATTCCCTCAGTCTCCGCAGATGGGCACGTTCATGGGTGTGTACCTGCCGTGTCTCCAGAACATCTTTGGGGTGATTCTGTTCCTACGTCTGACCTGGGTGGTGGGCAGCGCAGGGGTTCTCCAGGGGCTCTGCATTGTCTTCATCTGCTGCTGCTGTGTACGTACTCCGCAATCTACACTCTCAAAAACAGAATGTACATGTTACAGCTGCAAGATATATCAGAATCCAAATCTGAATGATCACAATTAGGGCTGCGATGATTAAACGACTAATTGTGACTCGGGCTGTTGCGGTTAAGCTTTCCCATGTGGTAACTTTACTTCTCTCAGCATTGTGTTGTATCTGGTAAAGCACATAGACCCATGTAAATTGGGATTGTACTTGAAAAATAGCAACCGTATTTTCAGGACTATACATAGTATAAGTTGCACCAGCAAAAACATGCATAATAATGAAGAAAAAAAACCATATAGGACTGGACTATAAGTTGCATTTTTGGGGGAAATTTATTTTACAAAATCTGAGACCAAGAACAGACATTTTATCTTTAAAGACCAGTTATAATAATAACAATAAAATGGAGAACAACAAGCTGACATGTCTGGTATGTTTACATAAGATATTAACAGTTAATCAGATAACTACACTAACACAACCTTTGCCTGCTTGTCCACAAACACAAGAGTTCTTTTCACAGATGTTTACTCTGATCTTACTTCTTCATCATAGTTCACACAGTAGAACTAGCGAACACATAAAATACAACATATGCACACAAAATTGCATATGAACACATGGAAAATATACATACCACTTTGGCCTAGTAAACAAACTGGTGAACCTAAAACTTTATTTTACTTTTCAGCTGTTTCTTAAATAGTGCTCTGACTCCGCATTAGTGTTCAGCCGCATCGGCCGGCCTTGATGCAGAGAAACATTTCTAATTGAGTGAAAGTTACATCAGCGTTGTCATGGAGTGTTTTCTTGTGCCTGACTGGTGCCTCGTTTCTACTGGGCACAAGCAGACATTCGTTCCAGCACGCTGCATTCACAGCACTTCAAAAAAAGTTTTTTTAAGTTGCTGCAGGGCAGGACATTATACGTATATATACGTATATAAATGTGTATAACTGTGTACATATATTTATGCACACATGAATGGCACTTAGATAGTTAATATGAGGTCTCTCTCTCTCTGACAAAATAAATCAAAGTGATGCGTTTGCAGCTGGATAAAAGAAAAGTAAGGAGCTCAATGCAGTGTAATGTAGTTTGCAGTCACATAGCCACACCTGTCCGTCGGCAATAACAGTCCCCGGTGACCCGGACCCAATTTGCTGTATGCACAGTTAAAAGTGCCGTTTGAAGTACCCGGCCAACGAAGGGGGCTCCTCCGTGTACCCGCCTTTGTGCTGAAATGGGACACGGAGCGTACTTCAACCGCTGTCTGTGCGCTTACGTAATGTATCTTATGTGACATTGTTTTTTAATTATTTATTATTTAATAGAAGAAGAGTCAAGGTGTTGTTGTCGCAGCCGTTTAATTGAAGTAAGGAATTAATGTTTCCCTTTGAATATCAATAGGCAATTATAAGGTTCGAGGTGATTTTTTTCCCAATTGTAACTTATACATAAGTTTAACAAAATATACCTTGTTAAAACGTAATAACAGAGACAGAGGTAACAGTATAATTTTTACATTCATAGGCTATAAACCAGAGAACACAGATTAGTTGTACATAAAGTGGTATATTGCAGTTTAACGGTTCTGTATTTGGGCCAGGTTTAATTTGATCTGTGGCTAAATCACTTTAATACCAGTAGAGGGCAGTGGTTACCTTCTATGCCTTCTATACCTGAGTGTGCCAGAGCTGCACAGGTTTTTTAATCATTAAACACACGGCCTGTATTTATCTTTATTCAGATTTTACAGTTTCATGTAGCAACAGTTTCATGTCGCACTGTTGTAGGTGACGTAAACCAGTACTTACATTTGAACATGTATTGTGTAGCGGACTCCATTTGCGTAGGCGCTTTGTATGACGGGATATAGCAGTGCGCGAAGTGTGCTCGAATGCACGCTCCGGCTATGGCTGATCTCCATGGAAATGCATGACACATTTTTGGCTGCATTCGTCGGGTGTATGAAATGGGACAGCACTTGTCGCGCCAGAAGTTACGTAAGCCCTTAAATGCACCTTTTGAATGGCACTTCAAACGGTGCATTTTTTTTTTAACAGCATTTCCTGTGGAAAATCTAGTGCGGCCCAGCCCCACCCAAACTCTGTCTCCATCAACCCCCAGGTAAATTGAGTTTAAGACCCCCTGAACTAGACTTATGATAAACTAAACATTTACAATATTGTTCCAAATGAAAACCTTATCACCTTTATGGTCCTATAAATGAAGAGGAAATAAATAAGGGGAAATCAAATATGAAATCTATAAAAGAAAACAAGTCAATTTTCTTACAGGTATTGCAAACACACCACCGCCATCTCTTGGTCAAACAAGTGAACTCTAACATTTATAATCAACTCATATTTATTCAACTACATGAAGCATAGACAATGAATTGAATACGTTTCTGGTATGTTAACATAAGATATTAAGAGTTAATCCGATAACTAAAGCATAAAAAACAAGCTAACAAGTTAACACTCGATCTCACTCCAAATCACTAAATCCATTAAATTCTTCATCCTCGGTGTCACTTTTGAACAACTCCACCTGGTCCGAAAGTAGATGAAGTGCCGCTTCCACGTGGCTGCCACACTGGTACACAAGCCTAGAGTGCCCTTGCACAGTTGTCAGTGTGACAATAACGAAGATGTGAAATCATATATTTTAATAATTTCACATGTAAGGCCAAACTATGAAAAAAGTGCAACTTATAAACTGGAAAATATGGTATATAAAACAACAGCCAGGCATAAGTGACAAGACGCGTGAGTGCATGTGTCAGAAAAAGTCATTTTTGTTCATTACATCACACTGAGACGAGTTCCGAGTAGTGCCGGTGCAGGTTATTGAGGGCTGAGCCAAAATTCACATGGTTTTAGCGTCTGCCACTCCAGTAAGTAATGCGTAAGGTCCATACACCCATGGTAAACTCCCATCTGCTCGGGACTCCAGCCCTCTGACTGAAGGAATGCGCTAGTGTTTAGCTTTAGCACCGACATGGCTTTTCTTAAAGCTACATAAACATTAATTGGTTCATAGTTGAATAGTAAAATTACACCAAACATGTGCGTGGAGCCTCATTAAAATACAAAATGCGGTTATCGCTGATAATCACTGATCATACTGTTGTATTGCGATATTGTGGTTACTGCGACAGCCCTAATTGTGAGTAGTCAACTGTAAAAAAATTTCATAGTCATATTTTGGTAATTGTATTCATCATCTGGCCTATATAGACTCTAAAACACATACCAAAATATCTTTTTTTTTTTTTTTATAACAAATACAGTGACATTACTAAATAAAAAAAAGAAACAATTTTTGATTTTCATCAATGAAAATCCTTCAGTCACCATAATTCAACCTTCTTTTGTTTGATAATGTATTCAAAAAGTATCAGTGTAGAATAAAAATAATCAATTCAATAGAAAAATTGATTGTTAACAAGTTAACTACTGACATAATCTTTAAATAGTTGCAGTCTTTGAGATTTAGTAATTGCTACTAGGGCATTTAAGTAATATAATAGCAACATATCCTGTCTTATTCTTATTACATCACCATATAGTGTTGAAAACTATATAAAAAGACTTCCTCCTGACAGAACTGGTGTAACTGAGCTAAGTTTGTACGCTGCTTTGGTCACACATGCATTTTCAGATCTGCCCATACATTTTCAATAGGATTGAGATGAGCTTTGTGATGGCTACTCCAAAACATTGACTTTGTTATACTTAAGCCACTTTGTAACCCGTTTGGTCATATGCTGATGTCTTGAGATGTTGCTTCAGTATTTCCACATAATGTCATTTCCTCATAATGCCATCTATTTTGTCAAGTACACCAGTCCTTCCTGCAGCAAAACAACCTCATAACATGATGCTGCCACCCCTGTTGGGATGGTGTTCTCAGGATTGCAGGCTTCACCCTTTTTCCTCCAAATGTAACCATGCTCATTATGGCCAAACAGTTAAATTTTCGTTTTTGTCAAACTTCAGGACATGTCTTCAAAAATTAAGGTCTTTGTTCCTGTGTGCATTTGCAAACTATAATCTGGCTTTTTAATGTTTCTTTTGATGTAAAGGCTTCTTTCTGGCACAATGGCCTTTCAGCCTATGTTGGTCCAGTAGTCGTTCATCACTGTGGATAATGACACACTCTTACCAGCTTCAGCCAGCATCTTCACAAGGTCTTTTGCTTTTGTTCTTGGATTAGATTGTTCTGGACACAGAACACATCTCTTTCCTCATAGTTATGATGGCTGGACATTCCCATGATGTTTATACTTGCGCATAATTGTTTGAACAGATGAATGTCTCACCTTCAGGCATCTGGAAATTGCCCCAGACTGCGCAAGTTCACAGACATGTGCATGTTCACAGTTCTCTTCCTGATATCTTGGTTGACTTCTTTTGACTTTCCCATGTTACGCAAAGAAGCAGTGTGTTTTAGATGTGCCTTCTGTAATTAACTGATGTTATCAATAAACTAGAAGCTTCCAAAGACATGACATCGTCATCTGGATTTTGCCAAATTGTGTGTAAATGTATGTAAATATCTGACTTTGAAGGAAGGATTTTGTTGACAATTGTTCATAACTGTCTTAATTTTTCTGGGATTTAGCAAATAGAAATAATTTTGGTGATCCTAATTGACATAAAACAGGAAAAGTTTAGTCTGATTTCAAGTCAGACAGTAAGGGGAAAAAAGCCTATGTTTCTTTTTATATAGTGTATGTTAACTTCTGGTTTCAACTGTATGTACTTATACCATCCCACTCCAGCCTCGCGACCAGGTACAGCCTCTTTATGCCAGTGTTAACATCGTGTAGGTAGCGGGAGTCCAACCTGGACACATCCCCTTGTTAGTGCTATTGCTCTGTTAAGACCGGGGACAAGATATGACTGTCAGTGTATTCACTTCTGAGGTCTAGTTTTTTAGACCTGTTTCTACATGTTAAGAGCTGCAACTAATGATTATTTTAGTAGTTAAGTCACTGGTGATTAGTTTTTTTTGATTAGCCAACTATTCAAGCAAGTATTTAGACATTAAGATTTAAAATAATAATAATAATAATAATAATAAAAATAAAGTTTGAAATATGGTGACTAAGGCTGTTGAACATAAGTGTTTTATTGATGCAAATTGGAAATTCTATTCAGCCTTTTTTTTACGAAATGAAAATGGCTGATTGTACTTTGTGATAGTCTTATGCAAAACTTGTGTTGAAAAAGTTGTCAAGAAAAAGTTGAGTTTATATATATATATATATATATATATATATATATATATATATATATATTAGTGTGTGTTCTTCTTATATATTTGTATGTTCTTCTCTTCTCTAGACACTGTTGACAGCCATATCAATGAGCGCCATCGCCACAAATGGAGTTGTACCAGGTAAGTCCTATTCCTACATGACTGCATCGCACGAGTACTTTTAAATACAAATAGTACACTATATCAGATTGCAGATGTTTTTCTGGTTAATATCTTTGAAATTACTGGGCCTATCCACATGAAACAAAAACTGGCACAAAGTTCAACATTATCTTTGTGGGAAAAAAATTAATTTGTTTGTTGACACTGACAATGTGTTCAGAAAATGGTGCCATTATTCAACTCCAAACGCATGACTTTTCAAGTATGTGGACCGAGTTCCTAACAAATAATGATGATGTTCATGGATTTGTATTTTGGATATTTCATAGGCCCTTGACCACCATCTAGATTATGACAGACCTATATATTTCAGTAAGTTCTTGGGTTTAGTCACTAAAAGAAATAATCCAAAAAGTAAATGTATAAATGTTTAACCTGATATTTCATGTAAAGTACAAAGTACAATGTACAATGCTATCATTAGGAAAAACTGCCCCCTTGTCAGAATGATGACATCATAATCTAGGGTCTGAAAACCACCAATAATTGTTAAGAATCATAAAATCACGCGACATGATGTTTCTTCTAACAATAGCAAGACCAAAGTTTGATATTATAACTTATCCCTAATGCCTCCCAATAATGTTTGTGATCGTTCTAATGTTATTTCTGTGTCTTGTGTCCCCACCTCTCCCAAACCTCTTCAATGGTCTTTACTGTCCATCTGCACCACCCTCTGACACGTTCCAAATCCAAATGTCAGAGTAGTTCTTCATTTCCATAAACAAACTTTGACTCTGCCTCATAACGTTGATATTAACTGGAGTCTAAAGACCATTCACCCATTTTTTTAACCTTTCCACCAGACTCGCCACAAAAATACAAGTTTAAATGACTTTAATTCAGAAGATTTATTTTGTGATTAGGGCTACAAGATTAATTGCAATTGAATCAAAATCGCAATTTGAATTGATTAATTTAGCGAATGGAAAAAGACTGCAACATCTACATTAAAAACAGCTAACCCTGTAATGTAGCTCTCTACAAACATGTTCTGATTCTTGTATTGGTTTGTCAGTTGAGTCATATTTCAGTCTTTTTGTCAATTCTCCCGGATGCTTTTAGAATGTGAACTGAATAGAATCCTATTGTTTAAAAATAATTTGTAAATCTAATTGCAATTGCAATTATTTTCAGAAAAAAATGAATTTGATAATTTTCATAATTTACATATTACTTCCTATAAAGGGCAGAATATTTATTACTTCTAAGCTATATTTTTAATTGGGTAACTGATTTTCAAACCTTGAACAGTGGAAGTATGGATTAATCAGATAGGAGAAAGTACCCAACCAAAAGATCCATGGCAACACCAACTAGGGCTGCATACCTTTGTCAATTAAAGGTGCACTATGTAACTTTACTGGAGAAGAGTCCACCACCTATTTGTCTCCATGGAGATGTTATTGCTTTGTCTAGAACATTCTAGTTGGCATTAAATTGATCTCTCTCCATTGAGACAAGAGATTTAGTATATACTGTAAATCTAAACTAGAAAAATATATTATGAATTCAAGTCATTTTAACTTATGCAGTGTCTCTTTGTCTTTTTTGCAGTGCACAATCTTCCATGAAGATGGTAGTTTTGCTGTTTTGCTGTAAATTAATTGTGCTCAAATGTAAAAAGAACAGTGTTTGGCTTTCAGGTGTGGTTATTGTGGAACTTCTTAGATTATATTTAATATATAATAAAGAAGTAATTGCAAATGTCTCAAAACACAACAGACATCTAAAGTTGTAAATTAAATTAATGAATGAAACATTGGATTTATATATCCTCTTTTGAGACACCCAAAGCGCTTAACGGTGCATTCACTCCACATTCACTGTTAAGTGATGGTGAGCTACTGTTTTAACTGCTGCTGCCCTGGGGCAGACTAACGAAAGCAAGGCTCCTAATCTGCGCTATCAGTCCTTCTGACCACCACCAACACACACATACACACACCACATTCATACAAGGCAAGGTCGGTGTCTTCGCTAAGGACACAATGAGTTCTTGCCCGCTGTGGCACTTGGTATTCCTAGTGGTCACCCATCCAAGTACTAACCAGACCCTGCCTTGCTTGGATTCTGAGTGCCCACGATAAATAAATAAAATATATATATAAAATCACCAGGGTATTTATTTTTTACAGCAACTTACCTTTTTTTTTTCAAATCCATCTGAAATACTCTCATTTGGTTCATTTTTATTTCTTGATAGGTCTATATTTCTATATAGTTTTAACAGTTAAAGCCAAATACTTTGTTTTTTTTCAAACATTTTGATGTATTAAACTTCAAATAAGTTAAACTTTATTTGCAGTAATATACTACTTTAATTTTTCCAGAGTTCTGTAAATTTATGCTTGTTTCTTAAGCATAGTTTGACTTTTTTTTCTTTTCCTGCCCATAACAATACCATAATGTTACTAACCATCCATCTCTCTCTTTTTTCACTCTTTTCTCTACTGCTCATCTACTCCTTTCTTCTCTCCTCCTCTCCCCCATCCTCTGCTCCTTTCTTCTTTTCACCACTTCTAATCTCCTATTTCCACTTGCCATCTTCTTGGCATCTTCTCATCATCTTTCCCTTTTTGCCTTATCTCTTCCCTCCTTGCTCCTTCCTCGTTTCCTTGATTCCTCCTCTCATCTACTCAATCTTTGCCTCTTCTTCTTTCTTCTACCCTTCTCTCTTTTCCCTCTTTCCTCCGCCCTCTTCCCTTGTCTCCATCTTTCTGTCTCCTCTTTTCCTCCACCCTTTCGTTCCCCTATCCCTTGTCTCTCTTCTATTTCATCCCTTGCTCCTCTCCTTCCTCCTCTCCTCCATCTTCTCTGCCTCCTCCTCACTCCTCCTCCTCCTACCTTCCAACACCCCCTCTCTTCCTCACCTCTCTCCTTTCTCCTCTACTTCTCTCCTTCATCTCCTTCCTCCTCTCCTCCCTCCTCCTCTCTCCCTTCTCGCCTTCCTCCTCTCCTCACATTTTCTCGCCTCCCTCCTCTTGTCCTCACAGCGGGAGGATCCTACTTCATGATCAGCCGTTCATTGGGCCCAGAGTTTGGTGGAGCAGTGGGGCTGTGTTTTTATTTGGGAACCACATTTGCTGGAGCCATGTACATCCTCGGTGCCATCGAAATCCTACTGGTGAGTGTCTCTGTTACTTAAAATATTTTCATATTTTTCTTATTATTTAGTTTAGAGGGATAGTGCCTGTAGTAAATATGTATCATAGTTTTACATCAGTTAAGTGTCAGTTTGTGAAAGAAAATTTGTCTAAAATCTCAAGAAAAAATTAAAAATGCAATGGATTTAAACAACACATTTTCAGGAGCTGCTGGCTAATGCTAGTTTCTTTGACTGTAATGTTATTAGAGAGGGACTTATTCAACTGTGCAAAATCAGCTTGCCTGTTGTAGTTCCAGATAAGTCAGCTCTTTATAGTCAGCTTGCATCAAAACAAAGCTTAGATTAAAGCCTAATGTGCTCAAGTGTGCTATAGAGGTATAATCTGTAACATACATGGATCATTCTAGAATTTGGTTTTAAATGGCTTGATAAAAGAAAGAAGTCCGCTGGTGCTGATTTCCACCTTAGAAAACATCGGTGCCCAATAGGAGCTGATGTCATCGTAAATGTCATCACAACAAAGAACCCAAAGGTGCTGCGACCTCCTATGTATTTTTTTTTTCATTTGTATGAAAATGGCTACACAACGCTACCGAGACACCAAAATTGGAGGTCGAAGTAAGTACTGAGCAATGGGCGTATACTGTGGTGATGAAAATGGGGGCTGGTTGGAGCAATGAACACAGGTAGAGAATACTCAACAATGCATAAATCATGCTAAATACAACTTCGAGAGGATAAACGAAAAGCTCTAAGCAGTTGACTTAAAAAGGTCCATTGTAATGTCTAACTTGGTTAACAGAGCTTTAGACAGAGCAGTGCCTCGCTGTAGCTTCATGACATCAGCTGTAAAGTATCAATACGACACATTGGTTCTTGCCCCCATCTGTGAGTATGACATCATCACATTCTAGAATCTGAAAAACACCCATTTCCTTTGTTTCTCCCAGATGTACATAGCTCCGGAGGCGGCCATCTTTTCAGCCAAAGGCCCTGATGGTGAAGGGTTGGCCATGTTGAATAATATGCGGGTTTACGGCTCTGTCTGTTTGATCCTCATGTCGCTGCTCGTCTTCGTTGGAGTCAAATATGTGAACAAACTGGCCTCCATCTTTCTTGCCTGCGTCATCATCTCCATCCTGTCCATCTACATTGGGGCCCTGGTGTCTGCCTTCCACCCGCCGCAGTTTAAGTAAGGAGCCATTTTGTTTTTGTCATTTTTAGAATGTAGAATGTGACACTTGATTGGGCTGAGCGATATTAGGTATGGGACGAGACACAATTTCACCAAGAGGAGATAGTACACAAGGCAAGATGAGATTTTGACACAATGTAATAGATAACTTGTGCAGTTCAGTTCACAATGTTGACCTCACCATTTTTGATATACTATAGTGGCGGATGCTATCGTCACCGATAGAGCGCGGTTACGGACTTTCCATTACCGTAACTCCGCAACCAATTGTACTATAACGTAAATTCAAACGGCGTCTCAAAGCAGAGGCATGGGGCTATTTAGGGGCCGTTGTCCCTCGAAATAAAATAGATGTAGTAGGCATTCTGATACTTCCTTGTAAGATGATTTTTATGGCAAAAAAATTTTATAAAAGTCTAGGCAAGCTATACTGGTCTATAGTGTGCTCAGTCCTTAAAGGGTTAAGAAGTAAATTCTTTAAATTAGTAAATTACTATTTCATGTGTTTTTGGGTTTTTTTGGAACTACAGCATCTCAAGAAATTTAGAGCCTGCCACACGCTATAGGATCATTTGCCCGATTTAGGATCCAATTTGCTTCTCCCCGACTTCGAGGAGGCATGACCTGACTTTGGATTTTCATATGCAATTTTTAAGCTGCAGTCCTTGTGTGTAGTGTCCAAGCGCTGCTTTATCATATCATATAACCATAAAACATCACCAACACTGGCAGACGGAGTAATGAACACAGAGGCACATGATACAACTGTGAGAAATGCTAAAAAGACACTGATTACTATTTTATTACTCACCATAAAATTATGAAGTTAAACTGTAGCCTCAATCCATGTCCTTATATCCAAAAGCCTAGTATTTTCTCCACAAATTCATAACACACAGTCCACAAAACATCACTAATAATCCACTTTGTTGTTTAAAAAAATGCTTATAGTGATAAACAAAAGATGCTTCCTGTGTTGTCAGCTTTCTGTCTGTGCAAAAATATTTTCTGAGCTACGTTTTAAGAAATAATGCACACTTTTGACTTGCATATAATCTATAAGTGGTATACTTTGATTCTTTTGAACAGATGAGAGGCTGAAAGCAAGTCGCTTCACTTTAGACAGGAAAAGGCTGACGCGAGTTTCTAGCTTTCACAAATTTTAGCTTGTAGTGTGGGCGGTCTCTTCTGTGCAGTCTTTGCGCTCAGAGGATTGTAAGAATTAAAATCTCATCTGATTCTCATGTCTGTAGTCTGCACTTTTCGTCTCATGTTTAAGATTCAAAAATCCTGCAGTGTGTGATGGGCTTTTCTCACCAGACCTTAACCCCTTTTTTTCCAATCCAGCTGTAAATACATAAAAAATCTCTTGTGAGATCTTGTGGCACAAGAACTTGTCCCATCCTTGGGTGATATGGTGATAAAAATCTAGTTGTGATCTCATCCATGTGACTTGGCCTGTCATGATAATTGCTATGTGGACTTGTATAGATGAACAATAATTTTAGGGATTTTCATATATATATTATTATATTAGCCAGAGAAATTTGATTATTATTGAGATCAGTTCTGCAGTGTAAATCCCCACATGCACATTGTCAACATTCAATATGTATTATACTTAATTTTTATTATTCAAATGATTATATTAAAACCGGATCTGTTCCTCTGTTCTGTCGCTTCAGCCCCTCCCCCCTCTCCCCCACTCCTGCAGATTATTAAGTGTGGACAACATGGCTGTCATCGGGTGAATTAGATGTGCATATATTTGATTATATTATTTTTTATTCTTTTTTTTTTTACCAACTTTAGCACAGATTATTTGCATCACTATTGGTCCTACCACTACGAAATAAAAGGGAAGACTTGAAAGTGTAAGAATATGTGAGCTAAAAGTCTTTTACCTACAGCTGCTCAAAGATACGCAACTTTCTAGAGCTCGAGCGAGGCATAAGTCTTTCATGCCCGTGCAAAATCTAAGACCATTTTTCCATGTGTGCAGTGTGCACAGTCTCATGGCAATTTTGTCTTGTAAGATCTTTTGGCACAAGATCTTGTCCCATCCCTAGTGGTTGTATATGTGTACATGTGTGATATTGTGTGAGTGTGTATGGGTCAGAGCGTGGGCAGTGTGAATTGTTCTTATTGTTGATTGAGTGTATTGGAATGTAGAATTTAGGTCATTCAGTGACTGCAAATGGAAACTTGTTATTTAGCTCTAATCTGGTCGGAACATCCTTGTTGTTTATAAGCTTAATATCTCTGTACATTTTCCCGTCAAATAAAGACAAAACTAATAAGGGACTAGTCATAAACTATGTAAAAAAATGTACTAAGTCTATTATACAACTCTATCGCAATTTCTAACAATAGGCTCTTCAGCATGTTGTTTGTTTTTTTAAATCTTGTTTTTTGGTTTTATAAATATCTCCTTTTAGGGTTTGCATGTTGGGGAATAGAACCATCAACGCCCATGACTTTGCAGATCGAAACTGCATGAAAACAATCTTACTTGAACATCAACAAACACCAGAGAGAGAAGAGTCCAACTTAACTTTCCTTTCAGGTGAATCAGTAACAGAACTTTTCTGGTTGATTGCTCCACACTATGGCATTAAACTTATCTATCTCTATCGATACAGTACATTTAGGTGACCCCACCAGGTTAAGATACAATAACAAAATAATTTAATAAATACAGGAGAGGTAAGCTTACTGTCATATTGTGGAACAGTTCAGGCAAAGCAATAACCTCTCCATGGAAACAAGCAGGTGTCTAGACAAGTTACATAGTGCATCTGTACCTGTTAACTAAATACATTTATAGTTCATTGACAGTGATCCTAATAGTATTCTATCCAACTTTGTAAAAATGTTGTGATAGAAAATATTTTATGCACTAACTTTGCTTAATACATTTTACAGAAAATGCCACTTTCGCCCCCACACTCAGCCCCCAGGTGACTGTGATGACAACAGACTTATGGAGACACTTCTGTCATTCAGAACTGAACGATTCGTGTGACGAATATTTCAACAACAACAACTTCACTGAGATTGACGGCATCCCTGGACTTGCCTCTGGAGTCATCTCAGGTAGCATGTGCTCTGTAGTTAGTAGACTTATCTTGAATTAGAGGTAAGATCGGGCCTAAAAAATCCAGCCCGACCCGACCCAGGCCCGCGGGTATTAAAGCCCGACCCAGCCCGAGCCCGACCAATTAACTTGATTTGCAGGCCCGAGCCCGAAGCAAACCCGAAATTTCATATTTTATTTGTGAGGATAAATTAAAAAAAATAAAGAACCAAACAAAGTTAAACATGCGTAAAAATAAGCCTACTAATAAAAAACCTTCGCCACTAACTACTGAAAATGGTCTAAGGTCCTGACAGCAAAAGTCCACGCACTTGTCTGTGATGGCCTGCTTAGCGCGAAGAGGTGCGGTCTTTGGGACAAATGATAATATAGATGTTTGACGATCATCACTTTTGCCAGTACAGCTGTTTAAATGCCTGCTCAGCGTCGAGGTGCCAGTCTTTTTGCTCTCGTATGAAAGCAAAGCGCCACATTGACTACATTCAGCGAAGCCAACGCAAGTTTCTGTAGCATTTTCAACAATCAATTTGAAGCATTTCCACACCTCACTCTTGCCGGTGCGTGTTTGCCTTTTCAGTTCCCCTGTCTTTAGTTTATCCTTTACTTCTTGCTGCTCCATATCAGGGATACCAGGTCAAAATAGATGCGGACTTGCGGAGGGGAAGATTATTAAGAGGGCGGGGTTCACGTGCGCAGAATATGCTCTGGCTCTGCGGCTCCTGTTTAGTAGTTAAATAGCAATTACCTTACAGCGCCTTCTCTGTTTTATCCAAATTATTTTTTTTATAACAAGTATTCCTAAGTTTAGTATCCACACATCGTTTTAGTATACATTTTTATAAACATATTTTTATTTTTAAAAGTCAGCTAGAGAGAAGCCCGGCCCGACCCGACCCGAACGTAATGATTGACATTTTAGACCCGACCCGGCCCGAAATTCGGGTCGGGTCGGGCTCGGACTCGGGCTTGGGCTTAAGATCTTACCTCTATCTTGAATACATTTTAAAGGGACGCTATAGAAGATATTGATTTTAAATTTCATAAACATGACCAATCTGTGTCCTTGTAATTGTAATGTTGATTTATTCTTGATAACAAAAATGATGATGACTAGGTGGATATGTTTATGGTATTTTGATTCTCAAGATGATTATCTAATGAGCCTCACACGAGTCTCTCATTTGAGATGCTAATTTCAATGCTGAAATCCAGTTGATTTAGGGGACTCTCTCTGGTCAGAGTCCTCGCTGCCTAAACCCCAGCACCTGCAGCCAATCATTGATCAGTGCTAGTGCAGCCTTTGCAGCTGAGTGAAGGTTCTGAGCTTTCACATGACAGGATAGCTTTTTATCAGTAAAATCAACCTTTTATTTGACCATATTTACTTTGTAAATTTGTCCTTATAACCTTGTGTCTTCTAGTGACAAATATTTTAAACATTCTATTATAATTATTTCCTCAGAGAATCTGTGGAGCTCATACTTGAGTAAAGGTGACGTGGTTGAGAAGCCCCACCTCCCCTCCTCTTTCTCCCCAGCGCCCTCGATTGCCCAACCATATGTCTTCGTTGACATTACCACTTCCTTCACGCTGCTTGTCGGCATCTTCTTCCCGTCCGTCACAGGTGAGGGTGCCATCTTGTATTTAACAAATTTTAAATTGTCTTTTTTTTTGTCTATATATGTTTTAAACAAATCAAAACAATGGCAAAATATATCAAGATTATTCACAATTTTAATACAGGTATTAAAGGTGCTCTATGTAAGTTTTCTCGTGGGGGCTTCACCACCTACTTGTCTCCATGGAGATGCTATTGCTTTGTTTGGAGAGTTCCACAGTCTGGTATGAAAATTGTCATCATAGTTAAAACAAAAGTTACATAGAGCACCTTTTAATAGCTGTATTAAACTTTAAATGGGTAGATAAAGCTTTCTGCCTCTTCGGAGAATGTAGTTTGTGTTCTGATTGTGTTTTTACAGAAATATTATTAGTAGTGAAGAAGAAATGTATTGACTCACAAATTAATTTATACAGCCATATCACCATGTTTCAGACTAAAGTTAATCATTAAAAACCTATAAACACAGTACATGAACTGATTAGCATATATTTATTTATTACTGATACATTTTGTCTTGCGTTCTCAGGCATTATGGCTGGCTCAAATCGTTCTGGAGATCTGAAAGATGCTCAAAAGTCCATCCCCATCGGAACCATCCTGGCCATCCTCACCACGTCCTTTGTCTGTATCCTTCAATATAGACTGCACCACTAAGCAGAAACTATAATCTAAACTACTGCACAATCTAAACATATACCACAATATAAACTACATAACTACAAAGCAGTCTAAACTAGAACACAGTGTAAACACAAACTGCAATGCAAACTACACAAGTGCAAAGACAGTCTAAACACAAACTACAATATAAACTACACCACTTCAACACAATGTAAACACAAACTGCAATAAACTATGCAAATGTGCACTGTGCAAGTTTAATCGCAATACTTGGCCATGGGTAATCATTGCTTAAAAATCCACAGTTCTGGTGGAGGCTCTACCATAGAGATGTTACTACGTTGGATGGAAGGTTCCACACTATGGCATTAGACTTGCATTTCTCCATGGAGGCCAAGTTACAGCGAGACCAAGTTACATCTGATCTGTAGATTTGTGAAGAGATGACAGATAACAACCTCATAGAATGTGGAATGTAGAATGTGTTTGTCAAACTATTTTAGCTATAAATTAAATAAAAGTAAGCTCAATGAGTTTAATACCTTACTGTGGAACATTCCCACTAGAGAAGTAGCATAGTGCACCTTTATTGCCCAAGAAGCCATGTACCATTGAAAGTTTTACATTCACCATACAAAAAGACACATAAGCTTTTTTCTCACTGTCTGACAAATTTATTTCTATTTGCCAAATGCCAGAATAATGAGGGAAATATTTTTTAGAATTTTTAGAGACAATTTTTCATTAATTTCTAAAGTCAGAAGTTTACATTCATACATCCTTCCAAAAACCTTTCACAATAGTTAGCAGGAATTTTGGCCCATTCCTTCTGACAGAACTGGTGTAACTGAGCCAAGTTTGTAGGCTGCCTTGCTTACACATGCCTTTTCAGGTCTGCCCATACATTTTCAAAAGGATTGAGATCAGGGCTTTTGACTTTGTTATCCTAAACCACTTTGTAAACAGTTTGGCCATTTTCTTTAGGGTTATTCTCCATTTGGAAGACCCATTTACACCCAAGCTTTAACTTCCTGCTGATGTTTTGAAACATCAAATTTCACTTAATATTCTTTCCTCATAATGCCATCTATTTTGTGAAGTGCACAGTCCCTCTTGCAGCAAAACAACCCCACAACATAACACTGCCGCCTCTGTATTTCATAGATGGGATGTGTTCTCTGACTTGCAAGCTTCACCCTTTTTCCTTCAAACGTGATAATGCTCATTATGGCCAAATGGTTCAGTTTTTCATATAATTGTTTGAACCAATGAACATGGCACCGTCAGGCATCTGTAGCAGGTCCCTTGCCCGCCACCTATATAACTTGCATGCACTATACCAAAACACTCCTATGGTGCGGTTGAATTCACATTTAATAGGATACTAAAAATAGACTTGGTTTTGTATAATTCATAAGAATTTGATGGTATGGTGATGTGTTCAGGTGCAGTCCATTCAAATGTGTTTTAATGTGACTGAATGTTAACTGAGTCTTTCCTGAATGCAGTGTTCAGACCTGAGCAGTGTGGTGCTGTTTGGCGCCTGCATCGATGGAGTGGTCCTCAGGGACAAGTCAGTAAAAAAAAAAGCTTTTTTACTATTTTTAATGACACAACATTAAATTGAAAAATCAAGATTGTTTACAACATTCAAGTTTTTTCATCCATATTGAACTGCTAAACTTATTTGCTAGTCATTATTCAGATAATTATTTTGCAAATATGCCTTATATATTATGTCCATTATGTTCACTGTGGTGATAGCTGTATGATGATGTAGTAATATAATATTATTATTATTATTATTGTTGTTGTCATTATCATTATCATTATTATTAGTACAATAATAATAATAACAATAATAATGATAATAATATTAATATTCAAGAGTGTTTAAATTGACCGTCCCCCTCTTCCTCATGTGCCCTGCAGGTTTGGTGACTCGGTGCGGGGGAACCTGGTGGTTGGGACCCTGGCATGGCCGACTCCGTGGGTGATTGTGATTGGCTCTTTCTTCTCGACGTGTGGCGCCGGACTCCAGTCTCTGACCGGAGCACCTCGACTGCTCCAGGCCATCGCCAAAGACAACATAATCCCGTTCCTCAGGGTCAGGACAAAATGGATGCTCTCCTTTAGCTAACACTCCAATATACTTTAAATTTGAAGACTTTTTTTTTGACTGATTTTTACAGTCTTAAAAAGATGAAAAAGTAGTTCATTTTAAACAGTTTATTGAGGAATAACTTTAGACAGCTGTCTAAACTTTCCTAATGCATTCCTACCATCCTAATTATTCAATGGGATGAGTTTATAAGCGCTTTTCACAACTTTCAGAGACCAGGTCTTAAATAATATACAGAAAATCACTTACTAACTACTAAGTACTTGATATTAAAAAAAAATCTGAATCATAGGAGGAGGTGCAAGAAATACAAATGTTCAAATTGCTTAATATTGTCAACATAAAGCTTTTGATGCTTATTGACTTTTAGTAACTTTTACTCAAGTATTGAGTATTGTTACAATGTACAATATATTACTCAAGCAGTAAGAGTATGGAGTCTGAAAACTACTCAGACAAGTATGACTTCATTAAAAAGTTACTAGAGTAAATGTAACTGAGTACCGCATACCTCAGTTCATTGAAAATGTAATTTATTGTATTTTAATTAGCGGTTTGCCGTATTAGTTTGCCTTCTTATTCTGGTGCAGGTTTTTGGTCATGGGAAAGCCAATGGGGAGCCCACCTGGGCCCTGTTACTCACCGCTCTCATCGCTGAACTGGGGATCCTCATCGCATCTCTGGATTTGGTCGCCCCCATCCTCACCATGTAAATTCATACTTATCCTTATATAGTTTAGCTTTCTAAAATTAAACTTATGAATGTACATTTTTTAGGGCTGGGCACGTTGATGTGTTTTATCTCAGTAACTCAAAAATGATTTTTGTTTTTTCACTTCTGTGTGCAACATGCAAATAATCGCAATTCAAGCATGCAATTAATCACAAACTGTTTTCCTTTTTGCTAATGCCTTTTTAAAAGCATAACCAGGGATGGGAGCTGCCAAATAGCCTAACATCAGTTACCTATTTAGTGTCAATGTTTAATTGTACTATCCCTATAAAATAAACCAATAAATTAAAACTAGTGTAACCAATGAAATTTAAAACTTAACACTGACTAATCCAGGACTAAAATATGACTAAATTAAGATTTTTTAAAAAATGTATATATGGGAAAAAAGTAATTAATTTTCAGAGGGTAACTCTGTGTTGTGATATATTTACTCTCTCGTGATATTGATTACAGTGTAAACTGATAGTACAATATCAATAATTTGGTGATATTTTGTACAGCCCTACTTTTTATAATGTCTTCTACATTGAGTGGTTGGGCTTACCTGTATTTGTGTCTTTGTAGGTTTTTCCTGATGTGTTATCTGTTTGTGAACTTGGCCTGTGCTCTTCAAACTCTGCTCCGGACACCAAACTGGAGACCGCGATTCTCCTACTACCACTGGTATCTTACTGCACAAACTCACCCATTTAAAACAATGCTATTTTGATGTTTGAATGACACCAGTAACCTGTGGTGACATTTATGGGTTGGTAAGTAGACCTGGGGTGGACATCAATATTTAGTTGATAACTATTTAAAAACTTATTTTTTTATACAACCTACATTGCAAATAAGTATGTTTATTTGTTCTAAGACATTAAATGCATATATAGTAAGCTATTGTGGAGTCAAATTACAGAAGCCTAAACCTACGCAGTTTACTAATATTTGTATATATCGGACTGTATTTGGTACCTTTTACAAACAGAGCTAGTCAGTAGGCTATTTGTTTCCTCACAAATTTGTCCTACTCCTTCACCTTACTTATGCAGCTGAGCCTTCAGTGCTATGGTTATCTATGTATTTATTATCGGAATCAGAAGACTTTTATTGCCGTCGTCTGTGAACACAGTTCACAGACTAGGAACATACTGCGGTGATAAAGTGCAACATAAAAACACACTGAATAAATACAAATACAAATAAGGGCATGCACAAATTTAAAAAAGATATGCTTAAAAATAAAAGAAAATACTTAGAGGTAGAAAGTGTATTATTATTATTTAAATAAATATTATGCATCTAGAAACCATATGAGTGATATATGACAGCTCTACAGATGAACTTACCACACAAAATGTACATTCATGAGATGCTAACAGCAACAGTGCACTGATCAGACATGTGCACTGGTCAGACAGGTGCGCTTATAATACAACCTCATGTGTCACCGACGTTACCTTAAACACAGCCCTTCATTAGAACAGTGTGCTCACACTCACCTCTCACAGATGCAAATCAAAGTCACGTCTTTCCTGAAGAAACGTCCTGTATTTCTCTGAAGCGGCGTAGGTCCAGAACAGCCACATTCCAACAGTGTTATTCCTTTAATGCTCATAAACACATAGGTCACAGACCAGACAGGCTTTTATCTGCCCTAACCCCTGTCTCCACTGCTCTGTCCGGCTCCTCCATTTCGCACAAACTAGCCATGAAACTAGTTCACAGTTTGATTAAATAACTTCCTGTTGTTGTCTCCTGCTGCACATGCACACTTACTAGAAATCTCCTCAGATGTCCGATTCCTAAATGGGTTTATCATTGGATTTATGCGCTATTTGAGCCTGCCGTTCTTCTCAGTACGCATGCGCAAGCCTCTAAAACAACTGGTTGGCCTCTCCGGTTGTAAAATCACATGTCGAGAGTGTGGCATGGCATGGTCCCGTAGCACAGAACAACGGCACAAATTAATAAGACGTTCGGAACCACGCTTGATGCAGTCTGCTCAGTGGCCTGTAGGGTGTACTAAAGGACACCATGACTTCAACCATGCTTTAGAAAGGCAGAAGTGAAGGGAAAATGGGATGATTTGTATATACACACACGTAGACAAAATTGTTGGTACCTGTCGGTTAATGAAAGAAAAACTAACAGTGGTCACATAAATAACTTGAATCTGACAAAAGTAGTAATAAATAAAAATTCTATGAAATTTAACCAGTGAAAATCAGACATTGCTTTTCAACCATGCTTCAACAGAATTATTCAAAAAAATAAACTCATGAAACAGGCCTGGACAAAAATCAACTTAATATTTTGTTGCACAACCTTTTGAGGCAACCACTGCAATCAAATGATTCCTGTAACTGTCAATGAGACTTCTGCACCTCTCGTCAGGTATTTTGGTCCACTCCTCATGAGCAAACTGCTCCAGTTGTCTCAGGTTTGAAGGGTGCCTTTTCCAAACGGCATGTTTCAGCTCCTTCCAAAGATGCTCAATAGGATTTAGGTCAGGGCTCATAGAAGGCCACTTTAGAATAGTCCAGTGTTTCCTCTTAGCCATTCTTGGGTGTTTTTAGCTGTGTGTTTTGGGTCATTGTCCTGTTGCAAGACCCATGACCTGCAACTGAGACCAAGCTTTCTGACACTGGCCAGCACATTTCTCTCTAGAATCCCTTTGATAGTCTTGAGATTTTATTGTACCTTCACAGATTCAAGACACCCTGTGCCAGATGCAGCAAAGCAGAACATAACGGAGCCTCCTCCATGTTTCACAGTTCTTTTCTTGATATGCTTCATTTTTCCATCTGTGAACATAGAACTGATGTGCCTTGACAAAAAGTTCAATTTTGTCTCATCTGTCCATAGGACATTCTCAGAAACTTTGAGGCTTGTAAACATGTAGTTTGGGAAATTTCAATCTGGCTTTTTTATGATTTGTTTTCAACAATGGTGTCCTCCTTGGTCATCTCCCATTAAGTCCACTTTGGCTCAAACAACAACGGATGGTGCAATCTGACACTGTTTCTTGAGCTTGAAGATCACTTTTAATTTATTTTTTTCTGAGCTCTTTTGTTACCATTTGTATTATCCATCTCTTTGATTTGTCATCAATTTTCCTCCTGCAGCTCGTCCAGGGAGGGTGGCTACAGTCCCAGGGATCTTAAATTTCTGAATAATATTGGTCACATTATTTTCAGTCTTTTCTAGGGGTACCATCATTTTTGTCCAGGCCTGTTTCATGTGTTTATTTTTTAATAAGTAATTTCGTTGATGCATGGTTGAAAAGATTTCATTGGTTAAATTTAATATAATTTTAATTTATTATTACTTTTATCAGATTCTAATTATTTCTGTGACCATTGTGAGTTTTTCTTTCAATAACCGAAGGGTACCAGCAATTTTGTCCATGTGTGTAATTTGTAACTATTTATACTTTTGACATGCAATGATTTCAGACTTTATTGGACAAGCACTGGCCCTGACCACACACCAATGATTGACAGCTTTTGCCCTTCTTTGCTAAACACCCTTCTTCTGCCCAACCAGTGTTTTTCCCTGATGTTTTCTATGTATTTCTTTAGGGCTCTGTCATTTTTGGGGATGACGATTTGCCTTGCGCTCATGTTTATCTCTTCCTGGTATTATGCCATCGTCGCCATGGTGATTGCCGGCATGATCTACAAGTACATTGAGTATCATGGGTGAGTTTACAAGTGGGCTACGTATGTGTACTGATGTGTTATTACTTTGTTAGAAAGAGAAAACGGATTATAGTCATATTAATATCTTAGATAGTGAACATGCTCGTGTTTCCGTATATAGGTTTCAGATTTGCATATTTTTCTTCAAACGCTGATTGTTCTTTTCAAGATTATTTGGGGGGAAGTCCTCACACCCCCTTTCATACATCTAAAATGCACAAAATATGATTGAAAACAGTTTGTTTATTTTCTTTTGCAAATTAGCTTGACAAATATGTGAATATGATAAAGCACCTTATTACGTTTTCATACATCACTTTGTGATCTAATGGAATTGTAACAAACAAATTGCTTTTACATAACAAAGACATAAAGGTCTTTGTTTTCCTTGTCTTGTCAATTTATGGCATTAAAGACATGGAATTTCTGCATTAATAATCATTAAACAATTAACTAATTAAACACTTGAGAAGCTGTTTCTGAAGGTAACAAATATTGTTTGTATTCATTAAACCTACCCACTTGATTTGGTGCATGACTTGATTGGTTTAAAATGATGATAACTAACTTGGCTACAAGCTATCAATGTATTTGTTTGTGTTTCAGAGCAGAGAAGGAGTGGGGAGACGGCATCAGAGGCTTGTCCCTGAGTGCGGCTCGCTACGCCCTCTTGAGGCTGGAAGAGGGACCACCGCACACAAAAAACTGGAGGTAAAATGCATTAAGTTAGTGTATTCATGTGTTTCAACTTTGTGTTATATGTGACATTTTAAAGACGTTTTCCCATGCAAACGTTCTAACATTATATTGTAAACTGTTAGTAGCTATGGAAAAGATCCTAATTATTCATCATTCTGAAACCCAGGGATAAACTTAACCTGAAAGGCTATGGGTCCTATCTTACCATTCTGAGCAGACGGTGCTCAATTGATTCACGTCTTGGTCTAAATGAACTGCACTGAATGTGGAACAGACATGTTTCGCACTAAACTAAAGTTATTGATTATTTAATAAATCATTTCATTACACTGGGTTACAAAAAATACATTTTTGAAAGTTGTCTGTGTTTTTTCAACTGAATTAGGACCATTTTGCACCGCTGAATCCAAAAGTGATATCCATTTTTCTCAGTCAGGTCAGGTTTTTATGCTAATTTGATTTTGAAAAATCCGATCTTCTGACTAAATTGATTACAATTTTGTAACATTATCAGTTGATTTTCTTTAATATTTCTCATCCAAAAAATGTTTTAGGAGATAAAAAATTGTTTTCTAACAGAATGTATTAATTAAATGTTACGTTATGTTAATTGATAAAGGTAAGTACATGTAAATTGGAACGTTACGTTATCATTGTGCAAAATTCAGGACATGAACTTCTGTTTCTATGAACCCCTTGAATGCTCAGTAGCATGGATGTCTCTCTTCAGAGTCCAACAGTAATCAGCCATCATCACTGCATCCCAGCGTCCCTGATACCTGGTCTCCATCTCTTTTTATGTCTTGATGGAATCTCTCCACCTGCTCATCACTCAGTGATCCCAGATTCTCAGGAAACGTGAACATTTAGCTCCTTTTGGGAAAAAGGATGTGGAGCATCACCATTAAAACCACACTGGAGGAATCTTTGTCACTGATGTCAGGAACTTCTACAAAGACAGGTACTGGAATTTCATCACAGTGAGCTACAGGACGATGTGCTGATTCACGGTCAGGATACTTGAGGCTGCTTCGGTTCTTTCTGTTGATCCCAGTCACATCAATAGCCCAGAAGTAACTATTGATGTCGGCTCCCTCCAAACCATGGGAATTCCAAACTTCAGACAACTCTTCTTGCCTTTAGTCCACTGACGCAGATACTCGGTGCATGACTTGCATGCCATGTGTGGTGCCCAAGCTTCATCTTGGTCACCAAGTTTAATACCAAAATAAGCATGGTAAGCATGCTTTATGAAACTTGTGACTTGATTCCTGTTAGGAACATTGGTGTATTCATCGCAGATGTAGCAGAATATGTCAGGCTTATTTTTGCAAGATCTTCTTGTTGAAGCCATTTCATTCACTTGTAATATAAAAAAAAACAATTAGTCATAAGTTGGCACATGCAAAATCTTCAGAATTTGTTTATAGCGAGAAATATAACAGAATTTTGCATCATATGACGTGAAAATACTCATACATGTAAACAAAATCGTCCAAAAACAAATATGTAGCTTAGTTCAGAACGTTGACCTGATTGAGCAAAACCAATGTGATTTTTGGATTCAGCACATCAAAATTATCCTAAATCAGCTAAAAAATCTTAGACAATACATTTAGTGTTGACCAGTGTTATTTATTTATTAGTTAATTAATTTTAATTATTAAAAATTGTTCTCAATCTATAAACAACTGCTTCCAACCAGTGTTCATGCCCCTTCGTCTGAGCTAAACACTCAGAGCCTTCTACGTGCACTGTTCGTTGGGGGAAAAAGTGGGAGAGTCAGCGATTGACACGCTGGGATAACTTTTATCACTTTCATATTTTGCCATTGTAGCTCTCACTGATGCGGTGACACTCACTGGGCTGCTTCTCAACCGGCAAGGTTTTGTACATTGAGTTAGGAGTTTATTCACGTACACGGGGGATCTTTGTACTTCACTGGACTTCCCCACTATTCTGCTTAATATGTTGGTAAAAGGAATACAGTGGAATTATGCATGGTGCGGACACACAAGCACCCACTGTTGTCAATGTGTGGCCTGCTTTGGATCATCTAGTGCAGGGGTCCCCAACCTTTTTTGCACCACGGACCGTGGCAGATAAATATGGCAAAAATAAGTTAGGTGGATAAAAAATACAACTCACCAAACCGCTGCATCAGAGGGAGCCCTGCACTTGTTTCAGTTTTGAAGGTTTCATTGCCTCATTTGCTTTTCCCGCATATTACGCAGAGTGGACTCTGCGCGTGAGAGTCACCTGTAGTGACAAACCCATATTTTAAGTAGGACTCCTAGTATTGTCTGTTAAAATTACCTTTCTTTTTCTTGGAGGTTGTAGTCTCCTCTTCTGGCTCCTCAGTTGGCCTTTTCCTCTTTGTTAAAAAGCTCTCCAAAGACTTTTCTTTTGGCTCATTTTCACTCGCTTGTGGCTGTACTTTTGGGTGACGTGTCCGATGTGTTAAACATGATACGTCATCGCAGAGGACAAGAGCAGATAATATACTTACCACTACATCAAATGGATTTCTCTGGCGATTTCCTATCAGGATTTTCATTATATATCTATGGACGAGCTTATTAGCGCGTCATGAGGGATGGGCAAAAGTTACATCGGAGAAGATGCGGTTGCTGATGAATTATTTACTGTTTTTGTGCGGCCCGGTAGCAAATGCGTAACGAACCGGCCCGGTGGTTGGGGGGGGGGGGGGGCACTGATCTAGTGGACACTTTACAAGCAGAGAAGATGCATTTCCACCTGCAACTCTATGGTCATGGCCAGTACATTTTTGCATGTGCTGCTGTTGCGTGCTTTGTCAGTGCAGCTGCGCTCATTACTCACATGAAGTTGTTATAGTTAATTTTCTTGTCAAAAATTCCTAAAAGCATTAACACATAAATTGGATCTCCATTTGTAAACTTTTGTATATTGAGATAATAGTGTTTTAAAGGTTCTGTTGTCAGCTCAATCATACAAAAAGACAAAAGTAACTTTTCTAATCTATCTTAAGCATTGTTTATAAATAGTATTTGGACATGTGCTTATTCCTCTTGTCTCCAGGCCTCAGATCCTGGTGTTGTTGAAATTGGATGAAGATGCTCATGTGAAGTCTCCACGTTTGCTGACGTTTGCGAGTCAGCTCAAAGCGGGGAAGGGTCTGACCATTGTAGGAACTGTAGTCTCTGGGAACTTTCTGCAGAGCTACGGAGAGGCCCTGGCAGCAGAACAGGTGGGTAGGGATGATTTGGTTTTGATGCCATTGATACCCATTTAGATGGACAGCAATGACGCCAACTTTTTTACTTTTGAAAGAATTTGAAAGTAATTCACAAATATTGAATCTCATCAGTTTTCTTTGGGCAGTATTACTAGAAAGTCTCAACTAAATCAGCATGGCGTTTATAAAAGCTCTCAAAACTATAAAATATATCTCTGATCTAACCCAAACTGCACTCACAAGACCATCTTGTGAGTGCATATAATCATTTCCTAACATTTGAATTTTCTTGTTGTCAGACTCTGAAGCACCTGATGGAGAAGGAGCGAGTAAAGGGCTTTGTGCAGTGCATTGTGGCGCAGAAGCCGAGGGAGGGCATCAGTCACATGATCCAGTCCAGTGGTTTGGGCGGGATGAAGCCTAACACTGTGGTGATGGGCTGGCCTCATGCATGGAGGCAGAGCGAGGACCCGCAGTCATGGAAGACCTTTATCAGTGAGTATTAGAAAAACAGATTATTAAAAAACAGAGAAACAAATAGGAATTCACTGATAAAAGCCTTATGTAGGGCTGCAGGATTTTGGAAAAAAATGTGCTAATTGATTTGCATTACATATTTAAAAGATGAATTATGTTCAGAGTGCCCATCACACACAACTCTAGGAGGATTCACATTTGATAGAAAATTGACATATGAACTAACTAAACTAACACAAAAATCCTATGCATTTCAGCTCATGCTTGCAGTCTGCCAAGATTTTATCATTTGCAGCGGGCATTTTAATGCCAAAATTTTTCTAAACTGCATGTCCCTAACAGCGCCCCCTGTGTTGTTGCAGACACGGTGCGGGTGACCACAGCAGCTCACCTGGCTCTGCTTGTGCCCAAAAACATCTCTCTGTTCCCTAGTAACAGTGAGCCATGCACTGAGGGATACATCGACGTGTGGTGGATAGTTCATGATGGAGGGATGCTAATGCTGCTGCCCTTTCTGCTCAGGCAACACAAGGTACAATATCACAGTATTTGTATGGGATCCAGAATACATACTTCAAAACTTTATAAAGATGTGAGTCTGGTCACTAGTGTTTTTCTTACATTAGGCTTTACTTACTTTAATAATTAAAGCCTTACTTTAATAATTTTATGTTATATTAAGTCTGGATAAATGGCAGCTACAACTAGTGGCAGAGTCAAAGGGGTAGCCGGGGTGGCCAGTGCCACCTCTATAAATACCCTTGCAACTCCTAGTGCCACCCCACTAGACATTAACCATTAAATCATTTGATAAAGGTATTTGTTGAACTTTTGCTATCAAACACTCTTAAGGCAGAAGACGAGAGTTTTGTTTTCGCCTTTTGAAATGTAAATTGCGTGCAGTGATTATCAGAGCAAAGTGAAGAAGTTGGACTGTCTATTGAGGAGCAAAAAGACTTCTATAGTTTTATAACACGAGACCAACACAACAATCAATGGATAATACAGTAACGACAAGAAAGGGTAAACAACGCGGTGAGTCTTTATATGATGCTTATGTCATAGTTTGCAGGGTTTTGCATTTGTGCCATTAATATGTTTTTATTTTAGAGCTGGGATCTTTAATGGTTTTGAATTTCAGTGTTTAGGGTTGAACTATTCTGTCCAGTCATGCCTCTTTCTGTTGTCCCATTACACATATGCTGGTCAGTCTTAATCAAAGCGGAGACAGTATTGTGGTCACTGGCTATAGAGTTGGTGGTATAGGCCTAGCCTGGAGATAAGTGTTCAGTCTGCTGATTAAACTGGCACAATGCAGTTCTTTGGCATGTAGAAATTGTGTGCAGTTTATTGGTGCAATGGCAACTGACTCTTACATACTGTGTATGTAATAATATTGTTAGTATTATAGCACTAAAATGTTCATACTAGGCTCCTATTTGAAACAGTTCAAGTGCAGGTGAAAGCTGGTTAGAAACAGTGGTTCTCAAAGTGTGGGTGAGGATCCAAAATGGATAGAGATTTTGGGCATACAGAACGGATTATACCTGATGTTAAAACTAAATTGCACCATAATAAATTTAGGCATAGTGTTAGCAGATATTTGCTGATCATCCCATGAACATAAAACTACATTATAAACCTATATTGGGCACTGATAATGAAACAAATAATAGTGGGAAAATAGCAGCATATTAAACAACCCAGGTCAAATGTGTAGTATTCACTTTGAAAACCAACCAAAAAACAGGAAATGACACCTGTTTTCAGCTAAATCTCCCCGTGATTAAATGACTTAAAAGAATGATAATGAATGACAGTGTTTGATGAGCGATGTTCAGTTTGAAGGCCCCCCTTGATAAAACTTTGACACTCCCTGGCCACCTCTCATGTAAAAGTCGAGCTGTCACGGGCTACAACACCGCTCACATTGCATGTGTTGTGTGTGCTGCTCCAGAAATACTGACTGACGAATCAGTTTTAAAATGGTCAACGTAAGTGCAATATATCATGTTTTTTATGTCTTGTAGATATGTCAATACACAAGACAACTGATTTTTTGATACATATATGTATATGATATGAATCTGTATCTTTTAGGTGTGGCGGAAATGTGGCATGAGGATTTTTACTGTGGCTCAAATGGAGGATAACTCGATCCAAATGAAGAAGGATCTGGCAACATTTCTGTACCACCTCCGAATCGAGGCCGAAGTGGAGGTCGTGGAGATGGTATGAAACTAAATTTAAGACACTAAATATATTGTATTATTTTCTAAATACTAAGTACTTATATTACTAATATTTTTATTAGATATTTTCTGACCTACTTTTGTTGTTTCCTCCTCAGCATAACAGCGACATCAGCGCGTACACATACGAGCGTACTCTGATGATGGAGCAGAGGTCTCAGATGCTCCGACAAATGAGGCTTTCCAAATCAGACCGAGAGAAAGAGGTGAGACACAGCTGTATGAAAGCACCACCAAGCATAAACTCAAAATTACATTAAAGGAACAGTATGTAACTTTCTGGAGGTGGCACGTCACCTCTTATGATTTCATAGAAATAGAAAGTTAAAACCATACCTCAAAACATCATGGACTAGATATTTTTATGCCATCCTTCTGGCCAAATAGGAATCAGTTTGGTGGAAATACAATCCTGCTCAGTTTTCCAGTTCAATAAATAAACACAACTAAAATGAAAAGAAACAAGCTTTATTTTTGTCAATTGTTTTGGTTTAAAAAAACAAACTATGAACTTCCATTTATATATTGGGGCTTTAACGAACTTTAAAAAAAATATTTTGAACGTGACAATATCTGAATTTCACAATATAATATTTATTTTAATAATGTGAGGGCTATGGTATTATCTTTTAGAAGTAGGCTGCAAGTGCCCTGAAAACTACTACTGACGAATCAGTTTTAAAATGGCCTTCCAAGAACCTTTGATTTAAAAAGTGTTTAAAGTTGCACTGTGTAACTTTTGTGGTGGGATCAGTTCCATCTCTTGCTTGTCTCAATAGAGATTTGTTTTGCTTTGCTTGAAATGTTCCACAGTATGATATATTAGATTTGTATATATAACGTTGGAGACACACATGTGACACCACCAGTGAAAGTTACAGGTCAATAACAGTGGTCAATAACAGTGCATGTTTTCAAGTGATTTCTAAGCAATAAAAACATCTGTATTGAAGTGAATGTTAGATAGTTTAATTGATAGAGATAAGCCAGTCACCAAGGAAATTACACAGTGTATCTTTAAATTTTCTTGCTTTACCCTATTCAGGAAGTCCAGGTTTAGGAATTATCATAGCCCTGTCTTAAACCAGTTATGGATTATACAATTCATACTTATATTTGTATTGTAATTGCCTTTCACTAAAGTAAGATGGAAAAAATATTGTTAATTTAAATTGGGTTTAATTGGGTATCATTTGTTTGATTTTCTTAGCGAGTTCGTTGGAGTTTTGATGATGTAAGTTTACATAATTTATTTCTAATTGAGTAGATCCCTTAACCAGCAATCTAACTGGTACTCACTAGCATAAACGTCTTTGTAGATTTCTCTTTAGCTAGCATCCCTCATAGCCTAGCCGCGGTGGTTTGCTAGCTCAGATGACTTGTGTTGTGTTCAGGTGTATGTTCCCCCCAGGTACAGGACGGGGAAGCACTCAAACCTCTACAAAGGCATGAGACAGGTACAAGAGACACAGGTTTTATCAGTGAGATTGGCTCCTGGGTCATATTTGAAATAACTAATAATGAATTATTTCAAACATGTTTGTCAAAGGTGAACCTGTAGAGGAAGTTTGAGTTATTGTCATTTAGTATAACACTGGTCAACACTAAATTTATTGTCTAAGATTTTTTAGCTGATCTAAGATCATTTTGATGGTCAATCAGGTCAACGTTCTGAACTAAGCTACATATTTGTTTTTGGACGATTTTGTTTACATGTATGAGTATTTTCACGTCATATGATGCAAACTTCTGTTATATTTCTCGCTATAAACAAATTCTGAAGATTTTGCATGTGCCAACTTATGACTAATTGTTTTTTTATATTACAAGTGAATGAAATGGCTTCGACTAGAAGATCTTGCAAAAATAAGCCTGACATATTGTGCTACATCTGCGGTGAATACACCAATGTTCCTAACAGGAATCAAGTCACAAGTTTCATAAAGCGTGCTTACCATGCTTATTTTGGTATTAAACTTGGTGACCAAGATGAAGCTTGGGCACCACACATGGCATGCAAGTCATGCACCGAGTATCTGCGTCAGTGGACTAAAGGCAAGAAGAGTTGTCTGAAATTTGGAATTCCCATGGTTTGGAGGGAGCCGGCATCAATAGCTACTTCTGGGCTATTGATGTGACTGGGATCAACAGAAAGAACCGAAGCAGCCTCAAGTATCCTGACCGTGAATCGGCACGTCGTCCTGTAGCTCACTGTGATGAAATTCCAGTACCTGTCTTTGTAGAAGTTCCTGACATCAGTGACAAAGATTCCTCCAGTGTGGTTTTAATGATGATGCTCCACATCCTTTTTCCCAAAAGGAGCTAAATGTTCAGGTTTCCTGAGAATCTGGGATCACTGAGTGATGAGCAGGTGGAGAGATTCCATCAGGACATAAAAGAGATGGAGACCAGGTATCAGGGACGCTGGGATACAGTCATGATGGCTGATTAATGTTGGACTCTGAAGAGAGACATCCCTGCTGCTGAGCATTCAAGGGGTTCATAGAAACAGAAGTTCATGTCCTGAATTTTGCACAATGATAACGTAACATTCCAATTTACATGTACTTACCTTTATCAATTAACATAACGTAACATTTAATTAATACATTCTGTTAGAAAACAATTTTTTATCTCCTAAAACATTTTTTGGATGAGAAATATTAAAGAAAATCAACTGATAATGTCACAAAATTGTAATCAATTTAGTCAGAAGATCGGATTTTTCAAAATCAAATTAGCATAAAAACCTGACCTGACTGAGAAAAATGGATATCATTTTTGGATTCAGCGGTGCAAAATGGTCCTAATTCAGTTGAAAAAACACAGACAACTTTCAAAAATGTTTTTTTGTAACCCAGTGTAATGCTTGTGATTGATTGATTAGATTAAGTATCATTCACAACTTGAAACTGTTCAATATTTTAAGGTTCTAGTACTTAAAAAAAAATCCCTTGTTTTTGGTACCAGAACCTTAACTATGTTATTTTTCCAACCTATTTCTGTAATCATATTTTATAAAAAAAAAAAAAAAAAAAAAAAATCAAATTAACACTGGAAACTGTTCTTTTTAACCACAGTGCCTAGAAATAATCTATTGTCTACAGTCTATTGTGTGAAAAATTGATACCAGTTTTTGCTGCCATTTAGCAACAGAGCAGTCATGTGAATATACCCGTTTGCTCACAGTAAAGCAGTTAGAGAACAGAAATGTTGAGTAATGAGAGAAGGATTTTTAAGACATTTTTTCATTACTTTCTTCAGTTATACATTTACAAGATCACTATGCCTTTTAACAATTTGGGAAAATCCAGATGATGATGTCATGTCTTTGAAAGCTTCTGATAGGTTTATTGACAACATTTTGGTGAAGCTTGCAAGCCTGAGAACACCACCCCCACTGTGAAATTCAGGGGTGGCATCATGTTATGGGGTTGTTTTGCTACAGGAGGGACTGGTGCACTTCACAAAATAGATGGCATGGGGAAAGAACATTATGTGGAAATACTGAACAACATCTCAAGACATCAGTCAGAAAGTTAAAGCTCGGGCACAAATGGGTCTTCCAAATGGGCAATGACCCGAAGCATCCTGCTAAATTGGTCACAAAGTGGCTTAAGGATAACAAAGTCAGTGTTTTGGTGTGGCTCGCAATCCTACTTAAAATTTATGGGCAGACCTGAAAAAGCACGTGCAAGCAAGGTGACTTAGGTACACCAGTTCTGTCAGGTCCCAAATTACTGTCAACTATTATGAGAAGCTTGTGGAAGGATATCCACATTTGACCAAAGTCATACAGTTTAAAGGCAATGGTACCAAATAATAATGAAATGTATGTAAACATCTGACTGTGGAGAAAGTAATGAAAAATTCTCTAAACAGTCCTCCTCTTGTTATTCTGGCATTTAGCAAATAGAAATAATTTTGGTAATTCTAATTGATCTAAAACAGGAAAAGTTTAGTCTGATTTCATGTCAGACCATGAGAAAAAAGCGTATGTGTCCTTTTATATAGTGTATGTAAACTTCTGGTTTCAACAGTAAATGAATATAACCATGAAAATGTATTAGTCAGATCACTTAATTTGACTCTTAAATAAGTCTCAAAATCTGTGTGAAATACCTTTACTTTTATACTCAAAAGTATTACTTGAAGTACTGTCTACTTGAGGTTTTTTTTTTGTTTTTTTGCTCCTGTATCTGTACTTTCACTTAAAGCTGTATCTGATTTTTACAGCCTTAAAACGTGAAAAACAGAACTAGTTAATTTTAAACGGTTTGCAGTGGTCCAAAATTATTCCTCACCTACCTTATGCATTCTGATCATCCTAATGATTCACTGCAATTATTATTCATAGTCTTGCTAAGTGCTTTTTCCAACTTTCAGAGAACAGAGCAGAGTTTTGTCATGATGGTAAAGCTAATAACACTTATCAGAAAATCAACTGCTGCCTAATTAGATGTAGACAGTACACATCAGACATATTTTTACCTTGTATTGCTGCTGCTTATACAAGGTAAACAAGACATATTTTGCTCAAATACATGAAAAAATCAAGTACATGGCCTTTAAGTAACATACTGTTTGCCACTGTTTGTTACAGGTTCAAAAGGTAACGTTTTTTTTAGCAAAACAGAGGACTTTAACATTCTCTGTGACCCTGCTCCTGGTTCTGCCTCCTCAGGCTCAGCTGGTGAAGGACAGAAACTCTATGCTGCGTTTGACCAGTATCGGATCAGATGACGACGACGAGCCAGATGGACATGAACGGGACCGGGCGGCGTCAGCAGGAGGCAGCACTGAGCACCACAGACGGGTGCAGATGACCTGGACCAAAGAGAAGACGTCCCATTTCAGAGCGGTGCACTCCGGCTGCTCCACTCCAGAGGGCTTCAGGGACATGCTCAGTATCAGGCCGTGAGTGCACACATACAACCGCATAAACATTAGATTTTCCATTAAAAACAGACGTCTGTCTTTTAATATATTTGAATGTTAATTTACATTTCTCAGGGACCACTCAAATGTCCGTCGGATGCACACTGCGGTCAAACTGAATGAGGTCATCGTTAATAAATCCCACGATGCTCGGCTGGTGCTGCTGAACATGCCCGGACCCCCCAAGAACCCTGAGGGGGATGAGAACTGTATCCTTTATGAGGCCGCAGTTAAAACACAATTGATGTATTTGAAAAACTGAATATGGTACAGAAAAAAAATGCTAACATGATGTGCAAATGTTAAGGCTAAGGTTTGGACATGTACATGAAGTTAGTTGGTATGAGCAGAGGAGGGTGTCAGATGGAGCACAGGATTAGAAATAAATCTCCCTATATTATTCGATAACAATTATTTTATCCATTTCACTTGTTCTTTACTACATTACCCTGTTGTGTAACTTTAACTTAAAAAAATCCTTAATTTTAAACTCAGATATGGAGTTTTTGGAGGTTCTTACGGAGGGACTGGAGCGAGTTTTGTTGGTTCGAGGCGGAGGAAGTGAAGTCATCACTATTTACTCATAAAATAGGGAGCAGGCCTGGACCTAAAGACTGTGTGATTGGCTGAAAAAATCTTGCCCTCTCTGCTCTGTCTATAGTTTTTAACACTGTTGCAGCCCTTTTAGTGTCCTTTTACTGATATGCATACAATACATTTTTCACCAGTCACAAATTAATTTTAGTTTTTAAGGAAATAGTGCAAAAAAAGTGACAATGTATGATGAAAGTTAAATTATTAGTGGGTTGCAAGATGGATACAGTAGCATTAACATTTGAGAGAAGACTGGAATCTGAAACGGTGACTAATGAAATAACACGCATAAATATCATTCAGAAGGACAATAAAAGAGGCTGCAAACTCCATATTTTATCATTAAGCACCTGTTTTTAATGTGTCCATGTTTGAGTATTTCCAATATGAAAGACTTGAGAAGGGACCATATTTTTGGTGTCATTTTTTGGGCCATATGAAAGAAACAACGGCCAGTCCAGACTCAGGGCTTGTACAGAATGTATTTTGAAGGTCATTGCAGCAAACTATATTTATTATTAAAGTGCATATAACATGTTTTTCTAATTATTCCTTGGTTTGGTGGAATAATACCTGTGCTAAATAGTTGAAAAGAGCAAAGAACTAATTTTTCTGGCAGATTAAACCTAAATATACATATATAAGTGTTGTCACTCATTTAACTATTGTGTAAGGTTTTGGCCCTTGTGAGCATTACGGTTGGTACCAGTTGGAATGGAATTATGTGTGCATATGTTATATTTACTGCCCATGTCCAACCAGGAAGTGAAATTCTAAATCTCACCAAAATTTTAAAACTCAAGAAAACCAGACAATTTTTCTTTGTAAAATTTTCAATATTATGATGTTTAAAATGAGTAGTCAAACCTGTCTTATGCACTTTAAGACTAAAACTGGAAAAGTCACAAGGACACGTTTTGTTTTTTTGTTGGTTTTGGTGTGATCAAAGATTTAGTTTACCTAGACTGTAATTTGAATTGAAGGACATAATAGAAATGGACCTCTAGTCACTGCAAATTGAATTGCACAATATTTTTTTTTTGTTTTTTTAAACTGTATATATATATTTTTTAAAGAGCACACTATTTAAAAATATTAATTTAAAACAATCATTGTTGTATGCATTTTGAGTTTTGCAAATTATAGCTCAAAGCATTTGTGACTTAAAGGATTTTACCTTTTGCCCATGTTTTTGGTTGAGGGGAAACCGGAGTGGTCGGAGTAAACCCACCCAGACAGAAGGAGAACATGCAACTCCATATAGACAGGCCAGGGAGTTGAACCACGTACTTTCTGAGGCAAGAGTGGTAGCCAGTCAGCCATCATACCAAACAATCTACCGGTACTTGCTTTTGTTCATGATTAAGCCTAATGTTGACTGTAGTATAATGGGCAGATTTTTATTTGCCTCTAAGTCCTCCTACTTAGTTTTAATTTATTTACTTATTAAATTAAGCAAGGGAAATGATGTTCTAACTGATTTTCCCGCCTCAATTTATGCTTTTTAACAAGCATAAATTTTACGAGTTCATTCAAATCACTGGAACATCAGTTTAAAGTATCATTGTCCCACCAAACAATGTGAGCTTTATACATAACTGAACAGCAAAAGGAGATGTAATGTATTGTGCCATAAACTGGGCCCTTATGGACTGCATGTGAACGGTTTGAATGCAGCTGATACAGTATTAGTTTTATACACTGGCCAAGCAACAAAAAGACACCTGCATTTAAGGGTGCATTATTTAACTTTTCTAGTAGAGGGTCACCCACCTGCTTGTGTCCATGGAGATGTTATTGCTTTGTCTTGAATGTTGCACAGTATGGCACTGACCTCATGTATCTTGCATTTCTTCAATTACATGTGATGCATGCATTCTTGCTGTGAACAGACTTGCCTTTCCGCAGATCTGATCTTTAACTTGGCCTGGTGACAATAATAACATGTTTGCAGTCTTTCAGAAATGTGTATATTAATTATTGCATGTTTTTCACAGTATTTTGAGTAATAAAACCAATACCAAAAAAAAAGCATAAATAATGCAAATATGCAAGATAAATACTTTTAATGGCTTATTGTGGAATATTTCAGGCAAAGCAATAACACCTCCATGGACACAAGCAAGTAGCATACACTCCACTAGAAAAGTTGCACAGTACACTTTTAAATCCTGGTGGTGACATAAAATATATTTTGCCAGGTAGTGTATTTTGGGCCATGAATGGAGAAGATTCTTGATTTCTGCATGGCCAAATCGTAAACTAAATATATCTGAGGGGATGTGATTTCCATGTTTTAAATGTTTTTGGGGGTTTTTTCTATTTCAAAACAACATGGCAGTTCATCCTCTTTCTGTGGTATTAGTGGCTGCACGCTTTTGTTCAATTTGTCCTGTTGTGAGAGTGTACTCCTGTCCACGCTTACAAGCTAAACGTTGCTAAAGTACGAAGCTTTTCAAATCTGTTTCCACTGGAATAGTTTATTATTGTTTTTTACCTCATGTTTTACTGTGCAGGGAGATATTCATATTTTTGTCTTGCTTGTACATATAGCTTGGAAACCGATCCCAAGTTGAATCTTTTTTTAAAATTGCATTATTATAAAAAAGGATCACAAAAACTTGCTTGAAAAATGTGGGAGTAATAAAGTGATTTTGAAAGACTCTGCATTTGATTGTTTTATTTTTCTCCCTTTACCTGTCTATGGGTTTCAGAGTGACAGTTACAATAAGAATTAACAATTTAAAAGATGAATGAATAGAAGACCTCAAAATGGTGTCCATGCTACAATAAGAAACACAAACTGATTATTTATTTTTATATATATATATATATATATATATATATATATATATATTTATATTTATTTTCCCTACTTAGTATTTTGATAGCGTTCCGTTAACGTACGTGATGACGCGACTTCCCCTCATACGTTCAGGAAGTCGGTGCCATGTTCTGATGTTTTGAGGAAATCATTTCTGGACGAAGTTCAGTTCAAAAAGTGGAATAAAAACACAAATTTAATCAGATTTGGCGGTGAACATGGAGGTAAGAATAGTTAGTAACAACCACGCCACAAATCAGAATTATCACGAAGGTTTTTACGTGCTCAAATAGTGATTTAAAACACACGATCTCACATCAACAATGGCCTGTGACGAGCGGATTAACGACATGACCTATTTACTACTTTTCTTTTCAATATCTCATTACTTTGATAATTAATATACAAGTTTAATCAAATGATTCGTCACATAATTCGTTTTTTATTGGGTTCACTACAACATAAACGCGCAAAATGTAGAGATTAATCAAAACCAAAGTAGGCATACTTCGCTATTTGACAAGTTAATTTGAATTTTTTTTTTTTTTTTTAAAGCAATCTGTCAATGTGGTTATTTTAATGTAGTACTTGATTAACTTATTTACCTTAGCGAAATGTAAAGGAACTGAACAAAAAAGGAATGAAAGCCAAAAGGCCAACAGAAGCGTTTAGTGATGAATTTAATTACTGAAAAAAAGCTTTTGTAGTTGTCTTGTACGGGTGTCTTTTAGTGGAGGCTCGTATAGCAATAAATCAATTGGGTGTTTTTGTTCATTATTATTATTATTATTATTATTACTATTATTAATTTTTTTATTTTTTTTTTTTACTTTTGTGGGGGTAGAAGAAAAGGAAAAGGAACAATCATCTGTTTTCAAAGTAAAATACATGATCGAGCTTTATACATTTTTTTGTGTGAAATAAATATACATTACATAGATCTAACTGAGCAAACAAATATTTTCCTCACTTACTGAGTTGTATATTTATTGAGTGGGGCTGTTGTAAAAGTATTACAGAGCTTTAAAGTCGTTTAAAATAATATAAATAAAGAATACGTGAATAATAATGTAGGAAATAAAAGAATCCGCCTTCTGTTACAGAAACCATATTTTTTCCACAACATTTTGTGTATGATCAACTTGTATGTAATACATTTATTTCCATTGGTTATCCTCTTATCGGGATAAAGACAAAACATTTTAAATACACACCACAAGTATGTGCTATAACAACGTCACCGTTCTAATTTTCTGTCATTTTTCTTACAGTAATGCAGTCCTCCCTTAAGTTTTTATTAAGACTGTGGCGGTATGGTGGCAATCCATTTTTGAATTGTATCATTTCATTTTATGCAAGATAAGATGAGATAAACCTTTATTTGTCCCTCAATGGGGAAATTACAAGAACAGCATAAGAACATGCCATCAAAAATTAAGATAAATAACTATAATGACTTGACAATAGATGTAAAATCTAACAGAACACTACTAGAAATCTCTAACTAGAAATCTTTGCACAATAAGTGGCTATGTCTGTGCTATGTACAATACAGCATATGGACAAGAACAGCAGTGACTACAGTGTGTTATACTGTAATATACAATGAGCAGCTATGACCGTGATTTTGTACAGTGCAACATATAAACAGGATAAAATACATAGCAGGCAAAGTGACTTCAGTGTATTATAAAGGTGATGACTCACATTATGTTACAGTATTGCTCATGATTACTAGAGGCTGATGACACATGTACATGGCTATCATTGTTCATGGCTATCATTGAGTTTGGTGGTATTGTATGTTATAGGGTTTCGACTTGAATGTTCTGTGCTCTTAAAAAGGTCAACAGGTTTTATTGCTAAAACTATATTCTGGCCATGTCTCTTTTCTAAACTCGTCTTTTATTTTGAAGACGTGTTTGTTTACATTCCCTTTTGGTTTGAACTCACGCTTTACGCAGGGCATTTTACCCGTGTCCCCGGTTCAGTTGAGTCGGTTGAACCGATCCGAGACAAACCGGGACCGGGATTTACCTTTCTGTTAAGTCCTCGTAGATTTCACGGAGGACAATGCCTTAATTCGCTGTTGAATGCGTTCGTGTCGCTCTCTGTTTGGTCGGATGACGCTGTTTAGCTGCGACAGACAGACAGGCTTCGCTTCGGGGCTGCAGCCTTGCGTCAAAGCGGACCCGAAGCTAAACTGCAGCAGGAATAGCACGATTTTCCCAACCCTAGAGACCCTAAATTCTGGAAATGTTAACGAAACATTTAGCGTACGGCATGACATCAACGCTACCCATTTAGCTCGCGTCTTGTCACCCGCGGATCCAAGCGCATTGTAGATATTTTTGGATAGCTTGCTCGCCTCCACATGTCGTTTCTGTCTTTTGATTGCATCTGCCAAATCGCCTCGCTATCCAGTGTTGTTTTACGCTCTAGACTGCAGTCCTTAGCCATATTTTGTGATATTTTATGAATCATAAGCATGGATTTAAATTTTTACTCGGATCTCACCGACGGAACGGTTCAAAACGATGCTGAGTTCTTGGATCCTCATTCGTTTAATGGTTTTGACACGGACAACAAGGTGACTTACGAGTGTGTGAATGAATGGGGCGAATTAGCTTTATTTTATTTTTGGATGTATTGTTGTATGGCCTACCTGAACGCACCATCGCCTCTAGCTAAACTGTCAATCCCAGAAATATTTACTATGTGATCCAAATTTGTTTGTCAACAACGTTCTGTGCATTCATTACAACTCAAAAATACTGGTTTAATGATATTGCTTAATATCATATTCTGATTTAACTGTATTTGACATTCTAATAACGAGATTGATTGCCTTGCTTGAATATTGTTTTAACCCTTTGTGTGAGCATTGTGGTGTTCTGATTACAGCTTAAAAACAAGGAAAATATACTTTAGTGCTAAGTGCAGATTGTATTGACAAATCACCTGCTTATGCCAGGGATAGCGAATGACACAGTTCAAGGTTATTAAAGCACCACTGTGTAACATTTTAGCCAAAAAAGACTCAAATTAAATAATGTTTTTCACTTTTTTTTTTTTTTTTTTTTTTTACATTTTTCTTTAATTGAAAAAAATGTCTACTTACAGTGAGCAGGCTTGCATCTCCACAAACCTGGCTCTTAGTTTCTTGGAGGAGAGCCTTCTCCTGCTTGTTGCCATGGAAATTTTATTCCTTTGGCTAGAATAATCCACAGTATGGCATAAAACCATCTATCTCCATGGGGAAAGTTCCAAAGTGTTGTTTTTATCTTTCGATTCCTATTGAATCATGCTGGTGGTGTGCCACCTATGAAAAATTACGCAGCGTTTCTTTAAATGTATTGATTAAAATAATACTATATTAGTCAATCCGGACTGTACATTCTGTGTATTATTCATTCACTCCACACTGTGGTGGCAAGCTACCACAGCTGCCCTCAGTTGGATGAAAGTGAGGCTCCCAATTGGTGCCATCAGCCTCTCTGACTACCACCAACACTCACTCACATTCATACATAGGTAAAATGAGTAAAGTGCCTTGCCTAAGTACACAATATTTCCAACTACTGACCTGATTTCTTTTTGTTTTTCAGTTTCCCGGGGGAAGTGACAACTACCTGACCATTTCTGGCTCAGGACACCCCTTCTTGTCCACTTCAGAGGTACAGCTAAAACACTTTCCACCGCTTCTGTTTGAAAACTGCAGAAATGCTTTAGCCATTAAACAAAAATTGAGGCACTTACTTTTCAAACATCTATACTCTTAAGTTTCGTAAAAATGTTAATTTCAATATCTTTCAACATAGTTTTTGTTAATTTGATATTTTGGCTGATGAAAACTAAATGACATACAATTAAATGTGCAGTCTAACTATGGATGGGAGAACTCATGTTTAAGGCGTTAAAGGTGTAATATTCTGGTGGAGGGGCCGCCACCTGCTTGTCTCCATGGAAATGTTATTGTTTTGCCTGTGATGTTCCACAATGTGGCATTAAGCTTAAATATCTCCTCGGAGACAAGTCCGATATCACCTGAAGTCCAAGTTTTTAAGCAACAAAACATCTGTAGTTAAATAAATGCAACATGGACAAGTTTAATGCCATAATAATATGTCTCCAAGAAGACATACAGCTGGCGGACCCTCTAAAAGAAAAGTTGCAGGTTTAAGCACACTTTCATTTTTTTTCCAATAAATAATATAATAAAAATAAAAATAACACAAAGGAAGAGACAAGATCCAAGCTTTGTCCCTGTAGAAGGTCCATTCTCTTATTAGAATTGGCCTTTTATTCCAATAACAGAATGTAATTGATTCAGTCAACTAAATTTGTTTGAAATTTTGTTGAGAAAAATCTAGGCTATAAATGAAGCTAGTTGTCAATAACATGGGTTTGTTATAGTGGCTTATTTCTCTAGCCTATAAATGTACTGTCTCCCTCTATTTCACCTTTTCCTGTATTCTGTGTTCTCTTGCTGTGTAATCTAAACTGCTACAGTATTTTGACCTCTGTAGTACATTTTGTCTATCTTTCCTCAGGACCAATAATATCCACCTTTTAAATTCTGAAGTTTACATTAGTCACAAAGAATGTATTTAGTGACGTAACAATTCTCTGTAAATCTTCAACTGAAAAAACTTAGATGGCTCTATTAGATTTTAAATTGGGTTTATTTGGGCTACATTTACTGTTATTCTACCTCTTTATAGTCATTTTAAAATGGGCCTAATGGTATTTTTTGCATAACTTTCTTTTCAGTTGACTGGCGTTTTACAGCTAGTCCAGTAACATGTATGCAGTCAGTAATTATAGTAGGGCTATGTGAGACTGGGGAGGTATGTTTACATAGCATGTCAGTAGCTGAACACTAACTAATGTGAGCGTAAGAAAAGCGTCAAAAGACGGACCGACCCATTTGCAACAGTCGCCGCTCAGACAGGCTACCTCTCAGATCTCAAGTCTTCAGAAATAACTTTTATTTTAATCCACCCTTTGACAGCAGCAGTGTCTATGGTGACAACCCTCTCTCTTTTCCACACTGATAAAAATAAGCCTTATTTTGTTTCTCTTGTGATCTGCCCTAAAATTGACTTTTATTTTAGAGCTAGTTCAAAACCAGCTCTTCTCTCTTCTACCAGTGGGTAGGAAAGCAGAGCACATCGTTGTAACCAGGATGACTCTGTTGCATTCAGGTGCAGAGTGGCATCACAGACACACAAACTAAAGCAGATAAATATTGATGCGGCGCCACGTATTAGGACATTTGTTAGTCTGTAAATAGGATTAAATGGCTGTAATCTAGAGGGTCTTTATAACGAGGTATAACAAGTTCATGTGGAATATTGGCCATATCGGCTAAAACACCCATATCAGTAGGTCAGGCTCTACTTTTCTTCATATTACAAAAAAACAAAGGGTAGACCCATAGAGCATGTGCCAAAGTCCCAGCATATGCATAGTTTAAACCTATTTCTTATTGTGTGATATTAACTTAAATTGTGCTTGTACTGACTGAACTCACATCTTGGTTTTAGTGCACCACTAAAACCATAGACCTCTTCGGCCTCGCTGGATCCTCTGGTGGAGTATGAAACATTTCTACATCTTTTACTCTTTCAACTATCAAACTAATACAACTAATCTGAGATGTGCTGCTGTCTATAATAATAAACTTCTCAATTCAAGCTTAGGCCATTCCTTTAAGAGACATATTATGCTAAATTTACCTTTATTGGCTTTTAACCTTGCTATTACTGTTTTTCCTCATCATCCTTTATTTTACTCAGTATTTTGTATTATGAACAAAATGTCAAATAATGGACTACTTGTGTCACAGATTATTCCCAAAGGTTCCCAAAAAATATATGTCTTCTCTTACCAAAACATAAAAAACTGTATTGTGTTTTAATTATAAATATTGAAAGGTGCATTACATTACTTTTCTAGAGGGGAGTTCGCTACTTGCTTGTCTTCACAGAGATGTTAAATGTTCTTGCTTTGCCTGGAGTGGTCCACACAATGGATCTAGATGTATCTTCTTGAGGTCATTAAATGCATTCTTACTGTGACGGGGTCACCTCACCACAGTTCTGACTTGTAACTTGGTTTGGTGGCATCATCTGATTGTCTCTATGGTTCTACAACTTTAATACCTGAGGGATTGTAAAAAAAAACATCTACATGCTATTCTGTGGAACATTCTAGGCAAAACATCTCCAAACAGGTGGCGGATTCTCCACCCGAAATCAGATAGTGCACCTTTTTAAAGGGCCTGTACCTGATTTTAATTTATTCTCTCAAGATTAATGCTCTTTACATTTTACAGTCTTTTTTAATCATACAATGCATGATGTAAAGTATTCATTTTACATAGCATTTTCTTAGTTAATAATGAATACAGAAAATACTGACAGGGTCACCTTCTTCATCCAATCAGCACATTGTTGCTAAGAATCATGGGAAACCTACTGCTTGACACAGCCAGACTTTCCAAAAAAGCAAAGAGCAGGACTATAACTATAAGGAAACAGTGGCAGAAAGTGGACTGGACTAAAAGTTCAAAGTAAAACATGCTCCCGACTTGTGGTTTAAAATCAGGCACTGGTACTTTAACATGCATTAACAGCTGTCATTTTTATTCCTGTGCTTTCTTCCTCAATAGACGTTCCACACTCCGAGCTTGGGCGATGAGGAGTTTGAAATCCCACCCATCTCTCTGGACCCCGACTCGGCGCTGTCCATGTCTGATGTAGTGTCTCATTTTGGGGGCTTGAGTGACCCAGGGGCTCCTGACAGTGTGGTGGTTCCGGAGAACGCGGTGGTGGAGGGAGAAGATCCTTCGTTTGCCTCCACCTACGGTTCCTCCCAGGGCCTCGAACACCTGAACTTAGCCGTCATGAACCAGGCGGCAGGGAGCGCTTTGCTGGGGCCTTCTCTTGGCATGGTAAGGACAGACAAGCATGACTAATAATAATAATAATGCATTTAATTTATAAGCGCCTTTCAAAATACCCAAGGACACTGAACAAGATAAAAATTAGACCAAAACTTACAAATACAATCAAACTGATAGAACTGTCAAACTAATACAAGAATCACATTTCAGTCCACGTCTGTACAGATCTAAACTACAATGCTTTTTTTATTTTTTTTTATGCCGAATAATGGAGGAAGTTATGGTACTTTAGAGATAGCAGCCTTTGTGATTTGCTAATTACATTTATTCAAATTGCAATTAATCTTGTTGCCCTAGTAAGGAACAAATCGGAACAACAGCCAAATTTGATGAGGGGAAAAAAAGTGTTTAATACGTTTTATGTTTCAATAAATGTGTTTATATGAAATATGTTTTGACTTGGTGAGTTTAGTTAGATTATAACGTTTTTGCTTTATTTCAATACATTTCGCTCTGTTATTTGCTATATAATTCATTTCAACCAATTTGATTATTGCCTCAGCCAATATCAGAATATATTCTTGAATAATGATCAGGTGCACTATGTAATTTTTTGATGAGGGTCTGCCAGCCACTTATCTCCATGGAGGTTATTGCTTTGACTGGAATGTCCACATCATTGTATTTATTAAATTACAGGTGTTTTTATGCTCCAAACATGTTTTTTTGTACTTTGAGCCTACTTGCCTCTCCACATATCAAATGCTTTCTAGACCCTAGAACTTACTGTATTGCAACAATGCATTTTAACATGCATTACAACATAATTTTTATCTGGCCCTGTATTAAATATAACTGACTTGTAGAATGTTGTGATGTCATCTGAAACCCAGCACTCTTGACCAAGGCTAAAACATCTTGATGGAGACACGCAGATGGCAGACCCTCCACCAGAAAAGTTCAGTGTTTTGACCTGTGATTTAATTATCAGGATTATTCAGACTCTGACACACAAGTCTTTTCCTTGGAAGGAGGCTTAAGAAAAAACTCAAAAATTTGTTCATATTACAAAGAATATATTTACTGATATTTGTTTTATTTATGTATTTATTTATTTAAATGTGATACATTTTTTGCCCTAATACTATTGTTTTATGTTAGCAGCAGTAAATATACCTTTATTAATATTATTCCAATCTTGTTTACGTTCTTTTTGCCTGTTCTTCCAGGACCTGGGTCACTCCATGGCCTCACAGTTTGACAACTCATCTCCAGTCACCATTGACGTGGGGCTGCTCGGATCCAGTCAGCTGACCACCATCGACCAATCAGAACTGAGCACGCACCTGGGACTGGGGTTGGGGAGTGGCCCCATGCTGCCAAGGGCGACAGAGGAACACCCGCTCTCCGCCACAGCGTCACCCACCAGCTCCCTGCACGATGACGACATGGACGATTTCAGGGTGAGCAAAGCTTTTTTTAAATATATCTTGCTTGAAGTATAACCAAAAAGTGAACAGAAATGTTTTTCAATTTAGTAAAGTAAAATTTGTCTTGACCCAGTACAGAAAAGCAGCTCTTTGGGTCAAAATATGTCCACTATGTGCTGTCCTCGTCTAATTATAAAGCATTTTTATTGTTCATGAAGCAGGAAATAGTCGGAGCTCCGTGAGCATGCAAGTTGTTGTTAGCAGTGATGGTAAAACTTCCCTCCTGAAAAGCGCTTGTAAAATTGCAGTGATCAGGATGCTCTTAATGAATAACAAGCAAACAGGAATAACTGTGGATGGCTGCAAACAGTTTAAGATGAATTAGTTCTTTGTCATGTTTTGAATCAGATACAGAATCTTTCAACTTCAACATCTGTCTGTCTATCTATATTTATTGAATTTCAGTGCTTATATTGCTAAAAATGCTTTTAAAAACGGGCATTGTTTTTGTGAGTGGGATCCCCTCTTCACAAATCTGACCTATAACTTTTCGTGGTGACTTCACATGCTTGTTTTCATGGAGATAAATTGAATGCATCCCCATGGAAAAAAAGCAGGTGACACACCATCCACCAAAAAAGTTTGCCAAGCCTGTTTATATGAGTGCTAAATAAATAAAAGGTGCATAGTGCACTTTTAAGGTTGTTTTCACATGTTGGCACACTCTATGGAGCAACCCCAGTGCACACTAGGTTTACTTCTGTTTACCTCTGTTTTGGGTTGGTTTTGTTCACATGCACCGCACATCAGTCACCCCAAACACTTTACCATGAGCCATGTAAGCAGTATCAGCTGATCACCGAAGTTATTTCTATGACAACATGCTTTAAGCAGACAGCCCCGTGAAAATTGAAAATGTGCTCATATGCTAGCTTCCCCTATATGTGGTGGTCTTTTATTTCACCAGCTGGCGGAGGAGAACAAGCTTTTTGAACAACACACAGACCCAGACTCACCTGTGCACAGAAGCAGGAGGAGACTGTTGCTGATATTAAATTGATCCAAATGGGCTTGTCAGATGAATGTGCCAAACAACAGTTCTGCAGTGCCGTTTCATACAAATATTCGTGATCCAAGCTCTTTTGCCCAATTCCAAGCTCTTTAACTGTCACCGCAAACTGTGTAGTTCTGCCTGAGGTCTGCCGCATTCACACTGCACCCCGCACTCTGAGACCTCCCATTTCAAGTGCTCTCAGAGCACCCGTTTACTGCCGTTCAAAACGTGACTGTTGGGTTCACACCAGCCCACGTGCATGGCTCTCAGAGTGAATGCTCTTTTTACCTAACTGGTGGCAGTGTGAAAACAGCGCCTGTGTATTTATTTCTGTTTTTTTTTTTACATGATAACATTGTACCCTTTTACCATAGAGCGTTTTGGTGGAGTCTCCGGTCTCCCTCTCAGTCTCTCATGGGGTCATCTCCTTGGACTCATCCTTGTCCGAAGCTCCAGACTCCGGCTACACCTCCACGGTTTCTCCTGCACCTGCACGAAAAGCTGGAGGGGGCAAAAAGGGCAAAGGCAAAAAGAAAGACCCCAACGAGCCACAGAAGCCTGTGTCTGCGTACGCCCTATTCTTCAGAGACACTCAGGCAGCTATTAAAGGACAGAACCCCAATGCGACGTTTGGAGAAGTGTCCAAGATTGTGGCCTCAATGTGGGACAGTCTGGGAGAGGAGCAGAAACAGGTGAACACAGAACAGAGATTATGTATTTTGTTTTATTTTTATTTTGCTAGTTATCATAGGGGAATAAAGTTGTTTGCATGTTTTTTCTTATCATGACTTGATTTGGTGGGTATTTATCATACTTGTATGTCAGTTGAGAGGTGGTTTGTGGAAATGTTCTAAAAAGGGCTCTCATATCATCAGTACAGTGGAAACATTCATTTAACAAAATCAAGCTTATAATATATTTTTGTTGGTCACATCATAACTATTTTGTCATTTGGACAATTTTTGTTTGCTAACAGTTATGGAATTACCTCTACATATTTCACACTAGGAAGTAAAATTATGCATTTTACCTAAATAAAAAAATATGGAAAAAAACTAGGCAAGATTTTTAGTAAAATGTTCTTTAAATCAACAATTTAAAAATATTTTTTTATGTTGACATATTGCCTATTACCTATGTGCTATTGTCTGTTTCCAGGTTTACAAAAGGAAGAATGAAATTGCCAAAAAGGAGTATCTCAAAGCTTTAGCAGAGTACAGGGCCAATCAGCTGAATACAACGCCGATCGAGGTCATGGACACATCTCCGTCTCCGCCCCCTCCTGTGCCTGTTGCAGCGGCACCTGTCACCACGCCCCCTGTCGCCACGGCCACTCGCACCACCCGCTCCCAACACTACAACCCAGAGGAGAACACAATCACCAACATCTGCACCTCCAACATCATCGTGGACTTGCCCCAAGTTACCACACGCTCACGAACTGGTGCAATCAAGCCCACGCCGCTGCCCCCTGATTCACCGCCATCCCCCCCACCACAAGACACGCCCACAGGTACGGACCCCAACATCTGTACACGAGTAATGCTGTTTTAAAGTAGGGCTGTAGGCCTTAAGTTGTTTAGTCTGAAAATAAATGAGTGTCCTGAACAAACCTAGGAACCAACAGGCACAATTTTAACATCTCCATGGACACAATTAGATTTGATATTTTAAGTTTTAATAATAGGATTCTGTTCAGGTTCTCTTTTTTTACTTCAAGAAGCACATTTCAGAATATGTTTGTACCGATCTAACTTCTTCTACTATGCTAACTACAGGGTTAGTAGTTTTTCAGCAGAATAAGACTTGTTGTGGAGGAAATTCTAGTACTTAAACAATTGTAGCCTTTGTGATTTGCTAATTGTGTCCATTGAAATTGCGATTTGAATTTGATTAATTGCAGTTAATCTTGCAGTCTTAATCTGTACAAGAGTAATATTATTGTAAAGTAATGGTATTCTTATGTAAAGCAATAGAAGCAATAACATCTCTATTGAGACAAGCAATTGAAAACCTACTACTCTACACGTAAAGACCCATTTATAATCTGAAGTGCCAAAACCATTTTTCACTTGTACACTTAATCAGAGTGGGCAAAGTAACCAAACTGTACAATATATTTACTTTGATACTATTATATCATTTTAGTTTTCTTTTTGATAACTGTCTTCTGCTGGTGGCTGCATGTCACGAAAATAATTTCCATTTTTGAATGAATAAAAGTAATTCGGATTCTGATATAACCGAAGTAGGAGTAAAAGTATGGGGTTTGTAAATTACTTGGAGAAGTACAATTTTATTCAAAATGTCAGGTAAATGTACTTAAATGTAACTGAGCACTACCTCCCTCTGTCCAGTCACCAAAATCATCATCAAATCCACGCCACTGCCGTCTGGTGGTGTGTCGGTCACAGCTACGCCAGCCCCTTCAACTCGCCAGCCCCCTCCCCTCAGTGCCCCGCCCCCTCCACGGCTACAGCAGATGGTCCACGCTCAGACTCCGCCCCCTCTGCAGGCCAAACCACGTGGCGCAGGGTCGACTGGTGCAGCCGCCAAAGCTCCACCACCGCTTCAGATCAAAGTGGTGCCACCGCAGTCATCCGGGAGACAGGATGTGGTTGCTGTGGTGAAGAGAGAGGAGCCTGTGATGCTGGAGGTGGGAGGGAGCACCGCCGTGGTAACGAAGACTGAAGATGGAGCAGAGGCAGAAGAAGGGGTAAGAACAACTTACAAGATTGACGCTGTGTGTGGAGATTTGTCACCATTGGCTCCAGAGTGGAGCTCCACTACATCACATTCAATGTAAAAAATGAAATAACTTTTTAAAAAACAGAAAGTTCTTTATAGCTACATGGTTAAGCTGATTATGGTAAGGGATCGGGTTTGAGGTTGATAATTAAGTATTAAACAAAATAAGATGTCCACTTAACATTGTACTCTCCATTTGCTGTAGCCCGACCCTTCTCAAAATTTGCACGTTAGCTTCAGTTTAAAGGTGCACTGTGTAATTTTTCTGGTAGGTAGTCTCTCTCCTGTTTGTCTCAGTGTTGAGCTACTACACAGAACAAGACCCCATGGAGACACAAGTATGGCATCTGACACACACAGGGACATTTCAGAACATGCTTGTAGAGGGTTAGCTGTTTTTACACAGAATAAGACCCTATGGAGTTCTTTTTAGGTGGTTGTTTATTATTTAGGTTTTTAGGTAAAAAAAAATGCAGCTATTTTCTAAACTGTCAATTGTCAAATCTCTGTTTCCTATTTTGAATCTTGCAGCCCTATAATCAAGCAGAAATGACTCGTAAAATTGAACAATAATGATGGATATTTTTGAAACGTATCTTTTTAGATGGAGGTGGAGGTGAACGTGGCTCCTGGTCCCACAGCCCCCCCTTCTGTCAGCCCAAGTATTTGTGTGCGTGCCGGCTGCACAAACAAAGCCGTGGAGAGTAAAGACTGGGATCGAGAATACTGCAGCAACGAGTGTGTGGCTACGCACTGCAGGTATGTTCACAACCAGGCTCAGCGACCATGGAAAATATTTAATTGCAATTTTTTTGGCAAATTTTGCAATAAGACTTGGGATTTATGTTTTAAAAGAGAGATGCAGTATTTTATAATTAAACTTTATTTGCTTTTAAGGCACCGTACTCAATTTTTGCTGTCTTATAAACATGAACAGAACTAGTTCATTTTAAAACGTTTTAAAAAGTCATCACATTTACCTGTATTCCAAGTGTATTTTTATAAGCACTTTTTACAACTTTTAGACACCAGTGAGAAGTTTTGTCATCATGGTAATTGTAACAACAACTAGCATGCTAACAGCACACCGGCATTACTTGGTGCTCAGAAATAATTACACATGCAAGCAACTAGAGATGGACCAAAATATCGGCTGGTATATATATATATATAGGGCCATTATTTGGACTTTTTTAGTGTATGTATATTGGTGTCGGCCTTAAATCTCCAGCACAGGCTGATTTGCTGCCTACAACATACACACAAAGCTTTATTTTAAGTCTTTAACAAAGAGGTAACTGCACTAAATGTGATACACTGCTCTCTTAAAGGTTTGTGGTAAAAAAAAAGGTGTAGGTCAGTTTGTAGTAAATTTAAATTACATCATTTTGGGAAAATCATCTAAATCGGCCCTATATATTGGCTCAAAAATATCGGCAGTATTTTAAACAGTCAGTATGCCGATGAACGCATATCGGTTGATCTCTACACAGAATGGTCTTGTTTTGACTCTGACAGCTGCTTTTACAGTCTATTGGTACTGGGGCAAGACACTGTCTACAGCCACTTAAATGGTTAATGGCTTGCTAAATCTTTCTTACTCAGAGTTGTATTTAAATTGATTCATGCATGTTTAAGTAACCTTGTTTTTTCCAGTATTTAAGACTTGATTGCTCAAAAAATTCTTGTTTTCACCTACCCCCTGTCTCTGGCCACTGCTCGGTACTTAGTTCCAATGATTTAAAATAAATAAATCGTTCCATAGCCAATTTTTAAAAATAAAACTTCTTAAAATGAGGCCTGTCAGTGCCACTATTTGAACAGGAAGTCAACTGTTACTCTGTTATTAAGCTATTTTAGATTGACAGTTCACGGTTTAAAATATATATTAAATCATGATCTACACATAGCTTACTAAATAGCATGTCTTTTTAAGTGTCTACTTCCTAAATTTAATGCTTGGTTTTCCTCCTTTCAAGGGACGTGTTCATGGCCTGGTGTGCGATCCGAGGACAGAACTCCACTACTGTTACATAGAAATGCCCACAATGCAATGGACCTTAACACTGGACAATAACAAGACTATAATAACTACAAATGAACAGATCAAATGAATTATCATCAAAGGACTAACTAAGCCATCGTCAAGTTTTACCCTAATATTATCTGAACTTGGAAAATCTGCCATCCATACAGGAAAACTAAAAAATAAGAGATTTTTTGACAAGGATCAGTGGATTTTGGTGCTGAAAAAGACTTGGAAAAAGTTATAAACTTTGTAAATTGAAAATATGGATTGAATGAGTATTTTATATTAAATGACAATGTGGAGTTTTAAATTTGAGGGTGAAAAAAACAGAATTTGAATGGAAAATTCGGTAAATCAATTGTGTTAAATAATTTCAATGGACGCTGTTATTTTGTGATCACATTTTTCCCATGTGTGTTTTGTACTTAATTTCTCATGAGGTGCTTCCATATTGAGAGACAGTTACTTTTTGTTAGGAATGAAAAAAATATGTAAAATTGACAACTGGACTAAGCACAAGCAGTTTTCAAGCTTATTGAAAATTAAAAGGCTACATTTGACAAGATTTTAATGAAGATAGGTTGTATACATGTGAAAGAGACTACATATAACATTGAGCTGGAGGGCAGGTCAGAATTTTATGGAATTTGCTGTTTTAACTGTCAGATTGCAGATTTGCTGACCTGGTTTATGGATATCTCTGTAATTACTGGACCTATTCACATGAAACAAAAACTGGCACAAAGTCCTCTATCAGTATAAATAAATAAAAAAAAAAATTAAAATTCACATTTAAGCTTCAAGAAGTAGAGAATAGTAATGATTAATATGGCAAATTTGTGAAGCCAGTTCCTGGCCCAAAATGATACATTTATGAACTTTCTTTCAAAAATTTCCCTTTATTATGACAATTATGACCTCATATTATAGATTGTGAATGCAAGTTATGAAACATATTATTTTGATGGTTACAAATATTTAATATCCCTTAATATTGTGTCAAAGTTTTAGAGTTAACTTTAAACATAACCAATTGTCCCTTCTTATTTAATTTAGGCAATAGGTGACATTTTTTTCATGGTAATTGATTGTTGACAAGCCATGTAAACCAATAGCTAATGGGAAGAGCATGTCTGTTGAACGTTGCTGCTCAAATTTATGAAATATTACATTTATTTAGTTAAAATAATTAAAAAAAATGGTTATTTAAATTATTTGCAACACCAATCAGTATTGGTGTAGTTAAAATTCATTAATTTTACTGTATATTTCTACTCCCTGTAATTCAACATTAGTAAGGACTCATTAAGCTAAATAAACAGTACAGTTGCCAAGTTACTTCTTTCCCTATAACATGGCATTGAAAAAAGCCATTGCAAATCTATAATATAGATTTTTGTGTGTATAAGAGTCTTTTTTTCAGGGACAAAGCACCATACCAGCTAGGACAAGTCTGCTGTTGGAGAAAGGGAAAATAAAAACTTTTATTTAACAAATTGTTTCAAATTTATTTTAAAAACACTATTGTAAAATGTTAATGGTGTTTAGCATTTATGAGAAGCATCTAAGAAATGTGGTGAAACATGTCTCTAAATATCTTAGTTGAGGATCAAGTATTTTGCCATCTTTAAGAAAAACATTTCATTTTAAGAGACAATAGATTTATTTTTCAGGTTAGAACAACATTGTCAATAGGAAGAATAGAAAAGAACATAGTAAAACAAAAATTAACAGGAAACAAAAACTAAATGATTATCTCATCTTTAGTTTAAACACATGCTTTAATAATACAATACAATTTGTATTTACATAAGATTATAATTGTCAACTATCTCAGAATGAAAAATTAAGACTGCTTCTATAGCAATTGACATTTTATATCTTTTCAAACTGAAAAGTCCTAAAATTGTCTCCTAACAGGAAGCTGAACCCCACAAGTATGTCCATTTGTCCTTATTTAGAACAACTTTGTTCAAAAAGGTGAACCGTTTAACAGTAACCCCTTAGCATTCCGTGTCATTTTGGTGAAATTGCCTTTGTTCTGACCTCTCCAAATTAAAATAATCACCATTATTGAACCCTCAGTATTAAATGCACGAGTTTGGGGTCTTTGTAAAGGAAACACCCTATAGTTTTACCCACATGTGTCAGAATCACTGTAAGTTTGTCTGCTGAGCATTTATACACTTTGGAACACACATTAAAAAAATTTTTTCTCATCCTCGCCAAAAACATTTTGTGAAAATGAAGGTGTAGAAAGCTGCAGTAGGTAGCTGGGGCCAAAAATACACTATATCTCAACTGACAAGATTGTTGACCACTTACATTTCAAATTTGAGGTCAATACCTATAAAAATTAGAGTTTTACACTCATTTTATCATGAGTAAGTCCAGGCCTCTCCAAACCGATCCGAATGAAGACATTTGGAGAACATTTGGAAAAAGTGCAATAACTTTTGAATGTTTCAACCCACAGACATCAGTGAGCGCTCTACTGAAAACTCTGAGAGGAATCTGTATCTGCACACCCAGCTGCTCTACTACTGTACATTTATATATCATATCAAAACACAATATAAAATGTATATTTGTATATAAAATACAGTCAAAACAAGTGCTATGGGTCAAAAATACATATTTACAAACCACACACTGTAAACAAACACACACTGGAAACTAAGAACATACTGTACATGATTGTACAGTCATTCTGTGACAGTGGCGCAGTGGTTAGAGCTTTGGTCCCGCAACTCGAAGGTTGGAGGATCGTGTCCCACTTGGGACTTGTCTGTCATTGTGTCCTTAGTTCTGTCATTGTGTCCTTAGGCAAGGCACTTGACACCCAAGTGGTGTGTGCGTGATGATTGGTGGTGGTCCTCTACTCCTCAGTCCACCATGAGATCTGCCTCTAGTTTAACTTGTACAAACATCCACAGTATCCGCGGTCGCGTACTTCCTTTGTTTTGTCCGTTTCGTCATGTTTAAAACGCAAAACTGCTGCGCGTATTGCGTAATTTTACGCACGGATCTTTGTCACGCATCAGTGTGTTCCGCAGTTCATGGGCTTTAAGACGAAAACATCACTAAACGTGTGTAATGTAACAGCTTGATTCTACAAGGGGGAGAGTGGGGCGTACTTTTCCAGTCATCTGTAGCTCTCATTCACTGTCCGCGGCTCCAATAACCCACAGCCCCCACCTTATTGGCCAATTTTGGTGTCAATCACAAACTAACAAGTTTGTTTTGCGCTGAGGAACAAAGTTGGCGCTGTCAGAAGTTTATTATGCCTGAAACTGACAAAAGAAATGCAGAGAAGTGACGGAACAGATTTCACTTTCCTGCAGCAGATTGGAAATGGAGGCTCTAACTTCCTTTGTGGACATAATTTCTTGACTGGATTATATTCTCTGGACCTTTACGGAACGAATGAGACCAACTTTGTGTGAATATGTTGATGTTTGGCAGAACCAGAGCGCTCAATGGTAAGTGATGTCCAAATCCACATTTCTGACTTCTCTGTAAAAACGGCTTTCCTGTCAGGACTGTGGTGATTAGAGGTGTAAATGGTTTACATATTCAGAAAGATGAATGCCGTAGCTTTCATTTGATGTGTAGATTGTTTGTGTGGGTGACGGAGAAATATACGTACATTGCTGTAAAGTTGTAACGTAAAGGCGACGCGGGCGGGCCATCGGAACGCTAAGTGGTTGCTGCACCTGATTTTCACTGTATTAAAAGTGAAAAACATATTTCTGATTGGACAATAAGCTTTACAATCAGATGCAGAGAGAACACGGCTGATTTATTTTGACCAGAGCTGCTTATACAATATATCTTGACTGGGGCAAGACAAATTTTGCTCAGATACATGGGGAAAAACTGGGTACATGTCCTTTCAGTACTGGTTCAGTCTTGTTTCAGTATTAGTTTTGTCCGGGTTAAGTCCTGGTTCCATACTGGTGCAGTCCTGGTTTAGTTCAGTCCTAGTTGGTTACTGGTTCAGTCTGGGATTAGACCTGGTTCAGACCTGGAATAGTACTGGTTGTCTTGGTAGGTTTATTTTAGTCCTAGTTTGTCACTGGGTTAGGCCTTGTTCATGCCTGGTTTAGTCTTGGTTTGGTACTGGTCTAGTCCTAGTTTACTTCCATCTTAGTTCCGATCCGGTGTAGTGTAGTCCTAGTCCCGGGCTAGTCCCAGTCCAGTACTAGTCTAGTGCCTGTGTGTAAAGTGCTGCGAGTCCCTAAACTCCAGGTAGACCGTGAAGAGCTGGTGCAGCGCTTGGACTCGCGTTTGTTTATTGTGCACTGGGATGTCCAGCAAGGGGCAGATGAGGTCCACATACTGGTCCAGTCCCAGGTCCAGGTCTGCAGAGGGGAGTTGGACTCGGGTGAGCAGCTCCTCCAGTTCGGGGGGCCACTCCTGCAGCAGCGTGTCCACATCAGGCATGGCTTTGGAGAAGTGTACGGTGGGAGGGGGCTTGGAGCGGTGCAGAGCAGTAATACTGTCCACCCAACGCTCCACAAGCCGAGGGTTGGACTCTGGGCTTGCCACACTCGTCACCTTCTGCGTCTGGAGACAACAAGAAACAAATTTTGCATAAATACATGGGAAAACAAATCACCTTTAAAAATTGTTACTTAATAGGGCTGCAACAATTAACCGAATAATCCCATTTAGTCGACTGCCAGGTTCAGTCTTTGGTTCAGTCCTGGCCTGCTTCACTACCTGTATTTCTCCATGCTGCTTGCTCTCCTCGCTCAGCCATAGTGTTAGCACAGTGGGGTCAGTCTGTTTGACACTAGGCTCGTCCAGGACCAGCAGACCCAGGCCGTCGGCTCGTCCGTCTGGTCGAGGCACTTTGAGGAAAGCGTCGATGTCGCCCACGGCTGGTATGAAGTCCGGGATGAATGGTTTTAAGACATGCTCCAGCTCCACAATCTGAGGAGTGTAACGAGTGATGTATTGGAACAACTCCTTACCCTGGGAATAAAGAGTTACAAGTAACCATGATTTTGGCTTATTCCAGAGAGACAAAACAAAAAAAATTCGGTGAATTCAGAGGTTTCAAAATTATAATAAGTAGGTTTTTGGAGATGGTGCATCACCTGCATGATTCCATGAAAATAGAAAGTTAAAAGCACACTTCTTTACACACTTCTTTTTCTATGGGGATATATCTGTTTTATGCCATACTGTGGAATCTGTTGATTCAATCAATTATATCAATTATTGATACTGTGGAATATGATGGCCCAAGGAACAACATTTCCATGAAAATAAGCAGGAGGAGGCCCTCCTCCAGGCAAAATAAGAGTCAGGTTTATGGAGATGCAACATGGATCTATAATACTTCCATGAGATGCAAGCCCGCTATTCCTTTTTTCAGTGAAGTTAAAACATTAATGAAAAAAACTAAGAAATGCTTTTTTTTTGTTAATTTTTTGTAGTGTAGTGCAGGTTTAGACTTAATAAAGTCAGTTCTGAACTGGTTTAGTATTGGTATAATCCTGAGATCAGTTTGGGTTTTATTATTATTATTATTCTATTATTTATCTTTATTTATACTGGGAGACCCAATGAGAGCACTTGGGCTCTCTTTTTCATGAGCGCCCTGTTTAAAATACAACACAAACCAAAAAAACTATCAAAACAAATAAGTCCATATAAAACATCAAAAACAAGTGCAGGTGTGCGTATAAAAGTTTGTTATCAGATTATTAAATTGCAATTGTGTCACCAAAGTGTCCAGTTTTGCTTTTCCTTGGAGCATATTCCATTTTTGTGAAGCAAATCTGCTAAAAGCCCTCGTTCCCATCTCAGTTCTGGTGCGGCTTGTCCTTAGCCTTATGCAATCATGTGATCTAGTATTAAATGTTCCGGTATCAATAATTAACAAGCAGGTGAGGTATTCTGGCAGTTTTTGAAGTAGTCCCTTATAGATAAACTTCATACAGTGCTGTTCTCTTCTAACAGACAGTAGCCAACCCACTTTTTCATAGAGAATACAGTGTTGAGTTACAAACCCATCACCTGTAATAAAACGAAGGGCTGAGTGAAATAGTGGATCCAATGGTTTCAAAGCAGAGGCTGAAGTCTGCATATACACCACATCCCCATAATCCAAAACGGATAAGAAGGTTGCTTGCACTATTTCTTTCTGTAACTCATCGGGATACAATGTTTGTTTCTGTAATAAAATGATAATTTAGATTTCAAACTGTTACATAATTCTGATATGTTTTTTAAAGGATAAGTTTTCATCAAGCCAAAATCCCAAATATTTGTAAGTGTCAACTCTTTCAATGGATGTACCATTTAGCGTATAAAGATTTGTAGCTTGCATGTTACTGAAATGTTTTTAGAAAAAAATCATATACTTAGTTTTGCTTGCATTCAAAAACAGCTTAAGATTTATGAAGGAGTTTTGGATTTCATTAAAATCTTGTTGCAGTTTTAAAAGTGTCCTGGTACAATCTTGGTTCAGTTTGATTTAGTTCAGTCTGTTAAGACCTGGCTCAGACCTGGCTCAGACCTGGTTCAGACCTGGCTCAGACACAGTTCTTTTCTTGATTCAGTACTGGTCTAATCCCAGTTCTGTCCTGGCATAAATATTGGTTTAGTCCAGGTTCAGTACAGGTTTAGTCCTGACTCCTGGTTTATTCCTAGTTTAGACCTGGTTCTTCTTTTGTGTGATTTGAATGAGACCTATTAGCCCTTAGTACCTCAGAGCTGACAGGCAGGTTGGCGTAGTCGTTCGGGTCGTATGCTCCCTCTGGGGTTTTGGGTTGGTCTTCATCATCATCATCCTCTGTCTCCTCTTCTTCTTCAGACTCCTCTTCTTCATCATCTGGGCTCAGTCCAGTATCAGGACTCAATCTGGTCTTAGGGCTGGGGGAGATCACAGTGATACATGTTAAAATTATTGTGGGCAGAAACATTTTACTACTGATAACTTGAAATCTAGTCTTGAAGTCTCACCAAATCTATATTATACAAGCTATCTAATTTTGTAAAGCTAGCTAGTTAGTTTATCTATAATACTTACACCTGTCAATATATATGGATTGAAAACAAATAGTTTTTGTTTTTAATATGGTTGGTGTAAATTGCATATAATCACACATCATGGTAAATTTCAGCGTTAAACATGAAGGCAGGCAATTGGTCAAACTCGTGCTCTCATCAATGCATGCGTTCTTGACCAATATCGTTTTGCATTTACTAACGGAGCTTTGCCTGACATTCATACTTGTTGCCGGAGGAGTCTTTGGACTTCTGCGGCCGCTCCTCGTCGCTGGTGCTATCCGCGGTCATCAGGCCCCGGACTCGTCCTCCCTGGGTCGCGGATAGCGGCTGTGTGACCCGGGGAGGAGGGCTGTAGACGCTGGCCACCTCCTGGTCCTCATCGTGCAGTTCCATACTCTCGTCGTAATGTTGGTTTTTCACTAAAACGTGTCTGGCCCGAGCACTCATTTATCCGGAAAGCTCCAAACTACAGCGCCAACGTTACAAGCCAGTCTGTCATTAGCGACTTCGGCTAACAAATGTAAACCTTTCAGATTTACCCGATACAGTTCAGTTTTCTTAGATTCATTCGTGCTGCAAAATATTCATTACCCGTTTACAATAATCCTTTGATCATCTGATGCTTCTTTTAGATGCCTAGAATGAATACAACTGCTGTTATTTTAGTCTAGAGCTAACAAAGCTAACGTACCAACCGTCAAGCAGTGATGCCGTGTCCTAGCAACGAGGAGGCGACCACATCCGGTTTTTGTTTTTATTTAAATGTATTTTTTCACAAATTTAAAAGAGAATACACTATATGAACACTGTAATAATTATTATAATACATTAAATTAATTAACAAAAATATACAAAACTGGACCACATCTCGTTCTATTACAGATAAGTTATCGCGAGAGAGTGAGGAGTGCGACAACTGTTCGGTGACGATGGCGGGAAATCCCATCGTAGAGGGAAAGCGCAGCCACTTCCACGGACGACAGGTGGCGCTGAAATAAAATGCCGAGTAAACAAATAAATCCCATCAAATATGAATAAAAAACACGAATTTTCCTAAAATGACTATAGTTTACTTGCATGCGTATTATTTAATGTGTTCGGCGCATTTTTATTTATTTTTTTGCATTGTAAAATTTATGCTTATGTAAAATTATATGTTAAAAAAAATGAAAGGGGAGGGAAAAGAGACCTACAGGGTGAGAGAGGGGGGCAGCGCGTAATAATCACACTTACTGTGGCTGCTCGCTCATTTTATGTACCTGCACGCATGCATATTTTATTGATGTAATTTAAAGATTTTAGAAAGGTTGGATAAGGTTTTACATGCGCAACCCGTGAAGAAGCATCTGTGGATAGATTATATATTGATTATATATTGAAACTGCAGGACCCTGTCGCTTGGTTGCTTGTTGTAGCCGTGTGTAAAGAAAAGTGCATCGGTTCTTCTTGTGAGTAGTGGAGGAGTTCACGGCGGCCTGCAGCGGGGAGGAGAAAACCGAAGCCCGGAGCTGGAGTTTCGGGGCCCCGCGGGGGACTGATTACGCCTCACCATGGCGGTAAACCTGGACAAGGAAGCCTACTACCGCCGGATAAAGCGGCTGTACAGCAACTGGAAGGTAAACCCCGAAGCGCTGCGCTGGATTCGGGAAAAAACGTGGCTCCATCCAGCCGTGATAGAACGACGTTTGAGACGAAACTTAGCTTTTCAGTCTAAGTGTGGAGATACTTGACGCGGCTTGCGTTGGATGTTTACTCCCTCTTCTCGCCTCCACCCTGGACCTACGATGGAAAATATTTAGTCTACGTTTCCCCGTCTTCAGTTCTCCCCTTAGTTTATTTCATAACTTGTTCACAGCTTTTGTTTTCTAATTTGTTCACCTAAAAACTATTGACGCTATCTCATGTTAGCATTCTCTATTCACCGTTAGCTTGTTTTAGCCAGTCAAGTTTGCTCTGCTTATACTTTAGAAATAAACCACATTATTAATTGACCACTCTAACATCCTCACTGCTAACCCACATTACTATCCATTCACCCATAACCATATTTTGCTTTTACAATCAGAGTAGGCTAACGATGGCTGACTAATTGACATTTGAATAATACCTGCAACTTCCCGTGGTGACTGAAAATTCTTTCTTTGAATATTTATAAAGAATAGGAGGCTTCCTCGCAAATACAGAAGCCAATATAAAGTTGTAAAAGTTGCTAATCCCAACATTTCAGTTTGAATCAAGTTTATATTTTATCCTCAATTGCAGTTACCCGATACAGTTCAGTTTTATTTTTATTCGTAAGTGCTGCAAAATATTCAGCTCTCGTTTGCAATAATGTCTGGATCATCTGGTGCTTCTTTTTGTTGTCTGGAATGAACAAAACTCCTGTAATTTTAGTCTAAAGTTAACAAAGCTAACGTAGTAACCATCAAGCAGCGATGCCGTGTCCTAGCAACGAGGAGGCGGCCACATCTTTTTTTTTTCTTCACAAATTTAAAAGAGAATACACTATAAACACTATAACAATATTTATAATAAATTATATTAATTAACAAAAATATACAGAACTGGGCCTTGTTCTAGTTAAGTGTTATCGCGAGAGAGTGATGAGTGCGAGAACTGGCCGGTGACGATGGCGGGAAATCCCATCGTGGCGGTAAAGTGTAGCCTGTTCCACAGACGACAGGTGGCGCTGAAATAAAATGCGCAGTAAACAAATGAATCCAATCAAATATTAATCAAAAACACGAATTTGCCTAAGTTTTAACCATAAAATGACTATACTTTAATTGCGATATTATTATTTGATGTGTTCAGTGCGTTTTTGCATTGTTAAAATGTATACTTATGTAAAATGATATGTAAAACAAAAAAACACGAAAGGGGAGGGAAAAGAGACGATGAGCGAGAGAAGGGGGGGAGGCAGCGCTTAATTATAACACTAAACTCTGGCTGCTCGCTCATTTTATATATCTGCACGCATGCATATTTTATTGATATAATTTAAAGATTTTAGAAGGGTTGGATAAGGTTGCTGGTTAGATTTTACATGCGCAACCCGGGAAGAAGCATCTGTGAATAGATTATATATTGAAGCACCTTGTCGCTTGGTTGCTTGCTGTAGTCGTGTGAGAAATCGCATCCTAGCAGCAGCAGGCGTTGAAAGAAAAGTGCATCGGTTCTTGTGAGTAGTGGAGGACTTGACGGCGGCCTGCAGCTGGGAGCCGAAGCCGGGAGCTGGAGTTTGGGGCACCGCAGGGGACTGAGAACGCAACACCATGGCGGTAAACCTGGACAAGGAAGCCTACTACCGCCGAATAAAGCGGCTGTACAGCAACTGGAAGGTAAACCCCGAAGCGCTGCGCTGGATTCGGGAAAAAAAACGTGTCTCCATCCAGCCGTAATAGACTCATGTTTGAGACGAAACTTAGCCTTTCACTTCGATCGGGGAGACGCTTGACGCGGCTTGTGGGGGATGTTTACTCGCTCTTCTCGCCTCCACGCTGGACCTACGATGGAAAATATTTAGTCTGCGTTTCCCTGTCTGCAGTTCTCCCCTTATTTTATCTCACAACTTGTTCACAGCTTTTGTTTTCTAGCTTGTTCACCTGAAACTATTGACGCTACCTCATGTTAGCATTCTCCATTCACCGTTAGCTTGTTTTAGCCAGCCAAGTTTGCTCTGCTTATACTTTAGAAATAAACTACATTATTAATTGACCACTATAACATCCATACTGCTAACCCACAATATTTTAAAGACCTGTCCATTCACTCAGTTCACTCATGACCTTATTTTGCTTTTACAACCAGAGTATGCTAATATAGGCTGGCTAATTAGCATTTGAATAATACTAGCAACATCCTCATAGCATGTGAGGCTTCCCGTGGTGTCTGGAAATTACTTTATTCACTATTTTGAAAGAATAGAAGGCTTCTGTCAAATACACAGGCCGAAACGAAGTTGTAAAATTTGTGAATCCCATCCGTTCAGTTTGAATGAAGTTTATATTTTGTCCAGGAAAGGAAACAGCATGTAAAATAGTGTCACTTACTGGATTATAATTGAAAGGCCTCTATCAAGATAAAATTGACATGTCAGAAGTTTAATTAGCATATTGATAATTACATTTTTGGCATGATTTATAATATAGCTAATATGTGAAGTACAGTTAAGTTGTTTGTTTGTGGCTATTGGTCTTTTTAGACTTTTATTTATTTATTTTTTCAGAAAGGAGAGGATGAATTTGGCAAAGTGGACGCCATTGTGGTCTCTGTTGGAGTGGATGAGGAAATCGTGTATGCCAAATCAACTGCCATCCAGGTAAGCTCGGAAAGATGACACAAATTTGTTGAAAAAAGGACATGGAAGCTAAGACAAGTCATTTTAACAGTGCAACTTTTTACCATTTGATTCCTAACCATCATAATGTTGTTTCCACTAAAAGGTTAAATATTGTTGCATTATATTTGGCCACAAAATACCAAATTGAAAACTTTGCAAATTGATTTATTATTGAAATAAGATTCTGGCAAGTTTAACATTAACCAAAACTTTACATTTTTTACACACATCCACTGTTATTCATAATGTTTTCATGTTGAAACTGCTTTTATATCAGTTTGATTAAATAAAGTGTGGTTTTCTAGATTTACTCCTTTCCCATGATGTCATATTGAAAATGTTTTATTTGATTTGTTTGCAGTAATCCGTGCAGCCAAATTAGTATTATATTCATAGCAGTTTGTTATTTAACTTATGTTTATTGCTATCTGATGGTATAATATAAAAATACATTATAATGCCACTATATCCCTAATTATGTATTTTGTTTCCTTTTCAGACTTGGCTGTTCGGCTATGAGCTAACAGACACAATCATGGTGTTTTGTGAGTCAAAGATAATTTTTCTCGCCAGTAAAAAGAAGGTGGACTTCCTCAAGCAGGTGGCCATCACAAAAGGCAATGAGAATGCCAACGGAGTCCCACCCATCACCCTCCTCACCAGAGAAAAGGTACGGCACTGAGGTGGTTCACATGCATGATAAAGGGTTTGATTGAGTGTTAACAACCAGCTTAATGCAGTTGTACTTTAGATTTCGTTATTGTTTAACTATTTTTCAGGAAGTGTTATAAAATCTATAATGTGGAAATATCTAATTTAACAAGTATTCACATTTTCAATAACAGTAATTGCCTGTTATTAATAATGTTTTTGTTGATTAGTCAAGCAATTATTTATTTTTGTCTTTTTTTCTGTATATTTCTAATCTGGTTTCAAGTTTATGAACTAACTCAAAAAATGTGAGTTCTATATATATTTTGGGATGTTAATTAACTTAAGATTTTTTAGCAGAGGATGTTACAGATCACATCTGTTGAAAGGAAAGCAAGTGTGGGTGTGTGGGTGTATATATATATATATATATATATATATATTTAATTTTTTTTTTTTTAGCAATTAAACACTTGTAATCTCATAGGGTAAAACATTCCAGGCAAAGCAATACATTAAAATAGACTCTACTCTAAAACAACCTGGACTTATACATTGGCATCACAAAATTGCACTTACTTTTAAATGTTTATGATAAGAATATGGGTAACTATACATGGGCAAATAGTACTGCATAAAGATAAAATATGGACAATAAAGGCGATTTATACTCAACAAATTGTATAAAATGAAATGATTAAAATCAAAATTATTTCTGCTACCATAGTCTCCTCAGAATCTATGGAAAACACTGTAATAGATGTGTTCATTACAGTCAAGGTAAATTCTTAGTGCTGCTAATTAAAATTGAGTATAGACCATTGTTGTACCGCTTTGCAACTGGTTGTTTTTATATATTTTTTTTAAACTTATGTTTTCTTTTAGAATGAAAGTAACAAGGCCAACTTTGACAAAATGATTGAGGCAATCAAGGGGAGCAAAGAAGGAAAAACAGTCGGAGTTTTTATCAAGGATAAGTTTCCAGGAGAATACATGAAGAGCTGGAATGACACACTGTCTGCTGAAGGGCTGGACAAGGTACTGCATCTAACTCTTGTCAGTGTTATGGCAAAATAGTTGACCAGAGTTAGCACAATGTTTGTATATGTTTGATTATTTTCTCTTTAAAAAAAATCTAGTTGACTCATTGTGATCGCTGCTCATTCAGAGGAAAAAAATATAAACTTGTCCAAGGGTCAGATTCAGGAAATGAATATATGCACAATCACTAAAAGATGTCACTGTTTTGTATATTACATTTACAACCGCAGAGTCAAAATGTGCTAAAACGTGCCTGTAAATGTATTGGGGTTCAAGAAATGCTCAATAAGTAATAAACTGTAAAATTAACCTTAAAAGTGCAGACATATCACCCCTATACCTTTCTCTGAAAGAAGTTGGAGTTTTAAGCAACTTTTTGACCATATTTTCAATTGGCAATCTCCATATTAATTTGTAGACCATATATTGCACATCTATGTTTGTTGGTGTGATCGCATCATATTTTGTCATGTCTGCAGGTGGACATCAGTGCAGTGGTGGCCTACACGATGGCGGTAAAGGAGGACCAGGAGCTGAATCTCATGAAGAAGGCAGCATCCATCACCAGCGAAGTCTACTCCAAATTCTTCAAGGAGCGTGTCATGGAGATTGTTGATGCAGATGAGGTAAAGAACATTTTTAGTTTATTTATTTGGTCAAGGATTATTGTCAATGAGTAATTATTTAACATTGATACACATTAAATGCACACTGTGTGATTTCTGGTCACGAGTGGGGCTCCTGCCTGTCTACACGGAAAAGTTATTGCTTGGTGCTTACAGATGCTTTTTATTGCTAAAAATGTCTTAATTTATTAATTGGTTGGTCAACAGTAATGAATTATTGTGACAGATATAATTGCTTTATTTTGTATATCAGAAAGTGCGTCACAGTAAGCTGGCAGAGTCTGTAGAGAAGGCGATTGAGGAGAAGAAATACCTGGGAGGAGCAGATCCGTCCACGGTGGAGATGTGTTACCCTCCAATCATTCAGAGCGGTGGAAACTACAGCCTCAAGTTCAGCGTTGTCAGGTACCACTCCCCTTTACTCATCTGCTGCTTTTCACTTCACATCACATCTTCTTAATCTTAATTGGATGCAAATGGGAGCAGGTAAAGTTGCATGCGGCAGTGTATAATGTATAAATCAGCGCTGTGCAAATAAATATATCATAATCACATATATCAAGAAGATTCTCATAGAGATGTACTTAAAAAAAAAAAAAGTTTCAAAAGATCTTAATTCCAAGATTTATCGCTGCACGTTGTGGAGTTCTAGACCAGAGCTGGGTGATATGGTGATAAAAATCTAAATGTGATCTCATTCCTTTGGCGGCTTATCATTTTGGTAAAATTGAACAGACATTTTGTGTTCAAAATGGAACATTGATTACATCATTTGAAATGTGCCAATATTAATTGATAGATCAATTGACACAAACTGCTCATTAAAGAATTGTTATGGTCTTTAATAATAATATTAGTATTTTTGCATGAGCAATAGGATTTTACATTGACTCTTGAATGACTTTTGCAGTGATAAGAACCACATGCACTTTGGAGCGATCACCTGTGCGATGGGGATCAGGTATAAGTCGTACTGTTCAAACCTCGTCCGGACTCTGATGGTGGACCCCACACAGGAAATGCAGGATAACTACAACTTCCTGCTTCAGGTGGAGGAGGAGCTGCTCAAGGAACTCAAGCACGGTGCGTTCAAGGACTGTCTGAATAAAGACTTTTCAAAATGGCTGACTGATTCGGCATAAATGCAGGTTTGTGTACCAAGTCTCTAGGCATGTGTGTCTGTCTATACAACCTATACCACTTGTAGAGTGTTTTGAAAAAAAGAGCATTTTGAGAATAAAACTGAAATGGTTTTAGGGATGGTCCAATGTGGGTTTTATTTTTTGAGCAGATTGGTATTTATTTGCTTTGCTGCCAGTAACCAATATTAAAATCCATAGCATCGCATATTTATAATCAAGTTTACAAATAAACTTCACTCTTGAGAAAAAAATTAACACAATATTTATCTGGCATATAAAAAAAAATGCATGATTGTGTAAACATGCAGTTAGTTATATTTTTAGAAATGATTGCTTTTTTTTTTTTTTTTTTTTACAAACTGACACACAGACTGGTGCAGCTTAGAACATATATTGGGGGAAATCTTGGTGGGACCAATGTTGATATCTTGGAAACCCTCAGATATTGGAACAGAAGTAAGATTAAAATGTGCAAAATTAAACATGCATTGCTCTGTTTCAGGGGTGAAGATCAGTGACGCCTCTAACGCAGTGTTTGAATACGTGAAGAAAGAAAAGCCAGATCTTGCCTCAAAACTGACCAAGAATCTGGGGTAAGTCTTCTGTGATTTTGTTATTATTATTAATTTTATTTTAACTTTTTGGGTTTGCTTGATTTTGTAGATTTGCGATGGGCATTGAGTTCAGAGAAGGCTCTCTGGTGCTGAACAGCAAAAACCAGTACAAACTAAAGAGAGGTGAGTAAAGCTAATGACAAAGGATTTCATCGATCTTGAACCTGAAAAGTAATTTGTGTATTAAAGACAATCTTTATTTGCCCCATAATGGACAAATAAAGGTTGTAACACTCTAAACTCTGCACCACTGCATTAAAACAGTGCAACGCACTTCTCCTTGTTGTTTAATCCTGATATAATATGCAGTAATGATACAATAAATATGCTGCAACTGTAAATTTTGTTCCAAACTGGATTTAAACGGCAAGATACAAAATGGAGTAAAGCAACATAAAATAAGTCAAATTGAGCAAAAGGCTTAAAAGCCATTATGTACAGTACACTATAAAAACAGCCTGAACTGAGCTCTAAACCACATGCTTTTACTGAGAGGATTGCCTGCAGACCTCTCCATTAAAAAGACCCAGGCTGATCATTGATAGTTTTAAATGATTTGTTTAATTACACTTTATGGTAGTAATTTACCCCTCTCCTGTTGCAGGTATGGTGCTGAACATCAGTTTGGGCTTCACTGATTTGGTGAACAAAGAGGGAAAGAAAGACGAGGACAAAAAGTATGCTTTGTTCATCGGAGATACGGTTCAGATCAACGAGGTGAGAATTTACAATCAAATACCACTGTGTTATAAAATAAAAATAAAAACTGATTATGGGGATTTCACAATATCCAAATTTGGTGTATGATTATTGTGAAAGGAAACATCACAATTGGGTCAAATAGAACTATGAATGAGACAGTTCATGTGACATGAATGGGCACCTTGCATAAAGTACCAACACCGTTGCAAGAGCTCCTCTGGACCCCAGTCCGCTTTACATCTCTATCTCAAAGCCTCTAACCACTCCTTTGAAGATAGTGAGGTATAGATCTTAGCCAGAGAAAAGAAATGGTTTAAGGGAGTTAAAGAAGCTATTTTTGTTAGGAAAGACAGTCCTTCCTTAAACAGGAATGGGGGCCTGAGACATAATCTCTCCCCCATCTATAACCCCATCCTCAAACCCAAAGCAAACAAAAGGAACAAAGAACAATATGGTGAGCCAGTAGGACCATTAAAGGTTGAATGGAGGCAATTAAAACTGAAAATGGAGACAATAGCTGTTTACAGTTTCAATGGAGTTAGCCTCTGCCTTCAGATAGATATAAGTCTGTGTCCACCAGCACTCTGACCAGAACTGAAGAAGCAGCTTGGATGAGCAGCAAAACATCTTCACTCCCACAACATTTTGTCCAGTTGACAAATTTAACTTGGGCTTTTTCCCCCTTAACTTTAGGTTTACTTTTTTGGAAGATAGATGGATAAATGGATAGTTTTGCTTTTGCAATGTTATTTTTGTGGTATCCTTAAACCTCAATCAAAAACTTACCTGAATCTTGCAGTTCAGGTTGCTTCCTACCTCATTTCACCAACAGATAGTGTCCTTGCACAATGCAAGGACTCATGATTAAAATATTGAAATGTCTATATTACCCACAGGAAGAGCCAGCCATAGTTCTTACACCTGTGAAGAAAAAGATAAAAAATGTGGGAATCTTTTTAAAGGTAAGTTTTTGTACCCAGCTAATACACTTAATAACCTTTATCCACTATAGGCCTTTGTGGTTCTTATTTTTGTGGTATTTTTTTTTTTTCCAGAACGATGATGAGGACGATGAGGAGGAGGAAGGGGATGACGCAGAGGAGCTTTTGGGGAAAGGAGCTCGGAGTGCAGCGCTGCTCGCAGACCGCACCAGGGTCAGTCTAACAAAATGATACAATTCATAATCAGAACAGTGCAGATACTTTTGGATGCTTTGTGGGAGTTACTAATTTTTAGTTTCCCCTTGGTTATCAAAACCTTTAATTCTAGTTATGGAGTTTTTTTTGTTTGTTTTTTTTTGTGCTGTGGCTTCTACAATGTTATGAGTATTACATTTTCAGTATTGCTTATTCAGTATTTAAGATTCCATGGAGATGCCATTGCTTTGCCTGTAATGTTCCACAGTATGACATTAAATACATCTATCTCCTTGGAGACAAGCAGGTGATGCTACAAGTTACAGGTTAGATCTGTGAAGAAGTGTGCCCATTCACAGTAAGAATGTTTTGTTTTTGTTTTTTTTACCATAAAACACTGGTAATTGAATAAATATAAAACTGATAAATGTTAAATGCCATACTTAAGATCATTCCAGTCAAAGCATTGACATCTCTCTTGAGACAAATTGGTTCCCACCCACCAAAAAAGTTACATGGTGTGCCTTTAAAGTAAATCGTAGGCGTGATACTAGAATTTAATTAATGTATACATACAATGCATTTCTTGGTTTGGAGAAAAGTTAAGAAATTTACATTTTACTGCACCTTTTATAATTGAACATGAGTCCCCTGATGTTTGCTCCTGGGTCTGTCCTGTTATGTTTGAGCCTGTCATTAACACATCATTAACAGAGTGCTGTGTGTGTTTTGTCTCAGCTCGTGGGAAAGGTGAGTACGACCGCTCTCCGCTCCTCTCACATCAGCTTCAGTCTCGTCACTGCTGAAGAAAACTTCGCCTGAAAACTACAAACTCCACTTGATCAGTCAGAATCCAGTCTTTATTGAATGCTGTAAAATGCAAAAATGTAGAGCGTGCCAACATAAAAAGGGACAATGTCATGGTGGTAGGGGGGTAATGATAATCATTTTTGAGGCACAGTGATTAGCAGAAACTGAGGAGCGCGGCACAATACAGGCAGCCTGAGCAGAGATAAATTAAAGTGTAGTAGTGATTAATTGACTAATCGTACCTAGTCTACTTTAAAATTCTTGTTTATTCTTTGACATTTCAATTTAACAATGCATATCTTTGTTATAATGTTGTTTGAGTCTGTTTAGCCCAGATAATTATTACGATTATCATAATAAGATTACAGTTTCTCCTTTTCATCATTAATACTCTTATCTTGAAGTCACCATATTATTACTATCTTTTATTTGGTTGACAATCTTTTTTTTTTTTTTTTTTTTTTTTTTTTTTCAAAACTCAATGCACGATAGAAATAATCATTTGACCAGTCGACTGATCGTTAGTTGTATCCCTACTCCGTACATATTTTCTGCTTAGTCACTAAAATGTGACCATAATAACTATGGAGGTTGAGCAGACTTGTACCTGTATTTAGAAGAATCATCCTTTTACACAGATCCAGTGGAGTTTGGGTTTAACACTGTTGTCTTACCCCATCTAAACGCATGAGTGTGGCTGATCCATCGCTGCGTCGTTTATTTTTAAATAAAGTCAATAAATGCTTTTCCATCAACAAGACGCCACAAAAACTGTTCCTGATGAAAAAGGCTTCTTCAGCAGGTCACCAGTGTTCATTTTGACAATCTTACTTTATTCTTTGTTTTTTAATGGAGCTTTAGTCATTAGTGACTTGTTTCTTTTTCATCAGTCAAAATCTTAAAATGACAAAACTATCAAAATATTTTAGACCAGTGGTTCCCAAACTGACGTAGGTACCCCTTGCATGCATGTAATTGACCAGGGGTACTCAAGGACAGTTTTGGAAAAAAGAAAATTGCCATGTCTTTATTTGAATGTAATGCATAATTTGGATCTCTAAGGGTTTAAATGTGATGCACAAGCTTGAATATAAAGTAGAGGATATGCGACTAAGAAAAGTTTGAACCGCTTTTTAGACAAAATTAACACTGCTGTTTTACTATGTTGAAAAGGAGGTTTTTGTGCAAGAAAGAGGCCATAGCAACTTAGTTTTGAAAAAAAATGCAGTTGCTATTATCCACATCTAGTTTAATCTTTTAATTGTTGCAACACAATGAGCACTGTATTTCAAACAATTTTTCCACAAAACGATACGGTTGGAATGTTCTCAAGTCATAATTCAATTATTATAATTTCACTATGCATTTCTGGCAGCTCCCCACAGTACCTTCCCAGACCACCGGGGGACCAAAACCTCTGGCCCTGATACTTATTTTAGCAGTTTATGGAAATGCACCTTATTAACTTGACATTTCATTTAAAGCTAATAAACCAAATGATTAAAATGTTTTTGTTTTGGTTCAAACGCAGAATGAGATGACGGCAGAGGAAAAGAGGAGAGCTCATCAAAAAGAACTGGCCAACAGTTTAAATGAAGAAGCCAAGCGGAGACTGACTGAGCAGAAGGGAGGACAACAGATCCAGAAGTGAGTGCATTGAGCAGCCTGAGGGTGGCCCGGTGGAGGAGGGGATAATGGCAAAAGTGTTCTTTTTGTTTTGTTTTTTTATTCTCAATGATTGCAGGGCTTTAGAAATGTGTCAAAGTCCCAGTAAAATCCCGGTTGAGTTTGATATTTCTGCACTATTGTTGTCACTATTGTTCACGCTGCAAGTTTAGGTCCTTTTTAATTTGAACTGAAGGTTTTTGCAGCTTTTTGGCCATTTTATTACTAAAATGTCATACTTAAGAGTAGGGCTGCATGTTGTATTGCAATCAAATTGCAATTTGAATTGGCGCAATTATCAAATTGCCAAAGCTGACATTATTTAACTAGACAAAATATTGCCATTTTATGAAAAAATATAGCTTAGACCTCTACAAATATATTCTGAAATATGTGGGATTCTTGTATTGGTTTACCAGTTTAGATTTCAGTCTCCCTCAAATCTATATGCTCCTTGTATTGTTTTGATAAGATAAACAATGCTTTCAAATGTCTATAAACATATTCGAAAATGATTCTTGGTACCATTAATGGGTATGAAACAAGTCAGCAGGTACAGCAAAGTTTGTTTCTCTCTTCCCCCAGAGCCCGAAAGTCGAACATTTCATATAAAAACGTTTCGCAGATGCCCAGAGAAAAGGACATCAGGGACATGAAGATTTTTATCGACAAGAAATATGAAACAGTTGTGATGCCAGTGTTTGGGATTGCCACGCCGTTCCACATTGCCACCATCAAGGTCTACACACATTAAATGGCTCTTCAAAATCTTACTTATTAAGCCCCTATAATTTGTCGTTTTATTCTTAAAATGAAGAAGCAACTGCACTCACAGTAAAAATTAATGCTTTTCATTCTTAAATCAATAAAGAATGACTAAATGCAAGATGGATAAGTTTAATGTCACATTGTGTAACATTTTTGGTAAAACAATAACATCTCTGAAGACAAGGTGATGGTCCCGCCATCTTAAAAAAAATACACTGCACCTTTTTAAACTAGTAAAGTATGTAAAATGAAATCAAATAACAAAAAAACATGTATTACATTAAATGTTTTTTTAGTTATATCATGTATTTTCCTCTGTATAATTGTACTGTTTGTGTTTCATGCAGAACATCAGTATGTCAGTAGAGGGCGACTACACCTATTTGAGGATTAACTTCTATGTCCCAGGCAGCTCTTTGGGACGACAAGAAGGAAACATCTTCCCAAACCCAGAAGCCACGTTCGTCAAAGAAATGTTAGTCCCACTAGAAAATCTGAAAACGTAATTATGTAATGTCTTGTTTGAGAATTGAATTATCATACCACTATTTTTGTTCTTCAGCACTTACCGAGCATCCAACCTTAAAGCTCCTGGTGAACTCTCAGTGCCCTCCACAAATCTTCAAAACGCTTTCCACATCATAAAAGAGGTTCAGAAACGCTACAAAACCCGAGAGGCAGAGGAGAAGGAGAAGGAAGGAATCGTGAAGCAGGACTCGCTTGTCATAAACCTGAACCGAAGTAACCCCAAACTCAAAGACCTGTACATCCGGCCCAACATCACCCAGAAGAGGATGCAGGGCTCACTGGAGGCACACACTAATGGTAAGCAACATAACTTAAATTGAAGTGAATGATCCATAGTCAGACGAAATTCAGGAAGTTACAAGTGCATAGTTGTGATTACTTGAAAAATTCAGAGGGTGGAGATGTGGGGTTGGTGAAAACAGATTTTCTGAGTGGTTAAGCCTCAAATGCAGGACAATACAGGATTACTCAAACATACGTGAATCAACAAAAATGCAGATCTGAGCAATGATGGAACTTGGTGCATCAGACTTTATTCTTGTAAAGGTGCAAATTTGCAATGATTTTCTCAGAGTACGCAGTGTTTTTTATGCAAAATTTTAGGCAACACTTGCAATAAAATCAAAGATTTCTCTTCGTGGCCAAAGAAAATTGTTTAGCTTAGTTGACTATTGTTTTTTTTTTCTCTGCAGGTTTCAGGTTCACATCGGTTCGTGGAGACAAAGTGGACATTTTGTACAATAACATCAAACATGCTATTTTCCAGCCGTGCGATGGAGAAATGATCATCGTTCTGCACTTCCACCTCAAAGTGAGTGCTCCTCTGTTGGGGCTTCATGATAAACTAATTAAATATGAATTAAAATGAATGGTTGCTATTAACTTGTTAAATAATTTTGTAGTAATCAGCTCTGATTTCAGTCTTTTCTCAAATGTGTGTAAACTGTGAACTTAATCCTGCTTTGAAAACATTATTGGAAAATCTTACCCAATTGGAATGTTCTATTTTTTAAATGGATTTTTTGAAGACCTGTCACAATAATTACTATTTAAAAAAAAAAAAAAAAAAAAGATCATGGGTACTTCTGCACTACAAAAAAGCTAATTATTCTGTATAAACACTAACTTACCAAAGTGTATTAATTTATTGCAGCAACAGTATCATAATCTATTCTCACATCTTGTCTGAAAAACTGCAATTGGATATTTTTCTAAATCTTCGAGACCTATTTGGTTGATTATATTCTAAATTTGCACATTCAAAACCAGCATTTGGGTATTATCTTGCATCACTGTATTGCCTCTCTCTGCAGAATGCGATCATGTTTGGGAAGCGCAGACACACGGATGTTCAGTTTTACACAGAAGTGGGAGAGATCACCACAGACCTGGGGAAGCACCAGCACATGCACGACCGTGATGACCTGTATGCAGAGCAGATGGAGAGAGAAATGAGGCACAAACTTAAGTCCGCCTTCAAGAACTTCATCGAAAAAGTGGAGACGCTCACCAAGGAGGAGCTGGAGTTTGAGGTTCCATTCAGAGACCTGGGGTAAGGGCAGATCGAAGGTTTTGGGTACTAGATGTTACAGCGCTAGTGGCTTGCAAAGATGGTATGACTTTAGAATAGGAATGGGATCATGCAAGACGAAATTGCCACTGGACTGTGCACACGAGAAAAATCATCTTGCAAGTTTTTATCCTCTTCAGAGCTTGAATGAGGTGTAACCATTTCATACCCAAAGGTAAATTTGTGTATCTTTGAGTAGCTGTAGCTAAAAGACTCCTCCCCATAGATACTAGCTATATTCAGATGGAGAACACTTAAACTCTGCCCCAGTTTTTATTTTGTAGTGATACAATGCCAAAAAAATGTAATGTAATAAATGTGCATCTAAATTCTCCCAATGACAGTGCGGAACATGCAGTGTTTTCCACACTTAAAAATATCTGTTTGTGGATCATCTTCAAACGGTATTTATCATCCATAACTTGGACAGAGGAGAAGGGATTCTCTCTCCTTTCTTACCGTGTCCTTCTCAGCACCCTGCACGTATAATCTTCAGCAGTGGGGGATAGGGGGGAGTGACTATAGAGTGAGAGCTGGAGTGACGGAAGCAGAATCTGCTCAGCAGATTCAGTTTTAGTCACATAATGTTAGTGATAAAAATGTGCAATCAAACATGTTGTATATTGAATACATTATAATATTCAGTAGTGACACCCTTGGGGATTTGCACTGCAGAATTGGTCTTAATGTTGAAATATTGGCTAAATCTGTTCAAAGCATAAAATGCATTTAGGCTGTTAAAAACATTTGATGAAAATGACTTGATAATGAATCCTAAAAGTGACCAAAATCAACACAAATGTACTTTCACAGCACAATATATACAAAAGAAAACAGTTTTAAAATGTGACACATTATTTCAAAATCTCGTTTCATCTTGTCTCATGAAAATTCTATTTTGTCCACCCCTACTTTAGATGCATCTCATCTTCAAAACTACTACTACTAATTGTTGGAGCACTACTCTATTGTAGTTCTCCAACAATTAATCTACTAAATATGGCTAGTTGAATTGATGATTGAAAAAAATCTTCTCATGTTTAGCTAACTAATCATTATCTGGTTATTACATTTTTGAGGTCTTTTGTATGCGTTTTGATATGTCAGTAAACTTTAGTATACTTTATTTGTGAATTTTCTCTATCTAGAAGCCTTCAATCACCCTACTTAATCCTTTATTTGATAATGTATTTAAAAAGTCTCAATGGACAATAGAAATAATCATTTGACTGGTGGTTGACTAATCAAAAAATTGCTGACTAGCTGACTACTAAAATAATCGTTAATATATTGTGATTTCACATTTGTTGAGCCCTGATCTAAAATGACCTGTATAACACATTTCCAGATTCCAGGGTGCCCCCTACAGAAGTACATGCATGCTACAGCCCACATCGAGTTCTCTGGTCAATGTGACTGAGTGGGTGAGTGGTATGAACGTAAAGAAAATGTAAACAAATTGATATTTTTATGTAAATTCTGTTTTGTCCTGTGTTTGTTGGCAGCCTCCATTCGTAGTGACTCTGGATGAGGTGGAGTTGGTGCATTTCGAACGAGTGCAGTTTCACTTGAAAAATTTTGATGTTGTGATCGTTTACAAAGATTACAGAAAGAAAGTCACGATGATCAATGCAGTGCCAGTCAACTCGCTTGACCCCATAAAGGAGTGGCTCAAGTATGGACACCGGTTTTTCCCTAAATATTTGTCTTTTATGTTTTTAATCTAATCAAAACAGTCAAAATTGCAATTTGAATGAATACAATTAACCAGTAGTGGGGCAAGACAGTTTGCTCATATACATAGACAAAAACATCTGGTCCAGGCCCTTTAATTGTATATTGCTTTCTCTTTTAGCTCCTGTGACATAAAGTACACAGAGGGAGTACAGTCTCTGAACTGGACCAAGATCATGAAGACCATTGTGGACGATCCAGAGGGATTCTTCGATCAGGGGGGGTGGTCCTTCCTCGACCCAGAGAGCGAGGTACAGAGCTGGGGGGTGGACATAACATTAAGCTAATGTTAACTCACTCAAACAAGAATATGTATCAATTTTACTCCCAGGGCAGTGGAGCAGAAGAGGAGTCAGAGTCTGAGATGGAGGATGAGACGTTTAACCCCTCGGCCGATGAAGACGAGGAGGAGGAAGAGGAGGACAGCGACGAAGACTACAGTGATGAGACAGAGGACTCGGGTAATTCTTAACTACCGTCTTCTATTTGTTTTTCTAAATTGTATGTTAATTTATGCTGTTTTTGTTTCTATTTAGATGATGTTGCTTCTTAATGGCTCTCATTTGGTTTAACAGTCTTTCATTATTATAAAACAGGTGGAACTAAATGCAAAATTATTGTCAAAGGTGCACTATAACTTTTGGTTGAGTCTTCGACCTGTTTTGTCTTCATGGAGGTTGTACTGCTTTCCCTAGAATGTTCCCACAGTATGGTATTAAACTTCTCTATATCCATGGAGACCAACAGGCCAACTTACAGGACAGGACTGTGGAGAGGCAATCCTGCATAAATACCTGTAATCAAATGAAAGTTTAATTTATTATTAATGTATTGCTTTGCCTGAAATATTCCAATCTTGGAATAAGTTAGATTGTGCACCTTGATGGTTTTGTCAGATATTGGGCTTAAACACAACCAGGTGCAACATTTGTGGATTTTCTTTTGGATATTTAGGCCCGAGCTTGGGACAGCGTCCCGGTGAGGGACTCATTAAAACTGCATCCAGAGCCCGGAAAATGACAAAAATCAAGCAGTAAACACGCCCCAACATGGCAGTGAGTGATATCAATTAGAGCTCATCGAGTTCTAATTGATATCACTCACTGCCAATTGTCACCGAAGACGGCGAGGAAAAAATAATGAAACTACTCAGTAGTGCCCCCTCAAACTTTGATAAAAGCACACACCCTCGCATTCAGGACATCTCTTTGCACAGTTTTCATCACAAATACTTCAAATTTGGCCTAAACCCATTAAACCCATGTGTTATTAAAGATTATCAATTCGATTTTGAATATGACTTTGGGTGTGGTCATGGTGGATCAAAAAAATTTCTTTCACACATTTTTTGTTGGGAAAAAGTTAATACAGTCTTTAGGCTAAGCTGAACACAATGATATGCAAATCATGGCTTTATGTCTCACAATGACTCTCTAGCGCCCTGTTGAAATTTCATTTTCAAAAGACGATCAATTTGTCTTGGACTTGTTAAAAATTCACAGGGGCCTTATTGAGGTGATGGGGCACAATGTGAGAAATTCACATGACTGTAGCTTTTGTGGTTTAGGAGAAAAAAAATGGATGGAAAATTCTATTATAGGTGCCAAATTGAAGCCACTTTTGACCCCCTGAACATGAATGAAAAATCAATTTTATTGGACCCAAAATTCAAGATTGGCTAAAGATACCTCTATCTTCAACTATGTTGCTGTGGTAACAGAAGTAACAAGTTGTATAGCTATAATATGAAACTGCCCTTGAATTTTTTGAATATGACCCAAAATGTTTACTTTGTCACAAACATTTTAAATTTGGCATTTACATCTGGCTTGACATCCTGAACAAAAAAGCCAATGAGAACATACCAGTAGCTCTCTACTTCTGGTAACATCCAGCATTTGTCTTAGAAATACATGGGTTTTGCTTAATTGGGATGAAAAAACATTACCGGTAGTTTGTCATAGACCATTGAAATTTGGTACACATTTTCCACACATTATACTGACCAAAAAACCCAATGAAGACATCAACTGTGCAGGCATGAAAATTTAATAAATGGTCTTGTTGGAATGAATGGAGTAGTATTACATAGACGCTGATTTTGGGGGGAGGCACGATGAAAGTGGGGACGAGAGGTGTGAACTCCACTGTAGCATGTACCCCGCGGTCTTGAGGGGTGAGGAAGGCCTTTAACACTGCTTGCAGTTTAATTTATTTATTTATTTATTTTACTTTGGCTACAGAATAGTCTTCTGACATCACAAGTTTCTAGAATCCCTTCTAATTCTATGGTGGAATTTGCCATTTAACTGTCAGATTGCAGATTTGTTGACCTCGTTTATGGGTAAGATGTGATTGTCAGCTGAAAGGGCTTTAAACCAGGCACCCTGCCCTCCATCTGAAATTATAACATCAAATTGAGAATGTGAACATTCAAATTCTATGATCTGCTAAACTAATGTAAATTTACTGTGTTTCAGATTACAGCGCGTCATTGGGCAGTGAAGAGGAGAGCGGGAAGGACTGGGATGAACTTGAGGAGGAGGCCAGAAAAGGTAACTTGGAACAACTCTTTAAAAAGAAAAGCTCCAATGACAATAAAGCTTATTTTGTGTATGGGTCGGTACCCAGATACTAATCATTAATAAAACTCGCTAAGATGGGTACCTAGTCTCAATGCAAGTATTAATACAGAAAAGAATTACATAAAAATGGGACAGAACTGTACCTTTCCTATATAGTTTTATAATGGTCTTCAGAACTATTACAGGGCAGCAGATGTGACACATATGGAGGTAATTGCATAACTGTTACCTAGCAACCATAATGTTAACAAGTGCCAAAAATTGTTTAAATTGTACAATAGTTATGATTAGACCATTACAAATGAATAACACCTTTTATTTCAAAGCTTTACATTTGTTTTAGAACTAATCAGTGCTTCCTGTATTTATGCAAGTCATCTATATTATAAATATTAAATATTTACCACAGGTATCATCCCACAAAAAAACATGAAAACCTGTCATACTTTAAAGTGCAATATTGTTATTCTAATGATTGTTCTGTTCTCTACAGCTGACAAAGAGAGCCACTATGAGGATGAAGACACGTCCAACAGAAAGAGAAAAGTTCGCTCTGCTCCTGCTCCTCCTCCTCCTCCCAGCAAAAAGAAACGACGATCTTAAAAAAAAAAAAAAAATCCTCTTTTACCCTTCACAAACTGCCAAACCTCTCCTCTTCCTTTCCTCTCATCTGACATTTTGATCCCTCTTCATCATGGCGTGCGTCTGTGTGCAAGTGGGTTTTTATTGCAGACATTGTCAATTTTCTGTTGAATATATTTCTTAAAATTAATTGTAATAAAACAAAAGGACACATGTTGACAGTTTTATATGTACACAGCTCCTCTTCTCTTACGTCTAATTGTATCATCGCTTGTTCTTTTCCTCTGTAAAGATCAACGTTCTGAGTTTATTTTTTTAAATGGGGTTTGTAAGCTGCACACAGGCTCACACCACAGCACTTCTCTTCTTTCTCCTTTTTCATTGAGTAGTTTTGTTTAAAATCCTGTTTTTGTTTTTGTAATAAAATTTAATGACATTGTACTTGGCTATAAATGTGTTTTGTTTTTGTTTTTTTATTTATAGTTAAAGTTCCACAATGTAACTTTTCTGGTGAGGGTTCCGCCATCTTATTCTCTATGGGGATATTGTTACTTCGAATGGAATGCTCCCAGCTATGGTAGGGCACATCAATTAGACTTTTAATCAGGGCCTTATGACCTATCCTTTTATTATATTAAAGTTGAGATATGGGTCAAATAGGTTATGTTTACTGTTTAGGATAAGGTTAGTAATGTGATTATGATGAAGGTAGGGTTCAGTCTGGAAATGAATGGCCCCAAAAGCATGAAAACCCAACGTGTGCGTATGCGTTTTGATTTTGAATGCTTTTTTTTAATATTTGTGTAATAACCAAAACCTCCAGCAGGGGCGGCTGTGCGACTGCAGAGATTACTTTATGAAGCTCAGTGGTAAGAGCGCTCATTCATCAACCGGAAAGTCAGTGGTTTGAACACAGCTTGGACCAGTGCATTCCTAGAACAAGATAACTCGCCTACCTTTCAATTAGTGATGTCAACATTATTCAGGACCAGGTATTTGAATTACAATTTATTTGGCTGTAAAAAAAAACAAAAAACCTCGTGACTCACACGTGTCATGTGACCTGTGTTTGTGTTCATTTCCGCGTTGCCGCAAATCTTTGCAGAGTCATGTGCTTCTCCTCCGGTACCGAGCCGAGGCCGCGGGTTTGGCCCCTGCTTTGAACGCTTTCCCCTCTCTCCTGCGCGGCTTAAACATCCCCGAAGTCCCTGTACTCGCTTCCTCGTTTTCCCTATTTGTTTTGGGCGGACGGAAAGCCGTGGTTGTTCAGTTCATCTTTGGTAAACAGATTTTTCACTTTGCATGTTAAGCTAAATCCAAGTGAAGGTTTGTGACATATATTAGTTGTTTTTGTTCCATGAATTTGTAGTTTGTCAACAAATGTACACTGCTGGGTTGGCACAGCCATCTCTAACTATCATTACGTTTAATAGACTACTGTATTATAATGTGTACCGTACATATCGATAGACACATCTTTAAAATGTTTATATAGTTATTTATAGTCTTTTATTCTATCATCATTTGTAGTTATTTGTTTTTAATAGGCGTATTTGTATTTGAATCTTTATTTAGGCCAATTTTATTTTTATCATGCCTTTTGTTGTGCCTCAGCTTGCTCTTCTGTCCTGTGCATATGCAAAAGCCCAGTGATTAGAAATTGAAGTGCATATGACAGGTTAGAGTACTTGTTGTAATGTCATTTGAAAGCCAGACATTTGTCCTGGTATGGCTCACTCTGGTCTGATTCCAGGTTCTGGACAGTTCTGATCCAGACCCGGAGCCATGGCCGATGGGGAGCGCTCACCACTGCTGTCTGATCAAGACGAAGGTCCTGGCTGCGGTTTGCCGTCCAAACTCCATGGTAAAATCAACATTATCATAAGGAGAAGGAGAATATGATTTTTTTTTTTAAAGACTAGGCAGGGGTCTATATAACTACATGCAAGATTTGTTATTGAACAAAATATCCACATTTATCATCCACAAGTGTTATCATCCCAAAGTTTTTTTAACTGACAACAATTACATCTTTGGGGTTAAATAATGGCACCACTTTATAAAATTATTTATACTAACAGAGAAGATGTTGAACTTCGTCCTAGGTTTTGTTTCATGTGGATAGGCCAAGCAATTGGATATATTAACCATAAACCAGATCAACAAATCTGCAACCTGACAGTTAAACGGCAAATTCCTCCACACATTTTGACTTGTCCTCCTGCTCAGTTTTAAACTGTTAGCTTTCTACTATGTTGTGATGTCATGTGAACGCAACTACTGACCATATAGATTTTAGGAAATACAACCTCCTCACAATTTAAGACTCGACCGTGGGTTTGTCTTTCTTTGAGGTGAAAACTATGAGTCCTCCTCTGTAGGGTTGAAAAACAAAACAAAATATCCTGTCTTATTCTGCATAAAAACTGCTAACTCCCACTAAAGTGTAGATCTGTGCAAACTACTGTTTGTCAGTTCAGATTTCAGTCTTTTGTCAGTTCTTCTATAGGCCTGTCATAATAACAAAATTATGAATTGCGATATTTTGCTGATGATACTATAGACAAATAGTGGCATTGAAACTAATTATGCCACGGACACAATAACCCTAAAGCAGGAGTCCCTCCCAAGGACAGCTATTCTATATGTACATTATTTTTAACAAACATAAGCTGCAATAAATAAATGAAACACTTAATTAGTTATAGAAGTTATTTATTCAACTCTACACTTCAATGCAGAAAAATAGCAAAACATTACTACAAAGAAAAAGTACCCACGATAAATATAAACCCTCAAAAATGGTTGTTCTCCTGGACATGTTCAAAGTGTGAACTTTGAACAGAATCCTAAACACTTAAAACATACAATTTAAGTGTATGTTCAAACAACACCAGTCAAGAGTTTGGACACACTCTCTCATTCAGTGTTTTTCTTTTTCCTTTTTTTTTTTTTTTTAATACTTTCTACATTTTAGATACATGAAGAAGACATCAAATATATGAAGCAAGTTATAAGGAATCATATATTTAAGTCCTCAAAATAGCCACCCTTAGCTTTGTCAAAAGCAAGAGTTATTTAATTTTTTTTCTTTATTACATAATATTTAGTAGTTATTCAACTTTTTTCTTTGCTAAATAATTCCACATATTTTACTTCCTATATGTATGTATATAAATAAAGGAAAAAAAACATTGAATAAGAGGGTGTGTCTAAACGTTTGATTAGTGGAATATATTTTCCCGTTGACTCCGACTGGTCTGTCTCCAGGTGTGCCTCCCTTCCCTGTAGCCCCAGATGAGCCCCCTCCTCCATACTCGCCCCAGGGCAGTCCTGACAGCAGCAGCGCCCCCATCATCAGCTGCCGCGTGTGCCAGAGCGCCATCTCTGTGGAGGGCAAAGGTCACCTGCACGTGGTCAAGTGCAGCTTCTGCAACGAGGCAACGGTCGGTAACTACTCTGTATGCAGGGCAGTACTAGGAACACTATACTAACTTTTCTGCTGGAGAGTCTGCGATTTGCTTGTTTTCATGGAGATGTTATTGCTTTGCCTGCAATGTACCACAGTATGGCATTGAAGTATCTGTACCCATTTTTTTCCCCTTCTCCTTGAGCAAAATGTGTCTTGCCCCAATACAAATATATTGTATGAGCAGCTCTTGAGGTCAAAATATGACCCCTGTGTATTGTCAACATGTAATTATTAAGCGTTTTATGGACAATAAAATAATAATCAGGAAGTGTGCATTAGCATGCTAGTTGTTGTTAGTATTACAGTTACAACAAATCTCCGCTCTGGTCTCTGAGAGTTGAGAAAAACGTTTATAAACTCATCATGAATAATTTGGATGCTAGGAATACATAAGGTAAGTGAGGAATAACTTGGTACCATTGCAAACCATTTAAAATGAAGTAGTTCATTCTTCACATTTTAATGCAGTGAAAATCAGGTACAGTGCCTTTACATTTATTTATGGAGAGGAGCAGGTGACTCCACTAGACCAAGTTAGGCGACCCTCTCACAGTAAGAATGTTTTTTCTAGGTATTTCTTAGCAGTAAATACACTTGTAATTTAATACATGCAAGAAAGATGTGTTTAATGCCATACTATGAAACATTTTAGGGAAAGCTATAACATAAAAGTAGATAAAAGCTGATTTAGCATAAATTGCAGTCGTATGAAGATGAATAATATTGACTCTTTATTTTTGCAGCCCATAAAAAATCCTCCTGTGGGGAAGAAATATGTGCGCTGTCCATGTAACTGTCTGCTCATCTGTAAAGTCACATCTCAGAGAATCGCCTGCCCAAGACCTTACTGGTGAATAGAACTTAAGCTCAACATATGTACTTGCAAGATATGTGTTATATTACGTATCCTTATTTTAATTTTTAAATTAAAGTTAGACAATATGTTCATGCTAATATCAGTCGATATGCAGGATTCTTTCATATAATCTGATGGCAAGGCAAGTTTATTTGTATAGCACAATTCGTACACAAGGTAATTCAAAGTGCTTTACAGTATAGACAATAAGAAAGATCACAATACAACAAATCAAAACATAGATAATCACAAATAATCAGCATAAAATTTACATTAAAGAAGAAAAGTGCAGAATAAAAACATTTCAGTCATATGCATAGGTAAACAGAACTGTTTTGAGCCTGGATTTAAACATTGTCAAAGTATAGGTTTGTCTTACATCTTCAGGAAGATTGTTCCAGGTTTTAGCTGCATAAAACTGAAACACTGATTTCCCATGTTTAGTCCTGACTCTAGGCACCAGCAGGAGGCCAGTCCCTGAAGTCCTGAAGTCCTGAGTGCAAGATGGTTCACATAGCACTAACATGTACTTTGGTGCTAGGCCATGGAGAGACTTGTACACAAGCAGAGCTGCTTTAAGGTCTATTCTCTGAGCTACAGGAAGCCAGTGCAGAGACCATAGCACAGGACTTATGTGCTCATACTTCCTTTTTTTAGTTGGGACCCAAGCAGCAGCATTCTGCAGCTGTCTTAACGCTTGTTTGGAGAGGCTTTGACCAGGCCGTTACAGTAGTCTATCCTACTGGAGACAAATGCATGGATAAGTCTCTCTAAGTCTGGTTTTGCCAGTATAACTTTTAGTTTTGCAATGTTTTTAGATGGTAAAAAACTGCAGATGTTATTGATTTGATGTGGCTATTAAAGTTCAAGTCTGAGTCCATTATTACCCCTAGATTTCTAGCCTGATATGAAGGTTTTAGAGAGAGACTGGGGGTGACTGCTAACACTTTCTCTATGTTTATGGGGCCCAAAGACTATGACTTCAGTCTTGTCTAAGTTTACTTGGAGAAAGTTGTTTTGCATTTACACACTGATCTGTTGGATGCAGTGGCAGAGTGAATCCACTGCCAGTGAGACATAGATCTGAGTGCCATCTGCATAGTTCTGATAGCACACATTATTGCTGCGTATTAACTGGCTTAACGGAAGCATGTAGAGGTTGAACAACAGGGGTCCCAGGATTGACCCCTGGGGCACCCCACATGTCAGAAACATTTTGTCTGGCACACATTTTACAATTTCAACAAAGAACTCCCTGTTTTCTAGATAGGACTTGAACCAGCTTAGTGCCGTACCAGAGATGGCCACCCAGTCCTCTAATCTCTGTAAAATGATCCCATGATTGACGGCGTCAAAGGCAGCACTCAGATCTAACATGATCAAGATTGAGACTTTGCCTGCATCAGTGTTCAGGTGGATAGCATTAGTCACCTTGATAAGAGCAGTCTCAGTGCTGTGGTGGGGTCTAAAACCTGACTGGAAAACATCAAAGGAGTTGTTCGTTTGGAGAATCTTAATAAGCTGTTGGTAAACTACTTTTTCGAGGACTTTGCGTAAAAACGGCAGATTTGAGATTGGTCGGTAATTGTTCAGTATTGTGGCATCAAGACTGCACTTCTTTGGGAGAGGCTTGATAACCGCAGTTTTCAAAGCTCTTGGGAATGTTCCTGATTGAAGTACCATGTTAACTATGCAAGCGAGTGGTGATAGCTAAGTGTTGAGCACACACTTTAAAATTTAGTGGGTAACGCATCGAGGCAGCATGTAGATGAACTCAGACTGGTGACAATCTTCTGGACAGTTTTGTCAGTTACAGTTGCAAAGAGAGTCAGGGTGGATCACCAAAGTGTAGCTAATCAGGAGCGCCACTTCCGACTCTTATTTCTGGGGTCGCGATCAGCCTCATTTTGTCACAAAGTGCTGCTGTTACTAAGTGCTCTTTGGGGAGAAACACGCATTAAGAAGAATAAAGTCGGGTACCCCAGCCAGTGAGTACGGACGAACTAGTGAGTAACGATGAAAATAGAAGAGATATTGAAGCTACTGATGAGACTTTATGTTTACACTATCTCCATTAAAAACACACTATATTATATTCCAGATATATTTGTTGTCTGGGAGGAGATACAGGGTTCAATTATGCAAAAATAACAGGTATAAAAACTTGTCCATACCCCAGTTCATAAAATCTATTAACAACATGGACTGATTGTGCAGATGTGTGGAGCCTGAATTTGATTGTATTTTGTCAAGTTTTGCATGTTTTTCTTTTGTATTTTGCTATGTCATGTCTGTATGTAAATGCTACTGACCCCTCCTCTAAACCAAACTTCTCCATGAGGAGATGAAATTAAGGAAAATATCGGTTATTGGCCACGACAGCAAGACACATATCTAATATCTGTTGAAAAAAGTCTGTACTTTCTCCTTCATCATTTCTCATTTTATTTATGAAAAAACATGTCAGTTTTCCTTGTCACTGATTTGTCCTCTTCTCTCCTGGTTAGTAAGCGCATCATTAACCTGGGCCCGGTGCACATCGGCAGAGACAGCCCAGAGCCACAGCACCACCAGCCCGTCGGGATCAGGGTCATCTGTGGGCATTGCGCCAACACTTTCCTGGTACTAACATCAAACTTCTTTTACTTCATTGTTCATAATTTCTTTAGAGACACCAAGGTACATACATCCCAATATACAATTTAGTTTCTGTTATACAAACTGCCGTGCCTGGAATGTTCCCCACTATGGCATTAAACTTATCCAAGGAAACAAGCAAGTGGTTAATTTTGCAGTCATTGTCTACATTTTTCCCCCATATTTTAACACACCTCCTCTCTTTCAGTGGACGGAGTTTTCAGACCGAACTTTGGCCCGTTGTCCCCACTGCAGAAAAGTGTAAGTTCAAATTATTCTATTAAGACACATGTCTGTGTAATCCTTCAGTCATCCAGGTCTGATCCATAGTAGAAATTAAATCTGTCAACTGTCAACCATTTTGCTGCTCATCTAAGCCGCTTCTTCAGTTCTGGTGAAATTGCTGGTGGACACTGCCTTTTATCTGTCTGAAGGAAGGGGCTACCTACATTGAAACTGCAAACAGCTACTGTCTCCAGTTTCAGTCTTAATGGCCTCCATTCAACCTTTAATGGTCCTACTGGCTCACCATATTGTTCTTTGTTCCTTTTGTTTGCTTTGGGTCTGATGGTGGGGTTATAAATGGGGGAGAGATTATGTCTCAGGCCCCCATTCACTACACTGAATGGAGTAGAATACTTTATGGCTCGGGTTTTGTCCTTTGGGTGGTAAAGTGTTTATAGGTTTGAAATAGACTGGAATCTCAAACTGGCTGAAAATTCTCTGAAGTTTTTCAGACACACCCGCTGTGTAAGGAAAGTCATAACTATTCCTGTAGTGTAGTGAAGAGTCCAGTGAGCATTACATTGGAGAAACTAAACAGCCACTCCATAAGAGAATGTACCAACACTGTCACAAGAGCTCCTCTGGACCCCAGTCTATTGTACATTTCCATCTCAAAGCCTCTAACCACTTCTTTGAAGATAGTGAGGTGCAGATCTTAGCCAGAGAAAATAAATGGTTTGAGAGGAGAAGAAGCCATTTTTGTTAGGAAAGACAATCCTTCCTTAAACAGGAATCAGGGCCTGAGACATAATCTCTCCCCCATCTATAACCCCATCCTCAGGCCCAAAGCAAACAAAAAGAACAAAGAGAACAAAAGGGTGAGCCAGTAGGACCATTAAAGGTTGAATGGAGGCCATTAATACTGAAGCTGGAGGCAATAGATGTTTACAGTTTCAGTGTAAGACAGTGAACCGACCAAAAGTGGCTTGGATGAGCAGCGAAACGTCTTCACTCCTACATTTTGTCCAGTTGACAGATTTAACTTCAGCTTTTACTATTAAGATACACTCACAAGGAAAATCTGCATCTGTGGGAGGGCATCTGACACATGAAGAGTAAAATGAGTAACACTTGTACTACCTGTTTTTGGATTTGCAGCTCCTCTATTGGTCGGCGGTATCCTAGGAGGCGGAGTTTGTTGTGCTTCTTGTTGTTTATCGTCTTTGCTGTTTCCACTGCTGGACTCATGGTAAAAAATTGAGTGAATACGTAACTGAAATCACAATTAGTTGAAAGAATTGTTTACGTCTTGTCCAAATTTAACCTTTAGAGGAAGAAAAGAAGAAAGTGGTTCCCAACCTCTTTTCATGAAGCGCCTCCCACTTTATTTTATTTATTATTTCAACAAATAATTAATAGTTGTTGTTTTTTTCTCATAAACATTGTTGTGTTTTTTACTATTTAATTAGCTAGTTTTGCACGAATAATTACTTTGATGACCTGGATCTCTGATTAGACAAAGCTGTGGGTTTTGCCGCCCAGGTTGGGAACTAGTCTGCTGCATACCAAAAAGGCACTATATAAATCCAATGCACTGCACTATCATTATTTAAGTTTTAGAATAGTCTGGAAAAAACGTGTTTGATCTATTAAATTACACTCTTTAAAAATGTTTAGCCCTTGTATTTTATGTTATATTTGTTCAAACTGTTTAGTTCTGTATTTAAACATCATTCAGCATGTATTCTAGGGCTTATTTTAATAGTCGGTAGTCAATAGATTTTTGTCTTGATAAAGATAAAAAATATGCCAACTAAAGGCTTCTACAGTATAAAGAGAATATTTACAAATGTTTTTCGGTCTATAGTCCAGATAACAATAACAATTATTTTAAAGGGGCACATTACAAGCTTTTAACCATTTTAAGTGATTCGTGCAAGCGTTCACTGCTACTTGCTACAGTGAAATGTTACTTATGCAGAGGTGTGGCCTGTCAGTTCAACCTTTTTGAATAGGAAGTCAATGGACTTTTTCCTGTTACTTAGCCATTTTATATCAATATTACAGTTTACAATTAACAAAATGTAAAATAATGATCTAAATACCCAAAAGAATCGCATGCCTTCTTCCCAATGAATGGTAGCACTCTTCATGTATTCTGTCTGTTTCAGGCGGGGACGTGGATTTCTGCTAAGTCTTCTCGTGGTATTTACGTGTCCTGGGCTCTGCTCCTCTGCCTGGCTGTGCTCACTCTGGCTCGCACTCTTTACTGGAGGTGCCTCAAAATCAGTGACCCCATTTCCAACATCACATAGACCCGGACCGTGACCACAGAATGCACAAAAAAAAGTTCACAGCACTGAAAATGAACTAGTACACATAGGCCTGTCACGATAACAACTTTTGAAGTGCAATTTATTGTTGAAGAATTTATAAACAGTAATTGAGAATACTGAAACTAAATTATGCTGCAGATATAATAACACTAAAGCAGAATTACCCCCCCCCCCCCCCCCCCCCCCAAACTATTCTAAATGTATAGAGGTTATGCACTGATATCTTTTTTTTTTTTTTCCTAAAAGAAGAAACATTATGACTGAGTGGCACTAAGACAGAACTATGAGTTGTGTAACAGACAAAATGTGTTTCTTTGCTTTTTTGGCCTAATTTTTTTTAGTTCAAATTAACTTTATACGGCAAAATGGAAACTGAAAGTAGTTTCTCCTTGCTGTGACTGCATTAGCTAGCTTGTTAGCTAACAATATAGGAGATAAAGAACACTTTAACTCTCCCCACAACAATTAATCTCCTCAAAACACAGACTCAGAAATATGTTATTTAGGGAGAGAAAAGATCAGTTCAACTGTGTCTGATCCCAAAGTCTGTATCGGTGATAAATGTGCATCTGCAGTGTCCCTGTTGTTTAACTGTTAACTGCTTTTCTGATTGACTAATTTTCTTGTTATAGATGTCAGGTACAAATTAAATATTTAGCAGAGTTGTAGACTTTTATATTTATTATTAAACTGTATCAGCTCTTTCACATTTTAGACGTGTTTTGAGCTTTTGCAGAAGAAAATTTCATTACTCACTAATAGTCATATAATGTTGCCACTAATTCTAAAAATTCAGAAAGCTGTGATGGCATTTGCATAACCTCTATGTTATCATTAAAAAAAATGAGCTGAAATAAATAGCTGGTTGAAATACTTAAAGTGCATTTGGCAGATTAATATATTTTTGTAATTACTTGGTTTGGAGAGATATTACCTAAAATATTCATCATAATTTACATAATTGTAGTACAGAAAAGTTCCCTACATGTACAAAGAAAAGCACCCACAATAAATATTGACCCCCCAATAAATATTGAACCCCAAAAATTGCTTTATCTGTCATTTATAGAATGATAAGTTGATATAGTCATTATCGGGACAGGCCTAATTACACAATTTTTATTTCAGTGTGTTTAACTTGTCTTTGCTGGATCACTACAGAGCTGCTATTCTTAATCAGAGCTGCAGTTTCCTTTTCACAAGTGATTTTTAATTTTCGTAAGACAAAAACATATTTTTTTAAACTTTGGACTTCGAATTAGCATTAAAGGTGCATTATGTAACTTCTAACATATTGTTTTGCCTGTGTTGTTCCACAGTATGGCATTAAATCTGTCAATCAATCTAAACCTATTCAATTACATTCCATTTTTATTGCTCAAAAGTACATTGAAAACATTCTTACTCTGAGTAGACTCGCTTCTCCACAGATCTCACCTGTAAACTTGGCCTGGTGGTTTGCTTGTTTCTATGGGCATAGATATGTTTAATGCCGTAGAGACAAGCAGGTAGTGGGCCTTCTACCAGAAAAGTTACACGGTGCACCTTTAAAGTAACAGATTACTCTTTATGCTGCTAACAAAATGTTGTTTACACAAAATAAATACATAATTAAAACATTTTGAAACTAAAAGCAAAATGTTTCTAATTTAAAAAAAAAATAGAATTTCCATTTTGCACTTACAAAAAAAGTGAACTGCAACTTAAAAATATCTAATTTCTTTGGCTCTGAAATATAAGCATTTGTATGTGATGTGATTATGTATTTGAAAATTGTCCCCTGAAGCTTCCCATAGGGCATTACCAAGCTGAGGACTAGCACGGATCAATGAATTTAAAAACATATTGCACTTATTTTACAAAGGGACTTATTTAATGTAAGGAATTGTATGTGTTTTGAATGACAATGTTTCACACTGTACTGATTATAAGCTACTGTTAAAGTTACTTTTCTGCTGGAGAGTCTGCCGCCTACTTGGCTCCATGGAGACATTATTGCTTTGCTTAGAATGTTCCATAGTATGGCATTAATCTTATCAATCTTCATGGAGACAAGCAGGTGATACAACCAATAAAACACCTGTAATGCAATAAATACAAGATGGATATGTTTAATGTCATAGTGTGGATCTCTCCGGGCCAAGCAATAACATCTTCAGGGAGAGAACAGGTGGTGGACTCTTCAACAGAAATGTTAGTGCATAGTGCAGCTCTAAATCAGGTCAAAACCATAATTAGTTGAATCGAAGTAGGTTAGCTGTAATATATTTATATTTTGGTGATTATGACACCAGAATTGCAATTCTATAATTATGGTGTAGTCTATTACAATCAAGTTGGTTGAGTAGCCGAACACTGTATTCAAGTGAGAGTACTGTTGTATTACTCAAGTAGAAGTGCAAAGTAGTGGAAATTATCCGTCTGGACATAACATCGGATTTGTAATTGGAGGTTAATGTAATAGGACAAAACCTTAAATAAAGCACAAAATCTGGTAGACACAAAACGAGAAGAAATCATATCTGAAGGAGCAGTGCAAGAAACTCGAATGTAAATGTAAAGCTTTTGTCACTTCTAACCAAACATTTTACTTGTACTGTTACAATGTAATATGTATATAAGTATGAGGCCCGAAAACTACTCAGAAGTACAATTATATTTAAAAGTACCCGAGTAAACTTAACTACTACCCATCTCATCATTTTTTCTCTGAACATATACATTTCTTGAATTGTAAATAAACTCAGTGGATCATGTGAATATGTTTGATTGTAAAGAATTGTAGAGAAGAGCTGTTATTTCCCTCTTGTGGCCAGTTCATGTAACAGCAGTGAAACGTGTTAAACTACATTTGTTTAATTTACTGTGCCCGTCATAATGATTTGTACATATAGTGTGGAAAAATAATACAAAAAATATATATCTGCAACTACGTGTGTCATTTTTATCTCTAGTGTTTCTGGTTTAGTGGAGTGTGTGTCTTCATGTTACTGCTTTGTCTGAGATGATCCATAATATGGCATTTAATTTATGTATCTTGCATTTATCAGATTGAAGTTTTTTTTGTTTTTTTTTTTTATTAAGTTTTTATTACTCAAAATTCCCTGAAAAATATGCAGCCTTACAGTGAGTCCTCCATACATCTGAGCTGTAACTTGGCCTGGTTATATCACTCTACAGAAATAGTTTAATGTCATATTGGGGAACATTTCAGTTAAAGCAATGACACCTCCGTGGAGACAAGTTAGTGACATAACCACCAGCATAAAATTTACATAGTGCACCTTCAAATCCAAAACTGTCAAGATTTTTTTTTTTTTTATTAGTAATTAGTTTATATTACAAGTGAGTAGCACTAATTACATCAGCACCTTACTGGCCCAACTCAAGACAACACATCTACAGTGATCCAACTGTGTGACAGAAATGCATAGATGCAGTATAGAAACCCCAGAGTTTGTTGTTGTTGTTGTTTTTTGCCATGGCCTGCAGATGGTGCTGTGGCTTCAAACTTTAGGTCTTTGGATTACACTGTACACTGTATGGGTTTGATGAGGCTGGTCCATCGCTCCTGGCCCCTCTGATGTAGGCAGTGGGTCCAACACACAGTAAATCGTGCGCACTTTGTCACTTTCCTCCTCACAGACTGAGTTTTCGTTTGTGTTTTCCGAATCTATGTTTTCGTAGGAGTCAGCCTGAGCTGAAGATGTTGAGATTCTTGGTTGACTAGGCTGCTCCAGTGGTTGACTTTGTATCACACGTGGCTGTAAGAATAATGTTTTATTATTATTATTATTATTATTATTATTATTATTATAACATTAAATACAATATCATAATGTAATACAACTAAAAGTGCACTATGTAACTTTTCTGGTGGAGATGTTGTTTTGATTGTTTCAGCATATGACGACATAGGAGTTTTTCTTGCTCAAAAATACGTTGAAAACATGTACATCTCTTCACAGATGATCTGGTGCCGTCACTTGCCTTCATGGAGATAAGTTTAATGCCATACTGTGGAACTATTCCAGGCAAAGCAATAACATCTCCATGGAGACGACAAGCAGGCAACGGACCTTCCACCAAAAAAGTTACATGGTGCACCATTAAATACTTTGTTAGGTTTTTGGTAGATTTCTCTTTACCTGGTTTTTATGTCTTGTTAAAATGAACCTAGCCACAAAACAAAAGATTATGATTATGAATAGAACAGCGACTAAAAATGTCACTATCCAGACAGGATAGTTGGTGTGCTCTTGGTGTCCAGAATTGAAACCTGAAAAACCTGAAGATAAACAGTTAGTTGTTTTGTTTTTTTTTACAATTTTACATCATTTCACACTTGCTCCAATTAATATTTGAAACTATGTGTTTTTTGAGATTGCAGTAAAAAAAAAAAAAAAGTATGATTATTTCTAGTATATTATTAATGTACTATAAACAAGTAAAAATCTCCACCCTGCATGTTAATAATTAAAGACGAGGTATTAATCACTAACACATAATATATTTAGATCACCATGTTACCTTTTATTGTTTATAAAATGCTATATTCAATGAAAACAATGTATTAAGTTTCAGTTTTGTTTTTGAGGCTCTGAGCCCCTTTGCTCGCCACATCACATCAAAGTTCCGAGAAGTCGATTTTGCATAATACCCCATTAATGCATCAGTGAGCAGAAGGACTCAGCTGGGAAGTGAAACAATTGTGTTTAAAAATATATTTAAACATGTTTACAAGCTAAAAAATGTAGCTTTGCATAAAGACAAGTCCCATAATTGGAGGATAGGGCCGACTACCAACCTACAACCAATAACTTTTATTGTAACTTTTCTGGTCTGCCTTTTGCTTGACTTCATGGAGATGGTAATGGTTTACTTTGAATGTTTCACAGTATCATGTTAAACTTACAGATGACCCCACCAGGCCAAGTTACTGGTAAGAGCCGTGGAGGGGTGACCCCGCTCACAATATGTTTGTTTTTTTGTTTTGTTTTGTTTTGGGTTTTTTTTTTTGGGGGGGGGGGTTCAAGATAATTATTTAGCATAAAAAACACCTGCAAATAAACAAATGCAGGATCTACTGTATGTCTAATGCCATTTTGTGGAACATTCCAAGCAAAGCAATAGCATCTCCATGGAGCCTCCACACCAGAAAAAGTTACATAGCGCACCTTTAATTGTAAAACCTCACTGTGCCACTCCTTTCGTAATAATTTTGTACCTATGTTGTAATCTTACTTACAGAATTCTTCTATCACTCGTGAATCCTCTTTTGAGCTGACATGATTGTTACTGGTACAGGTAAGTGTTCCATTTTCACTGGAGATGGTGATGTTGATGTGAGAGAAGGTTTTGTAGGCAGATTGGCAGCCATCTTTGTTGCACTCGGACTGAAGCCGGTGGATCTTAGTGTTGTATTGAACAGAACAGTTCACAGTAAAGATGCAAACACCTGTGGATGAATTGACCTGCTCCAGAGTGACATTCAAGGCAGGTTTAGGAACTGCAGCTGTGGCAAAAGATTCAAGAATTAAACCTGTGGTTCTGCAAGATTAGTAGGGACTGAATCGAGATCGCAATTTTGAGTACATTGTTCATGCATACTGTGATTACCGGTAGTACCTTCATTTTTAGTCACAGCATATTCTAGTAATTAACATGAATACATTTCACTTACCTTGAACTTTAAGTCTATATTTGTTATGGATGTTCTTAAATTTGACTTCATGGGAAAATGTATAGATTCCATTGTCCTCCTTAGCCAGTGTTTTGATGCATAACGTGTAATTGGATTCGTAATAATTTATTTTCTTTTCAAACTCAGGATTAATGTTATTGTTTGAAATAATATTCTCATCTTCATGGCTCCATTTGGCAGAATCAAATGGAGGCTGTCCTCTTGGGTCCAAACACACAGACTGTCCTTCCAGACCATAGCGTGTCTCTTCCACTGCGTTTATCTCTGTAAAAAGCAAGAGTTAAAAGTACACTATGGAACTTTTCTGTTGGAGGGTCTGTCAACTGTTTGTTTCCAAGAATTATAGATAATCAATTGCCCTTAGCGGGCCAAGTTACAGGTCAGATCTGTAGAGAGAAGAGCACTCACAGTAAAAAGCAATTTCTTCAATGTATTTTCGATCATTAAAAACTTAAAGACTTACTTAGACTGTAATAGCATAAATGCAAGATAGAGAAGTTAAATGCTATCCTGTGGAACATTTCAGGCAAAGCATTCACTTCTCCTTTGAGACAAGCATATGGAAGACCCTCCATCAGAGATAAAGATTTTTTGTATAATTATACTGCAAGAGTCTACCAGTAAACACATGAAATGGAATAAATTGAAGTCTGTTACCCATAAAGAAGACCAAATGCAATAGTAGAAGTGGCATTGCCAGCATGGTTGTTGCTTTTGTTTTCAGCAGTTAAAGGTGCAGGTGTCTTGTGGCAGGAAGCGGCAGATGTTGAGGAAATTTGCAGATCGTTTCCTGTTCACATTAAGCGGAGAACACATCAAATTATAAATCGGATCATGGCATTATATTATTCAGTCACTTTTTACAATACAATTGAGTAGTAGTTTCCTTATTTATTTTTTGTACTTTTATTTATTTATTTGTTTATTTAATTTCTTGAATTATTACATTGTACTTTAATTGTAACTTTTACTCTGATTCAGTACAATTTCTAGCTCCTTTACCCACCTGTTGGTACAAATCTTGGTCTTTTTCACGTCTATCAGAGGGACTACTTATAAAACTAAAATAATCCAATTATTTACATTGTGCTTATTAGTTTTAGTAATATTTTATTAATGTTTTATTAATATTAATTCTGCTTGGTGTACAATGTCTCTTTTCAAATAAACACATATATAGATACAAATTTTTATATTATTATTATTATTATTATTATTATTATTATTATTATTATTATTATTCTCTTTATTTTCTTACTTTTCTCTAATTTGGATAAGAAACTATTCACATAAAGCAGAAGCATCTTATCTTGCCCAAGGACACAACTGCAGAATTCACAGGAGAAAACCGGTATCAGACCTGCAACTTTCAGGTTAGTTTATCTCTTTACATTGAATGTTTTAAGCACTTATGAAATGCACTGTATACATTTGACAAAGACAATACAATATTTAGTCTTGAATCTTGAGCTACACTATGACCTCTTTAAATGCATGCCCACACACAGAAAAAAACAGTCACAATTAAACTAAACTTTCTCGTTTTGAGTCCAGAGCTAACCCACTAGTTTCAGAAATAATTCCATACAAAATCATTATATTTTAACAATTTATTTCTGCTTTCTTTTCTATTTCCAGTGAATAAGGACCAAAATAATAACAATAATAATAATTATATTCAAGTTGCTGTGTTGTTAATATGCAAAAACAATACAATATTCACCTACATAAAAGGTGTGTAGCACTGTATTAAATATTAAAACTGACTGTAATTTACATAATATACAGAGAAATGAGTATGCTTAAATGCATACAGTAGGCACAATATAACCAAAATAATATCACTTCTTACAGTGCAATTATTAAAAAAGTTAGTAAAACCTTTTCATCAAAATGGTTCACAAGTACAAAGTTAAAGTGCTTAGTATTGTTATTTGACTAACATTCATGATCATTTCTAGTGCAATGTTAGAAGTTGTTACTTAGTACATAATACAATAATATACAGTAGTACCATGTGGTTTTGTGATCCCTTGTTAAAAAAACATCTTGAACATGGGTAGGCAGTTCGAATAGTGTCCAAGCATAGAAACTCGTCAGTCATGCCCACTATCGTCAATAATGTATTTGCCTGTCACATAACATGTTACAGTATTGAAATGCCCAGGTTTTATCAAAAGTTGTGTGTAATTTTCTTCATAGATGTAGCTTAGTTTCTGTTGTTAGAGCTGCCATGTGTTTATATACCCAAGTGGTTTCCCTTGTTCTCCATCTGACACATTTTGACAATCCCTCATATAAAATCCTTGATATCTCTCTGTATTTTTTATACACAGGGCTATCAGTCTGGTCTCAACCCCAGAACCAAACACGATCATGCAATCAGATTTGTTTTTTTTCAGTGACGCATGTGAAACAAAGGAGCTCATTGGTCATCTATCATTTACAAACAAAATGGCATTTCTCTCACCTCAGATTTTGTCTTTTTTTTCCCCCTCATAAGCAGCTGTATTTGTTTTGATACGGACAGACCATGCATTTCTCTGACTGGCTAATCCACCTGTCAATCATGTCCATCTGAACTCAGAGAGATTCCCCAGTGACCAGACTCACATCTTTGTAAAGTATTGACGAAGTGTGTATTCTGGATCCCAGGGGAAAAAAAATCCATGATGCCTCCAAACTAGTTAAAGGTGCTCTATGTAACTTTTCAGGTTGAGGGTCTGCCACCTGCTTGTAATGCCTAGACTATTCCATAGCATAGCATTAAACTTATCTGTTTTGCATTTATTCAATTACAGTTGTTTTTATTGCTCAAAATACCTTGAAAACGTGCATTACTCCTGTGAGTGGGCTTGTGAATCCATGGAGATAAATACGTTTAATGGCATACTGTGGAACATTCTAGGCAAAGCATTATTATCATTTGTACACCACCACAACATTTAATCAATCTGTGTCTTGTTATCTGGCCCATTGATGTATAATTAAACAGGGCTTTAACAAACATTTACACTTTGGAAAACAATTGTTTTAACTATTTGGATGATCCACAGCTTAAACATGGGTTGAATTTTGATTCCCACTTACCCCAGTAATATTATCAAACCTTCATCCATCTTGGCAACTCTGCAGCCAATGAATTTGATATGTAATCCTCATCTTTATCTATGTTGACCTTAATAATGTAGCCACACAACAAAATCAAAATTAGTCAAACTTCTTCCTTGCACAACTTAAAGGGTGTTTCTATGTCCAGTCCTCTTGTGTAGCCTGTAGAGTGTGTCCGTTGTGACGCCTTATATTATTTACATTGACATTTAGAGTAAGATTTGCAAAACGGCATTTGTGTCTTTTACGTGACGTGGTTTTGGTCCAGTTTAGAAAATTTTTAAAATAATTTCAGCAGCTGTCTTTTTCATTTCCTGTTTCAGTTTTGTTGCTAAATTTTTTGATATCTTTCTTTTCAAACATTACTGATTCGAACACTGAGTGGGCTACTGTCTCGAATACGTCCTCTATCTTTCCCTTTCTCCTCTCCACGATATTTTTCCTCCAAGCGCATTTTCTCTGGGTCTGCTCCTCCATCTTTGCTGCCTCTGGTTTGAGATTTGGGACTTGGTGGTAGAGCTTGTTTGAAAAAAGGAGGAGGGCTTTTCGTTTTGGCTACTTTGTCAAAGAAGGCAAAATCAGCCACATATTTTCCAGTGGGGGAGAGGGAGACCACAGGAGGGAACTCATAGCCCCACAGGATCTCGTCTGGGAGGTAGGACGTCCGGACTTGGCAGGTGGCAGAGGTGGGCTCGATGGTAGCGCTCAAAATCACCAGCAACTCAAAGTCAGCGAGCTCAGGGTCGGTCCAACCACCACCTGGAAGACGATGCAGACATTATTTTAATGTGACTAAAGCCTTAGGAAGTTGAGATTTGATCCCAGCTCTGACTAGTAGGCTTACGTAGTGTTAATATGTCCTTGGGCAAGACACTTCTACCACTATGCTTGTGACTTGAAAATTTAAATAATGACCACAATAATATAACTTAAAATGCATGTCTAAAACTTCACAAAATGCCAGGTTATGTTATATGTTGCAGAAGTTTTACATGGACATTAGTTACTACTACAAATTTTTCAACAAGCGAAAATTCATGGAAAAGGTGTGGCTCCACTGAGTATCTTTTGCAATAAAAATTCCTGTGGCTGAATAAAGGAAAAAAAGTGTTCAGTATACTATACTGTGGAACATTTTCAGACAGGCAGGTGAATTTGCGTGATATGTGTGAGTTTTACAAACTCAAGATAGTCCATCTGGTCAAGCTGAAACTGTTTGGGCCTGGGCCACCAGTGGTTCAGACCAATCACAAAGCAGCACTGTAATTTGTCAAAAAATCACCCAAACAAACCAAAACAAACAGGCACTTTGTGCAGTTGTGGATGGAAAATAAATTTTATTTTGTCAACTGGACAAAATCAGCTTGCAGTACTGAAGAACATCCCGATCACTTTCAGTAAAAGCCATCCCAGATTGATAATCTGTAGAACTCAATTCAAAGTGATACACATATCAGTCTGACATTAGCCACATTAGGTGATTGCAAGAAAACTTGCACAGTGCACCTTTAAACTGATATAGTAATTCTCTATAGGCCTGAAATTCACTCAAACACACAAAACCCATGTTCCAAAACAACCCTCCCCATGTCCAGTCTCTAAACCAATTAAACTCCAGCCTGAAGGAGAAAAGCAGAGTCTGAGCACGTCCTTGACCTGTGTAACATGGGGACAGTCGCTCAGCTCATGTCATATGCAGAGGACACACCGGAGACATGTCCACTCAAACAAACCCACACCTGGATCAACAGTCCATCATTCAGACCCTCATCTGTCCAAACAGCCCCAGTCCAACACAGAGCTGCTACCTCCGCAAAGGCAAAACATGCTTTCGCAACCAGCACTGCACTTCCATACATGCTACAGGCCTATTAACTGGCTGAATATTTCTGTATGATACATTATATCAGATGTTAATGTAACCTTCCCTGCAGAATTTGAATCAAAAGTATTTTATAAAGTATTTTATACAACATTATTTTTAAGCAATTAATTTGTTTCATCTGAATAATTGGGATTCATTGTGTAATCAAGGCATTTGGTCAAGGGTCATAGTGAGTAGAAAGAGGAATATCATTTCAGAATATGAACTGTATATGAGTCTTTTTATTTATTTATTTATTTATTTATTTATTCCAACAGCTGCTTTGATTTGATTTAATTTGACTTCTCTCCTCTTCTCTTATGCTCCTTCAATGACACAATGAGGTCTGAGTGGTTAGGACACTCATAATTATTCTTGTTATTTAGCCATATGTAGAAAATCTAAAACTTTTTGTTCTTTTGCCCTCTCCTCTAAGCTTATCAAAAAAATAGTAGACCAATTAGGTAGTATAGGATGGTGAGGCATCTATATTGTACATGACATCATCTTTTTCATAACCAGCCGCTAAACCCTTACTGCTCCATTGGTTTAAAGTCTTTTGTTTCATTGAATGTACTTTAGACATCATCTCCTGTCTCTGCTCAGTGGCTGCAGACTACACAACCATATAGTCTCACCACAGTGTCCTAACTTAAGGATTTGATGTTCTATAGTTACATACTAAACAGAAATTCCACAGTGATATGTGTCGATACATATGAGCAGTTTAATGCAAAGAAGCTGCTGTGAAAGAGGAAGGACAGTTTTAAAGGAGATGCTACTTGTCGTGCTGTGCTTAAGTGTAAAAGGTTTGTAGTCAGCCATATTGGATCTACATGAAGTATCTATTGAATGCATAGTCTCTATTTTGTGAATTTTGTCAAGTCAGGAATGAAGACCACACAAGGCAGGTCTAATGATGTCATATGCTACAAAATATTATTGGAGTGTAATTTATAACAATTTTTCTCATCCCACCTCTTTGTGTGTTTACATACTTATTTATATTATATGAATTGTCCAGACATGTATACTGGTCTGTAACTTCTGTATTTTCATCTTTCAATTTTACTTTACTTTTTTACTGTTAATTTTGACTAAAAAGATCTAACCCAGAATTAAATCAATTAGGTGTAAACTAGGATTAATACCAGGACAAACCATGCCTCTGACCAAAGACTATGAGTACTGATCTCCACTAAAATGATAGAATTATCTATTATCTATCCACCCATATAGGAATTTACTGCTATGTCAAAATTACACAATTGAAAGTGATTTACATGTAAGAAGATCAGGTGTAGGTTAAAAACAGAAATTGTCTGAGCACTCAAGCGTTAAATGCAGGGCAATACAGGATTACGCAAACAGGCATGAATTAATTAATCTATCCAAAAAACACATAACTAATAAAATATGTCTCCTTTACATGTACTAAAAATGTAATCATCTAAGGGCATGAATTCTCTATCTTTTCCTCATAGCTGTGTTCATTTGTAAGTGGATCTGCCCAGTGTCCTGTCCCAGGAGGACTGTGCTGCATTGTGTTATAATGAGGCCTGTCTCTCTTTCTCTCCCTCTTCTCTCTCTCTGTCTGTCTCTCGCTCTCTCTCTCTGTCTCTCTCTCGTTCTCTCTCTCTCTCTCTCTTTCTCTCTCGCTCTCTCTCCCCCCTTCTGCCTCTCTGTCTGTCTCTCTCTCTCTCTCTGTCCATTACATTCCTCCCTCTGTCCCAGTGCCTGCCCTGCTCCGCACAGCCAAGGGGCACATGACTGGAAACGCCAACACCTACCTACAGATCATACATACCCAAACTCAACAACTCAAATCCACCAAATGAGATTACTCCAGTTCTGGTCAAAAACAGCATGCTCTCATTATAGGGGATATATTAGGTAAAATCAACTAACTACATTATACTGATTTACCTAATTTTCATAAGTTGTATTTTGATAAATTCATTCACTTTTGAGTAATACTGTTTAGCCCTGCATTTGAGCTTTGAGAGCTCAGAAAATGTTTGATTTCATCTACCACCTACTATCACGTCAATTTCAGTTCAGTTTAGTTTATTTCAGTCACACTGTTTTAATATTGACATTTCACTACATACACAGTTAATATGACTGACTGAAAAGGCCAAGGCCCAGTTTACATGCTACATCCATTTGATGAAAAAAAAACTATATCATGAAATGAGGAGAAAAGAGTAAAAGAGAAAGAACTCTATGCAAGCTTTATTTATAGTCATATTTCTCAATAAAAGAGGTAAATGACTCTTTTGTGAAAATGGCAAAAGAACTACACATTTTTAAATCTAAGTTAGCACTGTTCCACGGTTGAATTAGAGCAAAGGAAATGCATCTACTTCTACTTTCTGTTTTAGCTCTTGGCAAAGTAAATGCCATTTATCACGTAAATCATATCTGCTTTCAGGAATTGAAAAGAACCTTTGAATACAGTCAGGAAGTGTGTTTTTGCTTTAAACATAAACTGCATGATTCAATAATAATAATATAAATTTTTCCATTTCAAAAGATGTGACTTAAATAACTCATTGGTATGATCATAGTAACCTGCATTGTTAATACTTTGTATGGCTCGTTTCTGCTGTAAAAAGATTGTTTCTATTGCGATTTTGTAAGTTGATCCCCATAAAATTTATATTAAATTTATATAGGTCTGATGTTTCTATAGGATGGATTGATAATGATTAATGGTATCAAAGGCTTTCTACAGATCTGTGAAGACACCAACTGAATTCAAGTTTTGTCAATTGCTTCAGTTATTTCTTCAACCATTGTCATTACTGCAACTGTTTTACAAAAAGCTTTTCCAAAACTTTAGAAAATTGTGGAAGTAAAGTCAACAGTCTGAAGTTATCCATACTGTGTCTATCTCCATGTTTGAATATAGGAACTGCTTTGGCTGATTTCATGTCCTGTGGAAATGTGCCTTTTTTAAAGGAGAGGTTAAATATATAGGTTAAAGGTTTAACACCAGAATTAATAACTTAATAATACTCATGTCCACATGGTTTACATCTACTGAAGTTTTGTTCTTTAAGTTTTTCACCACCTTTTCTTGAACTCCACAAAGTAACACTGAATAAAAATGTTTTTTACTAAAATCTTTAAAGAGATTTTATCATTGTCCACATTCATTTTACTGGCTAAGGTTGATCCAACATTAACAACATTAACAAGATAATTATTAAAGCTATCTGTAATATCTTCTAGTTTAGTGCCATAGCGGTCCCAAAGATAGTTGGGGAATACAATTTTCTAGTTTCTAATGATACGATTTATTACATCCCATGTTTTTTGTAAAAATGTCTATGAAGCATTTAAGCATATAAAGTATTTTTTTCTTTTGACATCTTTTGTAGGCATTGGGTCATTTTTATCTGTCACCAAATACTTTTTCAGGGGAGAATGTGTATTATATTAATTTAGGACAATGGCCAGAAATGCCTGACAAGCTTGATCAGGATCATCTACAAATACATTGTCCCAGTTAGATTTGTCTAAGTCCTTCTTCAATATATCTATTCTGTCTGAGGTTTTTACTCTGCCAAGTCTAAACGAACGTTCATTATTTTCCACCACATTGTTAAGCTTTAGGCTGTGTATGATGGCAAAAATAGGAAGGTGGTCACTTATATCACTTAAAAGCAGGCCACATGTGGCATGATCATTATCAGTGTTACACTGTCCTTAGTAATTCTACTGGGTTTAATTGTAAGAGGCCAGAAGCCAAAACTAAATAATATATTACAAAACTCTGTTGTTAACTTATGTTCCTTCCATTTTAACGAATCTATATTGATCTCTCTATCTCTGTCCTCTGCCTCAAGTCTTCTTCTTAACCCAGAGGCTACACTGTACCTTTAGCGGCCCATGCTTGTAACGGGCTGTGGTGGTCGATGATGTGGTAGAAGGTGAGGGGGATGATGAGGAAGGGGCTGTCGCTTGAGGTGTCTACGCTGAAGGGCACGTTCCTCTGGTCCAAGCGCACAGTCTCACCCTCTTTGGTTAGGGAGGTGCGTAGCAGCTTACCAGTCACCTACACACATGGAGACAATGTAAGAAATTTCAAGAGATTTTAAGGACAGCATTAAGCAATAGTTTTCTACTTAATTACTAAATATCTGGGCATGAGATTGAGATAGGAAATTATGATGTGATAAGTAGAAACAACTTCAACCAACTACTTCAACTACTTCTACCACCACTTCTATTACCTTCTCTACAGTTAAGTTAAACCATTTACGATCAATCTTTTGAGAATACCAGATTTATTTTATAATTTTTTTTATTGATTTATTTGACAAAATTGTCTGTCTAAAAACAATTTTTTATATATACTACCAGTCAGACACGCCTTCTTTTTCAATTTTTTTTTCTTTAAGTTAGCTACTTTCTACATTTTATATACACACAGACGACATCATATCTATGATGCAAGATACATAAAAATATGCAGAAAAGAAAAAAAGTTAAATAACTTAACTAATTAAAAAAAAAAAGTTTTATTCAAATGCTCAAAGTAGTCAACCTTCACTTTGTGGACAGTGGCCTTCTCTCAATGAGCTTCTTGATGAATTCACCTGAAATGTTTTTTTATTTCACAGGTGTGCCTTGTCAGGGTCAAGAAATGCCAAAATGTGTTGTGTGTTCATTCATAGTTTTGATGCCTTCACTGAGAATCTACAATATAAATAATCATGGAAACAAAGAAGAACCATAAATGAAAAAGTGAAATTAGACAGAGATTTGAGTATTCAAGGTTTTGCCCCTCCAGTTATATTAACTTCACATTATAAATCAAATGTTCCAGTAAATGTTCAGATATTTTTAATGGTGGATGGTACATGAAGTTACAGGTCAGATCTGTTGGGAGTCCACGTCTCTCATAGTAAGAATGCATAATTAATTAAATGCTAGATGGATAAGTTATATTCCAGTCTGTAGATCATTCAAGGTAAAGCAATACTATCTCCATGGAAACAAGTACATAGCTGATCCACCATCAGTAATGTTACATAGTGCACATAGTGCATAGTTTCACTTGCTTTTCATTATTATATTCCTGATTTCCTGATTTGACATATTTTACCTGGCATCCGAGCAGCAGACTTTTGCGCATATTGGCTACTCTGATCATAAGACAGGGCTGTCCTTCGTGACTGGACACAACTGCATGTTGACTGAATTTCACCGTCTCTCCTCGCTTCTTTGGGCGAGCAACCTGAAGGAAAAAAAAAAAAAAAGCAAAAAAAAATGTATTGTCACACCTCATTCTTGGAAGTCTGGACTGTAAAACATCACATAACTGCCCCAACCATTTACAAAGGTTCATGACTTTTAGAATAACAGACCCTTATATGATGTGAGTGACTAGACATAACCAGAATCTGACTCGCAGAAAATGGTAAAGAGAAAATTTCTTAGATACCATTAAAGAGAATCATCAGGAAGTATTTATGATTTGATTAATTAAAAAAAAAAAAAAAACTGAAAATGAAGATAGCAATATCAGTAAAAACTATTGCAGGTCAATGGCCTAAGGTTATCCTGTGAACAATTTACCACAGAGAAAATCATAACATAAAAAACAACAAACAAAGCTCTTAAATAAGGCTAAAATTCTAATCAAATATTCTAATATGTATAATAATGAGACCCCTTTGTTCAGGCTCTAACTATGTAATGCTTGCATTAACTACTTTACTACCAAGAAATATCACATCATCAATAATCTTGAGCTGACCATTGCATAAAAAAATAAAAAAAACATATATACAATTTTGATTTAAAATTCCACAAATATGAGCTGAGTTCCCAGATTATTTGAAGTATTTAAAATCTGCTAAAAGTTGAAACAGAACGGTGCCTCTCGCCTCCAATTCTAGTGTGAGTGCGTTAAATCCATAAACTGAATATGTAAAAGGACATAGCAACCCTGCTAGCCACCGCATTCCAAATAGGAAATGAACATGGTTGCACTTCCAGCCTGTGCATATACTGAGACTGAGAAAAACTTTGTGTGTCCCCTGCCTGCAGGTTAAAGCACTGGCAACCCAGATTAATTTTCTTTTTAAAATTAGAATAAATACCGGATTTTATTTTACAATTCGCAAAGCTCTATACAAATTTCCAGGTTTTACACTTTTCTTCCTTACCTTAGCGAGGAAGGTGCCAGTGACAAAGATCTCCATTATGGTGGTGAGCACAAGTTGGAAGATGAGCAGGACTATGGCAGCAGGACACTCCTCTGTGATGCACCTGAAACCATAGCCAATGGTGGTCTGAGACTCCAGAGAGAACAGGAAGGCTCCGGTCAGTGTCTTCACCTCCATTACACATGGGGTGTGGTTAGACGGGGGGTCGAACTCTGCAAAGTGCATGTATAACCATAAAGAATTACATTATGAAGAATAGTTTTATAACAATATACTTTAACTTGTCCTTGGGAAATAGTTTTAAAGGTGCACTCTTTGAAAAAAATTTTCTTTTTGTTACTGTTTTGCATGTAATAGTCCAGAATATGCCATTAAACATATGTATCTATGGAGATCCACTAAATATACAAGATGGATAAATTTAATGCCACAGTGTGAAAAATTCTAAGCAAAGCAATAACATCTCCATGGACAAAAGCAGGTGGCGAACCCTCCACCACAAACGTTGCATAGAGCACTAGCTAATAAACCTGGGCTGGAACAGGACCGAACATGATTGGGATATTTGAATTTGTTGCATCTTATTTTCAGTTATGTTTACTTTTTTAAATGTTTTAAAATTATATTGCAGAATATGTGCACAATATAATGTTTTTCCTCTCATTTTACTCTCAATCATAAGTATGATACACTAACAATAATATGAACCTTTGCAATATTGAGTAAGACAAAAATATCAATAAAGGGGAGTACAGATAATAATGATTTTATCACTATAAAGCCAATAATGTATTTAAAGGGCATGTAGCCAATTTTCTTCCCATGTATTTGAGACAAACTTGTCTTATCCCTGTACAAATACACTGTATATGCAGCTCCTAAGGTAAAAAATAAATAAATAAATAAAAACATTTAATAGTCCTATAACTAGGAAGTGCGCTTTTGCATGTTATCCAATCCAATCCACTTTATTTATATAGCACATTTCACAAACAAATGCAGTTTCCAAAGTGCTGCACATATAAATAAAAACAACTAATTAAGTAAATCAACATTTAGACTAGAATAAAATAGCAAAATTAAAATAATAAATATGTATATAAAAGCAATAAAACAATTACCAATAAAATCAAATAAAACAAGCAAATAAAATCAAAAGGAACAAATCCATAAAAGACAACAGAGGACCATACAACTCACGCAGAGTTAAAAGCCAGAGAGTAAAAGTGGGTCTTAAGATGAGACTTAAAACACTCCACAGTGGGAGCTGTTTTGACGTGAGGAGGCAGAGCATTCCAGAGCTTTGGACCAGCCACAGAAAAGGCTCTGTCTCCTCTGGTTTTAAGTCTCGTCTTAGGCACCACAAGCTGGAGCTGGCCCTCGGACCTCAGTGCGTGCGCCGGAGTATAAATTTGGATGACGTCTGAGATGTAATCTGGGGCCAGTCCATTCAAAGCTTTAAAAACAAACAATAAAATCTTAAAATCAATTCTAAAATGAACAGGGAGCCAGTGCAAAGACGCAAGAATTGGAGTGATGTGTTCATGTTTTTTATTTCCTGTTAAAAGTTGGGCAGCAGCGTTTTGGACTAACTGCAAGCGATAAAGTGCATTTTGGTTAATTCCTACATAAAGTGCATTGCAGTAGTCCAAACGAGAGGAAATAAAAGCATGCATCACGCGCTCAAAATCTGAAAAAGATCAAATAAACTTAATTTTAGCTAAAAGACGAAGATGATAAAAACTGGGTTTCACAATGGCGTTGACCTGTTTATCAAGTTTAAAGCTAGTTCTTGTTAGTTTTACTGCCATGGCAAAACTTCACTCTAGTCTCTGAAAGTTATGAAAAACGCTTATAAACTCATCACAGTGAATAATTAGGCTGATTGGAATGCATACGGTAAATGAGGAATAAATTTAGACCACTGCAAACTTTTTTAAATGTTTTTTTTTTGTTTTTTTTTTTTGTTTTTTAAGACAGTAAAATTCTGTTTCAGTGCTTTTAATAAGCAAAGAAATGTGGAGGAATCCCTTATATCTCTCTGTATCATTGCAGTTTATCTACCCTCTGGTTTTATAACGTGTACACAATTTCTTACCCAGTAGGTCTCCATGCACCAAAGCGATGAGATACCAGAGGATCCCAAACACAAACCACGTCCCAGCAAATGTGGCTGCGAATAGGAAGAACTTGTATCTCCACTGCATGTCCAAAAAGGTGGTCCATAGATCGCGCAGGTAGAGCGCCCCCCGGCCGCTCACATGCTCAATGCACACATTACTGCGGCCATCTTTGGACAGGACTCTGCGCCTCCTCCTCAGTGCGTTCACCCCGGTTGTTCCATTGGTCCCGTTGGTCCCTGTGTTGGCCCCCGTCCCGCCCGGGGGTCCCAGCAGAGGTTTAGTGATGTCTGTTTGGGTCTGGGAGTGGCACACCTTTTGGGGGGAGGAGCCTTCAGAGGATGGGGGTGTGGCTGAGGTCATGGTTGAAGCAGTGATTGGCTGGAGGAGGAAAAGAACAAACCAATATTCAAAGTTTTCAATTTCCTGTTCATAGGCGACATTTTGAGGACTTTTCACAGTTCAATATTTTATTTTGAATTCTTCGTCACTATAGCAACGATGTTAAATTTTCAACACTGTGGATAGGAGTACATAGTATAATATTTTTTGTTTTGATTTTAAATATAACCTTTTATGGAATACAGCCTCCAACATTAAGGTTTGAGTGCATTAGTATGGTGTTATATATGAAATGAAAAAACAAAACTTATTTTTTGTCTTGCGGATGAATATTTGGAGAAGTTTTGTGGACATAAATCATTGAACCTGCAATAATGTTTCCTCATCAAAATATACTCGTGTTTTGTTTCATTCACACATGCTTAATACACAAAACCTGCATATTTAGGCAGAGTTCTTTTCTCAAACTGAAAACCTTGCACCTAGTGATGTCATGCAGCATTTCAGGAAGTGCTCCACTGTGTTTTTAAACTCAACACACCTTCATTAGAATCATTTGGATGATTTCAGCCCTGCAATTGCCAAAGGTAGCTGTTAACTTGAAACCTGCCGCATTTTGAGCTTTGGAGATGAAGACAGACTAATAACAAAGAGTTACTCAGATGTGAATGAAACAAAACACAACTCTCGGTATGTTTTTAATGAGGTAACAACCTTATTACATGGCTTAAATCTCACAAAAGTCAGTTTTGCATAATACATAACTTTTGTTTTTAATCTATGAGCGGAGACAAACTGGAACATTTGTAAAAAGAAGATTCACGGAGTAACCAACCAGGCCCATATTTGAAGCTCTCTTTCTTCTGCCTGTCCTGGACGCTCCACTGAACCTTTTCTCTTCAAGCAGCAGCTGTCCCCATCAAAATAAAAGCCTCATTCAGCATCAGGGCACAGCTGCTCTTTCACATTAAAAGCCTGATAGTTCTGGTTTGTTCATGCGCCAAAGTCCGAAGACAGGCTCAGAATAAAGATTAGGGACACTACTGACCATTACTTAACACTAAACACAAAAGAAAAGTGTGTTTTAATATTATTCTGTAGGGAATTTGTAATAGCTACTGTATGAATTTTATAGCAGCTTATATCAGTCTAATACTAATTAAGTATACATGGCATTATCTACAAGGATGCTTATTAGTTTTAGAGGCATGACAATATGGGACTGTTGCCATAGCAGCTAACAAACTTTCTCAAAATCTATTCATTCATTCATCTATTCATGACTTTCACCTTTCTGTAATATGCAACATTTTAAGGACTTTTTTTTTTTTTCCCATTCAAGAGATATAATTTTTTTTGTTTTAAATTGTTAATCACTATTGCAGCAATCCAAATTTTTCATCATTCTGAAACCCATGGAGCATTAAACTGGAGCAGTACAAGTATATCAATAAAAGTTGCTTATATCATTGTAACCTTTGTGTTGTAAACAGTTATTGTGAAAAATGAGTTCACCTATCCTCCAGAAGTTTATGTTTATTTTAGACCAGTGACACATTAATTTCAGTTGTCATTTATGCTTTATAATGTTTGTGATTATATTATTATTTGTATAATTATATGTGAGATTGTTCTTAGATAACAGGGAATGTTGCTGCAGCACATTGAATATTATTTAATTTTATTCTATTTTTAAGACCGCAGTTCTTTTGCATGTGTATTATTATTATCTGCATTTGGCTATGTAAAAGATCTGCTTATGTTTCTGATTTACCATTGAATATAGTCTAGGAACTGGTCAACGTTAATGCTCCTACATGTTTAAAATGTAGCAAATCTGTAAAGTGCACATGCCAGATTTTCCTGTTTTTGGTGGGGTAATACCTGTAATAAACAGGGTAATAAATACTTATCATAGTTTATATGATAAGTTTATATCAAGTGGCAGTGTGTGAAGAAAAAGTTGAGAAGAAAAAAAAAAAATGCAGGAGGTAGCCTTTAGCAGTGAGTCTTCATCATGAAAAAATCCATCCAAAATGTAGGGGTAATTTTATGTGGAAGGAAATACATTTTTGTGGCAGTTTAAACCTTCATTTTGCAAAATGACAGTGGAGTCATTGGAATCATCAACACTGTGTAATTACGAGAAGTTTTGGTCCCAATGTCCAAAACGTAAATAAAATATATAACTGTAAAAGTACATTAAAGAAGACCTATAATGCTTGTGTCTGCTGTATAGATAAAATCCATGACACCTGTGGATCATTAAGTTATAATGTGCACATTTTAAAACACAAAATTCATCTAAAACAACCCAACACCTCCAATGGATAGCTGCAGATCACTAGCAAGCAGCAGATTTTTTTCATTTGTATCAAAATGACTATGCTACTAATGCTACTAATGCTACTGAATCCTACGCGTATTACCAATTAAGAAAATATAATTGAAGAACGAAGTAAGTACAGAGCAGTGGGTGTATGCTGGCAGAGGTGAAACGAGGATTGATCGTCAATATGGCGTCTTGAAAATAAGTGATAAAAAGCACTCCAGATACAACTTCACTTCAGTACATGGTGTAAAGAAACAAATATAACATGGTTAAAAGCTCTAAAAAGTAAATTTTGCATAATAGAAAAAAATGTTAAAATTATAAACCAAAATTAAAACAGGCCTTTTTAAAAAAATAAAATCTTAACTATGTTTTAGTGAAATGAATATGCTAACGTATCATATGCACTTTAATATAAAAATAATCTTGCATTCACATTTAATCATCAATGCAATTACTACAACCTTTAGCCCAAGCCCTAATTATAACTGCCCCTGTTCACTCACACGTGCTGTTATACTCAGTGACCACTTGTTTTCATAGTCATGTCCACAATAGTATAGCCTCTTGTATAGACTTTCCATGTTTGAATGAGCAGTCTGCCACTTCTAACCCAAGTGCCATGTACACTAATTGTCACAGCACTGGTCATTATGTGGATAGACCATAATATCTGTCCCTCTATCTCTCTTTCTCTCCTCAATGCCCCCTTTGTCCCAAACTGCCTCTGCTTTTCCGGTGCAAAAAAAAAAAAAAAAGAGAGAAAAAACATTAACGCAAGAAGTGTGGTAATCTAATTCATGGATTTCACTTTTGAGGAGTTTTTCCCCATTCAAAAGATATACTATTTGTTTTAAATTGCCAATCACTATGGTAACAGTCGTAATTTTTCATCATTCTGGACCCATGGATAGGCACTGTCTTTCTATTCCTTTCTGGCCTTTATTCTCTATGTCCACAATCAAATGAATATAATAGACATTTGTGTTTGGGATAATTCGCTGAATACTGGACTGCGGAGGATCAGGGAGAAGGGGGCGGGGTCAAAGGTGGTGGTCATGCATGTGATTGGTCAAATTCATCTCCGGTTCAACTTTGAACTGCACGGACCTCCTGCCTACATGTACAGTAAACATATAGACCCTTTCAGACTCCACTAATGTACAGTTTGTTCTAAAAATGTACACATTTGGGGTGTTTCAAATGCATTCAGGGAATATATACGCAAAATAAATGAATTTTGAACTAAGAATAACCTATTGTGGAATAACATGTACGTTAAGACTGGTTATTAAATACTTAACCCCCCAAAAAGTATGTTTAGCTATCTAATTAACACTTTTGAAACAGTCATTTACCTCTCATCACACTAAACATTAAAGTTGCACAATGTAACTTTTTCAGTGAAGGGTCTACCTCTAGTTCGTCTCCATGGAGATCTTACTGCTGCTTTGCCTGGAATAATTTTAATGTATCTATCTCTATGCACAAAAGCAGGTGACCCCACTAAGCCAGATCTGTGGAGAGGCGAGCCCACTCACAGTAAGAATGTATGCTTCTCAAAGTAACTTTTTTAGCAATTAAATATTTTGTATCCAGTTTTTGTGTCTGTGTGATGATTTCATATTAGATTGATTAGCAAAATTGCTTGTCACTCCATTCAGTTGTAAAAGGTAATATTAGTGAGTTTCAGATTCCGGTTATATTGTGTCATTTTGAGGATAGTTGTTAATCGCTATGGCAACAGTCCTAATTATTGCTATTACAATGGCCCAAACTTGGATAGCAAGTTGACAGGAATGGAGTACTTTCCCTCTTTTTCACTGTCTTTTTTATGAATAAACTTCTTGCACAAATGTTTGGACAGTCGAAGCCAAGTTTAGGTGTGTGTCTTCTCCAATGTCCAGTGTCCCTGTGCTTCCCTGTCCCCTGTGCACAAGAATCCTTTGTGTTCTGCCACATGAAAGGGACAAAAGACAGCATTCAATATTACAAACTGGGCGAGCGAGACTGTGCGAGACAGACAGAGGAAGAGAGAGAGATGAGAGTGGAGAGAAAGAGAGAGGGAGGGAAAGAGAGAGGAGAGAGTAAGAGAGGGGGAAAGAAAGAGAGAGAAGGAGGGAGAGAAAGAGAGTGAGAGTTGAATTGGTTTGGGAGTTTGTTTGACATAATGAAAGGCTATAAACAGGGATATCAACATTGCAAAAATTAGTCTTTAATTCTGAATATTTATTTTGTTTTAAGAATTATTTACTTAATTTTGTTAGAAGATCTTATCTTCTGTTATGGACACAATTTTTAACCGGCTATAATGTTTCAGTCTGGCTTTAAGCTAGTCTATCTCCATGGAAACAAGCAGGTTTCAATAAAGGAATAAAAACACATTTAATTGAACTGAATATATCAATACCATATTGTGGGATATTTCAGGCAAAGCAATAAAATCTCCCTTGTGGTGGACTCTCCAAGATAAGTTACAAAGTGCATTCAAGTAAATTTTCTTTTTTCACAGTTATTTTTGCTTAAAATAAGAAAACAATCTCAAAACAACTCTGATAAATGCAGATATTTAAAACAGTAAATTATAATTTGATAGATTACAGTTAAACAAGTCTAAATCTTTAAAGGAAGATTAGAACTATAAATTCCAGCCAGTTTAAGAAATGCACTTTTTTACAGTGCATGCTCAGTGTAATCGGATTGTAGTGGACGACTGAGCGAGCTTTAGTTGTCGGGTGACAGATTTCACGCGGTGAAGGTGGAAGTGACTGTAAAAAAACACACTGACAAAGAAACATCATCAGTATTCCAGAAGGAGAGAGCGATGCTGGCGCAGTGAAAGACCCCCATAGAGCAGCGCATGAATGGACTGACCACTGTCCACAACTGCAGCCTCTGGTCCAGCCTCTGCACTGTACAAATATACACAGAGCCAAGAAGGCAGCTGCTCACACAAAAGCAAACAAGTCATTGGAAGTTTAAAGTGAAATGATTGCAATAAGCTATTATTTAGGTAAAAAAAATAATAATAATAAAAAAGAAAGAAAAAGGTTTTGCCTTGATTTCAGAAGATGAGAAATTAGTAACATTGCCATAGCGATTAACAATAAAAAACAAATTACTAAAACATCTTTCAAATGGTGAAAAAGTCCTCAAAATGTTACTCACAACATGAAGCTGAAATCCATGAATACTAGTAATCTCGTCATATTTTTTGCAGTTCATTCATGGGACTTTTCAGTCATTCTAATAATATAATATTTTGTTTTAAATTGTTAATCACTATGGAAATGGTCCTGCCATTCTATTTATCATTTTGAAATTCATGGATAGAATATTTCAGATTTCTGTTCTCAATTTCAATGTTTATAATGTCCATGGCGAATTTACTGTAAATTTTAATACACCGAAAAAGGCATAAGGAATATTTTAAATCTCCTATTACCAGAATTATAACGTAACATATTACAATTACAATTTAGTTATTTTCTTGTTTTACTTTTATCAAATTTGTTTTTTAAGGTAATCACAGACAAATCAAGGCATTTTTTTTATTTTTAAACTTAACGGCAAATCATTGTTCTCCATCATTTATCATTCATTTTAATTTAAAGGTGCACTCTGCTTGTCTCCATGGGGGTGTTATTGCTTTGCCTGGAATGTTCCACAGCATGGCATTAAACTTATCTATCTCCATGGACACAAGCAAGGGGAACCACCAGATCAAGTTATAGGCCAGATCTGTGGAGAGGCAACCCCACTTGCAATAAGAATTTTTTTTCAGTTATATCATGAATCAATCCAAGATGGATAGGAACACTCCAGGTAAAGCAATAACTAGTAGGCAGCAAAAAGTTGCAGAGTTTACCTTTAAAAACATAGAGTTGGTGGTACAGAAAATATCTTGAGCTGTATACTTCAGTAACCCAAACTACGTTTCTGGTTGTCATGGGAGATGGAGGACAGTAACTACATTAAATTTGAACTATTACCCACCTGAATGAGAGATTTAGTGAGAGGTGTTTTAATTCAAGTCGACTCTGAACTAGAGTTGTAAATCTGAGCAGCTTGACTCTGTTGTGATGTTGAAGTTAATGGACAAATGTTTCCGAGCCAAGTCACACTGTTGCCTGGGAAACCAAGAAAACACCTGCTTTCTCTCTTTCTCTGTGTGTGTGTCTCTCTCCTGGTTCTTTCATTCACAAGTTTGGTCATTTTAAACTAGTTATTTCATTACATACTGTTAGACTTTACTATCATTTTAGTTTGCACAATGTGTAAATATCTGACACTCTAACATTAATTGGTTAACACACCAATTAACACACCATCTCGGGTCATGAGATGAGTTCAAGATGTAATATAAAAAATTATATTGTGTGAATGAACTTTTTAGTTTTGAAAGCAGAAGTGAAAATAGGCCCAATAACACAAATAACTATATGAACTATATTATATTTATTTACATTTGGCCACTTGAAATTATCACCAATGTCAATTTAATTTTGCAGTGGGTGTTCTGAGTCAGTTGCATGGTTATTCTGGGGTTTCTGACCTGAAAAGTTTGACAAACACAAGTTCTACAGTGTTGTAATATTTAACAAATGCAATGACTTTATACAATTATTATCGTTTTTTTTGTTTTTATTTTTTGGGGTTTTTTTTGAGGCGCTATACCAGATTTTTACTGTCTTTAAAATGTGAAAAACAGAACTAGTTCATTTTAACTGGTTTGCAGTGGTCCAAAGTTATCCTTCACTTACCATATGCATTCTGCGCATCCTAAATATCCAAGCCCTCTTCACAAATTTCAGAGGCCAGAATGGGGTTTGCATTGCAGTAAAACTAACAATAACTAGCATGATTATCGGACAATATAGGCTTTATAATTAGAGGCAGACAGTACGCAGTGGACTTATTTTGACCTCAACAGCTGCTTTTACAATACATCTGTTCTGGGGAAAGAGAAATTTTGCTCAAATACACATGTACACGGCCTGTAACTTTTACTATGATGTGCTTAAATGACTGTGATCCAATGGTGTTTGGAGAAGCTGTTGATTTTTCTCAGCTGTGAATACAACAGGAGCTACACTGCACCTACTCAACTCAACACTGACCATTTCATTCATAACCAGCGTTTTGTCCATAAAATAGACTTAATAGAACTTAATGTATGTATGCACTACTTGATCAGTGTTTAGCACTTTTGGGACTTCTGTTGATTGTGAAGTATGGTAAATAACTTTGGCAAAATAACGATTTGATTACTCTTTTGTAGTTTTTATGTAATATGCTATACAATTACAAAAAAGTAAAAAGTAGATTAGACAAAATGCCACCCACATATTATTTTGTTGGTCCAAATTTACATACCAAAACATTAGTTAAGGCACTGTAAAGAAATATGGAGTGTACATCTTTGTAAATTTCTCAAAAAGAAATGTCCTGTTTTTGTTTAGTTTTGCATGTTAATCCTTGTTGTGGAAAAAATAATGTAACATGTTTAATATAGAGTCAAAAATCTGTACAAAAAGTCATTAAATCTCACCTTTTTAAGATGTTTTGGACCACAAAACCTGCAAACTTGTCGACTGGCTCCGATGTCACTGTCCAGTTAGCACCATGTGTCAACAACAAATCTCTTCTTCAGAAATTGCAATTCTTCAAAGCCATTTCTTCATTTTATTTTCCATTTTGTTTTAGCATCGCAAACGTCTCATTACTGTCAATTTGAATGTTGCTTTCTGGGTTGAACGCCTGGCACTGACCGGTCTAGCTGGCTCTCTGTGTCATTATGTAATAGCTCGATATCAAACTTCAGTCTTCTTGTTCTGCTGCTCGCAATTGAGCTCTCCAAGTCTCTGGAAAGGTCTACTTATGGCGTCCACTCCTCCGGGACCCCCTTCCTTTGCAAAAAAAAGAAAAAAAGTATTCAAACAACTGCTGTTTCTACACATTTTAATTCATTAATTCAACTCCTCCTACCCGCCCCTTCTCTACCACTGTACGCTATAAAAGGGGTTCTTTGTTGAACAGCCCTCCTCTGCTGTTTTGGCCTTTGTCAGCTTTCTCGTGTCTACGCTTGATGGTTCATAAGATACAAGAGTGGAAGTTGTTTTGCAGCTACGGAGGTATTTACAAATCAAAGTGAGAGCCGGGACAGGCGCTGGCTTTGTGCGCTCCCTTAGGTCGTGGGGGGGGTGGCAGTTCGGTGGCAAGGGGCAGTGAATGGGGGTAATGTCTGGGTACAGGGGGCAGATGTGTGAAGACATGCCAGGAGCTGCACAGTGGACCTGGAGAGGGGAGAGAGAGAGAGAGAGGGGAGAGATGAGAGATAGAGGGAAATAGAGGAGAAGTGGAGAGAGAAAGAGGGAGAGAGAAGGTAAGGGAGAAGGCCAGAGGGAGGAAGGGATGGACGGGATAAGAGAGAGGGAGAGAGACATCAATTTGTAAAGTAATGTCCTTCTTAAAGTGTATTATATATTGCACTGTTTTTGACATGTTACAATGTTGTTTCCTCATCACAAACATACATGAAACAAAATCCCGCACATTTATCCTGTGTTCTTTTCTCAAACTCAAACACTCTGTACCTCCTTGTGATGTCATCAAGTGGTAATACAGGAAGTACTCCACTCTGTTTTTAAACTCCATACAACTTCACCAGAATCATTTTGATAATTTCCGCCCTGGATTTACCTAACTTTGAAGCTATAGCTAGTATTTTCGCCTCAGTATAACAGTTGGATTCTTTGGTGCATCATTAGACTTTCTATTGACAAAAGGTAAAACAAAAAGCTTTGGAGATGCAGACAACCTAATAATCCAAGACTACTCAAACATTTGTGAATTAAACAAAGCACAACTATGTATGTATGTATCTATCATCTAGGTATGTTTTCGAGGAGGTAACATCATTATAACTTGGCTAAAAGGTCACAGGGGTCAATTTTGCATAACACAGGACTTATGAAGTATTGTAGTGTTGTGCTGTCCACATGCCCAAAAAATCATGCATGTGAATACTACTAAAATATCAAAGGTTCGGTTCGGTCACATAACCTAGACTTTAAATAATCATCTGATGAAGACAGATCTGAGCTTGTGAAGATCCATCTTCCAGTAAATATGTCCTATCTCCTTGGACCTTTCAGGACTTAAAATCATTTGGGCCAAAAATATTCACCTAACAATATTGATACTGACAGAAAATGGCTTTGTGTTTTAAAATAATTAAAATATTATTTTTAATAGTATGTATTATATAACTATCACAGGCATCCTCCTTCATTATTTAACTATATTGTACAAATTGAATGACTTCTTTAATAAGCCTCTAGAGGAGTACTGAAATACACAGGGTTAAAGTGTAACTCTATGGGACGTCCCTTAGAAAACTGTACCTTAAAGGGCAACAGTCAGCTGTATTTAGAGCTGTCCTGATTCCTGTTTTGACGAGAGGCGACTCTACCGTCCACCAGCAGGGGGCACACACACATGAATCTACACTGGGGCCTCCAGAGCGGACATCTGCATCCTCTCTTCACCCCTGCTCACGGTTAGAGGCTTAAGGCTGTTTTGGCATCTGGGATTTGACTTTTACAATACATAAAACTATACTTGTGAATAGGGATGGAACGAGTGCCTGAAACAATTCAAATTGTAGTTTTGTGGTTTAATGTATGTGCAAAAATACATGTGGTTTGCCAAGCTGCAGTGGTATTTTGTTGACACAAAAGCAAGACAGTGCATGGCGAGAGCGTTGTATAAAAAATACAGATATATCTCATTCCGGATTTGCCACGCAAATAGTTTCACACAGTTGTTCTCTAATTCACATTCTCATTAAGTTCATGTTTCAAGTTCCTAACTCCACAATTAATATCTTAAGCTTATCTCCCAATACCTCAATGAAGCAGCTACTAAGTTTGAAACGTTCGCAATAAATGATTTGTTCATTATAAATGAAGGATAATTATGGTGTTAATAAAGTAATAAAGTAAAGTTCTTATAAAGTTGTACTGTTATTGTAATTCTAGACTTTAATGTAATCTATCTATCTAATCTATCTATTTTAAAACTAATGATTATACTCTCTACTTTAAGGTGTCCACTATAGGATTATAGGTGCGGTGATCAGCACTATTCTGCACTTTTTATAGGCGAATTAATTTTACAGTGGCTCTTTACAGCAACAAATACATTGTTTTTTGAGAACAACCGCCTGTTCTATTGAATACAAACGTTTGCAAAGCGCCGTCACCTGCACAATATGGCTCCATGGATTCACACGAACATCAATCTGTGAGGCCCTCAGTGCTGTCTGATGGGGGGGGCCACTCCTCTCTGTGCTGTCCCCTCTCCTCTTGCTGTATTTGGGGCCCATACAGTGTGGGGGTCCGGTTATATATGTTTTTACCATCAAGCTGGCGATCCTGGGCACGTTTAGAAACCCCAAGTTTCCTGAGAGAGAGGCGAGCTGCACCTGAAGACATAAAGAAACAGTGCACAAAGCGAACTAGTGACAGCAGATGGTTAACTGCAGGAAACCATGCAGTATAGGCTTATTATGTTTGTATTTATAAAGTAGAAATATATTAGTAGAGCTTGAACCTTCTGTGTAATTTCATCCAATTTAACATTTATTTTGCTATGGAATTGGAGTGATTAACACTAACATATAAAACATATCATATTAAACTAATTTTAACCGACAAGAATCACCTGTTTTTTAGTAATGCAACCATTTTTTGAAGCAATTCTGAAAAAAAATATTTCACCTTAACTTGTTTCTCCTGACAGAGAAGACATTGAACTTTTTTGTTTTATATGCATAGGCCAAGATGTTAACCATAAATGATATTTAACATGTATTCTACCATGGAGTTCTCATCTGCCCTACAGATTCATTTTCCCTAGCTATTATTACAATTTAAAATTAATAGTTTTGCATTCAAAGGCTAACTTACATTACCATATCTAAGATTACTTTTATTACTAAAACTACTGAATTTTAACCAAGATAAGAGATTTCTTGAAGTATAAAATCGGTTCAATACATGCTAGTAATCTTGTAAATCGTATTATAGGCAAATTACTTTATTATGGGATTTCTTCATGAACAAATGCACATTTTGTTTCCTTTATTCAACTGTATGTATGAATGAATGTGACCCTTGCTACATTAAATGAACCCAAACCTTCAATTGTTTATTTTCAGTGCAGAGTTTTGGGAAGTCACACATGCAGGTCAGCAGTCACTGAGAGGGCGCTGAGCCAAAAGAGGAGGAGGTGGAGGAAGATCCAGACGACTTTTATTCCTCAACGAACGGGACGGAAGACGGAAAAGGCTTTGGTACAGCGCTGCAGACAGGAGAGGCTCCACAAAGAAGAGGAAAGAATAATTAGTGGTATTTAGAAGATCAGTCAGAAATGTCCTCCCCTGTTACGCCTGTTCTTTGTAGACTTTTGTATAGTGGTTGCATGTTGGCAGGCTGAGAAGTAACTAATTACAAATCCTCATGTTACTGTAATTGAGTAGATTTTGTAAGTGATTGGACTTTTTTGAATAGATCAATCAATCAAAACTTTATCTGTATAGCATCCATATATGCAATGTATGACAAAGTGCTTCACACATAAACAAAATAGCAACAGAAAACAGATCCCCCTGCTAAATTCAGCCTCAAACCTTTAGATACTGATCAAATGTGCGGCTTAAAATCTGTTCAAATGTAAACTAGTAACCAGTACTTTGAGTAGTATTTTTCATGTACTTTTAACCTTTACTTACGTACAAATTTGGCAAAAGTAATTTAGTTTTTCTTTTTTTTTTTTTTTTTGCCATGTAAGTACTTACCATGTAACTTACTACGTGTATAAATTTGCAGTACCCACCAGTGCATGTTGGACTGGTCGCCTTTTCATGCACTCTTGGCCTCCTGCTTCTGTGCACACAAACACACACTGTTTTCATGTGGTGTCCCCAGAACTCCACTCTGCTAGATATGGACCTACAACATCCAACAACAAATGTTTAAGTCAGAGACATGCGACATACAAGGAGCAGAGGGTGAATGACAGGGCACTACGGTGAATGCACTTTAACCTGCATGTAAAAGGCAAATCGAATAAGAAATGGTATAGTAATATAGTGTAGTAGTAGTAGCACACTAATAAGAAAAGGTGAATAAAAGTTGTGCTCACATTTTAGAATTATTGATGTCATAATTTCAAAAGGAGACCCAAGGCCTATATAAATCTATTGGTGGTTTTCTGATACTAGGATGTGATGATGTCATACTCCCAGATGAGGCCAAGAGACAGATTTCCCTATTAATGACATTAATAATGCTAGGTTTCAGACGACATCACAGCATTCTATCGGCCAATAATATTTAATACAGATGGAGGCAGCTTAAGTAAATATTGTTAAAATGCAGACTTATGTTGTAATACCGTGAGTTATTGGGTCTAGTCATCAATACAAATCATCAGGTTAAACATTTGTGAATTTATTTTTAGATATTTCATGGCAAAGTACAATGTAATCAATAGGGAAATCTGGCTCTTGCCCCCATCTGACAGTATGACATCACATACTAGAATCTGAAAACCACTAATTCATGATGAAGTATGGATTTCAACTTCCTGTTATAAGACAACATTTTGAGGACACAATATTTTGTTTTAAATTGTTAGTCGCTATGGCAACGAACCTAATTTCTCATCATTCTGAAACTCATGGATAGAGGTGTTAAGTAAATAAAAGGTAAGTTAAACAATTTTATCAACACAGAGAGATTAGAATAGCAATTGAAAGCCAGTACATCAAGAAAATCCTGATTTCTTTGTGACAATATATATAATATATATATATATTTGTTACGACCCAGCTAGGGAAAGGGGAAGTAACAAAACAAGATGGAAAATTGTAAACTTAAGTTATAATTTATTTAAAAGGAATGTTAAGGTAAAAACTAACAAAAGAGGCTCTAAACAGTAGCCAACAAGACAATAAAAAAAGAAAAGTTACCATAACACAAAACAAACAGTCTCTGAGCTACGCAAAGTCTAGAAACATTTCAATTTGTCCAAAAAACAAGTATCACAAAGACACAGAACAAAGTGGCATGCTGTTCTTAACAAAACCCAGCAGCCAGGAGTGGAAGGGGGCGGGTCCTTTTAAGGCGTGGCTGCCTCAGGTGAAGGCCCAGGATTGGTCAGGCCTTTGACCACTGCTCCAATTAGACACAGGGCCCTCCAGACAATCAGCAGCCAGCTGGAGGAGCACCACCTGAAGAGGTCCATGGGGAGATAGAGATAACATCTGGGGCCGTAACAATATATATATATATATATATATATATATATATATATATATATATATATATATATATATATATATATATATATATATATATATATATATATATATATATATATATATATTATACTCTTATACTCTTATACAATCATTGTTTCGTCAATGAAATAGAGGGAAATGACTGAGGACGACCAAAAGAGGGACAGTCATAATTGTTTTTAGTCTTATTGTGAGTGTGGCTTTTTATGTATGGAGAATTATATCCTATTAAATAAGTTACAAGTTGTGTTTTTACTCTCTTGATTATGTTTTCTAACTGTTCTATCCTCTTCAAGAAGAAGAAGAAGAAAAAAGTATGGAAAAAAATACTGTATTGCGACTGTATAAAATTGAGCTCTAACTCCATCTGCTGTTAGGGTGCTGTAGTACACACTTCTTCTAATCCATCTCATATTCACATTCATAAAGGAAAATGAAAATAAAATAGATAATATATATTCCCATTAAGTTTCTAATAATAAAAACAATCAGGGAATGTTTTGCTGTAGATTTTGTACATAATAATTTAAATAGCATTTATTAACAATGCACTATTTATTAACAATGCACTATCTGTAAACTCTCCATGAAAATGTTGCTTTTCTAGGAATGTGCCACAGTGGGGCGTCAAGTTTATCTATCTCCATTGAGACAAGAAGGTGACACCAACACACCGAGTTATGGGTCAGGTTTGTGAAAAGATGACCCCACTCATTTGAAGAATGCATGTTTTGTCCTGATAATGTTTTGAATAAAATCATCTGTAACTGAATAAATGCAAGATCGAAAAGTTTAATGCCATACTGTGGAACATTCCAGGCAAAACAATTACATCTCCATGAGAACAAGCAGGTAAGGCATCCATCACCAGAAAAGTTACATAGTATACCTTTAATGATGAGAGGACATTAAATATTGTAATTGTTCCTAAATGACAACTCAAAATCTACCGGTTGCCATGACTACTACAATACATTTTTTTAAAGCCATTGTTATAAACCATATATTCTAACACATCTGTTGAAATCGAGTAGAAATATCCAACTTCATGCTATCTGTGTACAAACTATAACATAACATAACTATTCTATTCATATCTATATGGAAATGCATTGCTGCCCCATGTAAGTTATGGTAAGTTGCATAACAGTGAAAAATTGACCATTAACTATGGCACAGACACAACACAGCAGTTGGGAAGTTTGTTAAAGATAAAGCCAGAAGCAAGGTCAGCAATTTTAAACTCATAGAGCAACGTTAAGTAAATATTGTCTGGTTTGGAACGATTTAAAGGAATGTATGGTAAAGCAGTGGAAGTAGTAATAATAGTATTGCATCAGTCTTGTATGTTTAAGATGCTCAACGAGGTTTCATGCATTGGAAATCTGGCTGATTTTCTCACATTATTTTCACCAGCTTTTTGACATGGTAAATGGTAAAAAGTTATATTTTTATATAGTGCTTTTTCCACCTTCAAGGCACTGAAAGCGCTCAAGAAATTCATTAACACACGCATTTATACACCATTGAACACAGACACTGGGGGCAAGGTGGGTTAAGACAGCATTCATCTGTGGGAGCTGGAATTGCACTGCCAACCTGTGGGTCAGTGGATATGACCACTCAACCAATGATGTTTACACTGAGAGTGGGGTTCAAACCGCCAACCTTTAGATCACTAGACAAACACCAGCCAACCGAGCTATTGTTGCACCCAATGTTCTGAAGAGAGGTGAGGAGATAATTGTTTTATAATTAAAACAATTAAAAATTATCTCTTGTGTAGTCTCTCAAACAAGGGATTAAAGTGATATTTCTGACTTTTGTTTTTAGTTCTTACAGTTAAAATAATACCTGAATATTGATTAACCGAATATACGTAAAACTCCCATATTAAACTCATCTGACCATGGGTATGTTGCAACATTATCTGCCTCTCTGACACTGTTGGACTATTTTCCCGTTGGCAGCAGGTCTTTGGCATAGTCACCTGCAAAAAAAAAAGCTAGTCAAATAGATCAATGTTACATAAGACCAAAAAAAGTTCAGATCACCCCAACATGTTCCAACTTCAGTGTCCATGTACCAAAACTCTGGAAAACCATTTCAAACATTCCACTATGCTCATTTTCCCATGGCCTGGATGATGCAACTCTTTTATAATGTGTTTGGGCAAGATCTCCTTTTCATTATGCAAAATTGACTTTTTGGAGCTTTCTACTATGTTAGGAGTGACGTGGAAAGCAAAGGCAGAGAGCACTCAGAAAGCCAAAAACAAAACTGATAATTATTAAACATATTAATACGTTATTTTCTGTGAATATAGCACTTTCAAAACAATAAAAGGTAACATAGTGATCTAAATATATATTGTGTTAGTGGTTAATGAAGCATAATACCATGTCTTTAATGAATATAACATTAAAGACAGGGTATTACAGGGTAGTTGAAAAAGATAAAGAAAGAAAAAATTGCATATCCACAGATCTGACCAGTAACTTGGCCTAATTGTCAAGCAGGTGACAACTAGGCCAAGTTACTGGTCTCCATGGATGAAGATCCATTTGATGCGATAGTGTGGGATATTTCAAGAAAAGCAATAATAAGCTGGTGGTGCAAACACCCTCCACCACCAGAAAAGTTACATAGTACAGCTTTAAACATGCTTCATCAATGATCTCATTCAAGAACATGTTCCCAGCCTCTCACCAAATGAATAGGATTGTTGTGTAGTGCCAATGTTTAACTTTAACATGTTCAACCAATGCACAAACATGACACATTTGAGACCAGTATAAAAGTGCCCTTGTAAACAGCATTGACAGAAAGGGAAAAGATTTCAGGCTAATCATTGGAGATCTCAAATACAAATGCTCCATTTATGAGCATTAAGTTCAGTCTGAAGCATATTCAAAGTGTCATAGAAACAGTTGATGGGCAATACCACAAACTGGAGTATTGACCATAATGTTGCAATGCCAAATTAAATTATTATTTTTCCATTAAGGTGCACTAACTTTTTTAGTAGGAGATTTGCCTCTTTGAGGATATTATTGTTTTGCCTGGAATGTTCCATAGCATTTAGTTGGCATTTATTTTGCATTACTTCACTTTTAAGGAAATTTTATTGCTCAAAAATATGTTTGCCTCTCCACAGATCCGATTTGAAAAAGCCTGGTGACATCAACTGTTTGGGAGGTAAGTAAGTTCATTGCCATGTTGTGGAACATTCATGGAGTCAAGCAAGTGGTCGACCCTACACCAGAAACGTTACATAGGGAACCTTTAAGGAACTTTTTTTTTTTAATTGCTGTTTTTTTAATGAGGGAAAATTAAATGCTCATTTTCATAATATACACTCTTTAAAGACAGATAATGTTGCTTTAAAATATAATACTAAATAAAAACATATAATGGTAAACACTGACACCATTCAATTTTCTTTTTATTATCTATTTTACATCAGGGCATCCAGCATCCACGGTGCAGTGGTGGTGTTACATTCACAAGTGACCTATAGTTTAAAGTCTTATCAGCCGCATCATCTGATAGAGCTCTGTCTGTGGCAGTGAAAAACAACCTTTGATTTGTGTCTACTCTTATCTTTATTGCGTCTGGGTTATGCAACAAACATCCCCCAATAATCCAGTTCTTTTGCACATTTAACAAATAAAAAATGCATAAAATTGTAGCATTTTGCAGGTATTTAAAATAGCAATGAATGCGCATTACTGTAGAAAAAATATGAACACCCCTTGATACACACATTTATGAGTGTGAATTTTGTCAGTTTCTGTTCTGTTGCATGAAGAACAGGCACAGAGGCACAGGAATCGTTCTGTAAATCTTTGTTGTTGGTTATCGTAATACACTCAGGTTAAAGACAGTGTCTGACAAAATTCAAAGCAGAGTCAAGTGAGCAGTGTCTATAGCCGTGTCTGAAGCAGAGTCTAACAGGGTGAAATTGCACCAGTGTTTGAAAACCAATTCCAGAGTTTGGGTTACACATTAAGAAATTTTAAGCAAAGTTGAACAAGGTGTTTTATAACCCTCCCAGAGTGGGGGTCACACATTCCTGAGATGAGAGGGCTACAGATATGTGGCCGTGACCAAAATGACCAGAACATAGCTATTATCTTCTCTTTGTGTGATATATGGCCACTGCTGCATGAGAATCAAAATGTTTTGCACCTTTGTCAGGTAAGTAAGCAATGCATTACATATTGTCCACAGTTTTCTCCAATTTCTCATCCCAAAACATGCACAAAAGGTCAAATCAAATTCACAGAGGGCCAAAATTAAAAACTGTGACTAAGTTGCAGGCCAAACTAAATATTTATTGCATGTTTTTCAGAAGGGGTTCAATGTGCAGCAGATGCTAATGAGTGTCAACAGAAGTGGTGGGGGCCGGCGTCAACAAATTTGTAAAGCATTCTGGGATCCGTGGTATTAGAGGTGCATGCATTATACTCGCATGCCAGCTCTATTTGATATGATCTTGCGGGCCAAATATATGGAGAGCCAAATTTGGCCTGCAGGCCTGAGTCTGACATGTCTGGTCCAGAGTGTGCCTCAAACTAAGCAGTTAGATTGAACCAAGCAAAAATATTTAGTCCTTGGAGTTTTTTTTTTTGTAACAAAAAATATGTGTGTTTTGTAAAATTGGGGGCAGTGGGGTCAGCTCTTGTGTGTTATGTAGTTAATATAAAGAAATTATAAAATCCTAGTTTGTAAGCACTTTTTATCTATGTTTAACTGGTCTTTATATAAGGCTGACTAACACTAGTATTTGTCACTGCAGTATGTCCCAGCTCCAAGTGTGACCTAGTGCTCTGCTCCATCTGTGCCAAGGGACTTTATGTAATGTTTTACAGCACTGGGGACTGTGTGTACCTAGACTGTTTAACTGTCCCATATATCCTGTCATTAAAGTTTACAGAGGAGTCCAAATGGAATTCATCTATAAGTACAAGGACAGTCTCACAGCGAAGTGTTAAGTCTCTCCTCATGATCTCCAGCGACAGACTCAAACCAGATAGGGCTGCATGGTTTGGGGAAAGAAAAAAATCTGAAAAGTATTGCGATAAAAGTATGATTCTGTTCAAAGGGCACATTGTAAACAACTCCAGGATGACCAGAAGCATTAACATCTGACAGAAGACTGAAATATGAACTGATGAACTAATACAAGAATTGCATGCATTTCAGAACATGCCTGTAGAAAGATTTTTCTATAAAAAGACAAGACATTCTGTTCTTTGCAGAGGATATTCTACTAAATAATTCAGCCTTTTCAAGTAAGTCTGATTTCATTTAGATTTTGTTATACCGTGCAGGCCAGCCCTAAACACTTGAGTAAAATTATTTTTCATTTTCAAATAAGGTTTGTTGTCTCCAGTGCTATATCTCAAACCAATGAATATCTAGTCAGACATTAACTTTCTCTGTTTGCAATCTGATTATAGTAGTATGACGATATGAGTGAGCAGTCAAACTTTAAGTTTGCTAACTGCTGCTAGCACTTTCAGTTGCAGTTTCCTCTGAGCGCTCCAATTTCCCCCATCAACCCAAAACATACATACTCCAGCTAAAGTAGTCCTGACCAGGCCCAGCTGAAGATCTGGAGATGGGTTGTCGGACATGGTGTCTATTGCTCCTGACAGGTGGCCCCATCCTTCATCCCCAGGATGAAGGATGGGTCGAACGCAGAGGACAAATTTACCTACAAGGACAATTAAATGTACCTTAAAAAGAAGTGAGACTGTCAGTTGGTACTATCGGCCCCTCCAACCACCACTAATCGCCAATAAGTATAGTATTCTAGATTGATGTATCAATATATTATGTTGTTTTTACAGGATGAAGGCACAAGTATTCACATGAATCTCAGTGATGACCTCAGTAATCCATCCTTTAACCATAAAATCAATGATGTGATGCTGTGTGTGTTGCTGTGAATCAAACATTTAGCCTCATCCTCTGAAGCACGTGCTAAACACAAAACATGTGCAGCTCATGTACTCTGTATCACTATTTGTGCTACAAGATCACACAGATCTACTAAGTATTAACATGCAGGAACAAGCAGCACTCCACTTAGGTTTGAGTTTGTAATGGGTTGAAATTGTAGTAATTCAATAGTCAGGTATAGGATCTATACATAGGCTGCCTATTTGAAACATACAATCACCAGTCATTTAGGAGCAATTCATGGGTTTCAGCTTCCTGTTATATGCAACAACTTGAAGATTTTATCAATATAACAAAAACAAAAAAAATCCTCAAATCGAATGATATAATATTTTGTTTTCAATTGTTAATCACTTTGAAAACTGCCATAATTTTTCATCATGGGTCATAGTTAATGCATACATCATTTGAAAAATAATAGACTAACTGAAACTAGGTCAAAATGTAGATTTATTGCCAAAACCCACAGTCTGTGTGCATATGTTTTTGACCTCAATAGGTGACATTGCCCTGGTTTTTTGAGGACTTTGAGGAACAAACAGTAACTAATATTTCTGTACAATACATGATAATGTCTTATTTAATATATGAAAATGTTGCCAATATACAGTGGGTTTATTTCAATTTTTTATGTTGTTTTTTCCAGTCCATTATCCAGTGCACGAGACTTATTTCTTGGGCTGAACAATGGAAGACTCAATAAATACCTTTTCCTTCATTTTTCAGACACTGCAAACAAGGTGAGTGGGTTTTCTCCAGCCACTCTGGTTTCTCTCACCAACCCAAAACATGCAATATAGGCCAAATCCTCCAGATAGAGTAGTCCTAATCAAGTCTAGCTCAAGATTTAGAGACAAGTCTTTCAGCACTGTAACACCCACAGTTCCTGACAGGTTGACCTGGTGGCCTTGAAAAATGCATAAAATGCAAAAAAGACATTTCCACACAGGAACAATAATGTGTACCTTATCTTAAAGTGGATATGACAGGTTGTCATGTTTATCTAATTATTACTTGGTTAATAACACCGGTAAGGATTTATCATAGCATTGCACCAGTGGCAAAACTGGCAATTTGTAAAAATAAAGTTGAGAAGTAAAGTTAAAAAATCCATTCTATCCTAAATGCAGGGACAATTTACACAGAATAGTTATGTATAGACTAATCTTATTAGTCTATACATAACTATTGTGTAATTTAGTTTTGACCCTTATTAATATTATGGTTGCTAGGAAACAGTTATGGAATCACCTCTACATCTGCCACCCATGTCAAACCAGTAAGAAATGAGATGAGTAAAAATGAATGAAGATTTTTTTTGTAAAACTTTAAATACAATGATGTTAACTATGTTTTAGAGAAATGAAAAGTCCATCCTCTTTTGCACTTTAATATTTTTTATTTTATTTTTTTCCACACCAAGCACACACACGCCACTGATGAAACTATGCCAGTGGAATGTCATCATCAAATTACTACCTATTGTTCCTTCACAAGACAGAAGACACCAGATGACGCATTCTCTTCAACACTAACAAACTTCAGCATGAACCAAGTATAAAGCTTTGAAAATTATATAAAACATGGTAGATAAAAATGGTATGTGTGTCCAATTGAAAACATGTATGTGTCCACCATCTCCTGATGCTATATCCCATGTCCCTATCGCTCGACCTCAAAACAATCATGTATATTGACAAGAAAACAAGCAATACATTTGTGACTGCAGTTTTTTCAGATTTGAGAATGATGATTTTATCCAGACTGACAAAACCTGCTAAATAAAGCTTCCTTCCAATTGAAACAATAGTCATATTTCTGTCACTGGAGTAAGCAATTGAGGTGAAGTGTCTTGCCAAAAGACAAAATAAAATGATTAAGATTGAGGAATTTCATCTGCAACCTCCAGCTTCAAAAAAGCTTACACTGACAGAACATCTCCCAAAACTTTTAGTTTAAGACTGAGAGTTTCAGATTACAGTTGTTGACCTGGTTTAACATTAACTTCTGTAATTACTGGGCATGATCAGATGACGTCTTCTCTGTCAGGTTAAATGAACAAAACTGACTAAATTTTTCTTAAAATGTTTCACTTTGATACAGCAACCTATAACTCTAAACCCTGACCTTAATTTACAATCTAATTTGAACTGACCTTAAAACTATAGAAGAGTACACAGGAATATGACGCTACGCTCCGTCAAATTCTCTGCTCTGATTGGTTGAGGCCAAGGCGTTAGAGACACACCGACACACCTTGTATTATCAGCCAAAGTCAACACCAGCTATTGATCAGAACTGTACAGTTGACCGCTCCAAGCACATACAGAGGTCACATAGTCGGAAGTCACAGTGACGTGGGTGAACATAATCCACAAACAAAATGGACATCAATGTCACGCTGTATGTTATGGTCTGTTTCTGTTTTGAAGTCTGTTTCTGGACAAAACAAAGCATGTGACAATATGACCTCAAGTTGACTTGTATGACATTACAGCCTGTACCAATACATTTCATTAAGTAGCTGTTGTCAAGTTTTGTCAATTTTTACATTTTCTGGTGAAAGGCCCGTCATTTGTTGACATACCTGTCAACATACCTGATGGCACAGATTGGCAGCCTCAATTCCATCACTCAGCCCCAGGGCAGCTGTGGCTACAAGAGTATTTTACCCAAGTGTGGAGTGAAAGAGTAATGCACTGCAAAGCATCCAAAAAAGTGATATATAAATTTAACGCATTATTGAATCCTAAAAGACAAGAGTGGAATTGAACTAAACATGACTAAATAAAATAAAAAGTGTTGGTATTATTTTGAAGCAATACAAATTATCACTGTTAAATGTAATTTCTGTCCAGCCCAGAACCTGAGTATACCTTGGCTCAATGTACAGTAGAGCAGAACCACTGAAGGGTGACTTGCATTTAGAGTTGACCTGCAGCTGTTCATCACAGCTTCTCACTGGAAGGAAAGGCTGTCACCGATTCTCCATACTTCCACTACATCAAACCCTGCTGAATCCAGGCTCCTGTTCACACACATTTTAGGCAGAGTTATGTCAGAATGAGCTCTCAATTTACTGTAGGTTGCGAGATCCTTAAACTAAAAGCAGTTCACAACAAACCCTTAAGAGGTCTCTATGATATGATGTGTCGTAGTATATGGCAACTATCCCAAGAAGTTGTAATTGTATTGATATTTAAAGTAATTACTTCTATTATTTTAGATTTTTACAGTGTAACAATACTCTTACTTAACAACCTAATACTTTTCTCCAAATTGACAACTCCTTTGATGCTTTCCAGTCACCTCAGCACTGAGACTGCTCTTATCAAGGTGACAAACTACATCTGCCTGAACACTGATGCAGGTAAAATCTCAGTCTTGATCCTGTTAGATCTGAGTGCTGCCTTAGACACTGTGGATCACGGGATCCTCTTACAGAGACTAGAGGTCTCTGGTACGGCACTAAACTGGTTCAAGTCCTATCTACAAAACAGAGAGTACTTTGTTGAAATTGGAAAATGTGTCTCAGATAAAATGTCCCTGACCTGTGGGATGCCCCAGGGGTCAAGCCTGGGACCCCTGTTGTTCAATCTTTACATGGTGCCATTAGGCCAGTTAATACGCAACAATAATGCAGATGACACTCAGATCTATGTCTCACTGGGAGCAGGTGAATATGAACCAGTGGATTCACTCTGCCACTGCATCTAACAGATCAGTGTGTGGATGCAAAGCAAATTTCTCCAGCTAACCTCAGACAAGACCGAAGTCATAGTCTTTGGGCCACAGAAACATAGAGAAAGTGTCAGCAGTCACCTCCAGTCTCTCTCTAAAACCTTCAAATCAGGCTAGAAATGTAGGGGTGATAATGGATTCAGACTTGAATTTTAACAGCCACATCAAATCATTAACATCTACAGCTTTTTATCATCTAAAAACATTGCAAAATTCAAAGGTATACTGTCAAAACCAGACTTAGAGAGACTTATCCATGCATTTGTCTCCAGTAGGTTAGACTACTGTAAGGGACTGCTCACTGGCCTCTCCAAACAAACCTTAAGACAGCTGCAGTACGTGCCTTATTGACCTCTGACCTTAATTATTTGTAATGAAAACTACTATAACAGAAGTTTATAATGGAAGTAGAATGCATAAGTAACATCGGAGCTGGAGCGTGACCTGCTTTCAGATAATATTAGTGATGACTGTATGTTGGAGAGGGCGCAGATGGTGACCATCAGAGAACCAAAGGAAAGATGCAAATCGATCTTTATTCTCTTTAAATTTTTTCTATTGTTATTTTTATTTTATTTTCTAATTCATTTATTTATTTATTTTATCCTTTTTTGCATACTCAGTGTGGTTTGTTTTCTGGTCAACTTTTGTGCCCATATTGATTTCCATTAGTAGCATCACTAATTAAGGTTACCATACTTGGCTATTATTATTATTATTATGTATATATGTTTGTATGCATGTATATATATATATATATATATATATATATATATATATATATATATATATATATGCATATGTATATATGTATATATGTATATGAGTGCATGTGTATATATGTGTGTGTATATATATATATATATATATATATATATTTTTTTTTTTTATTTATCTAAATTGATATGTGTGCCTGTATATGTTTATGCATGTTGTAGTAATGTTAGGCACGAGGGACCAAAAATACAGAACTCGGGGAGGTTTTAACAGTGTTTATTTACAAAGTGTAGATAGGCAAATGATGGTAGATCAGACGGAAGCGGGGAGTTAGCCGTGGTCCAAGGGAAAACGTGAGGAGCTGAATCTGAGGTGAGGAGAACTGTACCGGTACAAGGAAGCAGGGTCGAAGATGGGAGTGCTGAGCTGGTCCAAGGAGCAGGATCTGGTGAGGAGCAAAAGGTATCAGGTAAGAAACGTAAAAAGCAGGGAAAACCATGAACAGAGCCAAGCAAGGTATATTCACATGAACACGCGGACGATCTGGCGCCGAGTGTCAGGTCCTGGCTCCTCTTATCCACCGCAGGTGCGGCTGATTGTGATTGCCTCCAGGTGCAAACAGGAGGAGCCAAGATCTCCACCCAGCTCCAGACCCAGACATGTGAGGGAGGGGGAAAGGACAACAAACGAGGCAGGACAGACAGGGATCCTGACACATGTATTGAGATGTATGTGCATCTGTTCCTGTGCTTACCCGGTGCCCAGGGGTGAGGGGTGGGAGGGCTGAAAAAAATGTTAAAACACAATAAAAAATATGAATTCCAAAAAAAAAGACAGCTGCAGTACATCCAGAATGCTGCTGCTCAGGTCCTGACTTGAAACAGGAAGTACAAGCACAAGTCCTGTGCTCAGGTCGCTGCACTGGCTTCCTGTAGCTTAAACAATAGACTTTAAAGCAGCTCTGCTTGTGTACAAGTCTCTCCATGGCCTAGCACCAAAGTACATCTCTGACATGTTCGTGCCATATGAACCATCTTCCACTCTGAGGATTTCAGGGACTGGCCTTCTGCTGGTGCCTAGAGTCAGGACTAAACATGGAGAATCAGCATTTCAGTTTTATGCAGTTAAAACCTGGAACAGTCTTCCTGAAGATGTGAGACAGGCCTCTACTTTGGAAATGTTTAAATCCAAGCTCAAAACAGTTCTGTTTAGTTGTGCAATATTCTGTACTCTTCTGTTTTAATGGTAATTTTATGATGATTATTTGAGATTATTTATCTTTTGATTTGTGTGATTTTAATGTCTTTCTTATTCTGTAAAGCACTTTGAATTACTTTGTATATGAATTATGCTATACAAATAAACTTGTCTTGCCTTACTTAAGGGTGGAAAGTAATTAATAAAAAATATTTATGTTACTGTAATTGAAAGGATTTACTGAGTAAATGTACTTTTGAGAGTTGATTTTTAAACTTGAACTTGTACTTGAGAATATAGTCAATATACGTAACTATAATAACAAGGCTGTTAACTTAAACAAAAGTATCAAATCTTTGTGGCTTATGATACAAATCAATCCCCATATGTTTAGTACATATATAGAAAACATATCAATTAAAAATACTATTGCATACATTTTTCATGTCACATACCTCCACATATAATCAAATGAATAATTTTGGCTTCACAAGCACTGGTCTATGGGAACCACTGCTGATAAATGTGAACTCAAGGTTGTCTTATCTGTGAAGGCCACTCTAAGGAGTTTCACATGGTAAATACCATAGATGCGGGTTACTGTTTCATGCATTTCACCGTGTTTATGGCACATTGTGGGAGTGGAGCAGATGACTTACCTTGTGACTGACCTGTACTGAACCAATCAAACTGGGCTTCAACTGGAACAAACAGAACAGACCAATTAAAATGCAATATATGTTATTTATGACTTAAAAAGCACTACAAAACCTTTCTGGTGGCAGTCTCTAACTTGGTTGTTACCATGGAGATGATATTGCTTTGCCTGGAATATTCCACACATCATATCGAATCTCTCAGTCTTGCATTTATTCAATTACAAGTGTTTTTGACCTTGGGGATCTTCAATTCTTATAAACTGTGAGCGCCTCTCCACAGATCTGACATGTAACTTGGTCTGGTAGCATTATGCATTTGTCTCCATTGAGACAGATAAGTCTAATGCCATACTGTGGAATATTACAGCCAAAGCAATAACATCTCCAGGGAGTCCCCCAGAAAAGTTACATAGTGCACATTTAGGTTATCACAAAAATTATGCAACATGTTTTGACACATTTTGCAAAATATGTAAAAAACTCTAATTAAACAGATGTCCCCTCTGTTATGTATATGTAAATAGATGAAAAGAATAAAGGACACTATCTGTATTTTTTACTGTTTTTTTTTTTTACTAACTAATTAACTGGTTAACACTGCCACTCCATAAACTTTATTACATATAGTATAAACACTGTTATCCCAGCCATAGCTTTAACGATAAGCTTTACAACTGATCTGATGATTTATAGAGTAGAGGGAAATAAACATTTCACAAGGTAGAAAAGAAAAGATAGGTATCCAAAAGGAAATAAAGTTATCTTCGGTCCTTTATCTATATTAACTTCAGCAATATCTCATCCTAAAATGCCTAAAACCAGGATCTTGGTCAATTTTGGCAAGATAAATATTTGTATGAATAAATTCCTTGTTATCACATCATCACTTGAAAGAAATTACCACTATCCTACTTGTACTACTGGACTACAGCCACCCTTTAAAACATAAACACTGCTGTTGAGAAAGACATCAATGGGCACGTGACGTTCAAAACAATACGTACCCTGAGTCAAACTGCATCATCATTACGCATCCTCAAGCCAAACCGGAAGAACCATAAATGATGAAGGTAAGGTAATGAAATTTTCAATAGTAAAAAAGTATATTTCTTTCTTAGTTTCAACATTAGATAAATATTAACCATTAACTTGAACAAACTGCACTTTTATGTGGGAAATGAGTGAGGAAATGAGTGAGGAAATAGCGAGAAAGGCGTACTCATAAAGCTTGGGTTGATACATTTTGAAGGTGTGTCCGCTCAACCAATGGCTTTGCAGGATTTCAGTGCGTCATCAGTAGTTGGGGAGGAGGAGGGCCACGCTGGTCTATAATAAACCGGCCGCGCGATCCTCTTGTTCAGACTCCGGCAAGAAAACCACGAGTGATCTAACTTTTTAAAGAAGAAACAAGTTACCTCCTGAGAATATCTTACCTCAGCAACCCATCGAAGCTACTTTTTCCAAACATTTTTGTATATCTTGAATCTTTGGACCTAGACAACATACTATTTAAAAGTTGTAATTTTCTATTTCAAAAATGTTTCCCGAGACTAACAAAGGGTAAGTATATTAAAACTTACTAAACTTGAAAATTCTAGTTTCTTCTGGCCACATGGTTCTCGTTTTCAGAGCCAAAAAGTTGAGCGCATGCGCAGGAGTGAGCCATTCATTCTTGCCATTCCCAGAGTAGTTTTGGGAGCATACTTTTTTCTTAACTTTATGCAACTCGTGGTTTTCTTTGTTCTTGTTCTTGTTCTGACTTTTCCATCTACAAATGCTTAAAAATACTCAGAATTACAATTTGTAGTGTGTAAAATTTAGCAGACTTGTCAAATCCTAATTGAAGATACTGTACAGTGACAAATACATGAGGCTACTTGAAGTCATAAATTTAGCATGCAAACTATTTCTGGACTGGACACTTAATTGTAGTCCAATAATGAAGACACTATTCTTCTTATTAACTACAAAGCGATCAAAATTAACTTAGTCAATATTTGATTATAAAAAGACTGTTGGCTTATTTGATTTTGTTGCTGTACCCTCTTAATTCAATTCATTTTACCTTATGACCTTCTCCTATGTAGCTATAGCTATGATGACTGCAAAGGCACAGCTGATTGGCTGCTGGCCCAGACCGACGTTCGTCCCACCATTGGCATCGTGTGCGGCTCTGGGCTCGGGGGGCTGGCGGACATGTTGAAAGATCAGGTGGCATTCAACTATAAGGACATCCCCAACTTCCCCCAAAGCACGGGTAAGTACATTCTAGGGCTGCAAGATGAATCGCAAACAAATCAAAATCCATTTCCTAAATATCTCCACAAACATCATGTCCTTTTTCATTCTGCAAAAACCCTGTAGTCTACATCAGTTTGCCAGTTCATAGGCCCATTTCAGTCTTTTTGTCAATTCTCCTGGATGTATTTAAAATGTAATCTTTGAACACCGACCATTAAAACATTAATTGCAAGTAGAGTAACTTCAGAAATGTATTTAATAATAGTAATTATGCAATTGAGTTATATGGCGATTTTTTAAATTTTTTTAATGCCTTCAATTTCATTCAATCACACAACACATTTATACAGATACACGCAATGTGTATGAAGCGCTTTGCCCGAGGACACAATTACTGTATGGTGTGAAAAGCAGGGATTGGACCACTAAACTGTTATAAGATGACAACACAATTCCCTGAGCGAGTGTTAATTGAAAATCAAAAGTAGAAATGCCAAACAATCAAATTTTTGTCAGAAATAATAAGGGTGAAAATGAGTATTTTGAATAGGCAAGATATAAATTGAAAGGTTTGTGGTTCTGTTCCCCAGATATACTTTATTGTCCACATTGCCTACCCTAGTTAATGATAGTAAATGCTTTGATGTTATAGGGAGGGCATCTGGCTGAAAACAAAACCTATTTGTCCAAAGAGTAAAATTGTATTAGAAAAATACAACTGATTAAGAAACAGAAACGTGTTACACTATTTAATTGCACACAGCATGGTATTTATCTTGTATATAAAATTTGGTAGTTTAATGTTGTAGAACACTGGAATTTCCCAATTGTTAGACAAATACAGGTTCTATTATTATTATTATTATTATTATTATTATTATTATTATTATTATTATTATTATTATTATTATTAGCATATTAAATGTTTATATTTTCTTCTTAGTTCATGGACATGCGGGGAGATTGGTGTTTGGCACATTAAAAGGAAGGCCCTGTGTCTGTATGCAAGGACGATTCCACCTGTACGAAGGTTACTCTGCTCAGAAGGTGGGCTTTCTGAAAGTATCTGACACAAGCACATATATACATATTCTCTAAAATGACCTTTCTTTTCTGTCTTTATATTCAGATTACACTTCCAATGCGTATCTTCAAACTGCTTGGTGTAGAAACGGTTATTCTCACAAATGCAGCTGGTGGACTCAATGAAGATTTTAAAGTTGGAGATGTTATGATTATAAAGGACCACATCAACATCCCTGGTTTTACTGGCCTCAACCCACTTGTTGGACCCAATGATGACAAGTAGGTTTGAGTGGATTGGCAAGGAGACATATAAATGCACCCAAGACCACATATTAAATTTTTTTTAAAAATATGACTTGGGAAACCTACTACAGCAAGATACACAAAAGATTATAGATACAATTCACAATTAACCTAGAAAAATGTCACAATATTTACCAAAAAAACGGTCCTACATGTCGGTGAAGATTTCCTCAAATTGTCTCCCTCTGTTGAAAGTTTTTTTTTAATAGTTGGTTACAATATTGGCTAATAGTCAAGTTTTTTACTTTACAAAATATGTAACTTAAACTTTCACCCCTTCCTTCCCGTCTCATTTTTGATACAAAATCTTCATGTAGTCCTTTTATCAGTATAGTTACTTCTACTATGTGTATGTCAATAAAATGAGCTGCAAAGTGTGATTTTGTGATGCCAAAGTAGTACATGTTGTTTTAGACCATTGAAGGCCACTATAGTCTCTTCAATTATTGGGAAATATATAATCCACAATGTAGATATTCCTTATGCCTTCACCTTTTACTCATTTCTCCCCTCTCTTTCTCTCTTTTCTGCAGGTTTGGTGTTCGTTTTCCCTGCATGTCCGATGCTTACGACCGTGAGCTGAGGCAGTTGGCCATGGACGTGGCTCAGGAGCTGGGATATGAGGACTTCATGAAGGAGGGGGTCTACTGCATCCTGGGGGGTCCTTCTTTTGAGACCATCGCTGAGTGCAGAATGCTCTACAGACTGGGAGCTGATGCTGTTGGTGAGTGGAGAATTTATATAATGATTTTACCATATCTAAAACGCATAAAAAGTATAAATTGTTAATCAATTTGGAAGCAGTTATAAGGAGTACACAGGTGAATTGCAATTTGTTCTTTTATCAACAATTGCAAATATAAATAGCAAGTGTCAGTGCATCCTAATTTGCCATTAACTAAATTGAAATTAATATAAATGAATAAAAATATGTTGTTTTTTTCGCTGTACACATATTTTTAGTGTACTACTTGCTGACAGGAATGTGCTGTTACATCACATTTTAGTACTGATTTAAAAAATGATAATAATTACGCAAAACACTCAATAGTACATTTAAACCATCCTTAAACTTATTATTGATTTTGTAATTATCTTTCAGGTATGAGTACTGCTCCGGAGGTGATAGTGGCCCGGCACTGTGGTATGCGTGTATTTGCTCTTTCGCTGATCACAAACCAAGCCGTGATGGATTACGATAGTGAAGAAAAAGCCAACCATGAGGAGGTTCTTCAAACAGGAAAGCATCGGGCAGAGCAACTGGAGAGGCTGGTGTCTACAATGGTGACCCGGATCGAGCATAACAACAACTACGCCTAAAAAACACTTGCAATGCAAAAGTATAATATACAGAAATGTGTAAATGTTTTAAGGAGGTGAAGAGGAATTTGGTAATGACAAAAAGTGATCCAGTGTTAGTAATAAGGCAAAAATACAGTATCCAATATGTTTTAGAATGATGGAGTGAGTACATTTTCCATAGCAATAGACAATTCAAATATTATATCTTATGATTTTGAAATACAGTCAAAAGATACTGACTTGACTCATCAAAAGAAAAAACATTCACTATGGTGGGTTCGTATATAATAATAAAAGTGAGCTTTTCAGCAATGTTTTGGCTTGTAGACAGATTTCTAGCATTATTTTGAATATTTTTAAGACGCCAATCTTAAATGGTATTGTGGCTCCTAAAAAAGCTTATATTGTAGCTTTTGTTATCATGGCGAGATAGGACTAGTTCCTTGGTAGAGGTCTGGACTTTTTCATAGCCCTCAGCTTTATCTTTTCGTTCCAAGTCATATTGATAATCTACCTCACCTATGATGTCTGCACATTTCTGTATTTTGAAAACCTGTAAATATATAAATAAGACCCCATTTAACACTATTTATCCATTTAACCTTAAGATGTAATTGGGCTGTTTTTTTTTGTCTTAGGTCGAATTTTTTTATGTTATTTGAGAAATCTTAAACCAAATCACCTTGTAACATTCCTGTAACTTTGGATTTGGAACTTTTTTTTTGTACTTTTTAAATTTATTTGTGCTAACTTAAACTATTTGATCAGTGTATAAACAATAACTTAATAATGAATGCCATTTTCTGTGAAGATTTGCTATGTTTTGGCATTATTGAAGTGGTTTTATATTTGAATCTTGTTACTAAAACCTATTTATTACAATATTTATTCTTTGTCTTGTGTTTTTTTATTGAACTCCAACATTTGGCATTACAGTTAAGACACATTTTATTGTCAAAGCATTTAAGAACTCATTTTCCAACACACATAATAAAAGCGTCATTCAATTTTAAATTCAGATTTGGCATCTACAAAATAAGTACTTGTTTAATTATGTAAAAGCTCTCATGGCTAACATGTAACACTACGCCCAGTCCAAAATTTCAATTTTGAGATTAATTAGATGCTTAAAGGAATTGTTCAGAAGATTTTTATTTTAAATTCCATGAAGATGACCTTAAAACATAAAATCTAATAAAATATAGCTGACGCTGGTAATGGACTGGACATGATGTCCAATTTGTTTATGTTATGATGTGGTGTTTTGGTTCCAATCAGAAAGCAGAATGAGCCTCATATGAGTCTTTCATTTGGGTTGCCAGTTTCAAAGCTGAAATCCATTTGTTTTAAATCGAAAAGAACTCTTTCTAATCTAAACCCCAGAACCTTTAAAACACTCTGAGTAACATAAGTTTGTCATTAACTTCACCTGTCAATGATCATAATATTAAGGCTGGTAGGTGGCATGATACCTTCCACTCACTGGTTCACCTGCACATTTTTCTATATTTCTCTTTCTCTCTTTCTCTCTTTCTCTCTTTCTCTCTTTCTCTCTTTCTCTCTTTCTCTCTTTCTCTCTTTCTCTCTCTCTCTCTCTCTCTCTCTCTCTCTCTCTCTCTCTCTCTCTCTCTCTCTCTCTCTCTCTCTCTCTCTCTCTCTCTCTCTCTCTCTCTCTCTCTCTCTCTCTCTCTCTCTCTCTCTCTCTCTCTCTCTCTCTCTCTCTCTCTCTCTCTCTCTCTCTCTCTCTCTCTCTCTCTCTCTCTCTCTCTCTCTCTCAGTACATGTACTTAATGATGGCTGTTACGCCATCATTAAGTACATGTACATTGTCAGTATCAAGTACATGCCATTATCTTCCTTGTCCATTTCCTCCAGAGTTCAGGAGGCAGCCCAGGACAGAGCTGGCCCTACTGACCAGTCTGAGTCTCTTTTGTTCCAACTCTACTTGGTGTTTAGGAGATCACAGAAGAGGGTATGGCAAGGGCTAGGTCACTCATAAAATGACATGCACACTCCAAAAGAGTCTGAGAATAAAAACAGTCTACAAGGAAGGTGAAGGCCACCTTCTGTACAGAGTGAGACTAGGCCATCTGTAGCTGAGGTATGGCATGCCACACACATACTTGATGTTGTTGCACATGTGGTAGTTGTAAATACTGAAACTATAAGTTTGACTGTGTGTCACTGGTGCTTAATTGAAGAATCTACTACTGTTTTTTTTATCAGTAAAATAATCATTTTCCTGGGATTATGGGGAATGGAATAACATGTGTGTGTATTTTGCCTTATTAGGTCATAAAATTACTTGGTTTACTCAGGTAAGAAAAAAGTGAGTGCCTCAGGAATAAAGCATCAATGGAGTGTAACAAAACTCAGGTTCAGATTCCGATTTCAACAGTCAGCTGGTCTGCACAATATCAACATGGAATTAAAACTGCAAGCAGTGATAAAGAGCCATCGCAACCCTTGCAACGGCGGAAGGGGACACCACAATGAGATAGCGGCCCTATTACAACTGTGCAGGGGACGCTGGAGAACTATTTATTTTTAAAGATAGAAGTTTAAGTTGGATATTATTATGTCCAGGTCATTAAAATACACAAACACCACTTTGGGCAGTTTGCAAAGTTTCAAGGAATTTTTTATACTTTTTATACTTTAAGTTTTTATATTGTCTATCTTGAGATGCTCTATGAACCTGCAACGTAGATTCTTGGCGACATTATGTAAGTTAAATTTTAATCAATCTCTAATTTTGTGTTTTTTCTTTCTCTCAGGAACGATTTACTTGGAGGAAGGGAATAATAATACTAATACTGATACGAATACCTATACTAATACTACTAATAATAACAATAACAACAACAACAACAACAATAATAATAATAATAATAATAATCATCATCATCACCATCATCTAAAAAGATAAGAGCCCTAATATGCATGTCATAATGTTCAATTCAGGAATGTGCAAGCGCTTCATTGGGTCTATTCAAATCTTACAATGTTTGTTAAATTTTTTAAATGTTTTAATTTGTCCAAAAACAAGACATTTTACTGAAAAATCACCATGACAACGCCTGAAATTTTATTTTAAAATTAACTGTTAACCTTTTATTTCACATTGGTTTTGTGTCTTTTGGGCAATTTTGAAGTGTTTTAGAGGAAAATGAGATGTCAAAAGATCACGATGAGTGATTTTGTCAATCCCAGGTTTGATCCAATATGGCTTACTTCCTGTACGGTTTAGGGTGGGGCCCAAACATGACCTATTCCTGATGCTAAGTTTCATTTGTCTACGGTGACATTTTTCTGGGTCAGGCTCCCATTGGTGCAATGAAAATCATCTTTCAATATTTTTTCTCTGGATCTTCACTCAAAATTAGAGCTCACTGAATTCTAATTTTCTATGCCATTTACTTGTTAATACAGTATTGTTTACTGCTTGATTTGTGTGATTTTCCTGTTTTCTCAAGTATGTTTAGTGAAATAGTAGTCTTATATGTCAGTATTCCTAACTTTAACACATCAGAGCATCCTAATTACTTTGGGCATACACAACTGCTAACAAAAACATGCTAACTGCACTCCAGTGTTAGTATTGAATACTTTTAAGATAAATAAAATATACACAAAAGTAAACATGATATTTGCTATGTATTGTTTATTTTTTTTAAAAGTATTCTTTCTATTGAAATGGTTCTAAATGCATCTTCTTATCAATTTATGGGCCTGCTGAAAGGCTCTCCTCAGTCTGGAGGAAAAGCATGACAGGGCGGACTTGGGGCATGTGTTGAAGGGTCTCAGCTCGTTATTGAGATGGGTCACAATAGCTGTTTTAAAAGCTGCAGTATCTGGTGCACAAGCAGTCCTCAGGAGGGCGCTAGAGAAATGAACATCTTCAAACTCCTCTTGGTGTGTGGTCGTTAGGTTTGGTTCACACCGCTCACCCATTGTTTTTTGTTATAACTCCAATGAAGGCCAACTGTGACAGGACTTCCACTGGCAGAATGTATAGATTCACTAATGCTGGTTGGACCTTCTCTTGGGGATCATGGTTTGCATTGATCAGGGATGTGGTGCCACCCGGTGTCTGCAGGTGGTCCACTGATGGTGACAGAACCTTCTCATCTGTTTTGGAAATGTGACCTTGGGAGGTAGATATGTCGTCCAAAGAAACATTTTGATTGTCAATGGTAATTTCCTGTGAAATAATTGGGACAATTTTCAATGAGTCTTCCTGGAGCACATCAGGTTCCCAGTCCTTGAGTGTGTCAGGTGCCATGTCCTGGTGCTTTGATGTTGATACATCTACCTGTCCCACAGGTGTGGCAGTCTCACTAACCTCGGGTAAATGGACTGGGGCAGACTGGGGTACCACCTCTCCAGTACCCAAAGGAGCTTGTGATTCACACCGCTGGACTGTATTGTGGTTATTCTGAATCACGCCTATTACTACCAACATAGGAAGGACATCTGGAGACAGCAGGTGGAGCTTGTCACCTCAAACTTCTGTGTATGTGTCCTCCTGCAGAGTTTCAGATGGTTCTTCATGAGGAACACCAGATGTGACTTCTTCAATAACCAGATCAGGCTGTTGTAGGTTCACTGGCGCAGACTGGAGCTCCTCTTCAGAGTGGGTCCATTGAGGCAGTGGACAAGCATCTTCTGTTATATCTTCCAGATGCCCGTTCCTCTTAGTAACAATCTCTTCTGCTGGGCTGGTGACATCCTGCGCATGTGAGTGCTCTTCAGAGTTGGGGGCCACTGGTTTGGTCATGTCCTCTGGTGGGATAGGATCTTCTACTGCACTGACAGGATTTGTAGGGCTGGTAACATCCTGAGGAGGTGAGAGGTGCATAGGACCTCTCCTCTGGTGCATAGGACCTCTCCTCTGGTGAATCCTTTGAAACACTTGCAACCTTAGATGGGTTTCACCTTATATGGCTTTCTTTCCTGGCATTAAATGCTCGCATGAGTTCCAGCTTATATAATTCCTGCAACCGGACAACATACTGCTGGAACATCTGCTCCTGGTGAGGATACATCTTTGGGTTGTGCATTTCCATGAGCTCCTTATACCCCATCATCTCCAGCATTTTGTGTGCAGCTCTGGCCTTGGCTGCCTTCTTGGAAGAGGCCATTCCCTGGCAGGACATCTTTCCCACTCTTACCTCCACACAGAAAGTGGTGCTGTAGTGGTCATGTTGTACAAATGAGACCACCCTGAACTCAGGAGTTCTTTGCTTCCTCACCTCCAGTATTACTAATAGGAGGATTGGATTTTTATTATAGAAATAGTATGGATGTTCCACAAGGTCCACCAGATCCATGTGAAGTTTACGCCAATATGGAGTCACCTTCTCTGGCACTGGAAGCTGCTTCAAATCCTCCACCACATTCTTGGCTGCATTTAATTTAGCCTTTTGTTTTGTGGGTCCACTGCCAAAACCAACAAAGTTCCCCGCTCATACTTCTGCGTGAAAGGTTTTATCTTGTGCTTGGCCCTTTTCTTCCACCTCAAACTGGACATACAGATCATGCTATACAGCAAGATCATGCAAACGTGTCAAGTCTGATTTGTAAACCTGGCCATCCTGGTTTGAGGAAGTCAAGACAACATTTTCAGCAAACAACAGAGATGAGATCCTGTAGTCCCCAAACTGAACCCCCTCCAGCCCCTGACTGCGCCTAGAAATTCTGTCTATAAAAACAATGAACAGAACCGGTGATAAAGGGCAGCCCTGTGGGAAACCCACATGCACTGGGAACAGGTCTAACTTACAGCCAGCAATGCAAACACAGCTCCTGCTCCAGTCATACAGGGACCAGACAGCCTTTAGCGAAGAGGGCCCTGGAACCCATACTTCCGAAACCCCCCACAGAACACCACAAGGGACCTGGTCAAATGCCTTCTCCAGATCCACAAAGTGCATGTGGACTGTTTGGGCAAACTCCCATGAAAACTCTAGCACCTGATGGAGAGTATAGAGCTGGTCCAGTGTTCTGCGACCGGGACAAAAATCATACTGCTTCTCTTGAATCCGAGGTTCGACTATCAGTTGGATTCTCTGGAATAGACCTTACCGGGGAGGCTGAGGAGTGTGATTCCCCTGCAGTTGGACCACACCCTCTGGTCCCCCTTCTTAAACAGAGGTACCACACCCTGATCTGCCAGCCCAGAGGTACTGTCCCTGACCGCCACGCAATGTTGCAGACGTGTCAACCAAGACAGCCACACAACATCCAGAGACTTAAGATACTCGGGACGGATCTCGTCCAGCATCAGAGCCTTGCCACCGAGGAGCCTGCCAACCACCTCAGTGACTTCAGCCTGGGTAATAAATGAGTCCACCTCTGAGTCCTCAGCCTCTGCTTCCTCCTCAGAAGACATGATGGTGGGATTGAGGAGATCTTCAAAGCATTTCTTGCACCGTCTGACAACATTCCCAGTCAAGGTCAACAGCTCTCCACCTGCACTATAAATAGTGTTGGCGAAGCACTGCTTCCCCTTCATGAGGTGTCGGACTGTTTGGCAGAATTTCTTTCAGGCCAACCGATAGTCCTCCTCCATGGCCTCCCCGAACCCCTCCCAACCCAGAGTTTTTGCCTCTGTGACTGCACGAGCCTGTCAGTACCTGTGAGCTGCCTCAAGAGTCCCACAAGCCAACAAGGCAGCATCCCTTACCTCCTGCGTCCACCAAAGGGTTCAGGGATTGCTGCCACGACAGGCAGCAAAGACCTTTTGATCACAGCAGCAAGCATCCGCATTGACAATGGAGGCGGACAACATGGTCCACTCGAACTCAATCTCCCCAGCTTCCCCCGGTATCTAGGAGAAGCTCTGAAGACCCTGCTGACAGAGGGCCACGCCAGATGTTCTTAACAGATTTGGGTCTGCAAGGTCTGTCAGACTTCCTCCTCTGCCAGCACATCCAACTCACAACCAGGTGGTGATTGGTTGACAGCTCTGCCCCTCCCTTCACCTGAGTGTCCAAGACACATGGCTGAAGGTCAGATGACACGACAACAAAGTGGATGTTCAAACTCCAACCTAGCATATTCTAGTGCCATGTGCACTGATGGACACTCTTGTGCTGGAACATGGTGTTTGTTATGGACAAACTGTGGCTAGCACTGAAGTCCAATACCAAAACACCACTTGGATTCAGATCAGGGAGGCCATTCTTCCCAATTACCCCTTTCCAGGTGTCACTGGCGTTGCCCATGTGGGTGTTCAAGTCCCCCGGCAGAACAATGTATTGCTGTTTGGCCCGTAGGCTGACACAACCGTGAGAGACCTGTCCACAACCCGAAGGCACAGGGACGAGACCCTCTCACTGGGGTGAACTCCAACAAGTGGCGGTTGATGCCGTTAGTGAGTAGAGAATTTATAAAACAAGTTCAACATGTCTAAAATGCATATAAAGTATACTTTTTTTTTTTTTATCAATTTGTACTACTTGCTATTACATCACATTTTAGTATTGAGTGAAAAAACAACTATTATGTAAAACACTCAATATTACAATTAAACCATCTTTAAACTTATTAATGATTTTGTAATCCGGAGGTGCTAGTGGCCCTGTGGTATGCGCTGATCACAAACCAACCAAGGATCTTCAAACAGGAAAGCATCAGGCAGAGCAACTGGAGAGGCTGGTGTCTACAATGGTGACCCGGATCGAGCATAACAACAACTACGCCTAAAAAACACTTGCAATGCAAAAGTATAATATACAGAAATGTCTAAATGTTTTAAGGAGGTGAAGAGGAATTTGGGAATTACAAAAAGTTATCCTATATTAGTCATGAGGCAAAAATACAGTATCCAATATGTTTTAGAATGATGGAGTAAGAACATTTGCCATAGCAATAGACAATTCAAATATTATCTTATGACTCTGAAATAGTCTTATATTGCATTCTTATATACAGGATTATATTGCAGCTTTTGTTAGAGGTCCTTACATTCCTGTAACCATGGTGTCCAGATGAAATTTTAATGGAACATTGATCAAATAGTTAAACAATAAATAATTTTTGTGACCATTTGATATGGTTGCACATTATTGAGCTGGTTTTATATTTGAATCTTGTTACTAAAAGCTATTTATTACAATATTTATTCTTTGTCTTGTGTTTTTTTTTATTGAACTTTAACATTTGGCATTACAGGTCACACAAATTTTATTGTCAAAGCATTTAAGAACTCAGTAAAACAATGTGTTACATAAAAGAATTGTTTCTAACTGTAAACAACTGCTAAAAATTAAATGGCATAACGCTAGCATTTTCCAACACAGGCATAATAAAAGCTTGGCAGTCATTCAATTTCAAACTCAGATTTGGCATTTACAAAATATAGTAATTGGTATGTTAAATTATGTAAGAGCTTTCGTTGTTGCCTTATGTCAAATACACCACCAGACATAACATTATAACCACCTACCTAACATGTAACCAGGGCCGTCTCCGGACTTTAATCACTAAGCCCAGTCCAGAATTTCAGTTTTCAGATTAATTACATGCCTGAAGGAACCGTTAATACGATTTTTATTTTAAATTCCATAAAAAAATGACCTTGCTGTTAAAACGTAAAATTTAATCAAATATAGCTGTCACGGGTAATGCACTGGACATGATGTCCAATTTGTTTGTTATGTGGTGTTTTGGTTCCAATCAGAAAGCAGAATGATCCTCACACGAGTCTTGCCAGTTTCAATGCAGAAATCCATTTGTTTTCAACCTAAAGAACTCTCTCTAACCACAGTGGTCACTACCTAAACCCCAGCCAATCATTAATCATTTGCTAGTGCAGCCTCTGAGTGGATGCTATACACTCTGACCTTTAATGTGGGACATGGCCTGGCCACAGACAAGATTAATTAATTGATCATCAAGATTATGTATGCACATTATAATAATAAGAGGCTTTTCAAAATAACAACTCACTAATTGGTATCATCATGAGAACGTACCTTTGTCATTAACTTCACCTGTCAGTGGTCATAATGTTAATGTTGGTTGGTGGCATGATACGTGGCACCAATTAAAAAAGAAAAAAACAAAAGCTAGAAACATTTGCTCCCCGATTACATGAAGAAGGCAGATCCCATGCATACAGCTTAAACTATTGTTATACCTTCACCCAAATAACTTGATCCCTTCAAATTGCCATGATTATACAAGGCTGACACATCCCTTTTTTACGTCCACAATTTTAAAAGTTCATATTTTGGCCATAAAAGTGCCATGCATAAGAGATATCTAAAAAGTACATTTGATTTGACATAACATGTACAGATATTGAATAAATTGCAGCATTTTACATTGTTGCCAGACCAGCAGTGCCGCTACAAAGGCAAGATTTTGACATTCAAAATAGCACTAGATGTTGTCCTAAATACAGTACTTGCTTTGACATCAGAGTCTGAAAGTGATTTTGTCAAACATTTGCAGCAAGTTTACAGGCAGTGCTGGATGTCTATATAAAATGTACAGTGAAGAAAAATACAAAGTTCAAGATTAAAAGTGCACTATGCCACTTTTCTGATGAATGGTCTGCAGGTTTAATGCCATACTGTGGAACATTAGAAGCAAAGTTCCATGGAGACAAACAGGTTACATAGTGCACCTTTAACATACTTTTGACATGTTAACATTTGTTGCCAGATCAGTCTATTAAAAATATCTATTATATCTTGTTGTTGTATATACTTGTTGTCTTTGGAAATACTAATTGGTTACGTGGCAGTTAAAAGAGGCAACAAGGCAAAACAAATTTTCACCATTTAAAATAATCCAAATCAAGTGAAAGTGCAACGCTGAAAATGACAGATTTCTTGATATAGGCATTTCATTTTGCTTGTTGCTTTTGTAAACATTTTCTTTTCTCATAACCACTTACTACATTATATATTGTCTTTAAAATTTTAAATACATAAAGATATGATTTTTAGTCTAATGTAGCATCTCAAACTATGGTGCCCAGTATTTTGGCATTAGTTTTGACACTACAATGTATATTTGGCTGCTGTAGACACTGCTTATGGATACAATGGAAAAAATCACAGATCTTAAATAAGTTGAAAGTGCTAAAATCAGTAATGTCAATGTCAATTTTAGACACTTGCCAATGAGTCATTTTTTATTTGATATTTTAAAGGTGCACTATTTAACATTTCTGAAGGATGGTCCACTTGCCCATAAATGTCCAATAATGTCCGCATTATGCCATCCATGGAAACAGGTTGGTGGTGCCAATCACGTCAAGTTATAGGTCAGATCTGTGGAGAGGGGACCCGGCTCAAAGTAATATTTTCTTGAAATTTATGAGCAGTTAAAAATGAATAAATGCAAGATTGCTACACCAATGCAATACTATGGAACATTCCAGCTGAACAAACCTCCAACGAGGCAAGCAGGTGGCAGACCTTCCACCAGAAAACGTTACATAGTGCACCTTTAAGCAAATCTTATTTCTAGACTTGTTGAAATGTACTTAAATCAGGATACTTATAATTTAGAGTACATTTTTAAGTTATTTAAGATGGTTGTTTTTGCATTCTCCTATTTTTATTTTTTAAATAAGTGTACATTTTGGCACGTGTACAATAGGCACTGCTCGCAGATCTTGTTGTCATGGTGAGCTGTGGCCCTGGAGCTGGAAAAGGCACTTCTGTAAAAGACACTGCAGTCACTGGGCTCCATTCAGGTCTATGCAAACATGGTCAGCATTATCCACTGGGGAGAGAAAATAATGCATGTGAAAATAAATATACATATTAAATATAAGATCCCAACAAATAGGTTCTGTTCATGTTCTAGTATTTGACGATGTCCTAATTTCATAAAGAGGGCAGGGGTCAATGTAACTCTATGGGAGATTTACTATTTTTAAAAACATGTTCATGTTATCATTGTTTGTTAGGGATTGGGTCCACAAACTTCCCATACTAATCTTATGGTTTAAAGTCATATGAGCTTACAACAGTCACATCTTTGGCACTGAATAATGGCACCACTTTCCAAAGTTGTTATAGAAATGTTTATTTATATTGAGAGAGAAAACATTGAACTTTGTGCCTGTTTTTATTTCATGTGGAATGCAGTTGAAGTGAATTCATCTCAGTTATTCAATTCTGACATTTGAACCAACTTTTAAAGATTTACTATATGTGTACTATGCATTAGTATGGCGAGACAATGGGACCTGAGCATCTTAAAAACTGCAACTTTTGCTTTTGCGGGGTTACCAATCTCTAAAACTCCTAAAATGATTATATCAAAAGCTAATGCATGTATGTGTGTCTATAATTTGCACAAATTAAAATTACCTGGACAAAATCTAGCGTTATAACATTGTCTTTATCCGTGTCCAATGTCTGAAAGGTCTCTATAAAACAAACAGAAACAGTATATTAATTAATGCTTGTAAGAATAAAATGCATTTATCTAGATCAGTGGTTCTCAGACTTAAAATGCCAAGTACCAACAGAACTAGACTAAACCAGGATTAAAGCCTGACTAAAGCCTGGACTTACTGTACATGGTTTCCAATCGGACCAAACATGTGACGAAGTTATCAAAGTCGACAGTCATGTCTGCCTCAGTGTAGCGAAGGATGATGAGTTGGAAAAGCTGGTTGTTCAAGTTAAATCCTGAAAAAAGCATTAAAGACCCAACAGGTTTAGATTTTTTGCATTATTGAAAAAAAATCAAGATTTCATTGCATCGGCATGCCAACATTTTACAGCAACTTTGGTCATTTGCAATTTAAATTTGCAGATTATAATGGAAAAACTGTAATACCATAATGTGTAGTTAGTACATTTATTTATGTGTGAATACCTGTTTAACATGTTTACATGTTAAAGTTGTACTATGTAACTTTTGTGGAGGAGGGTACGCTCCCTTCTACCTCCATGTAGATCATATTGCCTTGCCAAAAATGTTCCCCAGTATGGAATTAAACATGTCTAGCATATTTTATTCAATTACAGGTGTTTTTATTGCTCAAAATGTCCTTTAAAACATCAGATCTGTGGAGGGGAGTAGTAAGAATGCATCTGTATCTTGGCCTGGTAGTGTCACCTGCACGGCTTTTTTGAGATACATAAGTTTAATGCCATACTGTGGAACATTCCACCAGGCAAAGCAACATCTTCATGGAAACAAGCTGGTGGCACCCTTCTTCAGAAATGTTACACAAGGCACCTTTAAATATTATAATGCAAGTGATCCAAATACCTGCGGATGCCAGGGCTTTCCTCATTTCATAGGAGCTCATTGTGCCCGATTTGTCACAGTCAAATTCTCTGAAAATAGTCTAAACATTGCGAAAGACAGCAAATACACACATTAAAATTGTGTTATAAGAAGCAAGTGAACACCATGACCCTGTCTAGTATTGGCAACATTACAACACAAACAATGTAATGACACAAGAAGACTGAAACAGAGCTAGTGCTAGCAGACTAAAGCAGCATCAAGAGATATGAGTATTCATTGATTTCACGATACGTTGCAAATGTAAGTGTCTTATTACATTTGGAAGGACATGGTACATATTATACATATTATTAGTAGTTGAACTGAGGAAGTCTATAAATAATAAAGCTAAAACAAAAAGTAATTTGTTAAATACAATTTCCTATGCTCAAATTAGGACTGTACATTTAATCACTTTTTGTTTGAGATTCCATGGTCAATGATCAGCTTGTGTCAATCCTCTGCTAGTAAAAACATGTAGTTTAGAGCAAAGTTCAGACGTTTATATTTTTTAAATATTAAATGTAATCAATTAAAAGTCAGTATAGTTTTAGATAGACAACATAATATCTAATAAAAAATTCCTGATGTCACTGCCAATCCTAATCCATTAGTGACAATTACAAGCAATAATTTGACATCATTATGTTAAATATAAGTAATTAGATAAAAAATATATATAAAATCATAGTATTTCTCAAGACTTGAAAAATACACAAAGAATGTATAAAAATCTAAACTCACCAAGTATCGTTTAATCTTCTCCCAAAGGACATGGAACTCAGTCAGGCCTAGTTTTCCACTGCCGTCTTTCTGAATAAACAGAGTTAAAGAAATACCACACATAGCAAATATTCACATAACGTATAGCATTTCTGGTTATACAATTGATTGTCTATCCTCTGTTATTTGTGCTTTACCGAACTTTTTTTTTAAATGTCACAGTTTAACATATTTAAGACAAACACACTTGTTGTCCTTTCCTATTGCTGATGTCCCATTAAATTAACACACAAAGTAAAGGATACGTCCATAAGGTTGATCATACTGCGACAGGACTCTTTTGTGAAGCCATCTGTTTTCAAGTCTTTGTCTGTTTTAAAATAAAACAAAAACACATAATTAATAATGACATAATAATTAATAATGTTAAAAGGTTGTCAAACCTCTGAAAATTTTACTCACGTTTGCTGATAATTCTGTTAAGAATAGTCTGGAGCTCTGTAACACTGATTTCTAAGTCCTGTCACAAACAAAATGATAAGAGATAGATAAGGTAAGAGACATGTTACACTTGATGCGTTCATTAAAATCCAAAAATATCTCACCTGTCCTGCGAGCTGTCTGAACAAGCTCTTGAAACCTGCATCGATCTGGCTTTCATCAAGATAATTCTGTAATAAACAAACAAAACACATTTAAAGCAAGTCACAAATAATATTTATTATGGCAGCTGGTTTGGACTCTTACATCTGGAGGGATTTCTGCTTTAATGTCATCATCCATTTCTCTGGAGAATAAAAGACAGGGATGAAGTTACTAACAGAAACAGAATTAAAAGGAATTTAAAGGTGTACAAAGTAACAGTGGTGGGTTTGCTGCCTGCTTGTCTCTATGGAGAAGGTACTTCTTTGCTAGGAATGTTTCACACTATGGTATTAAACACATCTGTCTCCCTGGAGACAAGCAGATGACACCACCAGGTCGGGTCTGTGGAAATGCACACCCACTCCCAGAAAGAAGAATGCATGTTTTTTAACATATTTTTGAGCCATAAAAACACATGTATCTAAATAAATACAAGATAAGTATTGTGCATTGTGAAATATTCCAGACAAAGCAAAAACATCTCCCTGGAGGCTAGCTAGTGGTGGATTCTCACCAGAAAAGTTACATGCTTTATATATGCTTTAGTGATGCATTATACTTCTAAAGACTAAAATGGCAGAGGGCCCTGAGAACCAGCAGCAGGTTGAGTTTGAAAAACACAGCTGCAGAATAGTTTGAATATTTTGAATGCCATCTCAATTAAGATATATTAAGGTTTTAACTTTGAAATCTCATGCCTAGATTTGAACCTTCCACTCACTCGGTACCGGCTGGTTTCTCCGAGAAGACGCGAAGCACGAAGTCGGCCTCCTTGTGCGGTTCGAAGGTGGAGGGGACGATGATGTACTCTCCAGCTGGCAGCTTCAGTCTAGAACTCACCTCTCTCAGGTTTATGAAGAGCTCAGAGCGAGCACTGGAGGCATGGGTCAGGAAGAAGTCACGCTTCAAGTGCACCCCCGACTTACCCACAAACTGTAACACAAGATAAATTGTAATTACTGGTAATAATGTAATCTAACAATATTTGGTAAAATACTGGAAAGCAACAATTTTAAAACTCCACCATGTATCTTTTGCCCAAAAACGATAAACTAAAATAAAACCTAGAGGATGGCCTCCTCCTGCTCCTTCTGCTTTTAAGGTATCTGAGCAAAAACAACGCCCATATTTAAATAATTGCTAGATAGATTAAATGTTATACTGTGGAACATTCCAGGCATCTCCATGAAGAGAAGCATGTAGCTGACTCTCCACCAGAAAAGTTACAACTTAGCACCTTCAATTTTTTCCAATTGCAAAAGCATAAATTGTACAAGGCAAAAGTAAAAAATGTATACTTTTCCAAGAAATATTAAAAGCTTCTTAAGAATTCAGTACCTCTCGTGGAATCTGTGAAATGAAAAGGAAAAATATCATTAGACACTACACCATAATGGTAAAAAAACTGCACATCCTTGTAAAGATGTGTTACCTCATAGACAGCAAACCCAATAGTCTCCATGTCTTTACCCTCCCTCCTCTTCTTCCTCCGGTCTTTTTGCATCAGAGCGGCCACAAAACTGCAGTCAGGGCTCCCAGCACTGTCTGGGTGCTGCAGCTGGATCTTAAACTGTGGGTTCAACCAAAACGTCGCTGCAAACAATAGGAAAGAACTAAAGTCAATGACCAACGTAATAATAAGACAATATATGAAGAATTGAGCTGTAATTTTTAATTGAACTTAATGTTGTGTCATTGTTGTAAGGCAGCTTTGAGTTTCTAATAAATACTAATTAATATTATTATTTCAGAATACAATAAATAAATATATAAAATAAAAATCGTTAGAGGAAATTATTACGTTACAGTAGCACTACATAAAATGAATCATCTTTATTTCCAATCAGGTTTTTGTTCCTAGTTAAATTTTTTTTTTTTTTTTGCATGATTGTCATCACAGTTAACATTTAAAACAAAATATTACATCTTTCAAATAATGAAGTCCTCAAAATGTCACTCACAAACAAGAAGTCATAACCTGTGAATATATTCTGTTGAAACTAATGCAACCATATAACCGTATTTATGCGAGTATGTGCTTATGTGTATGGCTGTATGTTATCTTTAGAATAGTTTGAACAATGTGACCTTAGGTAATATCTGTTTAATTTATTTTTGGTAAATTTATTTATATATATTGAATTCATACCCTCAGTATTTCCACCAACCTGCTCAGGGACTACAGGTGTAAATTAGGTTATAATCTGTCACCATCATCTGTCCTATGACATTTGTCTCTCTTAATGTATTGTGGTGCACTGTCTCTGTACAAATAAAAGAATACCATAACATTTGTAACCCTTTGTATTAGAGGGGCAATGCATCACCTACGAGATGCATAGAAATTGTTGTTCTATTATGCAAAATTAGGATTGACTTTAAAATTGTATCAGAATTGTGCTGAAATGGTAGAAAGACATTGAATTTTGTGCCTTATTTTTTGCAGTTCAACATACTGGTGTTATACAGTTGAAAAGTGAAAAGTTTCCCAGTAACTAATTTTATTGCTTTTAGATTTTTCTCCTATATATAATTGGTTCATTGGTTTGGGGTCTACAAGCAGTATGGTCCTGGTCACTGCACTTTAGGTCATGATGATGGCTTTATCTTAAAAAGGCAATAGTTTTATGACTCAGTATTTAAATAGGGGTCACAGGTTCACATTCCTGCAATAAATCAATACAAACCCTATTCTACTTTTTGTAAATGTTTTAAAATGTCAATGATGAGCTGAGAGAAAGGAGAGAAGTTTCATTGACAGAAATTACCCAGGGATCCTGAAAATTTTAATGTAATTGTCAACAATGTCTCAAGAATTCACAAAGAACACAGCTAGATAGCTTCCCAGGATTAAACCAAGGCTAAACATGGAACAAGCTAAGACTAAACCTAAGTCAAAACAAAATTTATAAGACTAGGACTAGGACTACATCTAGGACTAGATCACGACTTAACAAGGTTTTAAACTAGATCTAAGCTAACACTAAACCAGGACTGAAGCAGATCTAAACCAGAACTAATCTAACACTAAACTAAGACAAAACCAGACTAAACCCAACTAAACCACAGTGCCACCAGGTCTCAACTAGGAATAAGGTGCTTTTAGTTTACGTTAGGGTTTGGTCCTAGTTTAGTCCTAATTAAATGTGATAAATGTGCAAGTGTGAACGCATCCTAAATTATTAATAAACAAGAACTACGTCAGCACGACACCCCAGGTCTAAACCAGGTCTAAACCATTACTATTCCATTACTAAAACAGGTGATAACCCAGTCCACATACCAGGGTAGTTCCTGCAGCCCCCGGCCGTGCTGCCCCTCCTCCATTCACCCTGGAACAGATTTGAGCTCCACTTTTTGATCTGGCTGTTCTGAAGAGCGTCTGCAGTCAGGTTACAGATTTCCAGACGACTGAACTCACGCAAGAAGTCACTGAATGACATCCTGAAACAAATAAAAAATATGTATGCATGAGTTAATATGAACTTAGTAGTGGTAGTAGTAGCAGTAATAGTAGTAGTATACATTTTAATAGATGCATATACTGGGACAACTTCATAACAAGCAAATGTTTTGAGTGTGAGGAAAGACAGAAATAAAAAGTGATGTGTCTCACTATATGAAAAAAAAACCAAACATTTTATGGTTAATTTTGAAATAGAAATTTGGAAAAATTCACGCTTCGATAACCTAAAACCCCAAATTAGTTTCATATTGCTGAGCCAAACAATTTAACTATACATGCAGATTTTAACTCACCAAAATTCTCCATCTTCACTGCGATTTTGTAGCCGACCTCTGACAGAGCGGTCCACATTGTCCCACTCTCTTGAACTAAACAGAGATAAATATGCTTTAAAGTTCAGCTTATAATGTTCAACTTTTGTTGTGAAGTTATCAAATAATGTTTTCATTCATTATTTAGGTCAGCACAGGTACTCAATTATCAGAAGTGGTGTTAGAATGCATCAGGACATATTGCAGGACTAAACTTGGACGGTGCATAAGTACGGTTGTTTTCACACTGCCACTAGTTATATTGACATAAAAAGGGCATTTGACCCAAGACCAGTGTGCTTGTGCCAGTGTAAACATAACAGCTGCATCCTGGAACACATTAAATGGCTGCTCCCATAGCGCTCCAAACAAGTAGTCTCAGAGCAGCTCCTGCCGCATTCATGGTCTATTTGTTGTCATGGACATTGGTTGCTTGGTCAGCTGATCACTTCTCATGGTTCATGGTACGGTATTTGAGGAGAATAACAAGTGGTGTATGTGAACAAGAACTGATCCAACAGCTATCCTAACACACTGCGGTCGCTCCCCAGAGTGCATCCACATGTGTGCAAACACCTTCAATCCTCAGCAGTATTGTTAGGCCCTTATTGTCATAACTGACCCTGTTCTGTTGTACTTCACTGTGACATTTTACAGTCAGGCTTTTATGACTGTTCCAAAGTGTGAACATCTTAAAGAAGCAGTGACATAACACTTACATAACCTCCTCTAATACAAACCACACCTTCCAGACCTGTCAAACCAAAGACACATTTCACTGCTGTGGTATAGCATATTATTTTTATGAATGGTGAAAAATGGGGTTGAGATCTTGTGCCTTGTGTCTATAAAACATCTAGTTTAAATCTCAGACAAAAATCATGTATACTATTATTTGAATTAATGAATTGATTACAGTACATGTTTCTTCCATTTAAACTTCTTTTGCAACCATTTGAGATATTTTTTGCTATATAAATGACACATCTAATACTGAAATTGAGACTTTTCAATCTGGAAGGATGGCTATATATATTCCCAACCTCTTGTGTGTTAACCTAATACCTGTTTTTGTTGATGTTGTTAACTCTTACAATGATTTTAGTATATTCTGAGAAGGGGGGTTTAATGGTTATATTGATTTGTGATGTGTAGTTTCAGCCTCACTTGTCACTCCAGGCTCCAGTCCACTCCACTTCACCCCAGGGGTTTCTGATGCGAACCAGTTTGGTCATATTTCCTCTGTACACCACCTACAGACAGAAGAAGACATATTTAGTATAGTGGCATTAGGTGAAAACTATTTACCAGGGATTTCAAACATATTTTATAAACAATTCATCATAATTACTTTAAAATAAATAAGGGTTAACAAAAGTGAATTATGTGTTCATAGCATCAGTATTAACAATCGTAAAATCACAATATTTCTTGTAACAATTATCAATTATCATCTAACATATAGACTTGCCCAGTATTGTCAGTGTTGATGCATAATTAGCTTACATTGTTTCAGTCATGTGAACTAAAAGAAAGACGTAAAGGCATGACATGACTTAAATGTCAGCTTATGTGAATTCAACATGTGACAATGAACTGAGCAGAGCAGTGACCTATAAACTAGGTCAGGGTTAATGTTTTGACTACAGTGTGTTTGGAGAACATAGTGAAAATACACAAGGGGTAAACTGTTTAGAGAGATAAGAAAAAAAATCTAGTGATAAGTAATAGATAGGGCTGGGATATACTGAAAAAAATAAATAACTTAATACTTTTTGGAGCATTTTTTGGCACCCCCAACAGAAATGTGCAGTAATGTGTCTTTAAAAGTAGTTTTTGAGGTTTAAGCATTATACAAATGTAAAAGGACACTAAATCATCCACAAAACAACAGATCTCACTTTTTACCATTGTATGAATGATTACATATAATACAACTTCGATTTTGGTTCTTTTTGCAATATTTTGATATTCATAGTTCATAGTTTTAGTATAGTCTGGGTTGAACAGTAATTGGAAATTAGTTCCTAATCAATGGTATTGGAATTGATATCGAATATCTGGGCTATTCCTTAGTATTGAAATTGGGTTTGAAATTTTAGTATCGTGACAGCACTTGTGTACAGTATGTCTTACCTCGTCCACCCCGGTTACAGAGTAGGCATGTCCCTTCACCAGCTTCTTAAATGTTACGGCCTCCATGTCTCTGGAGCTGGTGATCTGAAACAGGACATATACCAGAGTTAACACAACATCTAACAGCCGTAAAGATCAGGAACTGATTTAAAGGTGCACTATGTAACTGTTCATTAAGGGGATCAGCTATTTGCTTTTCTCTGTGTAGATGTTATTGTTTTGTAGAAATGTTTTGCCCATAGTATTACATTAAACTTATCGATCTCCACTGAGACAAGCAGGATTCGCCATCCAAGCCATGTTGCAGAAGTGCTCTGTGGAGGGGCAAATCCGTTCGAAGTAAGAATGCATGATTTACAGAGAATTTTTGAGCTCTAAAAACTATAGTAAGGTAATTTGAAAAATACAAAATATACTGGTTATTTAAAATGTAGTGAACCCTTCATCAAAAACATTGTATAGCGCACCTTTATGACTCAAATTGTTTACAGTCAACTACTACCATGATTATTTTCTCATTTCTTGATTTAGTGAATATATTCTGTAAAATATGATGTTCTGATCATGGCATTTAGAAAATCAAGAATTTCCTGAAGTGGTATTTATTGTGAATAATTTGACCATCATTAAGATGTTAACTTATGTTTGTGTGCACACTATTTCCAGATGCTGAGAATAAACAAAGATTGTTAGACCTAGTGCATAGTATACAGACTGTAATTTTCTCCATTAAAAAGCACACACCATTATGTAATTCTTCCCATGGTAGACTTTGTCACAGCATGCTTCAGCTAATCTCTATATTTACACATTTACACACAGTTTGAGCAGCTCTACACAGCTCAGAGGCTCCAGAAAATCTCTTATAACAAGAAAGGCCTTGTTTAGTTCAAGTGACCCACAGATTATGTCAACTTCCATTTGTAAACAGTGGCAAATCTCTGCAGTCACTGCCCTCTACTGGTGCCTTTTAGTAAAATAATATTACTTATATTTAAATTATTAAATCATGTGTATTACTTCTACCTATTATTTTAGCGTTAAAAAATATAGATTGCATTGCACTATGTGTAAAATTTTATTTAGCAGTCTTATAGTTAGTAGTTTTGCATATAATAAAACGCATATATATGTTGATACCATTGTCACAGTGTTGATTAAAACAGATTATCACTATAATCCATATTATATTGGTCATATATGCTAATCTTAACCTGGAAGAAGACAGATTGAGTAGTTACATTTTACACATGATCAATCTTGCTGAAAGTGATTGGGAGAAGGCAGATGTTCAATTCAGTTGGGAGGAAAGAACATTTTCCCCATTCATAAAAGCACAAAGTGCTTTCCTCTGCTCTTTTTTCAAAAACAAATAGTCCATATTTCTATTAAAATAGAGTAAATCACAGTCTATACACATCCTTCACCCATGCTGGTTTGTTTTTGTTTGTCTGTGCACTTTCCACTATCAAACCTAAATCAAATAAATCCAACTATAATACTGCAATATCATTGACCTTATGCACATTAAATGAATATAAGTGTGTATAAAGTGTATGTTGTGTGTTACTGACGTCTATAGAGCAGCCGAGCAGGGAGCCCCTTTCGACAGCACGGCTGATGATGCTGTACAGATCAGAGGGCGGTTTGTTGAGCTCGTACATCTCTGTGACTCCGCCAGTGAAGTCCTCAAAGCCCTCTGAAGTACTACCCCCGGAGAGAGCCTCGTAACATCCATTCAGCCTGAGACAAAGTGGAATATGTGAAAATGTAAAAAGAAATAGGGTTGCATGATTCTGACAAAATATCTAATTGTGATTTTTTCAGGCAAACATTGAGATTATGATTAAATTTGCGATTTCTGTATACATTTTTATGTTAAGAAGCATTAAGATTTGAAAGAAGATGGAAACATTGGATAGATTGAGGTCCCAAGCTGCTCTCTCAACAGTGTTGGTACATTCTCTTATTAAGTGGGTGTTTTGTTTCTCCAAAATAACGCTCATGGCAGTCTTCATTACACTGAGAGGAGTAGACCACATTGCTTTGTTTGTGGCTCAAGGTTACATCTTTTGGGTGAACCAGTTTCTGTCTTAGAGTTTCTAAGTGTTTATAAGTTTAAAATAGACCAGGATTTCATGCTGTCTCAAAATACTAGTTAAAATAAATACTTAGTGTAGGGATAGTTACATCTTTTCTTCTCAGTTCTGATTCTCTGTTGCCCTGTTTTTAAGCTTGAAGGCCAATTTTGGATATCCAACGATGACTTTCCCTCTCAGCTTGCAAAGCAATGTGGCATACTCTATTCAGTGTAGTGAAGACTGCAGTGAGCGCTATATTAGAGACACAAGACAGCCACTCCATAAGAGAAGGTACCAACACCATCACAAGAGTAGCTCAGGACCCCAGTCCACTGTGCATCTACTTCTGAAAGCCACTAACCGCCCCTTTGGCTAAGATCTGTACCCCACTATCTTCAAAGAAAAAAAATGTCTTGAGAGAGCAGTTAAAGAAGCATTTTTTGTTAGGAAAGACAATCCATCTTTGAACAGGAATGGGAGCTTAGACATCATCTATCTCCTATTTATAACTCTATCCTCCAACCTAAATCAAAACAAGGAAAAGAAAAGCAATGGCTAGTGTGCAAATAGGTGTGAGAGTGTCCATTAGGGGACTGAATGACTATGCAAAATATGACTCAGGTACAGTTCACAATGTAGTTCAATAGACCTAGCTAACAAACAGAAACAGTACAGAAATAGGTCTGTTAGATTCAATGTAGTTAGCTCCTCCCTTCAGATAGATATAAGGCAGTGTCCACCAGCAATCTGACCATAACTGAAGAAGCTGCTTGGATGAGCAGCAAAACATCTTCACTTTATAAACTTTTGTCCATTTGACAGAATTTGACTTTTCTTTTGCTATACAGAGTTGTATAATGAGACAACATATGTTGTTGTTTGCAAAGGCCTTTAATAATTGCAGTGTTACATTAGATTGTGATTAATTTTGCAGCTCTAATGGCTAAGAAATGGCTCCAAGATTTAAAAAAAATATATGAGATGTTAAGTGCATATATTTTAGAGTGAAAAATACAGATCGTGCATTTAAAAAGTGTATGGATAATTCTTGATTTTATATTTTATAAATTATTAATTTTGCTGTCAGTTATAAAATCTAAAAGAGTTTTGCTTGGATACAATACAAATACTAAATTCATACACAAATTATTAGAAGTTTGCCATTGTGACCATTTTCCAACAATTTACAAATAAACTAAAACATCTTTGCATTGTTGTATTCTTATTTTTATAATTATCAAAGTTAATCTAGAAGTAGTAGTAGTAGTAGTAGTAGTAGTAGTAGTAGTAGTAGTAGTAGCAGCAGCTGTATTAAAAGTGAACTGAAAAAAAAACTCTTTGCATGGTTGCATTGTTATTTTATAATCAGTAATAGTAGTAGTAGTAGTAGTAGCAGCAGCAGCAGCAGCAGCAGCAGCAGCAGCAGTAGTAGTAGTAGTAGTAAAAGTTGTAATTGTAGAACAAACAGTAGTAGTAGTAGTAGTAGTAGTAGTAGTAGTAGTAGTAGTAGTAGTAGTAGTAGTAGTAGTAGTAGTAGTAGTAGTAGTAGTAGTAGTAGTAGTAGTAGTAGTAGCAGTAATAGCAGCAACCCATATAAACCTTGAATCTGAATAGGGAGATTGTATTAGACACGGACTATATTTATTTATGATGTTTACATTTGGGTGGCAGAGTACAGCCCTGTGTTCCTATGCTTTACACTGTTCCCATATATGACCAAAGTCTACACAGCTACAGCTGGCTAGTCCCATTCACGCCTATTTCTCAGTACTGTACTGGACTTGTCAAATATTTCCACTAACAATGTATCACTTTAACAGCTCTTAAAATACAGAGCTGTTTTTAAAAAACAAGTAACAAGTCTTGAAGATTTAAAGCATATTCTGTTTAGTCTGAGGGCGTGAGATATAAATGAAAACTATATAATAAATCAATTACATTCACAATTAACTTTAGTAAGCAGAACATTTTTGAACATTCAATCCAAAATGATTATTGACATACTGATTATGGCCTATTCAAATTGTCACCTCAAATTTGGCTCAATTATCAAATTGCAAAGGCTGCAATTATTTAGATGACAAGATGTACTCTGTAAACAAAATATCCTGTTGTACCAGTTAGACCTCTACAAATATGTTCTGAAACACATGAAATTCTTGGATTGGTTTATATTTCAGTCTTCTCTGAAATGTTTATGCTCCTAGAGTTGTTTATGTGCCCTTAACACACAAAAATCATACTTTTTAAATGCAAATCTAATCACAATCTCAATGTTAGTCCTACTCTAGTGCTGACAAGCTACTATAACTTTAAAGTAGATTTTGATACTAAGGAATAGACCCGATACTCAATACCGATTCCAATGATATGAAATGCTATTTAGACAATAGAATGTCTCACCACACACTACAGGATAAGTTGTCTAATTTAGGATCCAACTTTGCTTGGTCAGATTGCTGGTGGACACTGCCTTATATCTATCTGAAGGGAGGAGCTACTACATTAAAACACACCTATTTGTGTACTGCTTCTGTTTGTTAGCTAGGTCTATTGAACTAGATTGTGAACTGCAACTGAGTCCTATTTTGCATAGTCATTCAGTCCCCTAATGGGCACTCTCACACCTATTTGCAGTCCACAAACCTTCTTCTTCTTTAAACTTCTTTAAAAAGTAAAAAGAGGAGAGTAGTTGTGTCTGTTTGCATAAATCCACAGAGTGCATATATGGGCGAAGCTGCTGCTACAGTAAACACAATTCTACTTCCTGTGTAGTTTATTACCAGCATTCTGTGCATTAAAAGCATTTATCTGAACTATTGCACCACATGTCACAAGTAATAATAATGCAGTTTTGACCTGCATCTAAACAAGAAGTGCAATGCTCTGATGCACTGTGCGATCTCTCTGCTGCCATATCTGTGTTGCAGTCTTTACACTTCATGATCATAAATCATTAAAATTTCACATGATTCTCCTCATTACTAGGGTGTGCACTTTTTGCTGTACATAAAAAAATGCTTAAAATTCTGTTGTGTGTGACAAGTTTTAGTTGTCCAGGAGGTTCCATAGTGATCCATGGGGTGTTATACATCTTATACAGCTCAATATCATTCTAAAGCTATTCAGGAAAGGTTAATTTCTATCCGTGTGACTTTTTTAGTATCGACAGCTGCTCAGATTAGTATTTTATTTCAATACTGGTTTTAGTATCGATTAGTATTCGATTTTCGATACTTTTGACAACCCTATCCAACCCTGGATTTTCTTAAAATTACTTTCTTGCTGTTTATACATTTATGTCCAGAGATACACTGTTCCGTTATAATGACTCACTTTGCATAGGCCTTCTCCAGCAGAGCACTCCAGAACTCGGTACCTTCGGCCGAGTGCACAAACAGGAGCTTTCCATCTTTCACAGGGAGACGGTCATCGATCACCATATCTACCCACTCTCCGAACTGCCAGAACTGGAATCAAAAACAAGATAACATATGTATTAAAGCAGTTACACTGATTTAGGAAAGCAGTGTAAGCAGCAATGTGTAAAAAACTGTCATGAGTTATTGTGGTACCTGGAATGTTCCTAGGTATGGCATTAAACTTATCTACCAAAGTGGGATGCTTTTATTGAAAAACAAACAACTTGGAAAAAACTTAAGCAGACTTGCACAGAGCTCCACAGATCTGACCAATTACGGTGCCCTCCAGGGGACGTAGTGAGAATTAAAAAATATTATTTGCAAGGGAATGCAATACTTTTGGGGAACGTAAATACAAATGCAATGTGTCTGAATGTTTGAATGTTCACACTATCCCCTACTTAGGGCAGTAGCCTGTTTATTTATTTAACAAGATAATATAACTGTATTAATCAGATAGCTTGCTACATAAACAGATGGCATTTGGGTGCTGGTAGAGTAACCAGCCACATTTCCACATGTTTGGAATATGCTTCTTTGTCTGGATACTCCGATCTCACCAAAACATACTGCCACTGATTCCCTCTCGGCTCCCTTCTGTTTTGCATGTCTTTACCTGCATGGAGATGTTTGTTCAGGCATTGCATCTGTTGGATAGGCTATGGTCATAAGAGACCATCACACTAAATCAGGTTTGTCCAAACTCCAATTCTTGTTCAGTTAGTCATTTCCCTTCTCTATCAACCCGACACTGTGTCTGTGCCCTACCCTACGCAGAATAGAGCTGAAAATATGTGAAACCCAAATTGCTCCAACCCCACATATCACAAATGTGCTTTTGCTTTTCTCTGATTTTGTGTTTGAGCAGAGCAAAAGCACTTATCTCCATAAAAACAAGCAGGTGATTCTTACAGCCCAAGTTCAGGTCAGATTTGTACAGAGGCGACCCCGCTCAGAGTAAGAATGTTTTTCATGCTATTTTCAAGGCTATTTTGAATAAATATAAAAAGGTAAGTTTAATGCCATACTGTGGAACAGTCCAGCCAAAACAATAACAATAGCAGAAGCAAGCGATTAGGAGATGTCCCACCAAAAATGTTATATAAGTGCACCTTTAAAAATGTTTGGTATATCATTTGTAACATCTTTGTAATAGGGAAACCATCTATCTAATAATCAATATACACAATAGCAAACTCTGTACTTGCTATAAGGGATGGGACAGGATCTCATGAGATAAAATTGCCGCAAGAAAGTGCAGATTTTTTTTCATGTATTTGGTTCAGACAAAAAATTGGTTACATGCTGATAAGCTTTAGCTCTCCAAAATAGCAGCATTACAGTGACAGAAAAATATTTCATAAAATAAAATTTTAAATTACGAGGCCAAAACTGTGAACTGTATTTCACAATGTATTTATTCTAAGTAATGTAAAAATCTTGTGCTGTTTTATTCTCATGGACACAATCTCGTGTCTCGTCTTGTCTTGTGAAATTTGTGCCTTGTCCCACCCCTACTTGTTATTGCTAGTAAGACGTCACCTCAGTAATATTAACTAGGGCCTTTCAAACAAATAATTGCAAAGCACATTCAGTGGAAAAGGCTGTAGGAGTGTATTCCTCGAAATATATCCTGATTTTTACCCTTCTCATTTTAGTCACCAGAGGGCGTCCAAGACCATCAAAACGTATTATGACATACTATTGTAACTACTCATTGACTACACCTCTAAATGAATTATCTTTATGAAGAAACCACCTGGAGTTAATTGCATTGGTGAGAGAGGTCATTTCCAATTAGACCACACCATTATGCATTCTGGGAATTTGATGCATTGCCCTTGTATTAGTAGTGCACATTTTATCCACAAATGATCAAAATTAGTGCATATTTAATATATATAGTAGTAGTAGTAGTAGTAGTAGTAGTAGTAGTAGTAGTAATTGCTAACTAATTTAGGAGTTTTAACATTTTCCTTGATAATAATATAGTATTTATTTATAGCACAAAACATGCAGAGAAACATACAGCGTATGTGTGTGTGTGTAGGGGTGTGTGTGTGTGTGTATGCATGTAGGGGTGTGTATGTATGTATGTGTGTGTGTGTGTATGCATGTAGGTGTGTGTATGTATGTATGTGTGTGTGTGTGTGTGTATGTATGTATGTATGTGTGTGTGTGTATGTATGTATGTATGTATGTATGTATGTGTGTGCATGTATGTATGTATGTATGCATGTATGTGTGTGTGTGTGTGTATGTATGTATGTATGTATGTATGTATGTATGTATGTGTGTGTATATGTATGTAGGGGTGTGTGTGTGTGTGGGGGGGGGTGTATGTATGTATGTAGGGGTGTGTGTGTGTGTGTGTGTATGTATGTATGTATGTATGTATGTATGTATGTATGTATGTATGTATGTGTAATAACATATAATATATAATTGCTTAAAAGAAGAGACACCTCCTTAAAATATGGACATAATGTCCCTTGTTCCTTTGACTAAAATGTTCCACAATATTACATTAAAATTCTCTGTAGAGAAGCAGGTGATGCTACCAGACCAAGATGCAGGCCAAATCTGTGGAAAAGTGACCCCACTCACAGTAACACTGCATGTTTTTCAAGGTATTTTGCCGCAATACAAACATTTAATGTCATGCAGAGGAACATTCCGGCAAAAGAAAAATCAGCATTAAGAAAATAAGGATTCAAACACTTCACCAGAAGATATTAAGTTATACTATACACAATCAAACCTACAAATTGCTTAGCACTATTGTATCCCATGAAATAAATTGTTGTGGCCTGTATTTCAGATAGGGACTTGACAAACCCTGGTGACTCATGTGTTTCTCAGCTCCACCCTGTCTTCACGCTAAATATTACCTAAAGATCTTACTGCACCGTCACCACCCTGTCTGATTACCTTCAGCTAAAATACAAATACAATTTTATCTGCAGATCACCTTATATCCAACCTTATCAAGAGGTCAATAATGTTATCAAATCAGCGCTTAGTGATAGAATAGATATGACATTTGTTCGTGTCGGCACGCTTAAACCTACCTCTCATCAGTCCTACTTTGATTAGTTCATCATATTACTGCATTATATTAAATACCATTTTCTTATTTAAAACATGAAACTGCTTTTGAGCAGCAATATATTTATTTATTAGAAACAAAACATAAATTTAAGCAGCCAACTTAAATAAAACAGTTGAATTTGTAAAATAATATAAGAATCTTAAAAACAAGCCTATCTATAGATCTATAGAATATTTGGTAAAAGTACTGAAAATTAAAATACACTTTTTTATGAAATCGATTTGAATTTTCCAAACTGAGGAACAGTCCAGCTTCATCCAATAATGTCATATTTTCAGTATTGACACATACAGGCACTATACCTGATTTTTACCATAAAACCTTTTTTGTCTTAAAAACATTTTTAAAAAACAGAACTAGTTGTTTGCAGTGGCAGTTAGTTATTCCTCATTTCCTCAACTTAAGAATTCAGAGCATCGCAATTATTCACTGTAACAAGTTTATGAGCACTTTTCACAACTCTCAGACACCAAAAGGGAGTTTTTTGCCATCACGGTAATACCTGTAGCAGTGGAGGAGAGCATCAATTACTCACAGACTAACACTGAAGCAGGGCTAGACTAGTGCAGAAACCACAAATCCAATAGATTATCAAGGGAACTGTCTTCATACTAATGTCTTTTAAATACTACAACAATTACTACTGCTTAGGCCTGTCACGATAACACATTATGAAGTACGATATATTGCTGAATAAAATATAGACAATAACTGATAATATTAAAACTAATTTATTATCAACAAAAAATATTCTAAATGTACAATATTGAACATGTACATGAAGTGCAATACATAATGCAAAGAAATTGTACATACAAAAAATATTGAACCCCACAAATATTGTTCCAGCTAAAATATATTGAACGATAAGTCGATATATATTATTTATTGTGACAGGGCTACTACTCCTACTACTCCTACAACTGCTACAACTCCTACAACGTCTGCTACAACTGCTACAACTACTACTACAGCTACTGCTAATGCAACTACTACTGCAACAACAAGGAAACCGCAAATCCAAAGGAGATTATTAATTAGAACATCTTCATACTATACTGTCTTTTAACTACTACAACTACTACTACTTCTACTTAAAAACTGATATAATACTATTACACTGCAGGATGGTCACAAATCCAATAGAAATTACTACAGGTCTATATCTATACTGTGTTTTAACTACTAATACTACTACAACTACTTCTATTTTCACAACTACTATTAGTACTTCAACTACTGCATCCATTACTTTTACTACTACTTATTTTACTACTCCTTTTACACTGCAGCAGGTAGGACTAGTGCCGTGTCAGGAAACAGCATAGATGCATGGACATTATTAAGGGGATGGGCTTTATATCCAATGCTGGACAGTGTAAACTCCTAGTATTAATAATTATTACAACAACTACTACTAGAATTTTTACAACTACAACTACCATTACTTCAACTACTGCAACCATTTCTGTTAAAACAACTAAACCACTATTACTTCTACTGCCACAATTACAATTGCTGTTACTATTATTTCAACAGATATTACTACTACTGCTTCTGCTGCTGGTACTGCTACTACCAATGACAAGCTATTTCTTTTGCTACTAATAATAATATTACTACCACAGTTGAAACCACACAAATTAAAATCAGACAAGTATGTAGTTGTAGTCTCTTCTCTTAAGCCTGTGTTGAAGATGACACATTTCACTTGCAAAGTTGCACTGTGGCACCTTATATAATTATGAAAATCAATAGTAGCACACTGAATGGGCTGGATGCTAAAATGACTGTAAATAATATTGTCATTTGCTTGAGAGACCTCCATGCATCTGTTCTATCTATAGCTCTGGTGCAGTCTTATTTGGCCTATTTAGCTGCATAGTTGTTTTCTTCATTGCCTCGACTTGCCTCCTCTTGTTTTTCCCCAATTGTTTTAGGGATTCCCAGTTTGTATCTCATAATCCCCTCCATTGCGTGTGACTCATCTACAAAATGTGATTAACTGTGCAGCTGTGGGAGAGTAGAAGAGTTTAAGACATGGTGAGGAGAGCCAAACAAAAGCGTGAGAAACGATGTCCTCTATGGATTTTGACAACTAGGGCAGGAGCAGGAGAATTTATATTGCACCACTGTTATTTAGTTTTGGAAGATAATGTAAATGAGGACTGCAAGATTTTGGAAGAAAAAGCAATTGCTCATTTTCTGAGTATTAGATTTATTTTTAGACATATATACATACATACTGAATGCCTACTTAAATATTTTACCGCAATACTTATTACTTCATTTTTGCTTGAAGTTTCTCCTACATTGCTTCCATGTTGAAAGATCTAGGACTAACTTATGCAGCATTACAATCAGGAAATGTGTTGTTGAATCTTTGCCAGGGGCAGACTGTTCCGTGTGTCTGTGTGTGAGGGACCACAGCGCCTCCTAGGGGTGAATTTAGCACTGCAGGCTGTTTCATACATTGCTATCCTCCTCCTCTTTCACATTTGCACACTTTACAACTTTACATTTATCCCTTTGCATAAAAATTACACAATAAATACAAATTGACTGACAGAAGTAAAAACTACTTACTACTACTACTACTACAACACAGTGAGCAACTGAAGAAGATGCATTGTGACATCTTGCTTATGCACACTAAACGACAGGACAAATAACTTCTGCTGTAATGTGTGATTTGAATATTTAAAAAAAATAATTGTGTTCTTTGCTTTCTACAGCTTTCCTGAAATGCCAAAAGGTCCATTAAGTTTGATTTACAGAGCCTAATAACAACTGGGTCCCTGTGAAGCAATGCAACCCAATATATTTTATTTATGAATGCAATTTAAAAACAGGCCCACAGGAAATTTCCTTATAAATTAGGCCTATTAATTATTTCTCCTGGGTTTCCTCATTGCAACAATATGTCCGTGTCGTAACGGTGCGGATAGGACCAAAGGATGCAGACCAGAGCAGTTTTAACAGTGTTTATTTACAGCGGTGAAAATGCAGTCTTTAAACAGGTCACAAGAGCAGGTACAGGAACCGGGGAGCGGGAGACGGGTCAGGCGGGTGCGGTGCAGGTAGAGGCGGGCAGGACAGGACCAGGACGGGGATAGAAGCAGGTGCGGTACCAGGGCAGGCGGATCAGACGAAGACCAGAGCGGGGAGCGGGTGACAAACCAGAGACCAGGACCGGACAGGAGACGAGACGAGCAGGAGACGAGACGAGCAGGAGACGAGACGAGCAGGAGACGAGACGAGCAGGAGACAAGACGAGCTGGAAGCGATACCGGGACTGGAACGTGGCGGCAGGAGCTGGGCGAGTAGAGGCAGGAATCTGGAGGGTGCATAAATCCAAATGAGCATTTGCCGGAAAGTACCATATAACAAAGCTTAGCAAGAAACATTCACGTTTTACACGCGGACGGTCTGGCACCGAGTGTAGACTGCCAAGCCTTCTTGTACTCAGCAGCCGGTGGTGGTGATTAGGCTGATGCACCCCAGGTGTGCACAGGAGGAGTCAGGCACTCCACCCAGCTCCAGACACACAGGTAGGGGAGGGGGAGAGAGCACGGGAGGACAGGGAAACTGACATCATGACAGTACCCCCCCCCTAAGGTCCACCTCCTGGTGGACCCCCAGGCTTGTCAGGATGAGCGCGGTGGAAGTCTCTCACCATGTCGGGGTCCAGAATGCGTGCCCTGGGCACCCAGGATCGCTCCTCCGGACCGTAACCCTCCCAATCGACGAGGTACTGGAGGCCCCTACCACGGCGACGAACGTCAATCAGGCGGCGGACGGTGAACGCCGGGTGGCCGTCAATGACTCGGGCGGGCGGTGGGGGATCGGCCGGAGGGCACAGGTCGCTGGTCCGGACTGGTTTAACCTGGGAGACGTGAAAGGTCGGATGAATCCGGAGAGACGGGGGTAACTGGAGGCGCACCGCCGATGGATTTATGATCCTCATGATCTTAAACGGTCCCAGGAATCGGGGGGACAGCTTACGGGAGTCCGTCTTCAGCGGGACCGTCTTGGCGGAGAGCCAAACCATCTGGCCAGGTTGGTATACGGGCGCCGGGACACGGTGGCGATCGGCCGTCGCCTTAGTGCGCGCTCCAGCCCGAAGAAGGGCCGCCCTGGCCTTCTTCCAGATCCGGCGACAGCGCTGGAGATGGCGCTGAACAGACGGGACGGCGAGGTCCCTCTCCTCCGTGGGAAAGAGAGGGGGTTGATATCCCAGCGATGCCTCGAAGGGGGACATACCAGTGGCGGAACTCACGAGGGAGTTGTGAGCATACTCTATCCAGGGCAGGTGAGTACTCCAGGTCGCGGGGTTGGCGGAGGCTGTGCACCGTAGGGCCGACTCCAGGTCTTGGTTGGCCCGCTCCGTCTGCCCATTAGATTGTGGATGGAACCCGGACGTGAGGCTAACCGTGGCCCCCAAACCGTCGCAGAAAGACCGCCATACCTGAGAGGTGAATTGGGTCCCTCTGTCGGACACGATGTCCACCGGGATGCCGTGGAGTCGGAAGACATGACTGGTCAGCTGGTCGGCAGTTTCTTTGGCTGTGGGGAGCTTAGGCAGGGCAACGAAATGGGCGGCCTTGGAGAAGCGGTCCACAATGGTGAGAACCACCGTGTTCCCCTGGGAAGGGGGAAGGCCCGTCACGAAGTCCAAGGCGATGTGGGACCAAGGGCGACGAGGAACTGGGAGAGGATGCAAGAGACCAGAAGGGGGTGAGTGGGAGGCCTTGGCCCGAGCACATACCTGGCAGGCGGCGACATAAGCCCGGGTGTCTGTGTCCATCGTGGGCCACCAGAAGCGTCTCCTGAGGAGGGAGAGAGAGCGACCGGCACCAGGATGGCAGGCGAAACGGGAGGCATGGACCCACTGGAGCACCTGAGACCGGACAGAATCGGGAACAAACAGTTTACCTGGAGGGCCGTTACCTGGGTCGGGGTCGTTGGTCTGGGCCTCTCGGACGGTGTCCTCGATATCCCAATGGACCGCGGCCACCACACACGAGGAGGGAATAATTGTTTCTGCGGTGACCGGGCTATCCTCCAGGGCGAACTGGCGGGAGAGGGCATCGGGTTTGACGTTCCGAGATCCGGGGCGGTAGGTGAGGAGAAAGTTGAAGCGGCTGAAGAAGAGGGACCAACGAGCTTGACGGGGATTGAGGCGCCTGGCGGACTGGATGTACTCCAAGTTTTTATGGTCGGTCCAGACGATGAATGGTTGCTCCGCCCCTTCGAGCCAGTGGCGCCACTCCTCCAAGGCCAGCTTTACGGCAAGGAGCTCCCGATCCCCCACGTCATAATTGACCTCGGCCGAGGACAATCGCCGGGAAAAGAAGGCGCAGGGACAGAGGCGGTTGTGGGGGTCGAACCTCTGCGAAAGCACGGCCCCCACTCCCGAGTCGGAGGCGTCGACCTCCACGATGAATTGCCGTGAAGGGTCGGGCTGGTGCAGGATGGGAGCGGAGGTAAATAGTCTCTTAAGCTTCTCGAAGGCTGTCTGCGCCTCAGGAGACCAGGCAAACGGCAAAGCAGGAGAGGTGAGTTTAGTTAAGGGCGAGATAACCCTACTAAAATCCCGGATGAAACGTCTATAAAAATTGGCAAAGCCGATAAATCTCTGGAGCTGTCTCCGGCTGGTAGGAACGGGCCACTCAGTGACAGCCTGGATCTTTTCAGGGTCAGCTCTTACTTGGCCCCGCCCCACAATGAAGCCCAAAAAGCTGACCTCCTCTGCGTGAAACTCGCATTTCTCAGCTTTCACGAACAGTTTATTCTCGAGGAGGCGCTGGAGAACCTGACGAACGTGCTGATGATGCTCCTGGGGGGACCGCGAGAAAATCAAGATGTCATCCAAGTAAACAAAGACGAATCGGTTAAGGAAATCACGGAGCACATCGTTGATGAGGGCTTGGAATACGGCAGGGGCGTTGGTGAGACCGAAGGGCATAACCAAGTATTCGAAATGTCCCAGGGGTGTCTTGAAGGCCGTCTTCCATTCGTCTCCCTCCCTGATGCGCACCAGGTGGTACGCATTCCGCAAATCCAACTTTGAGAAGATGGTCGCACCGTGGAGGGGCGTAAATGCCGAGTCCAGTAAGGGAAGCGGGTATTTATTCTTTACAGTTATATTGTTCAGACCCCGGTAATCAATGCAAGGCCGCAGGGATTTGTCCTTCTTAGCCACAAAGAAGAACCCCGCTCCCACGGGTGAAGTGGACGGGCGGATGATTCCGGCAGCCAGGGACCCACGGATATAGTCCTCCATTGACTCGCGTTCAGGTTTAGACAGGTTATATAGCCTGCTAGATGGTAGTGGGGCACCCGGCAGGAGGTCAATGGCGCAGTCATATGGACGGTGGGGCGGTAAAGAGAGGGCCTTGCTCTTGCTAAAAACCTCCCCCAGGTCGTGATATTCAGCAGGCACCGAGGACAGATTGGGGGTGTCTGGGGACGGATCAGCGACAGGAACGGACCTCCCGGCCGGAGGGAGGGCGGACCGAAGGCACTTGGCGTGGCAATCGGGACTCCAGCCCGAAACTCCGCCCCTGGCCCAATCGAAAACAGGGTTGTGGGCGCGTAGCCAGGGGTAACCAAGGACCAGAGGAGAAGCGGAGGAGGACAGGACATGAAACTGACGGTTCTCTTGGTGGTTGCCGGACAGAATCACGGTGACAGGTTCTGTGATGTGAGTGATGTGCCCCAGAAAACGTCCATTGAGCCCCTGGGCATTTAAGGGGCGTTCGAGGGGCTCCAGGTAGACCCCGAGCTGCTCCGCGACTTGGGCATCAATAAAGTCCCTCTCAGCCCCGGAGTCGATAAGGGCGGAAACGCATAAGGTCTCTGTGCGAACGCACAGGGTGGCGCTGAGCCGCAGTCTATTAGAAGAGTCCAGGATGTGTTGCTCGCCCACCAGTACTCCCAGTGCTACTGGTGGGCCCCCCCTTTTGGCCGAACTGGGCAAGTGACCACATAATGTCCGCGCTCACCGCAGTAGAGGCAAGCCCCGGCCAGACGACGCCTCCGTTGACGCTCCTCGGCCGACACAAGGGTCCTGTCGAGTTGCATGGGCTCATCCGGCGGGGGCGGGGCAGCGCGTGGCTCCGGCGGGACCGGTGACCGGCGTCTCTCTCGGCGACGAGCCCGTAGGCGGTTGTCTATACGGTGAGTGAGGGAGATGAGGGTCCGCAGGTCGGGGGGTTCGTCCCGGGAAACCAATTCATCTTTCAAAGTCTCGTTCAGGCCCCGCACAAACACAGCCCGCAGCGCGCTGTCCGTCCAGTCCAGCTCCGCCGCATGTGTCCAGAATTCAATGGAATAATCCGCTACCGTCCTGGAGCCCTGGCTGAGAGTCAATAACCGGGAGGCAGCATTGTCCTGGTAGTGCGGGTGGTCAAACACCAGCTTAAACGTGGACACAAATTCATTAAAATCCAGGCTATCCACAGACGTCTTCATTAGGCGCGCCTCTGCCCACTGGAGAGCTCTGCCCCGGAGTAATCCACATATATATCGGATCTTGGTGGCCCCCGAGCTGAAACGAGAAGGGCATTGCTGGAACATGAACTCGCACTGGAACAGGAATCCGCGACAGAGGTGAGGTTGTCCAGCATACGGCTCCGGATCCGTGCCTCTCGGCTCCGGGAGGCGTGGCGGCGCTCCGGCTGCAGCAGGCGGGGTGACGAGGAGCGCGGCCACCTGGTGGTTAAGCTGTGCCACCTGCTGGGACAATGTCTGATTTAGCTCCAATAGAGTCCGAATGGATTGTTCATGCTGACCCAGCACCGCCTCGGGGTGAGAGTGCGTGAGGCGGCGCGTCTGGTCCGGATCTGAGCCTGCTTGGTCCATAATGGCCAGACCGTTCTGTCGTAACGGTGCGGATAGGACCAAAGGATGCAGACCAGAGCAGTTTTAACAGTGTTTATTTACAGCGGTGAAAATGCAGTCTTTAAACAGGTCACAAGAGCAGGTACAGGAACCGGGGAGCGGGAGACGGGTCAGGCGGGTGCGGTGCAGGTAGAGGCGGGCAGGACAGGACCAGGACGGGGATAGAAGCAGGTGCGGTACCAGGGCAGGCGGATCAGACGAAGACCAGAGCGGGGAGCGGGTGACAAACCAGAGACCAGGACCGGACAGGAGACGAGACGAGCAGGAGACGAGACGAGCAGGAGACGAGACGAGCAGGAGACGAGACGAGCAGGAGACAAGACGAGCTGGAAGCGATACCGGGACTGGAACGTGGCGGCAGGAGCTGGGCGAGTAGAGGCAGGAATCTGGAGGGTGCATAAATCCAAATGAGCATTTGCCGGAAAGTACCATATAACAAAGCTTAGCAAGAAACATTCACGTTTTACACGCGGACGGTCTGGCACCGAGTGTAGACTGCCAAGCCTTCTTGTACTCAGCAGCCGGTGGTGGTGATTAGGCTGATGCACCCCAGGTGTGCACGGGAGGAGTCAGGCACTCCACCCAGCTCCAGACACACAGGTAGGGGAGGGGGAGAGAGCACGGGAGGACAGGGAAACTGACATCATGACAGTCCGCTAAAGACTACCATATCGACCATTACTTTAGTATAATAATCCATACATTTTTTTCCATATATTGTAGTAACTGTAGTTAATTTTAAATGGCTTGCAGTGGTCCAAAGCTATACCTCGCCGAATGCATTCCGAGCATTCAAATTATTCACACGATATATTTATGAGTGCTTCTCACAGCTCTCAGAAACCAGAGCAGAGTTTTGCCTTGACGGTGAAGCTAACAACAACTAGCATGCAAATGCGCACTCCCTGATTATTGGACAATAAAAAGCTTTATAAATACATGCAGATGGTACATAGTAGACATATTTTGACCTCAAGAGCTGCCTTTAACACTAACCCAGTGGCCAAATGCTGGTCTAAGTTTGGTTGGTAACACAGCTAATGCCATTTTGACCAGTTTTTGACAACACTACCTAACATGAACTATTCTACTAAAATGCAAAACATATATTTCAGTTGGATATGATTTCTATCAGAGTTGACATAATTTTATAGCCTTGACCCCATGTTATTGCTAGTAACATCTGAAAAAGGCACCGTGTAGTGCATCTAAACATTTGTCATATTGACCGTAGACTGTGCTCTTGTGTTAGAGGAAGTGATGTGCTCTGACCTGGAAGTGGAAGATGCCAGCGTATCCATTCCTGAAGTCCTGGCCGTGTGGGACCACTCTGTGCAGCAGCTCATCATTCAGAGTGAGAGAGGCGATAGCAGCCAACAGCCAACAGTCACCTGAGGACAGGGAACATTATAAACATATTTAACAAGGGAAAAGACTAAAGCTTAAATGGTGAACTATGTAACACCTGCTTGTCTCAATGGATATCTTATTGCTCTGCCTAGAATGTTCCACAGATCTGGCATATTACTTGGCTTCCACCAGAAAAGTTACATAGATCACCTTTAAGAGTATTTTAAAGTCTTAACTATGTTACTACGGTAATATGAAATAACATTTCTAACATAATGTCCAAGAATAACTTCATTGCAATGTAGCTTTATAGGTACTTGATCAATGAATATTATTTTAAGTACAATGTCTGACTCCCATACCCATGTCTAAAAATACCTGTAACTGCAACTGTCCCTCAACATAAGTGTTACCTATCAAATATATTTTATTGGTGAGAGATTGGTGAGTAAGTATTTGGATAACATGTACACACTTACTCTATACTATACAACAAATTTTAGCTGCGCTGTCCAATTCTGTCGACATTTCCGACAACTTAATGACCCTAAATAGCACAAAAATGTGTGAACTTTGCTCTAGCCTGAGCATTGACTCCAAATGTTTAACAATAGTTGCTACAAAACCAAATATAACTTGTAGCCAATTCCTGCTAAGTATACTTTTCCCATCTACACGAGGTCAAACAAGCACCAAATCATGTAGCAATAATAAAAGTTGGATGTGGTTAACAGCTAAGTGGAAAGTCTGCCTCATTAAAGTCAGACTTGTCCATTGTTTTTTCATAAAGTGCTAAGTGAACTCGGGTTGAACAACATTTTCCTTCTTTGAGGCAGAAAAGGCGTGGTGGTTCCTAATGCAGTGGACACGGCCACAGAATCTCTCTAATGTTACTGGGAAATCTCATAGGCATATGGTTAATTATGATCTAATTTAGGGATTGTTGATTTCTGTGTGAGGCAAAGGAAAATAAATATTGCACGAGTTTCTTGATAAAAAAATGAAAGAATTTGGTCTAGTTCTATGATTATCAAGAAACTGTTACCCAGATAATCGCTACTAAAACTAGCATTGATACTAGATACTCATGTGAGTAGCAAAACTGAAGAAATTAGATTCTTCATAGGACACATTTGGACCTATGTGGAGTTTTAAGGGACTATCAAATCATACTGAGTGATCATATTGTGCTGTGTTAAGATGACTTGACATTTTTAGGTTACTGCTGGCGATGTGTCTATGGAAAATATACAAGATACTGCTAGTCTGACTAAGTTGCAAAACTGTTTACAAATACATTTGACTATATTATGAAGGTTGTTTTAGAGAAGTGCCATTACAATTACACAATTATGAAGGTTGTTTTAGAGAAGTGCCATTACAATTACACAATTATACAATTAGTCCAAAAAGCAGAAGGTGGGATGATTTTTTGTTTCATATTTAATCATTTATTTAGGTTAGGTTAGGCTATTAAACTATTAAATTACGTAATCAGTTAAGCTCCTTTGCAGATATATGTAAATAGTAGCTACTAGCCAACAACAAATTATCAGCACCTGTATGACAGGTGCTGATCAAGACCTGAGGTGACATAGCCTTTTCTATGGCAGTGTCCAAACTATGGAACAACCTCCCTCTGTCTGTCAGATCCTCTCAGCCTTTAATGCCGTTTAAGACTAGACTGAAAATCCACCTCTTCTACCTGGCATTTAATACTAGCTAGACAGGCTATTTTGGTGTTTTATTGTTCTTTTCTTAGGTTCCATGTCCCCCATCGACCCCAGCATATCACACCCTCGAGGCACACAACCAAGATGAATGAAGAGTCTTGCCCAAGTACACAATGCCAGTATTGCGATGACAGCTGTGGTAGCCAAGCCATTCAGAAGTGCTATAACTACATTTATTGTTAAGCATTATTCAGGCCTTTTGGATATCTTGGCCCTGTTGTATTATTTCCTATATCTTATTAATGTATGGAAAAAATAATAATACCAAACACCATGTAATTGAGCGGCTTTATTAGGCAGCAATCAATAGCAGTTATCTTAAAATATTCTGATGAAAGTGAATAAACTCTAAAAACATGGGAGGAGTGCAAGATATTTTCAGCTTTTCTTTCTTTTGTTGACCCTACTCAATTAGTCTGAGATGTGCTGCCTTCCTCCAATATGGAACAGCAAAGTATTTTAAAAATTCAAGTGTGAAATCTCTCTAGTATGACAAATCTAGGTTACAGTCTGAAGAGTGTGTTTTGAGTATTGCTCTCCTCATGTGCTCGCTCCAGTGGCCTTGTTTACAGATTAGAGCTGAAGAAACGATACGTGAATTATAGATGACACTCTGTATCTCTGCAAAGCACTGCTCCTTGTTCGACTGAAATTACTCCACAAATAAAACTCCTCTCAAGTGGCCTTTAATACAATGCCAATGATAATTTGTCTAAGTGTTTGTTCATTCTGATCTGATTCTGATTCATAGGGCCAGATAAAAATGATTCACTGTCTGGAAGCACTTTACATTACGACATGGTAACAAGAGGGTTACAAGATGGTAAGAAACTAACTGATAAACTAGTTATTTATTACTACATTATTAACTATTTGTTACCATTCCATTTCCATTTTAGTTTCTTCCTTAGTTTTCTGAGTTTTACAGAGAAAGAACACAAATAAGAATTACTGTTAATTTTGTTATAGTCATTTTTATGTAGTATGCATTGTACTGTATTGTAACTATAAAAAAACAAGATTTAAATTTTTCTTTTATTTTCTGTAGTCTAAATGATTGTGCAGTCATTAACTCACAAACGGTACAATCTCAAATTTCAAACTGTTTATGATATGTAGTTCAATACTTTACAAACATGTGAGTCTGGTCTGGTTAAATTGGTGTGACTGACAGGTGGATTAGTCAATCGGGGACATGCATGGTCCATCCGTATCATCAAAAAATAAAGAAAAAAAATCACAAAGGGCTGTAAAACATCCTGGATTTTTGCAGAATCAATGAGCTGAGCACTAAACTCTGTTCATCTGAGGTGAGATAAATTCAATTTTATTTGTAAATCATTGGGGACCAATGAGCTCCTTCATTTCACACATCACTGAAAAAAACCAAATCTGCACAATCACGTTTGGCAGAATCACGTTTGGAGTGTGAGAGGACCAGACTGATATCAATCTGTATAAAAAATAGAGAGAGATAGCAATACTGTATGGTAATGTGTTACCAAATGTCTCAGTAGTCAGTAAAAGCTGAGGTATGCAATAGCAGTAGTAATAGTGGTAGTAGGGGCAGTTGGCTGCTTCCCAGTGGGACTCACCCAGAGATCCCTGACAGATGTCTGTGCGTGTCGCTCCATCCACAATAAACTCAGGGTTTCTGCAGATCTCCTGTTGAACATACAGGAAAAAGATATGTTATGCTTAAGTCTTTAACTCAATCTTTTAGGCTTTGTAAAATGCTTCAACAATAAATATATTACTGAATTAGGAATGTCAAGATTATTCAGGTCACAATATAGAACTAAATAATAACTGGGGCCATTTTAAAAGCTAAATTATGTAATTTCAGTTAAATCTATATTCCACAAAAGTAAACCTAAATATAGGTTTAGTTTTGTATTTAGCATTTTTTTGTTTATATTGCATGAATTACTTTTTCATTCACAAGTTTGGATTTAATAAAGGCAATAAAATTGGTAATCTAGTAACAAACATTTTCTATTATGACTTCCCTATTGTCAATACTGTTAAATGTTTAGATTAGAGGCAATATAACAAGGCAAAAATGAACAATACAATACTTTTTTAAACAAATATAATATCTGTGTAATCCCTCAGTCGTCCATGTCTGACCAATCATAAAAGTTTTCTTTTATGATATAAAATCTGTCAAAAAGTTTTAATCCTACAACTTTTTGTCCACTTGACAGATTTAATGTTTTTCTTTTACTAAACAAATGCTATATTGCTAACCACAGCCTTATTTTTTAATGGGACTGGTGGAATATTGTACATACATATTTATGAGAAGAGTAAAAATTATTTGCAATATTTTACAAAAATAAAAATCAGCGTTTTGTTGTCTGGCACTGTGACAGTTTGCATCTTTGTGTGAAATATACAGATAAACAGTTTGCTGACTTGCACAAATCACAGCATGTACTAGCCTGTGTTGAGTTGCAGTAAGACCTTGTTTGATTGGTGTCTCAATCGTCTGTTTTGACAACTAAATAAACTAAATAATAATAGACTTAGTTGTTGTAGCTTTATATTTTGTGTTTTATTGTAGCCACATCTGCTCAGGCAGACTGATGGAGCTGTGGCTGTCAATATGTGCCATCAGCCCCGATGACCACCAACAACACTCACACACCATATTCATACTAGGCAATGAAGGTGAACAACAGCACTAGAGCCTCTGCTGCCCCACTGTAATCCCAATGATCTCCCATCCAGGTACTAAGCAGGCCCAACTCTGCTTAGAATCAGAGTTCAGATAGGGCATTGACAACTAAGTAAGGCATGGTTAAAATAAAAAGCTAAGTTTATGAGTCAACACATTGAATAACAGACCTTAATACTTTTCAGACATAAGGTTTAGTTTCGTTTGTGAAATGTGACAAAAAATATTAGAATGGTGATGAGACGCAACTGTTACACAATCTACTTGAAGAAATGTACAGATTTTATTAACCTTGGTGTAATGCAAAAACATCCTGGCTTCCCATAAATGTGTAGTGTGCAGCAAAACTACATGTACCCTATCAATAGTAATTGCAGTCTAGTCTGGCATCCATTTGAGACAGGGTTCATGAAAACAACATAAGTACAGGCCCCTCTCAAGCTCCTTCTGTCTGGTACTGAAGGAGAATCACCACATGAAGGAGCTATAAAAAGATCAAATTCATCTCGTGTCACATCACACAATCATCAACACACAGCTGCACAATCGCACACAACCACGCATGAATACACCACAACGCACAGCAACACCAACACATAATAGGTCAAATAGTACCCAGGCATCTAGTGTTGTCCCATTACAGCTACGAGATAATTTTGGGATATAAAAATGTACCTGTGACTTCATTAGTGATTTATGCTTCAGAAATTAGAATTCAGTCCACAGTGCACATTTAAACCCATACAGAAACAGTAAGAATTTAGAGAAATGGGCTGCTAAAGGAATCTATAGAAATCGCATACATTACAGTGCATGTTCGTAGAGATGTAAATTTCAGAAATAACCACTTTTAGATTTAATTTTTTTGCAGAGGAAGTTTTATTACTTACCAAAACAATTTCAGTCTAATCATTTTGCAGCCTAACTACATCTACTGTGGACAAATCCAGGCAAAGTCATTTTTAAAGTTATTATGCTATAGATATTTTCAGTGTAAGTTAGTAGTTTACTTTCTGAGCCCTTACAACTGTTGTGTTCACGTCAAGTTTAAATACCTTCTCAAATCTATTTTTTGGAAAAGTTTATAAAATCGTTATGGGTTGTAATTGACAATCCTATGTCATGGGTGGGGCTGTTGCATTATAAAAGAACAGACTTTTTAGGAGACTTAAATCATACATATGTGAGGAGCAGAGGAAAAATGGAGCAGGAGCTAAGAGGCTGCAGGCACGCAGAGTTCACGACCTCAAACCTTTTAAGATCCCAACTGTGTGACACGCCGTTACAGGGATGACAGAACAGCAGACTGGACTAGACTACCAGACTATAACAACACTACAGAGAATATAGTGCTGTAGCAGCACATACTGAGCTAATACTTTCAAACGGGAATACTGACCTGAGCAAACTTGGGATTTGTTCAGTTTAGAATAATTAATGTCAAAGCTCAGCAGGTAAGGAAGTTGATAGCAGGAATTTAGTTACAAAAGAAAACCACATTTCCTTACCAGAATCTACACTTAACAAATAACATAATTAAATACCTATAGTTTAGATCATATGCAATTTTTTTATACATTTATACAATATAACCATAACATTTCTCAAGTCAAATTACCCAATTCCAATTTCCAATTAATGATTCCAATGTTTTCTAATTGTTGACCATTGTGTATCTAATTATATGGTCCGGTGGCTTAAAATTTGAGTGCATCTTAGATTGTACATTGTTTTCAAGTTTTCACAACACAACAAACACTAACTAAGAGTAGCCTCCTCAAATGGGTTTAAGAAGCTGTTGAGTGTTAAAACAAAAGACGTCAAAACCCAGTGTCTGAGCGTGATAGTCTCTGTGATATTTGTTCTCATGTTATTTAAGGGAGTAAAGAGGTTTCTAAACATACTGGACAAACACTGACCAGTCTGATTGCACTTTAAGAACACCTCTCAAAGAAAGAAATACTACCAGTCAGTACTATTGCTTACAAATAATGTCACTAAAAATGAAACCTAGAAAACCAGTGTTTGAGTAAGAGTAAATAAGAAAAATATTAGGTATCACTGATACTTTTGAAGAATATAGTAGTCCTACAGGAGTGCACTTTAGTTGCTACCTCCATAACTGCTCTCTCTTACTGTGATCTTACTAAAACTAGTTCTGTGCAACAACTAACTACAAATACTTCTATGACAACAGTAAGATAAAACTGATGCCCAGATACAAATCCATGGTAACACTTATGTCCAAACTAGATACTAATATACTCACAGTGGGTCTCTTCCAGATCACTCCCTGGGTCTTGGCTGATCTGGGCCCGAGCTCGTTGAAGCCCAGAGAGGAGCATGTTGCTGGGAAGAAGCTGTCCTCGAACAGTTTCCCGCTCCGGAGGGACTGGGCTCTAAGTGACTCAAAGTCCTGCCCTAATAACTTCACCGCGTTATGGTTCTGCCCCAGTCCCTCGTCTCGGTCCCACTGGTTACGGAGGCGAGCAGCCATACCTGTGGCATAGATGGGTTCCACCATTTTGAGCTTTGGCACGCGCACTACTCAGGGTCACTTTGTTCTGAAGTAACAAAAAGTGTAAATATTTAACGAAACAACTGCAATCTTTTGTAGATGTAGCGAAGCAGAGGCAGAGGAGATGGGAGTCTGCAGTGAGCTGTAATGGTTTGGGGGCTTGATCATAAATCAGGATGAAGCATGCTTTGCCATTAAGAAGACATCAAAAATAGATGAATTCCAGTACTGCAGCCGTGTGCCGGTTACTTGAGGTTCAGCTACAGCAGAAAACGCACAAGATCTGCGGTCTCCGGGGTAACAAAGGCAGATATAATCCAAATGTGGCGGGCCCAGGTCTGGATAAAGCTGGAGAAGTGGATCTATCCAAAACCTGAAAAATAATAAATTAATTTATTAAAGGTATTATTTTTGCTATTTATGTGATTACAGTTCTATTATTGTGAAGAGTGAATGAGAAGTAAGTGCCTTTATATCTGTGTCAGCACTTGAACTTTCCACTGGCTCAGTTTTTGCTTTAGCCCCCTAGCTACTCATAATTTATATATTTATTTATTTATTTAGCATTATTGTTTCATTTAATGGAAGCAACAAACTAACTAAATAAATGAAAATCCTGCTGCGGTAGTCCTGATCAAGCCTAGCTCATGGGTCCACTGTGCCCACTGCTCTTGAAGTCAAATGCAGAGGACAAATTTCCCTATGGGCATAATAAAGTGTGCCTTAACCTTTCATTTCCTCATTCATCTTTCCAGTAGTTGGTGGATTAGCTCAGTGTAAACAAACTACTGTTATTTAAAGCATGCTGGTCTGAATGCATCTTTCACTGTTGTACATCTCAGACAAAAGAACTTGCATGCCCACCCACAGTGCATACATTTACACGAAAATGTGCCCTACCTCTCTGCCTTTCACCAAACTGCATTTATGCATCCTGGGAGCACATAGCATAGGGATTAGTCACCCCAAAAACATGTCAGTGCTACTGTACAACAGCAACTACTTTGTTATGGGGGCAATTTGTAGTCAATGTTTAATCATATTCAAATAATACCAATACCAACAAAGGAAGTTGGTTTGTAGTGATATATTTTATACAATACTGTGTAATATTACAGGCAAAACAACATCTATCTCTATGGAGAAAAGCAGGTGGTAGATGCTCCACAAAAGTTACATAGTTCACCTTCAAGGTTCAGACATAGTGTGAATGGACTGTAAAATTAAATACATGTGCGGTATATTACTGCTTTTTTGATGGTCTCTTTTGTTGTATCTTCCTTGACTATTATCTTATTATAGATTATAAACTGAAATTCAAATTTTGCATAGACCACCTTTCAAACACCTTTTTGGACAAATTTAAACACTATATATCACCCACTTCTTTGGACCAACAAAAGTCAATGTTTAATCCTTTTACAAATATTGGAGTGTTGTGGGTGTATTATCAGGTCTACAACCAGGAAACCATATCTGTCTTTTTAACAAAGCAAAGCCAGTGAGTATCTGAGTTCAACTCTGTCTAAACTGTTGACTTTCTTTGCTGTCTTTTTGGTTCTATATCTGACTCTCACACACGGAAACTGTGGGCTATTTTTAGCATTTATTTTTCTCAAGCTTTTACAACTTTAAAGCCCCCCATCTTCCTTGCCAAAATGAAGTACTGGATCTGACTGAGAACTCGGCAGCTATTGGTGTACAATGTATGTAAAAAAAATATAGTTGCAATAAGGGCCGTACTCATTTAAAGCGTATTCAAGTCAAAGGACAGCATGAAAAACCTCACATAACCAAAATGAATATGTTTTCTTTTGTTTTTTTAAACCAAATATCAAGTAGACTAGAGAAAAAAATGTTAATACTGGTCTGACTTGTGGTTCACACTGGAGCAGGATTTTATTCAATAATTTGTAATGATTTTTGGATGACAAAGACACAACCAACAGGAGTAAATAAAGTGTGTCCCATTTGAACATGAATACCGGTCTAAATGTTATATTTTAACTGTTGCCGGCAAATAGATCAAAACGAAGAACAAAAGTTCTTCATTTTTGGGTCTTGTTGAATATGAACATCTGTAGCCATATAATAAGATATACCAGAACAAAAAAATACAGTATTTGTTTGCAATGGTACTATGTTTGGAGTGCAAATTTGGCTTTGTCCACATTAGTTTTTTAAATTTCTTCAGTTATTCCGGTTTAGGAATATCACGAAGAATGCACTTTTGCACCTTTTTACCAATTAAATATTACAAGAGTAATAACAGTTTATATCATTATTTCTATTTTTACCATCAGAGCACAACCAGCAATGTCAAAAATATCCTCCTTAATGTTTAATAATAACCAGTAACTTCAGTCCATTAGCAGCCCACCTCATCAGCATTAGCCTGTTTTGTGTGTTATCAGGGGGAAGCAGAGGAGAGGCCCACACGAGATGATTTCTGTCTTTAATAAATATTTCATTTCACTTCATATGTGAACTGTCTCTCTGTCCCACAAACACGCAGAGCCCTTGTCCAAGCAGTGCGGGTGTGATAGAGGTATCAGGTACAGCCCCCAAGCCAAGACGGTATAATAGCACATATAGGGCTAAGAGAATGAACGGTGATTTGTTTTTCTTATTATTTTATTTTTCATTATTATTATTCATCTTGAACAATCTAGATTTTTGCTTTGATTTTATTTTGTTTTTAAAATCTATTTTTTATATTAATTTCCCAAACACTACAAATACTAATGGTCAGATAACTAACATACATATGTTGCAAAATAAACTGATAAATGAAAGAACAGTAATGTAATGTAATCTTTCAAACAAGAGTAACCTGTAGCTGATGCAGTTCTGTGTTTAATTTTATACTCCATTCACAATTACACATTTTAGCACGTGAAACCTAGTTTAGGAGATGTATACTAAGCTAGCTGCAATCATGAGTGTAATAACATTGAAGCAAAGGCTTATAGTTCATGTGTAATTTTTATGAAAATTATACTCCCACACGATATGGTAGTCTTCTGCAGGTTTCAAGTAAGATTCACGACTTCCTGGTCTCACTTCCTCGTTTGGTCTAGTGTTAGGTTGTAACTTTTTGTGTCAATTAACACTATGCACGTCAAAATATTGGTCTTTTGTTATGGTTTGTCATTTTGACTGGGTGGTTGTGGTTGTAATACATTTAAATTACAGGTCTGAGAGGTCATATGAGTTAAGCAGACAGTAAAATATATGTGTCACTTGTGAATTTCAAATTACTTTTCTGCTGACGTTTGTGTCTGACATGAAAGACAAAAAGAGGACGTTCCCAAATGTACAGTAAAAAAAAAAAAAAAAATTAGGCGTGTGGGTGTGTTTAGGCTCTGAGTAAGCGTTTTAACTCACAGGGTTCATATTCCAAACATTGTTTACAGTGAAATAAAATACCTAAAATGTCTCTGGACTAAAGCAATGCAAAAAATAGCACTGCAAAAATAAACTAGACATTCAAACTGACCACTGGGAGATTGACAGAGATGATTTTAGAAATTATAGACATTTAAATGAGCCAACAAGCACATTAAAGTCACACCTACATGTCAAAAAGATATTTATGCACATAACATATTACTATTACTTTGAATGCATGCCTCAAACAGATAAGACCAAGTTAAGGTAGGTGTGGTTCCTACAATGCATGCAATCCTCAGCTGTCTAACTTGTAAAATTGGCAGGCTTAAACAAGAACAGTTGGCATGAACACGTATTTTCTATGCAAACACAAAAACTCAAATGCAGCATAGCAGTAATTTCAGGTTTGTTCAAATGCCATTCTACAAAAGCTGGTCATAAGCCAAAATTTGAATATGCTTTCGGTTTTCCTCATTTGGATTTCATCATAAAAGTAAAACATTTCACAATAGCGTGCCATAAAAGTCGCTGCAACGCGCATGAGCACAACAACAATCAAATCAAAGTGAATGTTATAGTTACCTTAAAGACTGCGTCCGTTAATACTCGTTTTAAGACATGAAATTGGGCCGTCAACTTTCTCTCTTCTCTGCCATGTTCAGTCTCTCTAGTCCCCTCCCCTTCGCTCTCTGCTAGGCGTATTTTTTGGACCGCCTGAAACGCCCTGCAGGTCCACCTCCCCGCACCGCTCCCTCTGCTATGCGTCTGCGCAGCGCCTGCTACAGTCGTGATTGTCCCATCTCCTGTACAACTCTCCTCCGCATATTTGCTGAATTTGTCATACAGTGATACATACTGAACTAAGAAAGCAACATACAATTTTGGATCTATGTGCAATGCAATTTTGAATGACATGTCACAATTACTTAGTTTTACTTGTATTGTTCCATTGTGTGTCATTTATATTTCTCTTTGTTATGATTTTGTTAACGGAATTTATTATTTATGTGTGTTATTTTGTGACTTCTGCATGACCAATGAATAGCCTAAATAATTAATTTAAAAAAATATCTTCCATTGTTTCGCTTTGTTTTGGCGTATCATTTGTTTTTCTTACACCTTTTTTATTTCCTGCAGCTCTCTCGACAAAAGGTTTTCACATAACAGCCAAAAATTTGCCATTAACTGTAAACAAATTACTTCAGATTTGTTCTCCTACTGTTGATAATATTATTTTACAAAGTTGACCTATATATTTGGAGATTCACCCACTTTTCAGGCGAATTCACGTGTAAACATTGACATCTAAAGGCACAAATGAGAAATACACTTTACTTGACTGGACTTTAATTCCCAGCATGCATTGAGCCAGTATCCCGTCGTGCTTTGCTTCTGCCTCGCTGCCGTGTTTCTTCCGGTCCCCGCGGCCGTTGTTTCATTGAGCAAAATCTCAACATGGCATCTGAAGGGCCACCGGGAGCTGAGGGTCTCCCAGCCGATCTGGGCGCTGCGATCACGGCTTTGAACTCATGGAGCAACCCGGAGCTGCAGGCGCGGCTGGCGGAGATCGGAGCCCCAAACATGGGTAAGAACGTGCAGGGTAAGCGCGAGGAAACTACTGCGCTGTCGTCCAGGCTGAGCTAACTCAAGCTAGTTTAAGCTAACTGCTAGTACATAGTAAGGTATTTAATACAAACTTATCCATACGCTTGAACGGCCTCATAGTATTATCAGTGTACTAATATGCTAAACCGTGCATGTTGGGTCTTTATCGACCTTAACCTTTACTTCTGACACAGTAGTCTAACTTCAATGTAGCTAGCTCACAGTTTTTGAGAGGTACTGTTTTGGAGGCAACCTATGTCTGTGTATTCAGTCCTTATGTTCTTGTGCTGTTTCCTGCAGGTCCCAGAGAGGAGCTGATTGATAGACTGAAGGGCTACATGATACAGGTAGTCTTACCTTATTATATGATCAATGAATTATGCCACATGTTTATATTTGTTTAATCCACGTAATTTTATTATCCATACACCCATGGTAAAGATTTATTTTTCTTTGTGCATTACAGACTGGGATACTCCTCACTAAACCTGATGCTCCGGTGAAATGATTGATATCTTTATGTTACTGTTCTTTGTCATTTGTGATTGTGTTCTTGACGTGTTCTCTCCTGTTCAGATGGGGGGTATGCCCATGCAACAAATGCCTATGCCCCCTGGTATGGGCATGATGCCAGCGATGAACATGATGCCAGGAGGACCCCCTCCCCCAGGCATGCACATGGGCATGGAGGCTGGCATGGCCCCTGGCATGTCCCAGGATGACCAGCTGAAGATGGCTCAGCAGAGAGCAGCCATGGTGCTGCAGCAGGAGGAGATGGCCAAACAGGTGCGTACTGTGGACTGCCTGAAAACGGGTTTATGTGTCAATATTCATTGTATTTATAATGTGGCTGAGCTGACAGTGCTTCTTTGGTTAATCTTATTCATATTTGCAGGGAGATGTTCGCGTTATGGATGAGCAGGACCTTCTGGAACAACAGAAAAGAGTGAGTTTTTACCATAGTCTATAGTTTTTACTCGCTGGTTTGTGGGTTGTTGTTTTAGTTTGAGCTATGTTTTGAACCACATGACCCGTGTTCAGGCTGCTGTACTGCTGGAACAGGAGCGCCAACAGGAAATGGCGAAGATGCAAGGAGGCTCCAGTGGCTTAACCCTGCCCACTGCCAGTTTAATACAAGGTTGGACTAATACATTTCAATTATCCAAATGTTTTTTCTTAAGTGCTGTTGCCATGATATAGGGCTGTGTTTTCTTTCTGTTAGGGCCACTGCCTCCAGGTTTAATTCCCAACCAAAAGCAAAGGGGTCCCCCTGGTGATGATAGAGAGGTTGGATTTTGCTGAAATGTTAATATTTGACAAACTTTAATCGTTAAATAATAGTTGATAAATACTATTTACTCATCTTTAGTCATGGCAAAATGAGGAGGTAAGCATTACTGGACCAAAGATCCCTCAGGCTTTGGAGAAGATCCTACAGCTTAAGGAGATTAGACAGGAGCAGAACACAGATGCTGCAGGTCAGTGCATCAGCTCTGTTACCTTCAATACTTTGAAACATTCATAGTGCAGGATTTGGCTTTACAAGTTTGTCTTTTTAACAGAGGATGACGATGACGAGGGAGATGACCCCAACTCCTCTTCTAAAATGGCTGCTGCTGATGATGATGATGCCTCAAAGAAAGATGTAGGTTTTCCTTATTGATTTAAATGCTATGTAACTTTTCTGTTGGAAGTGTCCACTGCTAGCTTCTCTGGAGATGGAGATCTTATTTCTTTGCCTAGAATGTTCCATGGCATTTATTATATTACAGCTATTTTTATTGTTTGGAAAAATCCTGTAGCTTGGCCTGGTTTTTTGACCTGCTTGTCTCTATGCAGGTACACAAGTTTAATGCCTTACTGCAGAACATTCCAGGCAAAGCTATAACATTTCCTTGAGACAAGCAGGTTGCAGACCCTCCACAAGAAACTTAAATAGTATATCTTTTAAACAACTACTTTTCTATCTTCATGATGAAAGATGTACAGTCTGGGACATTTCTCTTTCCAATTTTTTTAAGAAAAAACTGTTGTAACTCTCAATTGACTGATTACAAAACATCTTCACAGAAAAACCGCAAGCGCAGAAACCGAAAGAAGAAGAGTAAAAAGAAGCGAGAACTGGAGAAGAAGGAGCAGGCGGAGCAGCAAGAGAACCGAGTAAAGGACAAAGAGAACGAGAAGGACCCAGAGGTGGAGATCGAGTATGTCACTGAGGAGCCCGAGATCTATGACCCTAACTACATCTTTTTCAAGAGGATTTTTGATGCTTTCAAGGTAAAAGATCATTCAGGGCTCAACAAATCAATCAGAGAAATTGGTTGTAATTGTGGAAGAGTGGGAGGAAGTGTCAGTGGAAAGGGAAGTCTACATGCCCAGATACTTGCTGGTGCTGTTGTTGCTATAGGACTACTTAGTACCTACTTTCGACAAACTTCATTTTTGAAATTTGTTTGATCAAATTTACACCTTGAATTTAAACAGTTTTAGTATTGTAAATGTATTCGCTCTTTTGTCAGTATAACATATTAGTATAAGAATATGACCTTGTTTTTTGCTTTAAATAGTCTGTATCTGGCTTTTGTTCCAGCTGACAGATGATGTGAAGAAAGAGAAAGAGAAGGAGCCAGAGAAAGAAAAACACGAGCTTCCGTATTTAAAGAAGAAAGGCATCGAGCTGCAGCGGAAAGATGACAGTGATGACAGTGAAGAGGTTTGTGAATGGAGATCAATAACTCAACTGAAATTCAGTTTGTTGTTGTTTTTTTTAATGGCTGAATGTTAATTTTTATATTTTATGAAAAGGAGGTGGATAAAAGTGATGTCCCCAAACTGTCCAAGAAGAAGCTGCGGAGGATGAACCGTCTGACAGTGGCTGAACTCAAGCAGGTTAGACTCAAACACAATATTTATTCATTGTGCAAAATTTGCTTCAAAAATGGGTACTGGAGATTTACATTGAAAAACAGAAGAAAACCAGAAATAATGATTATAGTAAAATAAAATAGTTTAATATGTGAATGGAAATATGTGGGCAACCCAAATCAAGTATCTTATTCAGCTTTTATATGTAGAAGTTTCTGTAACTGTTGAATCTTAACTGTAAAATCAACACTTGAATTGAACGTATTTACTTAAAATTTGGGCACACAAATGCATTCCTATATATCTATGGGTTTCCTAATGATTGTTACTAGCAATTAACCAATTATTTCAATATATTGAATGGGAAAGAGGCTTCAAAATGTTGCATTTAACAGGAAGCTGAAATTCACGAATGCTACCTTCAACTGTGACCATCATCAAATTTATGTATTTATTTTTTTATATATATATTTTAATGAAAAAAATCTGCTGCTCTGACAAGAACAGTTTTAACTTCTTTGCCCATACTTCCAGCTGGTGGCCCGTCCGGATGTGGTGGAGATGCACGATGTCACAGCCCAAGAGCCAAAACTCCTGGTTCACCTGAAGGCCACGAGGAACACGGTCCCTGTCCCACGGCACTGGTGCTTCAAGAGGAAGTATCTCCAGGGCAAGAGGGGCATTGAGAAACCCCCGTTTCAGCTGCCTGAGTTTATTCGCAGGACTGGCATACAGGAGATGAGAGAGGCGCTACAAGAAAAGGTTTGGCCAAATATTGGAAGTTGTTTTTTTAAATGTCAGTAATACCTTTCAGTTTTATGTCCAAAAGCATATGGTATTTATTCTTAGTACAGAATACAATGTCCTGTTGAATCTACCAATTTAGCGCTAGTGGTCTTGAAATAATTGCATCTATGTTTTAAAACCAGACTAAAAACTAAGTTGTTTTTTCTTCACTTGAGTTGTGATGATTCTGAAATACTTGGCTATTTGAGAGCTCATTTATAAGTCTAAAATGTTATAAGTAGAAGTGTAGCTCGTCCAGAGTTACAAGTAATATAAATGGCAGAGTCATTCATGCAATTCACATCTGGAGATGGGTGCCTGTCGCTCACTGACAGGTTGCCCCAGAGGCACTGAAGGATGGGTCAAATGCGGAGGACAAATTTCCCTCCAGGGACAGTAAAGTCCAACTTAATCTTAATTTCCAAGCTGTTACTATTTCTGGTTATTTGTATAGATGATGCAAGCAATGTAATTGAAGGAAGCAATTACAACAGTAATTGTAATTATGAGGAACATCTTTTTTTCTAATTAGCTAAATGTTACCTTTAAAATTGACTGAAACCAGTCGTTATACCCTATCATAACTTTATTATAATTGTTTGTTTACAGGAAGATGCCAAAACCATGAAAACCAAAATGAGGGAGAAAGTTCGTCCTAAAATGGGAAAGATTGACATCGATTATCAGAAACTCCATGACGCTTTCTTCAAATGGCAGATCAAACCCAAGCTCACCATCCATGGAGACCTGTACTATGAGGTAATGTAACTATATTCTCAGTCAAGTCTTATTCTAATCCCCAGATACACAATGGCTATGCTTACAAGTACAGTCGTCCTTCGTTTATCACAGGGGTTACATTCCAAAAATAACCCGCGATAAATGAAATCCGCGAAGTAGAAAACTTTATTTTTTACAATTATTAAATCATAAATCATAAAACCCATCTCCACACACTTCATACACTTTTCTCTGACAGGCATTAACATTTTCTCACATTTCTCTCTTGTTTAAACACTCAACGTTCACCAACGTTAACCTTCGTAGATTTCAAAAAATAAGCACAGTATTATAGAACGAAACTAAATACTATTCTGTACTGTAAATGGAAATGACAGCTTTTAGATATACTCTAACAAATTTAATTTTAATGATCAACCTATGAGGTTGGACACATAAGAAATGAATAATAGTGACTCAGGTGTATTTCACAGTTCCTCTGACCGCGCCTCTTCGTCCTGGCGCGCCTCCGTTGTAATGTCTTGTAATGTTCTTTTTCCTGGAGTCACTGATCCAAAGCTAAAGCAGACTTTATCCGCACGATGGTTACAATCCTTTTTGCATCCTTGTTCAAACTTATTGCTGCTATCGTCCTTAAGTTATTTTCCTCCTTTATATTGAGTTCACATGCAAAGTCTCTCGTGGACACGTGTCTTGGCTGCGCTGCGTTTCTGCGGCGTTCAGGCGTCAGACTCTGTTCGTGCATCAAAAAGCTGAACTTTTTGGAGTTTAACACGCAGCATCAACCAATCGGAGAGTACGCTCCAGTGACAAAGCGATGTCATTATCCAGAAGAAGTAGAAAGACATCAGCCACAAACCACCAGCAACTTAATTATGCAGGGCGCACCAGCTAGTTTAAAGGCTAGTCACAAACACGCCTCCACAGAGCTGATCACCCCCGTTGATAGGTTTTATGTAATAAATACATTAAAGTCACTCTCTTAACCTGGTCTGCAGCGTTCACAAAGACACAGGGAAAACAAAACATCCAAAGGCACTCGCAGACGCAACGGAGCTCTGGACATGCGTCAAGATGACATAGTCCAGAGTGTCCATGATGTCCATCGGAGGCGTTTGTCCTCAAGCATCCAACTAGAGGCGTCCAACGCGTCCTTGATACCACGATGTTTCAGAGTCACAGTGCTAGCATCGAACATTTATGTAAATTTGGCTGAACGCATTCTGTACTGTACAGGAGACACAGCATGCCCCTTAGCCAGTCAGGACGCAGAACACAATGCGTCTTCATACACTGTAAAAAAAAAAGCATGCAAAAGCGAGACCACTAAAAGTGAACCGCTGTATAGCGAGGGAACACTGTACACTAAAAAACTCTAACTCCAGAAATCAGATAATGCTCAGATTGTTGAAATACTAAACATAAATCTGATAATCAGATTTAGAGTAACCACAGTTACATCTGATGTGAATAATCTAATTTCTTTCTGATTGTTCACACGTGTGCTGGCTTTGACAAGGAAAATTATGCAAAAGTGGCAGACTAATGTGGCAAAGACAAATGAAAAAGAAACATGTCACCAGATGTATTTGAGGAACAGATTTCTACTGTGAATTTAAATGACGCAAAAATCAGATCTCATTATTGGATTATCTGATTATTCTACTTACCTAATTTTTACTTGATTTTTACTACATGTAAAGCTATCCATTGTAACTTGGTGTCGGCTGGTGTGTATCATATGTTGTGTAGGGGAAAGAGTTTGAGACTCGCCTGAAAGAGAAGAAGCCTGGAGATCTGTCAGATGAACTGCGTATTGCTCTGGGAATGCCTGTAGGACCTGTGAGTTTCAATACAATGTTGCTTATTTGCATTATTATTATGCAACTACAGTTGATGCATTTGTGTTCATGCTTGTAGTAGTAATTTACTTTTAATTGTTGCATCGGCCATAATGTAAAACCTGTTAGTAATTATTGTGGGCAAAATCTTGAAAAAAGTGAATGGCCTGTAAAATTAACCATTATGTGAAAAATTACAGTTCAGTTTTTAATTATCTAATTTGTGATCTTTTTATTTTATTGTATTTTTAAATAAATGTGATGCTTTCATAACTCCAAAACAATAACATTGCAATATTATCACTTTTTCATTATATACCCTACCTCTATTATCATCTTAATATTTAAAAAATGAATGAACCTGGAACTATTTCTTGTTAAAGTATGTTTTCTTTTGATCAACAGAATGCCCACAAGGTGCCCCCTCCCTGGTTGATTGCCATGCAGAGATACGGACCACCACCCTCTTACCCCAATCTCAAAATCCCAGGGCTCAACGCACCCATACCAGACGTAAGGACACAAAATATAAACTCTGATTTGTGATAAAACAATGCAATATTTAGTTCTATTAAAATGATGTGTCTCCCATTAGAATTGTACATTTGGGTACCATGCTGGAGGATGGGGCAAACCTCCTGTGGATGAAATGGGAAAACCTCTTTATGGAGATGTGTTTGGGACCAACGCTGGAGATTTCATGGTAATTATCACACAGCTTATCTTTAGAGTATTTAAATAGATTCAAATATTCAGTACTTGGTAAATATAAAGTATCGTTATATTATGCCAGCAAATTATATTGTGGAAAGCAGAATCTAGGGTTGAGTTCACATCATCACTCAAACCACATAAATATTGTGACTAAACCCAAAACAGGAGAGAAGAGTGAATGTAACCTAAAAGAAAAACTAGACAATCAAATACCAGAAATGAATGTAAAGTTTGTATTGATCCATAATGATTATTTTTAAGTAAAATGTGGATTGATTGCTTTGAGATTGTTGAGTGCTTGGGACTTGGTATTGAGAGTGATTTTGTTTTCAATTCAAAATTATTTGACAAGTTAGCCTTAAATGTACATACTACAGTGGTTCCTCATAGTTATCTGCTTTTGTGCTTAGTCCAAAGCCGATGACGAGGAGTTGGACCATACGCCATGGGGAGAGTTAGAGCCATCTGACGAAGAGTCTTCGGAGGAGGAGGAGGAAGAAGAGAGTGATGAAGAGAAACCAGACGAGACAGGCTTCTTCACTCCAGCAGACAGGTACTTCACACATGCTATTGATGCCTTTACAGTGACATCAACAATATTCTTTTAAGGTGTGGGTAACTAGTAGCTCTTCTGTTTAACGCTCTCAAATTGGATTTTAATCTGAGCTTAGTTTTATCTAAGGGTGGGAGCTATAGAAACATTTATAATTTTGCTATTGTTGTATTGAAAATTTGTGTATTGTATCTGTAAATGTAAAAAAATGTGATACTTGAACATCACCCAAAACATTTACAGGCACATTTTAGCACCTTCCTGATCCATTTTGAAAATATCATTTGAATATCGAGAAATTCATTTTTGTCAATATGACACACCCATCCTTTTAACTCACAGAAGTAACATTAATCACAAGATGGCATTAGCCATTAGAGCTCAGGATTGCGATGTCACACAACATACAATTTTAAGTTTGCTTAATATTAAACCCATAGAAAGTTAGATGCTACTTTTTAATGTCATTTGGCTAATGTACTTCTATAACAGATGGATTTCACTGGTAAATCTTTTTCTGATGTTCCATCCCAAGCTTGACAGTATTTCAGTTTGTCACCCTCATCTTTTTTGTTTAAAATCAAAATCCTAACTGGAACCATAAACACTCATGTCAATCTGAGGCTCCTGAAAATGTGTTTCTTATTGATAGATAGTAGAAGATAAATGTTGACCTTTTGTCCTTGTCTCCATATTTAGTCAGGGACCTGTCTTTGTCAGAAGAATAAATGAATGAATAACACGCTCTAATACATGCAGATCTGCTCTTTGATGATTTCTCTCTCCTAAATGACCTGATTACCATAATTTACCATGTCGTTATGAGATGAAGTGGCCTGCGAACCCGCAGATTAAACCCTTGATTACAGGGAAGCGTTTAAAATGGGTTCGTTAGTTTTTTAATGGAGTCTTTACCTTAAGCATAATGAACTCTAGCTGTGCTATTGTTTATGGGAAATTATTATTCGATGTGTGATCTTGCAGTTTATGCATGAATAGATACACTTCGCCTATAGGGGGCATCATGTTAATATAAAAAGAGTCACAGCATGCCTCTCAATTCAATACATGGCCCATGTTACCGCAATAGTCAATATATGGCACATGATATTCTGCGATATATCACTGTCACAAATATATTTTATTACCAGTACAAACCTAATCTGAAGTACACCCATTTTATTCAAAACAGTGAATATGTCAAATGCATTGCATAAAATTTTCCTTTTTCAGCAGTCCACAATATCGATACCGTATCACCAAATTTCAACTATATCTTTATGTTGACCCTAATGCAAAGACACACATATTGTAGTAAACCATCTGGGTTGGTGTAGTAATGATGTTGTGTATTTTACTGCAGTGGACTGATTACTCCTGGAGGATTTTCGTCTGTCCCTGCTGGTATGGAGACACCAGAACTGATTGAACTCAGAAAGAAGAAGATTGAAGAGGCAATGGATGGGTTAGTATATTGTAATACTGTATTTTATAATGTGAATGCATAATACCATGTTCAAAATGTATGTTTTTTAATTAAGCCATCAAAGTTTATATGGCAAAAGTGCTTCAAGCTCTATAATTATGTTAAATAAAATTGTCAATTTTGTGAAGAAAGGTATCCAATGTAAGACTTATAAAGTATGCAAATTACAAATAAACAAGTTCTAAGATCACTCATGTATATTCCACAACTCATACTAGGCAAGGTGTGTGACAGCATCAGAACTTGGTCCGACCGTTAATCGATCCTCTGATCTTCTGGTTGCTGGGTTGAGTGGTTTTCACCCACCCCTTATCACTGCCAAAAAGAAACTTAAAAGAAAGGAAAAACATCTTGAAGGACTCATTATTAGAGAAGACATATTATCTTTGCCATTTGATATTTCATACTAAAATGGTTCACTAACACTGGTATCTCCCCTGGTGTTGCAGTAATGAGACTCCACAGCTGTTCACGGTACTGCCGGAGAGACGCACAGGCCCAGTAGGAGCCGCCATGATGGCCTCCACGCACATCTACGACATGTCTGCGGTAATACCTCCCTCCTCCTCTGCTTACTCCTCTGTAACACGGCTGCCCCACATGGGAAAAGAATATGGATAGATTTTTTTTCCCCCTTCATTTTGATTGATCTCCAATCCTTTTTAAGTTCATCTTATTAAATGCATAAAAATAGCTTTCATTATTCATTTCTTCAACATAAACAAGACAGACTTGTAATAATTTAATACCTACATTGTCAGTAAAGGCATGTTGCAGGAGATTTCAGACTCTACAGGAATTCATTTGACAGAGGGTTGGCAATTGAAAACTTCCACATTTCAACACCTATCAAAATTGGGACTAAACTAGGCCTAAACCCAGAATTGAACCTGGACTAGACCATACCTAAACCAGAAGTAGAAGCCTTAACTAAAACAGGACCGAAGCAGGATGAGACGAGGATAAGTGTGAAAACAAACATCCTTTATTTTGGTATATATAGTGCAGCCCTACTGTTATGTTCCTAGCCCAATAATAATTCACTTCCATGATACTTTAACCTAACCCTCATGTTGTTCCAGGCTATGGCGGGACGTAAGGCGGGCGGCGGTGCGGAGTCTCAGGGTGTGGAGGTGGCCCTGGCCCCAGAAGAGTTGGAGCTGGACCCAATGGCCATGACTCAGAAGTACGAGGAGCATGTCAGGGAGCAGCAGGCTCAGGTGGCCAAGGAGGACTTCAGCGACATGGTGGCCGAACACGCTGCCAAACAGAAGGTATGCAGTTTAGATTTTTGTTTTCATTTTTCATGTGTTTACATGCATGTCAACATAGGCCTCTCTTTATGTCCCTATTCATGTCTTAATTGTATTTTCGCATTATTGAAATTGAATGAATATAACACAGGAAATTAAATTATAAAAAATAAAACCATTTCCTACTTAAAAAAGCTTGTTAGCTATGTGGTTAAGACTTAATATTATATTTTCAGATTTTTAATGAATATCCTATATAATTTCAAACCATACAGCATAAAACTATAATAAATGTATTGAATTAGAAATATTGTTCATTATATACACTGCTGCAGTCTGTTTGTCAATGCAAGTGTCATATTTCTAGGTCAGGTAGATTAGTGGCTTTTATTATCTGCTTCTTATATTTGAATCTTTTATTGTCTTTTATAGATTGTTATCGTTTTGTTTTGCAGCAAAAGAAGAGGAAGGCCCAACCACAGGACACGAGAGGTGGAGCCAAGAAATACAAAGAGTTCAAGTTTTAGAGCAGAGCCAGGATGAGGCCGTGAGACAGGAAGTCATTCAGAAAAATACAGATTACAACATCAGACGTGCTTTTGACCATAACGATCCATATATTTTCAGTATTGTCTTGTTTCTTTTTTATCTTAAATAGACTGCGCTCATGTAATCAGTGTCATATGTAAATGGTAAGAATAATGTGATCTAAGGTCTTGGTCAGTTTTTGCTGTAGCCATGTTTGTTTTGTTTTTGTAAATAAATACATTGATTACATGAGTTCACAATGGGGCTCTCATTTCAATGTTTTTACTGTAATCATTACTTTTTGGTTGAAGTTATATAGAGAAGTAAATTATATATATATATATATATATATATATATATATATATATATATATATATATATATATATATATATATATATATATATATATATATATATATATATATATATATATATATATATAAATAAAATAAAAAATGTGTATGTATATGAGAGATATAGCTGATTTAGCAATAACGTATAGTAGTATCTTTATTACCGTGCCTCGAATGTTGCACAGTATGGCATTAACCTCTCGTAGAGTGGAGTTGGTGTCACAGGATCTGTGGAAAGACCACTCGTAATTGTTTTAGGTATTTTTAGCAATGGAAACTCCTGGATAGATTCTTTTAATGCCATATTGTGGGAAATTTAAAACAAAGAAAGAAAATATTTATACAGACAGTCACCAGAAAAGTTTTGCAGTGTACCTTGAATGTTGTCTATTGCTTTGTTCCTTAAAATGCTCGTGTGTACCACTAGAGGGCGCAGGTGGACTTTGGCCCCTGTAGTCACCTGACCATCTGAGTAGCAGTAGCAGCAGCATACTGACCCAAATACCTGCGGCAGACACGGTCACAGTGCGCCCGAGGAGAAACCGCCTGTCCGCATCAAATCACGTTTATAAACCACTCATAATCGTTTAACTCAAGACGTTTAAAACGGGGCACTCCAGTACAGAGGATATGGACAGTGATGTTAGTATATGAAATAAATAAAACAATGTGGTAACAAATTACACAGCTGTTGGGTTTATGCTTTATGGGTCTGTGTTTAGTGATGATGACATCAAACACTCGCAGCTAAAAATATCTTGGCCAGCAACAATCAGTTTGATCATTTCTTTTCCAATTTTGTTGAATTGAACCAAATAATTAGCTTGTTATCTAGACCATTTAGGAATACACATTGAAGAGGTTTTAAAGGTGCACTATTTTTCGGAAGGGTCCACTTGCCAGGATTTTGAAAAACAGCATGGTTGGCATGGTCGAGCAGAGTTGCCTCTCCACAGATCTGATCTGTAACTTGGCCTGATGGTATCATCTGCATGTCTTAGCAGAGCTGGATATATTTAATGCCATTACAGGCAAAGCCATAATATCTCAAGGAGGTGAGCAGGTTTCTGTCCCTGCAGGAGAAATATGATTCAGAGTACATTTAAATGATGTTAAATTACATAATCATGTAATATTGTCATGTTTAAAGACAGCTCAAACATGCACAAATCACTCCAAAAACAACTTTGAGGGGGTAAATGAGAAGGGGAAACAATTATAACATGGTTAAAAGCTCTAAAAGTTCACTTTGCATAATAGAGACCTGCGTTACCTGCTGTGGAGGAAACTGTGGAAGGGCATCTGGGTTAAAACCATATACTATGTAATTATTGGGGCAAACACAAAGGATGTGTAAAGTTATTATTTGCCAATTGCATGGTAAAGCCTGATTTAGCCTACCACACACACTGATTTTGTAACAGTGCAGTGTCACTATAGTTGACCTGCAGATTGGTCCACTGAGGGTAATCTTGTGACCACAGTTTAATCTGGCTCTAATCTCTTTATCAATGGAGGAACTAGTCAGAAAAGCATGTTAAAAAGAGCAGGACTTTGGGGCCTGTTTAAATCTTTCTGCTGATTAACCAAGGGCCTATTAAACGTAGACCAAGAGCAGCAGCTATACGTCGAAACTGTAATAATAATGACAAAGTAGTCTGTTTTTGCTGTGCAGACTTTGCATGTTCTCCCTGGGTTTCCTTCTACTAGGTATTCCTGTCCAGATTTAAGTAAGGCGAATACTAGACGGCCTTGTTAAATTAAAAAGTCTAATTACCAAATAAAACATTTTTATACAACAAATTATGTTACTATTGACCACAAAACATTTAATCTGTAACAAAAAAACTCAATTCATTTAAGGATATACTAGGCAAGAGAACAGAATGTTCAAGAGAACATTTTGTCCTAAATGAAGGAACCGTACTGAACTACCAACAGGTAATGCCCCTGCAGCATACCCAGTACTGATCTGTGCCAGAATACCTATGACATAATATTAAGCAGAAAATCATGTCTCTCATTATATAATTAGTTTTGTTATTTTCCCAAAGGTTAAAATTGTTCATTTAAGGAGGAGCATTCTGTAAAATATGCATCTAACACCATAGCAACAACAAGTGGTAAGTGACATTTCTGTGAGGGCTGCATGTTCTCCCTGGCCACTCAAATTATTCTGAACTGTACTTGTGTTAATGTATTCTAACTACGCAGAGATGATGGTTTTCAAAACTGAAAATGAATAAATTGAACAAGTAAGAAAAGACAGATGGATGGTAAACATACATATGGATCTTTTGGAACATGGATAATGTAGGTTTGTGGGCAGGGTCAGCTAACCCTACAAATAATGCCTAGGAGAGATTGCGAGATTACTCAAACACGCATGGATGGCATATAAACCGTCTTGCGGCATGTTATACCATGCTAGAAACACCAAAAAGTCACTTTTGCACTTTAAGGAAAATCATGCAAGGAGACATGCAAGAGGGGGACCCCAAGCCAGAAAAGTAACATAGAGTACCTTTAATGCTTTGAACATTCAAATTTGCTTGGTATTATATTAGCTTCACCCATACTTGTTGATGGCAGATTGCAGAGCAGAATCCCATTGTTTCCCTCCTCCTGTTACCTGAGCTCTGAGTTGCTTCTCTGTGGTTTTGGCCTGGGATCAGCGCGTGATTAAACAGGTGGAGTGTTGATAGCTTGAGGGAGAATAACACAGGCTGGACAAAAATATCTAATAACCTATATTTTTTTCTCTTGTAGGACCATTCTTGAGATGAGATAGTTGATTACGAGTCAAATGCCATAACTGCTTTCTTTAGTGCTTTTTTGACTGCTGTGTTCAGTGTCTCGCTAAATCTTGTGCCAAACTTAAGGGCACTGTATCTGAATTTTACTGTCTTGTTTATTCCGACCATCCTAATAAGTCCCTGCAATGAGTTTATAAGCACTTTTCACAACTCTTGGAGACCAGATACAAGGGCAGAGTTTTGCTGTGATTGTAAATAACAACTAGCATACTATCACAGACCTCCTGATTAATGAACTATAAAATGCTTTCTAATTGGATGTAGACAGCACGCAGCAGATATTTTGACCTCAAGAATTGCTTTTTTTTCTCAAATACGTGGGGGAAAAATCAGGTATAGGACCTTGAAGACTAATAAACTAATAATGTTATGGTTCTATCAACTACAAGCAACCTTAAGCAAAGTGAAGTGGGTCATGAAGGCCTTCTTATTTTAACCAACCACTTCTAGCCAAATATTTACCCAAACTGGTTTATTTATTTGTCCAGTTATTCAAAGGTTTTCTATATCTATTACCTCCAATGTATATCTTAAATATCTCATTTGTCTGTATAGTTATTACAGTAGATCACTTATGCTTGATTGCCTTATTATTAGTAATTGAACATATCTCCTTATCTACTTCTACTTATCTCCTCTGGTTTGCACACATGAATCACAATTGAAAGCCAGCCAATACTAAGTGCTGTCAGCCATATCACTCCAATAGCGTCTTTGTAATGTTGCCATATTATTGGGCATTAAAACCGCAATGTCTGCACCACCTATATGAATCTATGGTTGCATAGAATTTAAGTCCTCAGTTGGTAATTCTTTACTTGAAAAATTCACTATTAACCTATTTCTGGCTGAATTCACCCTTCACTTAAATCATCGTCATGAAGAATTGCAAAGAGGATGATGTCACCAACCAGTTCAACTTCTTTGCAGGTTGTTGTATTTGTGTAACTACGATATGTGTTAGAGAGACAGTGCATGTGTCTATGACTAATAGGGCTTTCTAAACACCTGAGACTCCACTCGACCAGCTGTAAGGCCCGGAAATAGAGCAATTAAAATGTATTTTCTGCAACACACTTTGTCCACTCCTGTCCACGCTGCTATATAAATGCATTATGTCATTATATGTCTATAAGTGTAATGCTTTCCTTATCTGTCTTTACCTGTCTCAAAATAGAAGGCAACAATAATGTGTTATTACTGTGTCAATAAAAATGAACTATGGGAGTGTGGTGAGGTCATTAACAGTAAAAGTGCAATAAATGCTTTTATATGAGAGAAGGTTGTGTCATGGATTCAATGCAAGTTTAGTAATAGGCTGCAGGTTGTAATAAAGCATATGTGGTTAATGTGGCAAGAAAATAAACTTGTAAAATGTATGAAATGAGCCAAGAAATTGTGAGACTTTATTTACATTATGCAAGATGGGGCCTAGATTAGAATAGTGCCCATAGCCCATGATTCAGATGTTTAATATTCAGTAGCATATCCCAAATATTAACAGGTCTACACTACAGCTAGACAAACTGACTGAGTGCTTTATCATCGTAGCCAATGAAAGGACGCAGTGTTGATTAAAACGTGCCTTGAACCGTAACGTTATCCCGTAAGTCAATTAAATATGCACCTGGATTTGAAGAAACACAGCAGCGGTACTTCCTAGCCTCCTCATTGGCCCGATTTGGCTTCTCTGTGGCGCACGCGTTACGTCCCTCCAACACAAGAGGCGTAGCTCACTGCGCGACTTCAGCTAGAGAAATTTCCGCTTCCTCCAAAGGATAGACACCACCAACACGCCAAGCTCACAGAGAGCACAGAGCCGACACGAAGTTAAGGCTTTTGGGGCACAGATGGGACTGTAGAAGACGTGGAATTACCGGTATATTTGACCCAAAACCTACCGCAATGTGTGCACTTTCATGCGGCGATTAGCGTTTCAACTTTTGCAGAGGAAGCGATTACGCATTTTTGGAACAAGCTAGATACTGACTATTATTAAGACAACAAAAAGAAGGAGGGAAGACACCAGAACAACAAATCTACACGAGGGGGAAGCGTGGATAAACCGGGGTTTCCGTGCTGCTAACTTCGCCTGTCTTCAACCTCCAGGATGTCGGAGCGAGGAGGGCTCCCGCGCACTGGGGGTGTCCCTTCCCCGCACATGCAGCCCTCCAAGCCGGTCAGCATCACCTCCAACCGCCCGGTGCACATGAACCTGTTCGCTACCTGGGAGGTGGATCGCTCCTCGCCCAGCTGTGTCCCGAGGTACGTCAAGCAATTGGGATCAAAAAACAAAAGAGGAACCATGACTTGTCGTTTTCATGTTTTGTGCGTCTCGGAAATTGTTTGTGTTTACGCAGGGGAATACAAAAGCCCCTGGGGTCTAAACAGCACCGATGCTTGCTCGTTATCGCCTCATGAATATAATAATTTGCTGTTGACATTATAGCTGGGATTAGGTTGCTTAATTGGATAGACATTTCTGGTTTACATAGGCATTTCAGTTTGACCCGATGTGGTAAACCAAAGCGTGCCAAATACTACTGTTTACTGCCCATTTTTAGCGTTTGGCTGTAGGAGAAATATGCAAGTTTAGGCATATCTGTTGCTTTCGTATTATTCTCCTAATTGATGCATATAATATAAAGTGTATTCTTTTTGTATTTGATCATGGATAACCTGTTGTTGGTTCTGATTTTACTTGTTGGGTGACTTGCTACTACCAAAATCAATTCATTCTCTGTTTGACATTGTGTTGAGTGCCGCCTGTCAGTGATATAATAGTCCATCTTTGTAACAAGTCAAGTGAAAGTGTGCGTTGCGCGTTCAATGCTCCAAGGTCGCCAGACTCGTCACCGTAATCGCGACACTTTATCCACCTCGAGCGCAATCCCCCACCGAGACGTACAAGTAGGCGTCTTATTGTGCGCGTGTGAATGAGTCAACGGCCACTCTGAAACAAGGCACCACCGGGCAGTCACACATGCCAACGCAGGGGCCATAATATGATCATTATTCTCTGACAGAAATGTCAGTTTTGTTTTATTTTGCGCGCGCAGCTGTCAATTAGGCCTATAACATGAACAGGTGATTGCAGAACAGTCAAGGTCATGGGTTAACTCTCTAATGAGAACGTGCTATAGTGAATTGATTGTGTGGTTAAAAACTAACAAAAATATATTTGTAGGCTATTCATGTCATGTGGAGGATAGGAGGATAGAGGATGAATACAAGAATGCACACATGTTGCTTATTCTGACATTGGTCCTATAACAATAGTGTCTAGACTTAAACACACAAAGACTAGGTTATATTCTAGTGTAGGGGTAGGTATAGGCTCCAAAATCAGGCTTACTCCTAACAGCAAAACCAGTATAAACAAACCATTTTTGTTTTGTTTTGCTCAAAAGTGTCACCTCCATACCTTTGGAAATTAATTGAGATCATCACAAATTTTAAAGAGCATCTGGAAACCCATATGAATTATGTTTTTTAGATAAAGGCATTCATTGTGGTTTGTGTTTTTACCTTTGAGAAAGCTTAATATGAAAATATTTGTTAATTCTTATATTCTTGGCCCTGATTTGGCAACCTAAAAATTCAAAATATAAATTTGCTTCAGTTTGGCCTGCATCAAAAGATTGACATTGTCTATTACATATTTATAGGTTTATATCAATGTTTCTATCAGAGATTTAGGTCAAATTGTCTCATTACATACGACCTAGCAGTTATTTTTAATGTAGAAGTTTCTTGATTTACTAGTACAATGTTATTTCTGTGTACCTCGGATGTGGGTTAGTCTTTTTAGTAATTAGTGGTGAGTCTATCTGCAGCTAAGAGCCATGGTCACACCACGCTCGCATGCTGTCAACCTAATACTATATTCTCAAATACTTTAGGGCTTTGCAGGGCTGGAGAGCAAAGCCACAGGATGCATGCTCTCTGCTTTTTAGGGTTTAAATGTTTGTGGTGTAGTGTGAAGTATCATGGCCTAACGGGACATGAATAAAACATCCAAACATTTTTGGACTTAATGGGTTGTCTTGTTTGCACTTATTTACAGTAACATAGAAATAAGGGGTGCACAATATATTGCAATCCAATCGAATTTGCAATTTGAGTTGGCACAGTTGTCGGATCGTGAAGGTTGCACTTGTTTGTTTAATACAAGCTTGCTATACCTGTAGTTTAGACTTTTTACAAACATGAGAAGACTGAAATCTGAACTAAAGAGTTCAGAACATAAGCGTTAATGCTCCTGGAGTTGTTTACAAGGTGCATTCTTATCAGAATTCTACTTTTTAAACATAAATCACAAAAAAATGCAATTCACTTTTCTATCCCATAAATCTTCAGCCCTATTGTCTGGTTTCCAGCTTATCAGTAACATTTTGTTTCCCAAATTACAGAAGGCTGGAATTGGTTTTATCTCAGATGCCCTTTCTAATTTGTCCTCCTCAATTTTGGCAAGCATGGGACACAAAATGCAAACTTCCTATTGCATGTGCTCACATTTTATGTCAGATACCCTCCCCAGTGACTGCCGCCCTCTACTCTCTGTAGTGATATGATGCATTGCTTTGTGTATTATGTAATATTATTCTATTCTATAGTAATGATAAATTCTTCAAAATGTCAACATTTGCTCTTTTTAAATTTTTGGGGTCAGGACAAGCTACAGTTTTGTTCAGGTCCAGGTCTTGCATAAACTTAAAGGGAGCATCAGGTAGGGTATCTGATGTGCAAATCTTTGCTGTACCACTATGCAAAGCACTGCACACTGGATTGACTTATTGTTATTATTATTATTATTGTTATTATTGTATCACTATGCAAATCACTGCACACTTATTATTATTATTTTTATTATTATTATTATTGTTATATGTTTTTTTTTTGTTTTTTTAAATATACTTTACGATTCATCAAATACCTTAAATTTTACTGCAGTTGCTGCAACAGGGAGAGAGAAAGGGGGGACTCAACAAAGCTAGAAAATGGAGGGATGGAGAGACGGAGAAAACGATGAAGAGAGAGGAGAAGCGTTGGCGCTGTCATCTACATTTAAACCGGATTCTGCCAGAGTCAAATAATGTACGGTTCCCCAAAGTGCCTGTAGGGTTTGAGTCATGCAACAGCTATGGCCCCTATTGCTCCAACCCACTTTTATTGTATTCAAGTACTGTATAGAAATAAAGGAGGAGGATTTGTCTTTGTAATGTAATGTTCACAGTAGAGTTTGGTCACAGTTTTTTTTTCTGATTATTTTAGACAGGCTCACAAGTTAGTGGCAATGTTTTCCATTTTATTTTATGTGTAGTATAGTAAAGATGCATAGTGTAAACAGAAGAATATGCAAACAGCATTTGCACCTGTATTTGGTTAAAGATTCTTTTTTTTAAAAATTCTTATAAAAATAATAGTTTGATTTGTTGATGAAACTGAAATTGAAATGAATTGAATACTAAAATAAAATTTGGCTGCAGGCTGGAACCCAATAAAACAAAAATAACAACACTTAAATCTGCTGTTGTTAATTATTGTCATGGCCACTTACATCACCAGTAAGAGCATTTGCAGTGGCAATAAAAGTACTGTGTTTAACAGTGTTTAATATAGGGCACAAATGTAGAAATCATGACCCTTGTTTAGACACTATTCTCAATTCAAATTTTACATATCTCAAACAAAAATGGCAATGTTGTCCATGTTTAATATATCTGCTCCTTCAACTGTGACATTAAAAGTTGTATAAAAAAGTCCCTGAAAACCCAGCGCTCTGATACGTTGTTGACACAGAGTAACTGCTACCTATTCCTGTGCAGAGGCCCATGTACTGGGTATTCAGAGGTGTCATAACCCTCTTCCTGTCTACCTAAAATGCCACTTGATTTGTTGTTTATGCTGTGTTGCACTTGCCCTGGCAGGAACAAATATGCACATTGGGTTTCCCCCTCCACAAATTTGTTCAGAAACCACAACTTAAATGCCAAACCAAGTACACAAAAAATATTGAGTAAGAGAAGAACTATTAGAAAAAATAAGGTGCTTTCCACTTGCTCCTGTCCATGGGCGCAATATTGCTTGGCCTGGAATGTTCATCAGTATTATTCAATAACAAGTGTTTTTTGAATCACCAGTCCACTTATCACTTCAACTAAATACAAAATGGTGTAATTGTAAAAAAAAAAAAAATCTGTTATGGATGTGGAGTAAGCACTCCACATCAAAACCTGGGATGAAGTCTCTTGTCTAACCTACATTGAAAATGGATTATAAAACAATACTAATAAATGATAATAAATGAATTCTTCAGCATTCAGGTTAATTGAATACCTGTTTCAAATAATCCAGATTCCAGATACAACCCAAATAACTTAATAACCCATAATTAAGCAGCCCTGGCTATAGCTATGACTTTTTTCTCACAATTTTCTCATTTGTTAAACATAAAAAAATATATTCTTGTCTTTTTATTAGTCCGTGCTCCTCCCTTCCTCTTGTCACCATAACAACACAGAGCCCCTGAGGTCAAGTCTGTGTTGGAACTTCCTGCCCTTTTCAATGGTGAAATACTGTTGTTGTTATCTCTCTTTTGCTCATCTGAACCAGGGCTTTGAACGCTGGGGATTACCATGTGGAAGAGTTGTTTCCAATGATTTTGGTAGCTTTGTATGCACTGTAGTATATTTGATTTGTTTTAACCCATGGAGTGAGACAAATATTTGACTATATATAGTACTTACAAAAGTGTCAAATCAGATGCTAATTGATACTAAAACTAGTATTGAAACTAGATGCTCATTTGAGCTGAATAGCTTTAGAGTGATCTTGAGCTCAGAACAAGTATAAGACACATAGACTAGTATACGCCCCTGGACCACTATGGAACCTACCTGGACAACTGAGGGATTACACATATATAAGGCCACGGGGTAATATGTGGTACTATGACTTAATGTTGGAATCGGAATTGCAGTATCGGGACAACGCTAATAGTACTTTAAGTTGTCTTTGTTTTCATTTCATATAGGTTGTGTCAGGTTTTAAAATGTGTACTACGCAACATTTCTGGTGTAATGTCCGCTAGCTGCTTGTCACCATGGAGATGTTATTGCTTTGCTTAGAATGTTCCACAGATTGGGCTTAAACATCTATTTGGATTGTTTTTCATAATTCTTCATTACATGAATTTTTATTTCTCAAATGTACCTTGTGTTGTTATTGTGTTGTCTCTCCACTGATCTAAGCTGTAACTTTGCTGGGTGTAACCTGCTTGTCACCATAGAGATACGTTTAATGCCATTCTGTGGAACATTTTAGATAACATTAACCACATAGCATCTCCATGGAGACAAGCAGGTGGCAGATTTTAATTGTTTTTTGTTTTGCATTATTGTGAGATTTTTTAAGATGGTTGCCCTTGTTTTCTGCATATTGAAGAAAGCATGCCGTTAAAGGTTCTTCAGCTGCCTTTATAACCCAATTTTTAAACCTATCCGAATACTAATTTTTACTTCTCTATAATTAAGCACCTCAGGACAAAGAAATCTGACACCATGCTGCTGTTGCTTCTAAAATAATTGTTAGCTTGAGTTGGTGCATGAAAATTGGACCCTGTTTGAGTGACTATTCTGTGCTTGCATTAATGTTGTATTTTTTCAGTACATAATGGACCCTTATTTCATGTATTCTTGGTTGTATAAGATGTTAATGGTTTTGATTTTTTTTTTTTTTTTTTTTCCTGACCCAGTATCTCCTAGACAGTTCAGTATAAGTACAATACATCTGCAGTATGATTCATTTCTGTATTCTTTCTACAGTTTTTAACTTGCATGAAACTGCAGGGTTTTCAGTGTGATGGATTTTGTTCATTCATTCTGGGGCTGACTCTAAAACCATGTGACTCTCAGCTGCTCAAAAACAGAATAACAATATCTTCTTATGTAAACAGACTGAACACAAAACTCATTTTGAACTAGGTTTGGTGATTATTTGACTATGAATCAATACTACGCCGGATTTTCTACCTTACAAATTGGACGACTTTTTTTTTTTAACTCTGTCCTATTCAACATTTCAGACAGAGGGGTCCAGCACCTTCTTGTCTCCATGTTATTGCTTTGGCTCCCGAGAATATTCTACAGTATGGCATTAAATGTTTATCTCTGGATTTATGTAGACGTGATTGGCTTTTCAAGATATTTTTGAGCAATGGGCAGGGCAAATTTATTTGTATAGCACAATTCATACACAAAAAAGAACCGTTTTGAGCCTGGATTTAAACATTGTCAAAACAGAAGCCTGTCTCACATCTTCCAGGTTTTGCTGCAATAAATACCTGCAATGAAGAAAATATTCATATTGACACCTATTTAAACACAAGTAAACCAGGCCATCCATCTCCTCCAAATTAAGCAGGTTCACCTAGAGGACCTATGGCACAATTCCCCTGCTGTGTTGATGATTTTTCCTTCTTCTTCACCTGCGGGAGCCAAATCGCTCGTTATGTTAAACCAAACAATCCCTGGTCCTCTGAGTACATGACGCGCCTCCTCTCATGCATATGTACACAGTGTAGTGAATAAGCCCTCTCAAGTGAGTAGTATAGGAACAAATACTTGGGATTCCTTTCAGACTGTAGGCCTGCAAGAGCTCGCAATTTGCATAGTCGCATTTAGGAATTGGACAATTTTTTTAAAGATGTACTGTGTAACTTTTCTGATGGTTGATCTACCATCTGCTTGTCTCCTATTGATTTCATTTTTTTGACTGTTCATGTGTATGCCATTAAACTCATATCTCTATGGAGACATGCAATTTACAGTCCAAGTTGCAGGTCATGACTTCACTCACAGTAAGAATACATGGTAATAAGTCACCTTTTAGCACTAAAAACAGCACATGCCCCCAATTTAACTATACATTCTTATTCCAATTCTAATATTCTTATTTTAATTAGTATAGTTATTAGGTGGGTATATTTTTTTTAAACCATATAATAAGTGCAGCAGCAAGAATCATTGTCTTTGAATAGAAATTACAAAGTTTAGTATTTTAACAGCATTTAGCTCCCGTTTGTATGTGACTAATCTGAAGTGCTGCTGCTGCTGTGTCACATCAGGTATTCCAGGAATGAGCCCTGTCAGAGCATGTACATTATTAAAAAGACAGAAGAGAGGAGGGAGAGTGAAGCCAGGGGGATGTCCCAGGACTGCAGACCCAATGATGAATGTGACTGCCACTGTAGAGAAAAGATCATCCAGGTGCATAAAAGGTAAAAACAACTAAAGGGGAGAAGAGGGTGGGGCTGCAAGATTCATCACAGTCAAATAATAATCGTAATTTGAATGGTCAAAATCGGCAAATCGCAAAGACTGCAGTTTTTCATTTCCTCCATAAACAACAAAATATCATGTCTGCATAAAAAAACTACTAACCCTGTAGTTTATATCTGGTCAAATGTCTTCTGAAATGTGATTGTTTTATCAGTTTGTCTTTTTCTCTTGGACGTTTTTAAAATATAAACAGAATCCTATTATTAAGTAGATGTGCTGCTAGTGGTGGAAGAATAAAGCCATGAAAACTCTGGATTTAATCCCTTGTAATAGTTTGTTAGTTGCAATTCTCTCGGGTCTCCACGGGTCCAGAATGATGAAAAATTATGACCATTGCCACAGCGATTAACAATTTCAAACAAAACATATCTTTTAAATGGGGAAAAAATCCTCAAAATGTTGCATATAACAAGCTGCAACCCATTACTTGTCCCTTACTTAAAATCATTGCACCATAGAATAACACATTTGTATATATTTAAAGATGTACTATGTAACTTTTCTGATGGACTGTCCGCCACCTGCTTGTTCTCATGCAGATGTATTATTGCTTTGCCTGGAATGTATGTATGTCATTAAACTTATTATCTATCTTGCATTTATTCAGCAGGTGGTTTATTGCTAAAAATAGACATGACAGGCATTCTTTATTGTGAGTGGGCTCGCCTCTCCAGATCTGACCTGGAGGTGCCACCTGCTTATCTCCATAGTCCTATATTGTTGAACATTCCACACAAAGCAATCTCAATGGAGACAAGCAGGTGGCAGACCGTGAACTAGAAAAAGTTACAAAGTCCTCTGTGGACATTTTTTACTCTCATAAATTTTACAGCTCTCAAAAACCCTGTTTACTCCAGTGTTATGACTCATTCTTGCTTTGCTTGTTTTGCATATTTGCTGCTTTGTCATGGTGAAAAATGAAGAATTTAAATCATATTTGGCCAACCGATTTGTAGTTTTCTTGCAAGACCATAGACTTGCTATATTGTTCAGCACAAGAAAGCAGGGGGATATGCTGGACAAAACTGACTGAATAGTTTAAGTACTGCATTGGGTTATGGTTTTAGAGTAGTTGTGTCAAATGTAAAGGGCTGCAAAATGAATCACAATTATGTCTAGATTTAAAAATCAAATGTTTCCTATTACCAAATTGCATACAAGCTGCATTAAAAATATCTTCCCTGATATTGTCAACAAAACAAAAATTAAGTGTTTTTATTTCATACTAGAGACCGTGTCAAAACTGTTGGAAATTAGCGCAAAATAAACCAACAACTAAAAAGTTAAAACTAGTTGTAAATTCAGCCTCAAGGAGTACAATTATATCCACTGCCTTATAACAACAGACCAGAGTGCTTGTGTTAATGCCTTGATTGTTACACATAAAAAAACAACACCCCACGTTTCACGATGTCCTTTTAAAACGCACATAAATACAGCTAAAAATACAGAGCGAGACTGAAAATTGCTATTCTCGTTACATTAAAAATATATGCTAGCGTCCAGAGATGTAGTAATGAACACCGTTAGCATAAAGAGGCAGAGGGGAACACAGGATGCAGTGAATAATACATTGTGCATTTGTTAGCCGTTTGCTATAATTGCCCCGCGACACAATGGAGGGACGACACGGTGTTACATTATCTCCTCCACTGCCCCCTTTTAGCCCTGCGCTCAAGGCAAACAAATGGAAAGTACTCACAAATGGGTTATCTAATACAAGTAAACAGACTGAAGAGCTGTTCATTAAGGAGATAGGCCACTTTCTCTTATGTTGCTGGCTCTTACTTATAGCGGTCACAAAGGGCTGCAGATTTGGAGTGCCTTGCCTTTTGAAGATAAGCCACAAAGTATGTAACAGCTTGAGTTGCTATAGTTACTAAATCATGTACTAGAACTGCAGAGGTGGTCAAGATAAAATAAAAACTTTTAAATGTAATCTAAAATGTTCTAATTTTAGTTTCACTTGCAGGTATAACTGGCTCATATGCTGCTCGGGGTGGCATGGCGTTGGCATGACTATTCTTTAATTAATCAGCAATAATAGGTCCATTTTTGTTGTTACTTCCCTAAAGTGGTTAGCTTTTGTTAATCAGTGAGTAACTTGCTATGGAGATATGTCACAACCTTTTCCAATTTTCTCTTGACTTTCATTGACTCTTTATAATTTCTTCAACCTCCAAAAGAGTGCCCAAACATAACACTCTGATTTGTGAATTTGCAGTGGTGGAGTTAACAAAGATCAGATAAAAACATTCATTTCATTTTTCTTTGGTTTAGGAGGCAGACTAATAGATTGAGGGTGAATACTGTGAAATGTGGAACAAAAGGATACAGAGAAACAGAATTCACAGGAAACCTGCTTGTGCAATGCTCCTGTCATTGGCATGTGAGCGCCTCTGACGTAATTGAAACCAAAATCACACTTTGAAAGAGTATATGTAGGCAGGTCACGATAACACATATAACACAATAAACGATAATATTGAAACTATTGTATGCCACTGACAGGGTAACAATAAAGAAAGCCATTGTTTAAAATAGACCGTTTCATTAAAAGGCATGAGTTGCAACGTACAAGTCACTCATTCAACCCTCTGTTGCTCAAAACTTATCGTGTTAAAACTAAAATAACAAATAATAATAAATTAGCTTTTGTCGGTAACCCATACAAAACATTTCACTTCTTGAATTTGCATTTAAACACAGAACCGGTAGAAAAAAGTTGGTCAGATATGTAGGCCTGCTCTATCTTACAACTGAAATGAAGAATGAATGACCAGGGAAGAAAAACAATAAAATCCAGTTGACCTAGTATTGTTTTGAGTATAGTCACCTGGATAAGTAAAAAAATAAAGTTGAATTGAGTTAATTGATAAGGATGTTACTAATGAAGTGATGATGGTGAACGAGTTGGCTCTTTTGAACCGTTCCTTAATGTGAATGGTTGGATCTGGATCTCATGGTCAAGAGCCTAATCTTTTTCTTCCTAATTTTTATGCATTTTTATCCTGTTTAACACTGAATCAACATCTGCAGAGCAGGCGACACAGCTTTGTACACAAAAAACATATCTGGGTTCGTAATACCAGTTTGAATAATTGTTATTATTGTAGTGCAGCGTTTAATTTCGATTTTCATAATTTCAAAGAGTAAACACTCCCACTCTCAATTTGAACCATTTTAATCAAATCTGAGCCATGGTCATTTCTCTCTGTGATTAGTTTGTTGTTAAAATTCGTTCTAACATTGACTTCTGTTATATAAATAAATAAAAGAGAGCCAGTCTTTTGAACAGCTCTTTGAAATGACCAGATCCAAAGGATTTGGAGCCCACAAAAGAGCCGAAAGTCCCATCGCTAGATGTTACTGCTTTGCCTGGCATCTTTCACAGTATTAAACCTCTTGCATGTATTTAATCATAGGTCTATGATAAAAAGGTTTTATGATATAAAATTCCTTGAAGAACATGGATTCTTGCTACACAAATTGCCTTACATTTTGTGGGTGCCATTTGTGGATCAAAATCGTACCTAATTGTAATTATCTTATCTTTGGCTGCCTCATTCCTCCCTTTTTGGGAGGGGTTGCTGCAGTGAAGAGGCTGCGGTCGATGCCGGCGGTCATTTCTATTGCTCTGTTTTTAAATGTTGTGTGTGTGGAGGACTCTTTATTGCTTGCACTCCCTCCAGCAGTGATGCATTATGGGAGGAGAGAAGGATCTGTTGTCCTGGCACGCGTCTCCCTTTACTGAGGCGGACTGTAGTGACATTTTGCAGGTACAACAGCACTGACATATGCTTTTCTTTTCTTGAATGTGTTAGGGACAAAGACACAGTAGCTTCCAGTTACATGAGAAAGAAATGTGAATCTATTGACTGCTGGGCCTGTATAAGATCTCTGTTTCAACTCAATTTGTTTTCCAATATATAAATAAACTTTTACATATGAGGAGTAGTGATGTCATTTTACTAAAATTTCAAACTTGATTGCAGTACAAAGAAAAGGCAATAGAATGGAATTTTCAACACAAAATACAATCATGCAGTCTTACCCCAGTTCTGATATAGATGTACATATAGTTCTGATATCTGATACAGACCATTTGTAAACTATCGGAAACTATTCGGTATCAGTACTTGTTCAAAGGAGTAGTAACTTTATTTCTATTCTATCAAAAAGAAGTTATTTTATTACAATTGCAAATACTGTAATTGGTATCTTAAGTTCTAAGTCACATAACACATGCATCAAAAATTAGGACTTGCCATCGAAATTAACAGTTTTAAAACATCATTTTTTAAAGTGAAAAGTGCTCAAAATGCCAACAAGCTAGCTTAGTGACTATGTGCATTTTGATTGCTTAAATTTGCATACATAGTAAACCATTAGCAGTGTACTCTGCTGCTCTGATTTGAATACACTATAAACAGCAGGACATGATGTTTGGATGGAGGACTTCACTTTCACTGGAGCACGTCTGCATTTGTTTATTTGTTTGTAAACTGACCTCAGGAGGAAGCGGACTGGAACAACTCTATCGCACTGTGGAGAATCGGAAACTCCAACGCGACTATGGCCCTGAACGCATCACAGACACTTACTGTACTGTACACCCGAGACTCCAGTAATGCGTTTGAGGTCCTCCCCATGGCTCGTTTTTTCTCCTGAGCAATTTAATGTAGTCACAATGTAGGCACAATTATCAAAGCAATTTTGGTAATAGAATGTCTAATTGCAATATTTGTCGCAATTACATTTCCCCCCCCTAAATCGAGCAGAGAAAAGTCTTAAAATGGTTGTGGAATCATTTTTAAAAAGTGGGTCCAACAACCATTTTTTGTTTGTGTTTTTTCTGTAATTTGAAATCCTAATCCATTAATCCCTCAGCCTGTCATAACGGTAATCATTTTGCTATGTCTTTTTGTCCTAAAATATCTTATTGCATAATAGGTAATGTATCCCACTACACATTTGTCCCAGATTTAACACTCAGGTCAAATCAGGAATAGAGTAAATGTTACCCAATCTGTCACCCATTTCAGTGTCCATTTTATCGGTCACGCTCCATGGGAACAGACAGTCCCGTGGAGCACAAATGGTTTTCCTATAGACCACACTACATAATGGGACTCGCTGATTCACGGAGGTTTTGGTATTTGAAATGTTGAGTAGATTTGGCTCAGTTGGAGTAACAGAGACACAAAGGACTCCTGCTTAGAGGCAAGTGATTCTGCACAGGGCCACTTTTCCACTTTAACTCCTATTTTGTCATCTGATTTGAAGTTATCACGTGAGATATTGACTGAGAAAATATTGTAGACAAAACTGGATATCTTTTATTTTGGGAGATATTGGTTTCTTTCGTGTGTTTGGTATGTCGTGTTATCAAATTATTATTGATCAACTGTTTTACAACAGGCTTTGTATCTTTGTTCATTACATTTTATATAGTCAACAAGCTGACTTTACAATGCCACATTTGTCATGATTCATAATTATTTAATCTAAAGATAAATCATATACTACCATCTAAACCTATCCAAGTTTATCTTTTCATTAGTAAATAGACTTAATTAAATAAAATTACACAAAAAAGATTAGAATGACAAAGAATGACTAAATGTATAGAATCAATTTATAGTAAATATAAAACCGCATAAATCATGTTGTGTGCAGATATTTTAGTCCTTTATTCTCATGCAACAATATCCCACATTTGTTATAGACTCTGTGTTTGGGATCTAATGCATTTCTAATTGCCACAGATAAAAATACCCTCCCACTGCTTTTAGCTGCTGCATATTGACTTTCTGCTTTGGGCCCTATCTGACGTGCTCAGCCTTGGGAGAGATATGATTGGCTAATAACCAGGAAGCTCATTTAGGTACTTGCTTAGGATTTTTGTGCTCTTCTCTGTTTGAGGGATGAACAATGACTTAAAGACATTCTCAGTGTTTGAGTAATAAAATTTTTTGTCTAGTTATTTATAGAGTTCGACTGAGAGTCATGGCCAATGCTGATACTGATTGTTTAGAATACCGAGCAACCAATGGCTGATAAGCTCTGCTGATATTTTTAGGCAAATATGTGGCAGCTTTAGATTATTTTCCTCAAATTATTTCATATAAACTTTCTACAAGCTTAAATATAAAAACCTTTTAAACCGTTAAGAGAGCAATCTATCAAATTTTCTGCAGTTGTCTCTTTATTTTAAAGTATTCCAGTGAAGCTTTGTGTGCATGTTCTAGGCAGCAAATCCACTAAAAGAAAATATCAGCCTGTGCTGGAGATTTGAGGTCGATAACCGACACACTAAAAACTCCAAATATCAAATATCCAAAAAACAAACAGCCTGATATATCAGCCAACCAATATACTGGCCTATCTCTAGTTAGTCATAATAAAACATGCTATATCTACTGTTCAGAGTAGACCTACCCTATTTAAAGGCACACTATGTAACTTTTTTAGATGAGTGTACACCACTTGCTCGTTCCCACGATGATGTTATTGCCTGCCTTGACGTTGTGAAATTAATGCAATATGAATTAGTTAAATGCCATACCAAACATGCAGGCAAAGCAAAAACATTGCCATGGTGACGAGCAGTCTGTGTACCCTGCACAAGAAAAGTTCCATGGTGCAACTTTTATTTGATTATTTCTTGTGTGTTTAATTTAAGCAATTCAAATTTAATCTTCTTTCGCTTATGCTGCTGGCCTATGTGATATACTTGAAAAATGAAACATATCCAATAGCAACATCTGTCAGAAAAATTGTAACTAGATAATTTTCTAAAATCCCTGAGCTCTTGAGCGCTGTGTGTGCAGTTGTGCTGTTGTGCGTTGTCTTTTCGTTGTGAGTTAAACTGGATTAGGCAAGTGCTGCTCATTAAGTGTAATCGCTTTAACGAAGGGTCAGCTGATGTGGGGCTGCTGCTGTGGACAATCTGACAGGGCAGAAAAAGAAATGCAAGCAAATGTACTATAAGCCAATATTGCATAGTTTTGCAGTATATAATGTTTTATATAATATAGTCTTCCCCAATTTGGCAGACACAATAATCTGGATCACAAGAAACTAAATAACACTAAGGTTCTCCATCTGATCTGCAAATGCCTGTATTGCAATGAATGGATTTTTGAGTAATACCATTTTTCCCCTCTTATATTGATTGATGATGATTGTTGATTAGATTTGATTGAATTTAAATGAATTTAAATTAACACATACAATTGCTTTCAATTTTAATTTCATTTTTTTTATTAGTGCCATTAACTAACACAGAACTATTCCTTAAATGTCTGAATTCTGCCTTAAACCACTTACTTTTACTGACAAATCAATTAAAAAGCCCCAAGTTGATCATTGATGATTTGAAACTATTATCTCAACTCAACTAAAACTTTATTATCTTTAAAAAACAGCTGTATTGTCACTTTTGTGCAACATTGCGTTAACTAAATGTTTTGCATACTTCTTATTACTAAACTAAACACATCTCCAGCAGTCTGAATTCACTACAACCCTGTTAAAATACGATTGGCTATATTTCGTCCTCCTTCTGCCTTTGCCGGTGGCTGTGTGAACTGGAGCAGAGATGAGGAAGAGGAGGAGGATGAAGAAGCTTGGAAATAGACAGGGGAAAAATGCATGGAAGACAAGGAAACCATGCAGCTAATCACACAGCTGTATATGGATATGTATGTATGCATTTGGGTGAACTAAATTTAGCCACATCAAGAGGATACTGTCACAAAAGTTGTTGTTTTTTTTGCTCTCTTTTGCCTGAAATGTTCTTTTATTGTAATGTCTTGTGATGTCTTCCGCTCTCTACTCCCTATCCCTCTCTCAATTTATCAACCCCCTGTCCTTTTTTCCTCTTTCTTTAAATCTTTGCTTTCTCTCTCTCTCTCTCTCTCTCTCTCTCTCTCTCTCTCTCCTTCTTTCTCTTTCCCTCTTCTTTATCTCCTTTCCCACTCTTCTCTCTTTATCCTCTACCCTCTCTCTCCATTTCTCTTTGTTCTTTTATTCTCTCACTTGTTGTTCCCCTCTTTCTCTCCTCTTCTGCCTTGTCTCTCTCATTTTATCCGGTTTTGTCTTTTATTGGACATCAATTTTTTATACTTTCTCTCATTCTCTCCTTTCCCTGTTATCTTTTTTTATCACTTTATATTCTCTGTCTCTCTCTGTCTCCTCCTTTTTTCTCTTATTGTGCACAGCGCTTTGGAGCAGGTTGCAGAGGAAGCCGTTTTCATCGCCTCTAGCAGCTGTTGACTGTTGCTCCTCACTTGAGCTAACACTTGTGAGTGAATGAAGGCTCTGTGTGCTATTGTGCTTTCAAGCTGTCGTAACATCAAGTGCTGATTTAAACAATCTACAATAAGAACTTCTGCCATCAACACTAAGGCTATGCTAGTTGGTTTGCATGTGTGTCAAAAAAAGAATCAACTTAGCCTTATTTGTTATTGACAGTAGCTCAGTTGGTAGAGTGATCTGAAAGTTGGCGCTCTCAACATAAACATCAATGGTAGAAAATTGCTATATAAAAATGTGACCATGGCCATCTTAATTATCCACTGCATGAGTTTATAAGTGGTTTCACAATTTTCAGAGGCAAGAGCTGAGTGTGTGACAACTACTAGCATGGTAACATTGGACCAGTCTTAGTTCCTGTTTTACAATACTTTTTAACTGAATGCAGTAGACACATTTGAAGTTTGGGGCATAGTTCAAACTTAGGAGGATCAAACGCTGATTATTATTTTTATCATATTGTGTTTAATGGCATTAGAGTCCACAGAAGTCCATGAAAGTCCATGAAAACTGAGTTTATTTATGACTATGTACATTGTCCTTTCAAATAAAGACTAAACTAGTTCCCATCTGCAGTCCATGAAACTGTACATATGAAAACCAATGAGCTAACTCAAAACTCCAGGTGTGTTTTTGATGAGGATTCAACATTATAATCTGATACAAAGCTAAAAGTAGTTAGCCAGTTCTAGAAATTGCTATCTGTCAGTACCGTTGTAGTAGTGTATAGTAATGCTCTCTTCATGTTATATGCGTATAACAATTCATCATCGCACTATTCCAAGAGTATTACGTCAGATCTATGTTGTTTCACATCGTGCTCTGCCCCAGGCTAAGTGCCATCTCATGTCAGCCACTGCTCTTCAGAAAACTAACAACATACATGGGAATTTCAACTGAAGATAGTATAGGATATTGCTAGTTGATAATGGTTACATAAAGGTGCACTATGAAACTTTCCTGTTAACATCTTTATGGAGACAAATTGGTATTTCTTTACTTGGAATGCTGAACAATATAGCATTAAACTGATCTAGCAGGTGTATATTGTGCAAAAAATGCCTTGGAAATATGCCTCTCTACACATGACTGGTAACTTGCATGTCTTGGTAGAGATGGTTGATTTAATGCCATACTGTGAAATATTCTAGGCCCAGCAGAACTGATTTTAATCATGTAAAAATAATGTGACTATAGGTGAAAAAAAAACAAATTTTAAAAAGTGAATGTCGTCACATTTATTCATTTGGTAAACACACTTAATTTGATCAGAGGGAGCAAAAGATGGAATGACTTGGTTCCTGAAGCTGAAATCTAAGAATACAACAGACTATTTTGTGACTTTGTCTGGTCATTGAGACAAATTTGCATTTGAGAGACACACAAACTGAGTGGTGAGCCAATCTAACATGGAGTCACGCTTAAGACTAACCCCAAACCAGCTAAAACGTGACAAAATACTTTTAGTTTCATGCTTAGTTTGAAGCTTAAACTTAATATTTGCTTTAAAGAAGACCTATTGTTCTTGTGTCTGCTAGATAGGTATAATCTATGACACCCATGCATTATTATGTTATAATTTATACATTTTAAATCGCAACAATGACTTAATAAAAGAAACAAGTTTGCTAACTTCTGCTTTAGAAAACAGCAGTGCCCAATGGGAGCTGATGTTGCTGTAAACGTCATCACAACAAAGAGTCAGCACCTTCGATGGATATCTGCAGATCACACTAGTGAGCAGCAATTAAGAAAATAAAATTGCAGAACTAAGTAAGTAGAATGCAGTAGCCGTATGCCAGGGGCAGTGAAAATGGGAATTGATGGGCAATATTGATAGTACGGCATTAAACCTGTCTATTTTCATGGAAACAAGAAGGTGACACCACCAGGCCAAGTTACAGGTCAGATCTATGGAGAGGTGACCCCTGCTCATTGTAATTTAGGTACTTTTCAGCAGTAAAAAAAAAAACTGTAATTGAATAAATGCAAGATAATTTAATGCCAGACTGTGTGTGGACCATTTCAGGCAGTAACATTTCTATGGTGACAAGCAGGTGACAGACCTTCCACCAGAAAAGCTACATAATGCACCTTTAAAACTACGTTAGACTACATGCTTGATTACTAAATGTACCTTTTATACAACTGAAAAGTGTCTTTATAATGCAGCTGTTGAGGTTCAGCCCTTGAGTGTGCTTTGAAATAGACGGTTGATTGGTTCTAAGAGGAGCTCCAGAGGGGGGCTTTAGCCTGAGAGCTGAGGGGGGGGGGGGGGAGATGGAGGGGAGTAGAGGAGAGATGGTGAGAGAGAAAGCATAAGAGAGAGGGCAAGAGAAAGAGAGGGGTGGGGAAGAGAGAGAGGAAAGGGACAGATGAGAAGGAGAGGGTGAGGGGAGGAGCTGAGAGGGTGAGGGGGCAGAGAAAGGGGAAGGGAGAGGAAAAAGGAGGAGAGAGGATAGAGGAGGAGATGAGAGAGATAGAGAAAGGGGGTGAAGAGAGAGAGATAGAGAGGGGAGAAGCAGGTAGAGAGAGGGAGAAAGGGAGGAAGGCAAGGGAATGACCAGATTAGCCTGGAGAGGAGGAGGAGAGCCCTGAGGGTTGATGGAGGTGATAGTTCTTTTGGTGCAGAGAGAGAGAAAGGATTTGAGCTGCTGTTCAATATCACTGCTTTGTATTGGAGTCCACAGCCAATCCTGGAGATGCTTAAAAGAACAAATCAATACTTTGGTTTAAATTCAGTATCTTAATTATTTGACACAAATTACACAAAGTGAAAAGTGGAATAATATACAGGTTAAGATATTGTGAATGCATTTTAAAATAATCACTGTTTTTAAACTTGTATGATCTCTTGTTTGGAGGAAGAAGTGTAGTATTGAAATACAATAGCACAAGTACAATTTTAGAAGGGGAAAATAAAGTATCGCATTAGTTAAAATTGACTATTTTAAAAAGGTTTTCCATTTTAAAACCAGTAAGAAGTGAACTACAGGTCCACTGTAAATCTAATTCTCCATATCTCAGAAAATATTTTTGCTATCCATCACAAATGATCTGAAATGCCTGTATATGTCTTGCTTGAGTTCCCAAATCTGGCAAGACTTTTTACAGCTCATATTTGACAGTTTTTTTTTTACTCTAGACAAAAAAAATCTTACTCACTATGGCTCTAGCATCTCTGTATTGTCCCACTTTTGTAACTGCTGTTTTTAAGTCCAGCCCACATAGTTTTCTGTCTCCCACTGAAGACACTCTAAAACACTGTCATTATTGAAGGCCATATGCTAAGCAGGCTTAAACTTTACCTTTATGTTTATTTTTTTAAATTTTGCTGCAGAAGATGAGTCAGTTATTATGGGATGTACCACAGCCTACACATGTCTGGTAATGGATTCAATTTGGAGGCTTTTGTCTAGTGGAATAATGACCATCTTTATCGTGCCGTCATGTGGGTTTCAAGTTTGTTTTTTGTCTTAGTTAAAGGGGCACTAAGTAACATTTCTCGTGGTGGCTCTGCAACCTGCTTGTCTCCATGGAGATATTCTTGCTGTTGAATGGAATGTTCTACAGAATGGCATTAATCCGACTTGCATGTATTCTTTTATGTTCCATTTATTATGTTTATATACTGGAAAAAAACATGGATTTTTAATACGAGTGTGATCACCTTTCCACAGATCTGACCTATAAATTATCCATCTCCACTGAGTCAAGCAGGTGGTGCAACCAGGATACATTTTATTCCAGTGTAATATAATTTCTTTGGATAAATTGTCAAAAATACAAAAAGCTGTTAATAAATGTTTAGAGTACCATTTTCTTGGACCAACTTAAAAAAAATCTTCCTAATATTCTTGTTGACTACATTTCAGTTATTTACACTATTCTTAATCTAATAATCTTGCAGACAGTAGCTGGAGTTTATTAGATTTTTTGTTACTAGTAGATGGCAGATGTGAAACCTGTTCCCCCTCCTGTCACCTGGCCTTTGTTCAGGCTCACCTGTGCTCCCTGGTCTTCTGTAAGGCCTAAAGCTCTACTCTACCAGACAGAAGTAATGTAGATGACATCTACTGGTGCTATGCGAGAATACAACGGCGTGTCAGCAAGTGTCTAATTACAGATGATCGCTTTAAGGCTGCATATTATGAAGTCAGTATCTAGGCCATGGGCAGCGATTTGTCACTATTACCCAGATAAACATTAGCACTGACGTATTCTGGTCTTTTGGATGGATTCAGATGGTTATGTAACTCTATGGTTGGTGCATTACAGTGTGTTTGAGCTCAAACAGAGAGAGGCTGATAGTTTACAGTATACGCTTCACAGAGGGCACTGCTTTATGTTCCAGATGGCATCACTGTCCCCTGGGGTTACACCCAGGTTCATGTCAGGTCAAATCTCATAGTAAACTGCAACATTTTTATCATGTAACTCATTTCTTCCCTTTTGATTAAGTTTATGGGCCAGATAAGGGACAAGGGTTGGTCATTCATAAAAAAAAATATAATCACAGTTATTTGGGTTGCAACTTCATGATTAAATCATTTTTGATTTAATCATAAAGTCTGTAACTTTTCTTGTGTAGAGTCCGACACCTACTTGTTCCTAAGGAGATGTTATAGTTCTTGTCTGGAATGTTCCACTGTATGGCTTTACCATCAAGCCGAAACATGCAGAATAGGTAAAATCCTCTAGCCAAGGTGGTCCAGACCAGCCAGACTCAAGATCATGGAGACCTGTCCCTGAGCAGGAGATGGGTCCCTTGGCTGTCCCCCTCTGTGGCATCCATTGCTCTTGATGAAGTGAACCAGCAGCATTGAAGGGTCAAATGCAAATGAGAAATTTCCCTACAGAGACAATAACCTTACCTTCTTGCATTTATTCAATTACAGTGTTTATATTGCCCAAAAACTCCTTGAAATCCATGTATTCCTAATGTGAGTGGGGCCACATGTCCACAGATTTGACCTGATAATTTGGCTTGATGGTCTCACATGATTGCCTCCATGAAAATATACTTTAAATGCCATACTGTGAATTATTCTTTAACATCTCCATGGATGTTGTGGGAGTCACTACCATATGCGGCTAAGGTGTACATATTCATTTTTGTTTCATTTTTATCAATATTACGCATACATAGGCCTAGCTGTTTGGGGTATGAGGAAAATGCTATTAAAGTTTGACAAGTTCCACTCAAAATTTGCATAACAGTCATTTTCACACAGGGCACAGTGATGAGACTGTATCAGATCTAGGTCAGTTCATATCTCCATTGCACATTCTTCTTTATCTTTGTCATTTCTGATTCAGTGAGGCTGACACATAGAGGCGTGAAGGGGCCAGCTGGGGCAAAGGCATGATAGAGATATGCTACTTTGAAGATGGATATTTGGGTGTAATGTAAAATGTGTCATATTGTCATAGAGGGGAAGGGGAAATGTGCTTTTGGAGGCGGCATTGCAAATATATTTTCTACAACACACAGCGTGATACAGGATATGAGAACAGTCCATCATAGAAGTCAGTGTTGAAAATGTTAGCAAAAATAATATCACAGACGGAGTATCAGATTTGTCAAAGGAAATGACGGTAAAGCTAACAACAACTAGCATGCCAACACACACATCCTGATTATCATACAATAACACTTGCCCCAGTACAGATAAATTGTGTAATCAGCTCTTGAAGTAAAAATAAGTCGGACAAGTGTTGTTTGCAAGACAAATATTGCTCAAACAAATTGGGGAAATTGGGTACAAGTCCTTTTTAAAATATCAGAAACTTGGAGTGTTCCAAACATTTGAACCTTGTCCAAGACATTTACTTTTTAGCAGTTTTGGATGGATTGCAAAAATATGATTGTAACGATATGATGTAATTATTATTATCTGTTCATTTTGGTTAAAATCTCCCACCTTTTGTTATGCACGGTACCTGTGTAACCTACTTTTACCACTTCTCCCACATGATTCCCTCCCACTCAGCGACACCAACCTGCTCCTCCACATGCAGCAAAACTCATTATACACTTTGACTCACAGGATTTCATGCATTTCAAATAGCAAGAGTGGTACAGAAGTTGTTAAAATGGTGGAAGTTGTAGGTGCACAGCCGCACAAATCAAAACAAGCCTATTTTGCTCTTGTTCCAAGCTCAAATAATGTTTTTTATAATTTCCTTTCCTATCTGCATTTGGTGCTATGAATAAATAAGTAAGCATGCATGTTTTTCAATGTATTTTTGTGCAATAAAAATTATAAATGAATGAATACAACCTCCCCCCACCAGAAAAGTTACATAGTGCACTTTAAATATTATTTTATTTTGTTCCTGTGTACTTTTTCTGCTACCTGTTTTAATTCTTTATTACAAGCAGTCTTATTTTTCTGCATGGTGAAAGTCATCATATCCACATACAGTATATTAGTTACCCTAAAATCTATCACTACACATAAACCAGACTGCCAGTATCTTTGCTCTATTCTATTTATTGTATATAGTTTGAAAAAGTTATTCACTTTATTCTTCAGACAGACTATTTCACATCTCCAATTTCCAAAAGCAGCCACATTCAAATGAAAGTCATTTTCTTCCCAATGTAGTTGTGAATTGAGATGGGAGGATGGGTTTGGTGGAGGTAAAATTGAGCCACTATCAGATGGGACAGATGGAGAAGGGCCCAGTGCTTGAATGAAGAGAGGGTGAGCGAGAAAGAGAAAGATGAAGAGAATAGGAGAGAGAGAAAGAGAGCGTTCTGGTGGACAGCTTGTGTTACTGGGACTGAGATAAGGGAAAAAAGGGGTAAAATTGGACTGGCACAGACAATGAGGCCTTAGCTTGCAGCATGTTACCAGCCGTTTCGCTAATGTGTTTTGTCACCATGGCAAAGAGTGCGAAGAATGGAGTGATTTTGCTAGTGCTCTAGAGTAGCACGTTTTACATTGGAAAAAGCAGTTCGCCTTGCTTAGTGTCGAAATTGAGTTTGAAATTTCAGTATTATGACAACACTACAATAGGGTGTCCAAATATGACCTGGGGAGCCAAATATTAGTACCACTGTCTGAATGACACTCTTTTGATGAATAGAGTGATCCAACGGACCAAGTTAGATTTTAGTTTAATTAATGTGCAGGCTTTTGTTGCCCTTTAAAAGCCACTAAAGCAGTCTCCATCTGAGAGTTCATATTTGACTGATTGATTAATTACTATCAATTTGTCTAACTCACTTACTAACTTCTCCTTTCAGCTGTTTCTCATATACATCTTTAATTTAAATAAAATGATTAATCAACTAATACAAATTTAGGTTAACCAAGACACTATTGACCGATTAATCGACTAAAGGCCTACAGCCTTACTAGATAGAGACAACCAGATTTTGACATGCTCCACAGAATGTCATTAAACTTGGCAATCCGGAGACAAGCAGGCGGCCTTCTTCTTTGCCAATAAAATGCCTGTAATTGAATAAATGAAAGATAAACAAGTTTATACCATACTGTGGAACATTTCAGACAAAACGATAACAATTCCATTAGAGATTGGCCGATATTTGCACTTTTAAACTTTTTTGGCCACTTTTTTGGCCAATCGACTGGCTGGATAATACACATAAAGCTTTATTTGAACACTTTAGTACGAAGAGATAACTGCACAAAATATGACTATGCAGCTCTCTTATTGGTTTGTTTTTAAAAAGAGCTGTGGGTGAGCTTTTTTTTGTCATTTAACTTGAAAATAATCCAAATTGATCCTTCATATCAGTCCAAAAATATTGGCAAAACGTATCAGTTTCTAGATTACCAAGCATCTGTATTGATTGGCCATGAAAAATCCCATATCGGTTGATTTCTGATTTTCCTAAGCGATGCAGCAGCAGGAAACGTACATATTGCTCCTTTATTAATTGCCCACACTTATAGTTTTCCTCACTGATCTCATTTCTAGTACCCTGTTCCACTTAAGCTCACAGTCCACAGCTTTTAAAAATTATTATTATTCGCTGCTAGGACAAGGTCATAGATGTTTATTCTATCATTAATCTCCCCCACTAGCTTACTCCGTTTAAACCCATCTCTGCTCTGTATCCATCCTGTGTAATTATAGCTCCTGGTTTTCTCTCTAATTGCCATAGATGATTTGTTTCACCAAAATAACAAAAGAGGACCTGGGCAGCAGCCCTGGGCTGTCTCCCCGAGCGATTAGCCAATGAAAGGGAGCCCAATGTTACACTGTTAATATCATTTATTCAAACTCACCTCATGTGTCAAGGGCAACTATTATTGGATAGGCAGTTTGTATTTGGACAGATACTGAAAAGCGTCTGCCTATTTTTGACTTTTCAAGTTTTTAATTTTTTACTTAAAGATGCATTATGTAGCTTTTTTGGTGGAAAGCCTGCCACCTTCTTGTCTCCAGGGAGATGTAATTGCTTTGCTTGCAATGTACCATTTTATGCTGTTGAACTTCTCTATCAAGCATTTATTCAATTACAGGTCTTTTTAATTACTTCAATATATCTTGAAAAACATGAATTCTTACTGAAAGCAGATTGGCCTTTCCATCGATCTGACTTATAACTTGGCTGGTTGCATCCCATGCTTGTCCTAATTGAGATTGAGAAGTTTAATGCCAAACTGTGGAACATTTCAGGCTAAGCAATGACCTCTTCATAGAAGCAATGACCTCTCCATAGAAGTGGTGGACCCTCCACTGGAAAAGTTAAAAATAAAAAAAAAGTAATTTTTTTTCTCCTCAAATACCAAATATAAGGCTGGGAATCACAGGGTACCTCACAATTGCATCCATGATTTTTCCCAAATATCGGACCATAGCTTTGTGAAAAATCTGAAATTTGATAAATTACTGTTGTAATGTTGGTTCAACAATCCTGCTAAAAATGAATGAGCTGTAAATTTGTATGTAAATTTTGAGTTCATGAACATAGTATATACAACAGATTGAATCAGTGTCATTTAACAACCAAATAGTCAAATTTATATCTTCTTTTAGATGCCTCTATTAAAAAGGCCCAAGCTGATTGACAGTTACAAATGATTGGATCTTAATTTGATCAAATTGATCATTAAATCAATTCCACAGCCTTAATTGGTAGTATAATTTCTAGTGACAGCATTTTGTATCCAGCAGATGTAATGTTGTTTTGTTAGAATGGTGCAAAAACATAATATGTAAATTTGTCCTTTAGCCTATAGCATAAGTCTGTCTGTTGTAAGTAATCCTTCCATTGCAGCGGTGGTGGAGGTCAGTGCTACCTGCAGTCCACAGTGACTCATCCCTTCTGTATTCTCCACCACAGGGTCCCTCCGGCCAATCAGCATAAAGCAAAGGTGGGGTTTAGGACGGAGCAGAGTGCTGATTGGTCTAGACACCCATCACAGTAAATTGGGCTTGGAGGAGACCAGACAACAGATGTGCTGGTGTCTCTGTCTTGGAACTAGAAATCGTCAGTTTGTTGTTCGCATATGCAGAAAAGACAAAAAGAAATTTCTCAATTAATGATTGAATAATATTAGAGACAAGTAATGTTGAATCATGTAGGCCTAATACACTAATATGCAAAAACTTGATGTAATGCTGATGTAATACTGGGGAAAAAAGTAAAAAAGGTTTAAAGCTACCCTTGATTTGTATTTATTTTTTGCCCTCACCTGGCCTTTGTTCAGGCGCATGTATGCTCTCTCATCTTCTGTCAGGCAAAATCTGGCATACTATCAGACAGCAGTTATGTACATAGCACCTGAGAATACAACCTAATTCTAAAATTTACTGACTTTAAGTACCAAAAATATTGAAGACTCTCCACAATGGTAAAATTGTGGGAGGTGGGTGAAAACAGGAGTTTTCTCATCACTCCAGCCTCAAATATAGGACAATAAATGATCACTCAAACATGCATGGACCAAAATATAACTCATATTTTAAAAATCATTGTACATAATACGTCCTTTTTAAAATACCAGCATGTTTCAAGAAGGATGCCTGGAGGGGTCGAAGTATATTTTTGAGTGGCGTCTCTTAAAATGATGAGAAGCGGGGAGAGAAACGCGATGACACAGGTGCAGATGAGATTTGGTTGGCAGCAGCAGCAGCATCAGCAGCAGGGTCTGGCAATAAATCAAAACAAGTCAACCACTGCTTTGTGAGTCACAGTGCCGCCCACATACGCCAGGTTTGTGTTTTGTCTTAAGATCGAGTTTATTTTTACATGAAAAATGAATGACACTCCACAACCTCCTCCCACCTCCTCTGACACATCATAATTGCATGCAAATTATCTACTGCATAATTATTGCATGAGTGTAATAATAATATGACCAACGTCATTCTATACTTGCTTTAATCCATCTACAATAAAGAGGGATGTAATATCACCTCTTGGCTATTTTTCATAAATTTTACAGCAGATGCCCTACCAGTATAAACCAGCCATACATAGGAGAAGGCAATGTGGGTGAAATGTGTTGCTCAAGGGCACAATAACAACATTCACTTTGGTAGGCCCGTAATTTGGACTAGCTCAGGACTAAACTGTGATCAGACCAGGACCAATCCAGAACCAAGTACCTGCTTACTCTGACATTCTCGGCAATGCCCAGCCCCACCTATTTGACATAGGTTCAGGTACCGGTATCTGTTTTGTGAGTGATTCTAGTTCATGAAGGCTTGAAAGTTCTGTCAAATTTGTAATATTTAGCTAATTTTAATTCCATACTTGAAATAATTTCCGGTCTGATTTAAACATGAGAAAATCTGAGTCATCGCTGCTGTTGACATCTTTATAGACCATCTCAAACTGAGCTATTTTAAGCCCACTGTTAGTGTGTTGTTAGCTTATTTCAGCATTCGAGAAGTACTGTTTTTCTCTATCAAATCAGGGCCTTTATACTCTGACTCTATAATGTACTTGTCCAATTAAGTGAAAGCACAAATGTTACTGCAGTGTTTGTATTGGGGTTAATGGGGAAAACCAGCCTACATCGGATCAAACAGGACTTCACGCAGTGCAGTGAACCAGCTTCCAGCGGCTAACAACATGAAAACATAGACTTACATATGTTTTCCAAGGACTACAAAATGCGTAACCTATTTACTGCCTAAACTAGAGCAGAAAGATGAGTTGTAATTGAATTAACTGGAGTTTAAATAGTCAAAATTGGCAGTAATTATAATATTTTTAATCTTGATGTTAAAACATGATTTGTAAATGTAATTCTGAAATTATTCAGCTGCTACCAATATACAGTATTTGCAATATTGTATTATATGTATGTATGTATTCTGTGGTATTTTCATGACTATTTAGCTTCATTGCTTCCATCCAAAAGGGCTTAAATATCCTATGATTTTTTTTCTATATCTGACTAATACCAATATATGAAAAAACATATCGATATTATCACTGACGTATTGTCTATCTTTAATATTTATTTCCAAATCCATGTTTAAGTCTGACTGTTTCTTTGGATTGAGGGCTGCAAATGGATTTATTGAAATATAAATTGAATGACTTGAGTGTAGACTAATCTGATTGTAATTCTTTGTATATATTCACATTAAGCTGATAGCCATACACTGTAATAATTGACTTGTATATTGTTGCTTTAATGTCTTTAATCCACTTGGGAGATTAGCCTCCTTTTGTTTATCCACTCACCAGCCTTAGCGCCCAAACTGTGAGCTCAGATTAGCTTTACCTGCTCTGTTAATACTGCGTCTACGGTCCCATTTGTTTTCATGGTACAGTGATCATTCAGGGCACCATCAAGGACATCCACTCTAAACTAAAGTTGTGGCTGAAGTTTGCCCTTGTTTTTGTAAACGTTTTAAAATATGTGCATGTATTAAAAGTGTTGATGGCCTCTACAGCTAGGTCATAAATCTGTCCATGTTTAAAAGGTTGTGAGAGAAGTGCATGATGGGAAATCGCTTGGCTGACTCTACTTGGAAACAAAGAGTGTGATCAGATGTGATGTGTGGAGCAGCGTCGTGCCAATCACTAGTCACAGAAGAGGCAGAATTAATTAATATGAAATGTCAACCTAATTATCTCGTAGAAAACAAATTAAGAAACTCTTTTGTACATCTTCATTAAAGTGGACAGGTTATACAAAATTGGTGTTCCTTCATCTCATCATTAGTTTACTCAAAGTTGTTTTTGATTTGAGGCTTAAGTGCTCAGAAAATTTCTAGTTTCACATATGCCATATCTACACCCATAAAACCTGTTCCTTTTGGCTATTTTAGTGTATACTAGTACATTTAAAAACAGTCAAAAACTGTGTCTGTGCTGCCGCCAGTGGCCATTATAATTTCAAATAAGGGACTACTTCACCTGCTTGTTAATCACTGATTCCAGAACATTTAATCCCAGATCGCATGACTTGCATTAATAGGAAATAGCCGCACCAAAACTGAGACGGGAAAGAGGGCTTTTAGATGTTTTGCTTCATAAAAATGGAATTCACTCCAGGGAGAAGCAAAACTAGATACGCTGGTGACACAATAGTAATTTAATAATCTGATAACAAACTTTTATACACACACCTTCACCTATTTTTAATGTTTTATATCAACTTCTATACTTGTTTGTTTTGTTTGTTTTTCTGTTTGTATTGTATTTTTAATAGGGTGCCCATGAAAATGAGTGTTCTCATTGGGTTCCTCTGTATGAATAAAGAGAAACAAAGAAAGTACTACGTGACATCATGTGCACTGCAGGATTGTGGATACCTGTTAGACCAATCACACCGTTCCTTATACTTCCAGACCTTTCCGCCCTCCTCTACCTTCACTATCCTATCAGGTGTATTTAAAATGTGTTTTTGGGCGGAGTTTAGGTGTTAAGACCCTCTACATTGCTTACATTAATCCATATACCCAAAAATAGACGATAGTGCATGCATTTTTATTAGTGACAAAGTTTACAGTTTAAAACTTTTATCTGCACTTTACATAGAGATTTTGGCAGACTCCCGTGTGTTTGGCCCAGACCAGTGTAATGCTTTGATAATGAGTCCAAAGGAGACGCCGGACGCAGGACAGTAAAGAGTTGGCCTGTGGAGGTTTCTGTCAACGGCATCCACCCAGCACCATTGATCACAGTTAGAGAAGAGAAGGGAGAGAAGTGAGAGAGGGAGGGGAGAGAGGGAGGGAGAAGAGGGAAGGAGGGAACAAAGAGGAGAGAGAGTGGGGTAGGGACAGGGGAGAATAAGATACAGAGGAGGAAGAGGTCAGAAAAGAGGAGATAGAACAGAGGGAGGGAAAGAGGGAGCGATAAGAGGGAACAGGAGGAGAAAGAGCGAAAACGGAGAAAGGGGGATGGAGAGAGGAGGGAGAGGGCTACAGGGGGAAAGAGGGAGGAGGGAAATAGGAGAAAAAAGGGAGAAAACTGGCGTGTTGAATGAAATGATTTAAGTTTGGTTACATAAATGGTCAGATGTCCTTATAAATGCCAAACATTTGATGCAACAATTCCCTTGTTTAAATATTCTCTGCATCCTATAAATAGAACAATTGATTTAATTAGATGTCTCTGACAACGGGACAGTAATAAAAATGTGCTGTTATAATTTATTTTTCTCTAGGCACACTTGGATGGAACTTGGAGACAAGAAATTAATGAAATAGTTAATATTAAATCACTTGTTTATTCACTTTTGGATCTATACTCAATCTTCTTTCAGTTAAAGAATATGATTTGGACCAGAGTTCAGACTTTGGAGGAAGAAATTTGACATTTTTTGTGTTAAATTGCAGTGACTAAAAATCTATATTGTTTAGGAAATTAATTTTCATATCTTCCCCTTATTTTTGAAACCTTGTCTATATGCTTATCTGCATCTCTGTTCTTGGATGTTACTTTTTTCAATTTTTTGTCATCAGTCAATTGATCTTGCATTTTTCCATTACTGAATAATAGTTCACTAAATTGTGTAAATAATGCCATACTGCTTACTCAATTCGATAGCGTTGTGTGACAAATTGCAGAATTCTACATGGACTAAACCAAGTGACCAAAAATAACAGAGCATAAAATCCACTAAATACCAGAGGTCGTCTTGGGAGGAGGAAAATATCACCCGATTACTCCCCCGGTGTGCATAGGGCTGTTTTTGAGCGTGTCCTTGCATGATTCGTGTCACGTATACAAGGTCGCGCTTCCTGATAGACTGTTGTCAGGGGCAACCATAGGCTCATGTCTTAAAGACACGCATACACAATTCACACATTCAAGCATAAACATACGGTCGGCTTTGGTCTGTGAATTTGAGATAAGGTCATTCTTAGCTGAGGATTTAACACTGTTCACACATCCGTCAATTAAGGCAAATGTGAAAATGTGAAACGGAGATGGCCTTGGTCTGTATTATACGGATATAGTGCTTAGAGGAATAGGGCTTAATATTTTTTTTTATTTATTTGTTATTACATACTTAGCAAATCATCAGACACTAATTGAATTATGTAACTGTGACCACTGAAATGAAGTAACCGCATAGTGGCTTCAGTTATTTAGTCAGTAAACTGTCTTTGTCTTTTTATGGAAAATCTTGCTTTATAAGTAGTTCAGACTTCTGCAAACGTGCTCTGGAATACATGGGATTCTTGTTTTATCTGAAATGTTAATGCTGCTTTTTAAAACATACATCACTGCAGTGGCAATACAAAAATTATCATTGTTATTATTTTCAAAATATTGTCTTATAGTAGGCTATATGCTTTCAGACCTGGGCAAACAAGTGCAGAGTTGGGTGAAAAATTTCTATTTGGTTTCATTTGATTACAGAGGCTGGGCAAGACTGAAAATGAACCGTTTGGTTTAAAAGCTTTGACATATGACGCACCCATGACCTCTTGGATCTTTTTTATTATTGATGAGTATGAGCTGTCAATCAATACGTCACAGGAGACAACAGCACAATTCTGCTAGTGGTTCTAGTTGGGATAACACAACTCTCTTATTTGTGTGCTTTGTATAAATTTAACATTTAAAAGAGATTAAGGCAATATATAATATACTACAATTTTGAGCAATAAAGGCATCTGTAGTTGAGTAAATTCAAGGTAATAAATGCCATAACAATAACGAGCAATAATGTCTCCATGGAGACGAGCAAGTTACATAGTGCACCTTTTAATTAATGATAAGATAAGATTTGATTGCATAATGTATGGTTTTAAAATAAGATAATATTTAGCATACAAAAGGAGTGGTTAAAATAAAGCTGCTTTCATTATGGCAATTAAACCTAACTCTTAATTTATTTCCTTGTCAAGCTAAGGTCATCCATGTGAACAGTCGCTGTAAAACTTAAACGTAACATGCACTTTTTGTACCTGAAGATTAAAGGCACACCTCAGCAGCCAGTCCAGTCCAATCGACCCAAATCCGCTTTCATCTTCAGCCCCTGAGCTCCTGTCCCAGTACTGAACAGGGCAAGTGTGTGACCGCTGATGCAAGACCCCACACTACAAAAACAGGGCTAGACTCTACTTTGATCAGTGGGCAGGGAACCAATACTGAGCAATACACGATCAAAGAAGATACTTTTATAAAAGAGATAGTTTGTTGGGCTGCAAGACGAATTGCAACTGAATCAGAATCGCTATTTGAATGGACACAATTGGCAAATCATGAAGGCTGCAATTTTTTATCATAATATTTTGATTGAATTGCACAAGATCAGTAGAGCTCAATATGTTTTTTGTATTTAAAATTGAAAATAAATCTAACAAAACTGAACACTAACATAGTAACTTCTTACAGAAGTATGTATCTGAAATGAATTAAGGAGTTGTTTCTCATATAGACACAGATTGCAAAAAATCAGTGAGGGGTTGCACACTTTCTAAAATTACAGTAGTTTACATTTGAAGAGAAACAGATACTTGTAAAAGTATAAAAGTATTGGCAAGGTCCCGTAGCCACAATTTAGGGCCTGTTATTGTCCCTTCCATGAGATTAAAAGTAGTTTCTTTGTAATGATGATAAGACTGTAAGAAGTGCATGGTAAAGCGTTGCATCAGAGGACTGACTTTTATCACAACCGGATGAGACACTGGGGAGATGTTATGGATTTTCACTTTTGAATAGTGAAGATCATGTATAATTTTGAATTGTATGAGACAGTCAGTGTCTTGCATTATTGGAGCATGTGTGTATAGATTCATGGCAGTCTTCCCAAACATTAATAATAATACCTATACCTGAATACCTATCTTTCTTCCAACTTTCTTTGTTGGAGGATGGGGAGGAAATAGTGTGTTTATGTATACAGGAAATACATATGCCTTCATTTGGGGAAGTATTTAGGATGCTCTGTTTCAAAGGATGTCAGATGTTTTTCTTAGTAACCTCTAATCTGTAAATTTCAAAAAAAAAATTAAATATTGCCGTGTAGATTATTTTTTCTTTGTAGTTGTGTAAAGGAGGCAAATGTGCCATGAATATACAAATCCCAAATACAACGTATCCCTAGGCCCTCCCAATCACCAAAGGATGAATCAGAATTAGATGGAACAAAGAAGGGATTTTTTGCCACTGGTAGAGAAAAGGGAATCGGTTTGAAAAAAAAAAAAAAAGTGATTTTAATTTGTTTTCAAGTCCATATTAAATTGAATATAATTTGATTTTTACTATATCATTTGTCAAGGAGAGATGGTGAGAGTACTATGGCAGCAGGAAAATATGGATGACAATCATTCAGTTCCATAGGTAGGGTGAGTGTCTGGAACTTTGGTGAAAAACAAATGTTCTTACAGGCACATGGCCAGTAACATATAATGAAATCTAGGAGTTTTGTAGTTCCACAATAAGGCTTGAATGATTGAGACAATTTTATTTAAAAAATGATTTTATTTGTTAGAAATACAGGAATATTTTGAAAGAGATAAAATTTATGGTAAGAAAAAATCGGCTTAATGACATTTCTCCTCCTAAGTAGCGAAATCGGTAAGGTTTTCCAAAACGTAGTTTTATTTTTTAATTGATTCAGAAGAAGAAAATTTGATCTGGAACAGTATATCCGAATTAGTGAATGTATGCAAGGGCTGTAACTGCAGTCAATGAGGAGGAGCTGGTGAGCTGGATATGAGCTCCATCGAGCAACAGGTGGCTGCTTTTTTTTTTTTTTAACAATATAAAGGGATTTATCTAGGTGTTGATAACATTGAAGCTTGCCACATGCTTCCCAAGAAAGATAACAGTGACAAGCGAGCTGTTACAATGTATTTGATTTGTAAATAGAAAGCATAAGCTTGCTCTCTTGAAACAAGGAAAGAAACTGAAAGGAGCAGATGTTTACATTCATCTTCAGGATCTGATGAAAACAAATGCCGATATCGCTAAGAAAGTATGTTTCCTAAGGAAAATGAAAAAAAAAAATCTAGAATACATGGACCACAAATTGATGCAAGTTCGAGTTGAAAATTGAGATTGAAAAAATTGTGATTCAAGTACATAGAGATTAGGACAACTTCAGAAAGCTAGAAAAGTACATCAGAGCATCTAACTGCAGCCCATATGGATATAAAATATGATCTTAGCATTAGCATCCCAAATATTTCACACACTTGCTATAGCTGCTGCCCGGGGCTGATAATGGGATGAGATGTATAATGGGGAATGAGGAGTTTGTTGAATTTGATGAAGCTTTTTACATCCACCATATCACTCTATTTTGGGAGGAGTGGAGGCAGCTGGCTTTATCCGTCTATTACAGAGCTGGAACGAGGGATGAGAATTGTAACTCTAGAAGCCTGGTGCTATTTTACAAAATACAACCAAAAAAATTACATTTTAAGAACATTTTTATGAAATTTTGTAAACTGACAAGCATTATGAAGCACACATGAACTACTATGTCAGTACAGTGTTGATACTCTACATGTCTTATGCACACAAAACCAACTAAACCATAAAAAAGAACATTTCTTGTAGCAAACACAACAATTCGAATCCTTTTACCATTAGCAGTACCATTCTGTCCAATGCTGTGCCCACAAGCCTATACGTTAGCCGTGCTCCCACACAGCAATTTTCCATAAATGATCCAAAACAATACAGTACAACTTCACAAACCTGATGCGATGTGCAGTAGTTTCATTAGTGAAATACTTGCTGATTATATTGGGATAGCGCAGCTGAAGGTGGGAGTGACTGAAATCTGCACTTTGAAAGGCCCTGCTTCAGTCTGATCATTGTCCCTGTAGTGTCGTCCAGTCTCTGCTTTATAGTTTTGTAGTTGCTTTGGGAGTCGGCACAGATGCATTATTAAGCAGATGACCTCCACATGCACAGAGCCTGTTTTGGGTGTGGCCCATTTTCTTCAGCGAGGTTTTATTCATTTAATTTCACTACCTCCAGTCTGTCTGGTTTTAGCTGCGACTGCTCAAGAATCAAATAACTTTGCTAATTGGTCTGTGAAGTAGGGTTGTCAAAAGTATCAAAACTCAGATGCCAATGATACTAAAACTAGAATCGAAACTACATAGACATTTGAACGAGTATCACAGTCTAATTAAAGTGCGTTTTTATTGTGATTGTTGTATTGTTGTATGTGTTGTTGGCATTGGGTGACAACGCTACTTCAAAGTGGCAATGTTATTGTTTTCCCTTTAACTTTGACTGGTGGCCTCTGTGACGATACATATGTCGCAATACTATGGAACATTCTGGGCAAAACGATACAAGCAGGTGACATACCCTCCACCAAAAAAGTTAGTGTACCTTTTAAATGCTGTAAAGATGTATTACTCAATTTTCTACATAAACTTATCGTAATTATTTTTGCTTGATTAATTGTCTTGGTGGGAAGATTCAGTTGCAGCTTTTATCTCTGGTCAAAATTACCAAAGGTTGTAATTATTTCATTCTATATTTCAGTTTTGATCTGATTAAAATACCTCTGTGTCCAAGCTTCCATCTCCATCTCTTTGTCCTGTCTTGTGGCTCACTTTCACATTTGCGACATTGAAATCATCTGTAATTCAATTGTCTGTGTTTTCTGTTGCAGACTTTTCAACCTGACTCTGAAGAAACTGATCATGTTGAAGGAGCTGGACAAAGACCTGACGTCGGTGGTCATTGCCGTCAAACTGCAGGTAAAACACAGCTAGCAGCTTGTGAAAATCATGAGTATTAATTGAAAGGCATTTTTTTTTTAGTCCTTGGGGTAAAGTGTGTAAGATCTTGTTCTGATCAAGAAAGATAACCTTTATAGTTTCATCGTTAACAATATTTAATAACACATGAAAGTCATAAAACTAAAGGGTTTGTATGAATTTGCATATGATTCGTAAAAAGTATGCAAGTTTTAAATTTAATTATCTTCCAGATATAATCCTAATTTCACACTTAATAACTTGCACTACAGTATAATTATGCACTTTCACCTTCACCAATTTAATCTCATCATCAAAAGAGTCCAATATCGTGTAATGTTCTAATTAACAGATAGGCTAAATTAACTAAAAAGGGTTGCAGTTGTGTTCTTTGCTCCTCATAGCTTCTCTGAATGATAATTGTTTCGATCAGTTTGTCGTTCTGTATAATTATTATCCAACCTAAAAGTCTAAATACTAGTCTATGTATACTAGAATGGTTATTATACAGTACTTTTTCTTATGAATAAAACTTAAATCCATTCATTTTACTTTTATGTCTCTTTCTCTCCCAGTACTAGATTGAAACACTATTTTGATAAAAGGGAAATGGCTCTATTCTCCTATTTTGAGACCACAATAATAAAAACACAATACAATGGAGTGACATTTTAGCACAAAATAATAACGGCTGGTATTTAATTTCACCGTGTCGCTGTTCTCTCTTCCTCTGTCTCTTTCTGTCTTCTGTCTCTTTCTTCCGTCTCTATGTAAATAGTATGTTTATGTGATATAAATACTTCAGTTTAATTTGTGTAAATAGCTCGAGGTGTTGATGAAATGCAAAATGTTTTTGACAGACACAATAATGGTCTGTTAAAAATCAAGTCTCTCTCCTGTATGTCTTTCCCCCTCTCTCTCACACTCCCTCTTTCCCTCTTTTTCTCTCTCCCGCCCTCACTCTCTTTCTTCTGTCTTTCGCTTTCCCTCTCCTTCCTTCACTTTCTCTTTTTCAGTCTCTCTTTATATATCTCTCCCTTTCTCTTTCCCTCGCTCCCTCTCTCCATCTCTTTCTTCTTTCTCTTGTCTGCATGTGGGTGATGATTGATTGGGTTCATTGTTTTGTCACAGCAGGAGTGATTCTGTCTTTTCTGTCTTTTAATAATGATTTTTGCTTTGCTTTGTGATTTGTTTTGTTTTTCTCAGGGCTCTAAACGAATCCTCCGCTCAAATGAGATCTTACTGTCGTCAGCTGGACTCACAGAAACTGATCTGCAGCTCACCTTCTCACTACAGGTACTAGACCAGGGCTAAACCAGGGACGAACCAGAGATAAAACAAAGACTAAAGTAGGACTAAAATATCTAAAAAAGATATAAACTGAGACTGAAGCGGGACTGAAGCGGGACTAAAGCGGGTCTAAAGCGGGAGTCAAATCACCAGATTTTATTCTCATTTATCTAAAATTTATTGAAATTATCTAAAATTCATAAAACGCATTAGTATTTGTTATTAGTGAGATTATTTTATATGTATGTAGGTATGTATGTACATACACACATAAACACATAAACACACTTTTACAGCCTACAACCATTCATTCATGCTTAAAAAAAAATTCTCTACATCAATTATGAAGTTACATTTTTCTGAATAAACTAAAACTTCTATGATAATCCTCCAGGTGAATAATTGCCTTGTTACACAGAGTTCAATAATAAAACTAGAGCCCTGTATGAGGCCTTCTATCACTGACATCTCCCATAGCAACAGCACCTCTCACATCATTAACAGTCCCATCGCTAACATACGGCTAGGTTTAATTAGGCTATACTCCAGTGTGGTAAAGTTTAATATAGCCTAATCTATAATAATGTCTCACCTTTTAGCACCATTTAGTAATATAGAAGTGAAAAAGTATTATTGGCATGGCATAGACCCTTTCTCTTCTTATAATTACTTTTTTACCATAATTTGTCTAAGTGCAAGGCAAGTTGAATAATTAATTATTAAAAATATACTTTTCATCAACATGAAAAGCATAATAACTCTGACCTTTTTGTTTTGTAGTACCCACATTTCCTGAAAAGAGATGCCAACAAACTCCAGATCATGCTTCAGAGAAGAAAACGATACAAAAACCGGACCATTTTAGGATACAAAACTCTGGCGTTGGGGCTCATCAACATGGCAGAGGTACGTGAACATATTTATATTTATGGGGCTGCATTTTGAGGCAGGTGGTCATCCTGTTACTCCTAAACTGTACAATGCAATGTTTAATATAGAATACAATAGATAATATACAGAGGTGGGTAGTAGCCAGTTACATTTACTTGAGTAAACGTTTTAAAGAGTACTTTTCTAGTACTTTTACTCCTACTTGAGTAATATTGTTATTGAAGTAACTCTTATTTGAAGATTTTGGTTACATTTGTGATAATTCTACATCTAAGTGAAAAAAGGTTTATGCTGACAATATTAAATTATTTGAACATTTGTGTTTCTTGGACCACTCCTTCAGATATAATTTATTTTGTCTAATTTTTGAGCCCATCCTGTGGAAATACCTGAGTTTGTGCATTATTTAATGTTTTGTTTTTCAAATTTCATCAACTTCAAATTAAGTCTCGACAGTTACTGTTTAACTTACTCTTACTTCAGTGGTACTTTTTTCAAATACTTTTTTACTCTTACTTGACTAATTCCTTGGATCAGTACATTTACACTTCTACTTGAGTAATATTATTTTGAAGTAATGGTACTTTTACTTCAGTACAATTTTTTGAGACTCTCCCTACCTCTGATCATATTGAAATGGTAAACTGAGCTCCCCTGCATGGCCCCAAAAGGACAAGTGGTTATATAAAATCAATAAATGTCAAAACACTTGACCTTCTCATTCAAGACTGTCAATAAAAAAATCTATTTGAGAGTAAACAAGATGTTGACTGCTGATTTTGCCCATAACCTTGAAATGATAAGTATCTAGCACATTATTGTCATTTTACAAAGATGTGAAAGTTTGAGTGGAAGTATTTTGTTGTTCGCTCAAATGACTGTGATTATCCTATCTCCATTTTGCTATTATTTGTGTGGCCGTGCTTGGGTGAGCGTCTGTGGATATTAGCATAATGGATTTAAAATGACATTCACCTACAAACCTGCTCAGAATCTAAATGAAAGAGCAAAAATACGATAATGCTTTGCCTGGAGCATGTGGCATTGAACTTGTCCATCTTGCATTTAGTACAATGTTTGTTTCACCTGCTAATAAAGGATACTTAAAGGAAACATGCTTTCTTACTGTGAGTGGACTCTGCTCTCCATAGATCTGACCGGTAACTAGATCTTTTGGCATCACCTTCTTTGTTACATAAGTTAGATACGTTTTAGGCCACACTGTGGGACATTCCTGGCAAAGCAATAACATCTGTGGAGACAAGTAGGAAATGCATTACAACCTTTAAAGGTGCACTATGTAACTTTTCTGGTGAAAGGCTCACCATGTACTTATGTGCATACCTGTAATGGTCCAGAATATGACATTAAACTTCAGGGAAATGAACAGATGAACATGGCCAAGTTACAGGATTAATGTTTTTCAGTGTAATATTGGAAAAAAGTTATATAGTGCACTTAAGTACTTTCAAATATATCTCTAGACATTGATTTATTTGTACTTTTCGACTTTGAGTACAGAATTGTGACTTGGCAGTGTCGAGTTGCCCCATTTATCACGGTTGTTGACCTTGGGAGCGCCTTTCTCCAACTCGAATCATGTAATTTCTTGCTATTTCCTAAGCTCCCCTGTGCGGCATATCTTTGTGAAAGTGCCTCGTAACCCAATCTACCCCATGTAATAGTCCCATTCTTTTTTATTATTATTCCTACTTTAAAATTACCGTCTGCTGGCTGTTACTGCTCTCCTGATAACCTTCATTCAACCTTTTCCCCAAACTCAATTCAAGGAAGTGCACTTTACAAATCAAAACTCTGCTATCCGGTCTAGGGCCTGTTCACCGTGTCCACAAACATAACTATAAATCAAATGTACTATTAAATCAGAACCATCTCCAGCCAAAAGCTTCTCTCAGTAAAATATGTTTATGAAAGAACACAGATTTATGGCATTGTTTTGCACCAGTCTCACCTCCTAGACAGGTTTCCATCATAATACAGTGTTTCATCTAAATTCAAATTATACTGGAAGTCAATGAAGATTTATAGCAATGGATGGCCAGAGGTCGAAGATACTTTAGCTTACTTTAAAGGGCCTTTGCTCAACTTTTTCATTTATTTGAGCAAACTTTGTCTTGTCCCAATACAGACATATTGTGTAAGCAACTCTGGAGTTCAAAATGTCCACTGTGTACTGTGTGCATCTAATTATAAAGTGTTTTATGGTCAGAGAATCAGGAAGTGCATGTTAGCTTGCTAGTTGTTGTTAACATTACCATGACTGCAAAACCTCTGGCTCTGACCTCTGAAAGCTGGGAAAAATGCTTATAAACTCACCGCAATGATTATTTAGGCTACTCGGAATGCATAAGGCAGGTGAGGAATAACTTTGGACTGTTAGTTCTGTTTTTCACGTTTTAAGAGTAAAAATACAATACTACAGTGCCTTTAACTTCAGCTGATATTAGGAACTCCAACAACAAATGTGTGACAAGAAAAAAAAAAGTTTTTTGTAGAGATACTCAAAGTTAAAGATTTTTGGTTGTCCATGGAGATGTTATAGCTTAATTTAATTCTATTCTATCCTCCACCGAAAAAAAATGTTTAAAAGACAGTTTCCCTGACAGTTATGACTCTAGTAGAGGTGGTCTTCTAATGTCAAATCTATTTTAAAGCTTTTGGTCATCGGAGGCTATTTCCTGCAGGTGAAATGAGCTGCATTTTATTCATGAGTGTGCTGTGTGTAAAAGGAAATGTTTGAGACAGAGGTCATAGGTCACAAACACAGACCGCCACATGACAGGTGCAGTCGTATTACCTCCACAGCTCCACATAATGAGCTGAGGGGGCACAAACTCCATATTGCTATCCAAAGTCACACAGGGAGGGCAGGCTGAAGTGTTGAATTCTGGGATATGAAAAGCTGGTATGACACTAAAATCCACCAATTTAGAGAAGTGTTTGTGAGAAAAAAATATTTTATATATAATATTAATTATATTCTTTTGAATTGCTTCACATTTACTACGTTTTACATATATATTTTTATTATTGATATCTGGGGTTGTCAAGTATCAAAAATCAGATACTTATTCAACAATAAAACTAGCATCAAAACTTTCTGCAGGTATTGATACTCATTCATAGGACAGAAATTAATCTTTTCTGAATAGCTTTAGAATGATCTTGAGCTGTATCAGAAGTATAAGACCACATATAGCATACCCTCATGGACCACTGTGGAACCTACCTGGACAACTGAGCAATTACCGGTACACAGATATAAAGCCACATAGTAATATAAAAGAAAGTAATATGATATAATATTGAAAATCCCATTCTATTGTCTAAATAAAGAGTCTGTAATTTTTTTTGTAATTTTTAGTAGAAATATTACAGGTATCTAATAAAGTTCTGTAAAGTTTGTACTATCTGAATAGATTCTCAGGCAATTTAATGCCACCATTATAAGTGGTACATTTTGCTTTCCGAAAAATATTTTCTACTTTTATTAATAATTTAACATAAAAACCTGAAATTCAGAAGGACTGATAAATATGCGTTTCATTAGCCTTTTATTATTGATTACATATTGTCATATTACATTAGATCTCATACAACCCGATAAAAAAGAGGTTTCAAATTAACTGACTGACCAACCAGACCAAGATTCTTGTACTGTAGAGCTCAGCTGTGTGTGTGTGTGTGTGTGTGTGTGTGTGTGTGTGGGTGGGGGTGTGTGTGTGGGTGTGTGTGTGTGTGTGTGTGTGTGTGTGTGTGTGAGTGCGTGTGCGTGCATGCGTGTGGTCTTTTGTGCTGCGATCAGTGACTCCAAACAGAATTGCCCCTCTGGGATGAATAAAGTTTTCTAAACCTAAACATAGATCTGGCCTTTTAATCTGGCACATTTTGTCACTGTATGCCTCACATCACCTCATAAACATTAGTAATGTTTATTCTTGTTCATTTATGGGCAATTAAAACTGAAGACAAATGGAACCAACTTGGCCATGCATTAGTGAAGAAAGTGTGATAGAAAAAGTGAACTTACTGCAGCCGTATTAAAAATGCATAGAGGGACTTTGTGAAGTTTGCCCCATCACATTTACATAATTGTTCTTCTGACTGAAAATGGAGTCTGTCTTATTATATTCTGAGCCACTGCTGCTGTAGAGAAGGGACTGCATCCAAATGGTGACAAATATGCACCAATAAATGTAAAGGACATTTTTCAGTTGAAAATGGCTATTATTGGGAACAAGTATTTGAAAAGTGAAATCATCTAAAAGTACCCTGGTTAAAGGTGCACTATGTAGTTTTTCTGGGGGATGGTCTGTCACCGACTTTATCTTATTACTTTGCCTGGAATTTTCCACAGTATGGCATTAATTTTATCCATCTTCATGGACGCAAGCAGGTAACGCCACCATACCAAGTTGCCGGTCAGATCTGTGGAGAGGCGAATCCGCTTATAGTCACAACACCTGTAATTGAATCAATAAAAAGATAGAAATGTTTAATGCTATACAGTGGAAGTTTCAGGCAAAGCAAGACAACTCCACAGAGACCAGTAGAAAAGGTACACAGTGCACCTTTAACCGTACTTCCACTTTGTTCAGATTAGGTTTTAAATGCTGCCTTAATAATTTTTGGTGAAACTGGATATGGCTTTAACTGGAATTTGTTGTGGAATTTCTTATCCCTGTATTTATAATCACAAAAACAGTTCTATTTGCACCAGTACATTTAGCTGTGAAACAGTGAGTGAAGCTATAATGGGCTGTAACTGCAGACCTCATTAACTTGAGGAGTGAGAGATGAATGCTAAGTTGCTAACGTTAAATGTATCAAACATAAAACAAACTGAATACTAAGGTTAAAACTGCTTGAAAGATGGACTCATTTACTATTTCTGTGTCTTGCAGTTGTAAGCACAGTTGACTGTGGGACATTTCAGGAAAAGCAATATCAAGGAAAAAAATATAATTTTGTTGAGGGGGGCCTGACATTTGCCCATGTCCATGTAAAGTTAAACACTGCATTTAAAATAATATGTGGTGTTTTAATTATTATTTTAAATCTTATATTTGTCGTCCCATGGAGGAAAAAAATTATTTGTCATAAAACAAAAAAAACCCCAAACTTTTTACTGTTGTCAATACTAAAATTTCAAACGCTATTTCAATACTAAGAAATGGACTCAATACTTGATACCTTTTTATTTAGACAGTAGAATGTCATTTTCTACATCGAATAATGGTATGTTGCTTTTTTTATATTACAATCAGGTCTTATAATCCTTCAGTTGTCCAGGTATATGTGGTCTTATACTAGTTCTGATAGCTGAAGATCACTCTAAAGCTATTCAGGATAGGTTAATTTCTGTCTTGTTGATGTGACTTTTTTTAGTATCGATACCTTTTCAAATGAGTATCTTGTTTCGATTCTAGTTTTAATATCGATTCATACCTGATTTTCGATAACCATCGTCGTTTTACTGTTTTCATAGCCATAACAGGTACTGTTTGTCAAAGCATATATTGGAAAATCTCTTTTGTTTACTCTTCCTTTTGCTGTATTCTGTCTCTTTGACATGTTGTTCACGTCCTGCTCCTTCGATGCTTGTTTTGTTCACTGATCTGTCTCGAATCTCTGTCAACCTTCATTTTCCCTCATTTTTCATTAATGCATCTCTCTGCCACGTCTCCAGTTCCCTTCGGTGTAATAATCATTTCTGAGCTCTCGAACAATCCTTTTATTGTTTTTACGTGTTTGTTTTGACAAATCTGTAGCGTTGATATCTTAACAAAAACAGGTGAGGCAGAGGTAGGCTGTTTGGAGGAAATATATTTCTTGGTACATAACAATACATGTATGCAATGAAAAAGCCATAAAACAAATACAACAAAGGTGATATATTGGCAAAGACAAACAGTAATATAGACTTATATTTAGTAGATGGTGTGCTGTATCTAATAATAGTTTTTAAAGGTGAACTATGTGACTTTTCAGAGTCTGGCACTTGTCTCCATGGAAATAGATGAGCTTATAATGTGCCTATAAAAAGAAGTGCATTCATTTGTAAACTTCACTGTAACTTAGCATAAATTTGGTCAGTACTATACATTATAAGAGCATAATATCGGCAACCACTAATATCAGTCACCGGTCACAACAGCAAGACAAATATTCGATATCCATTTCGAACCATCTCCTAGTCTTTGTACTGTTTTTATTTGATTTAACTTATTTGACAAATTTTATTGATTTTAGTAGTCCCATTTGTCTGAAATCTAATTCTGCTACATTGTCATGTGCAGCACTTTGGAAATCTTGGTTATAAAATGTGTTACACAAATAAACTTTGATTGGATTTTTAAATAGATTACATTCATTAAAATAAATGAGCAAGAAAACACAACATAACCAAATGTTTTGTTGTTCTCCTAGGTGATGCAGCACCCCAGTGAAGGTGCTCAGGTTTTGGGGCTACACAGTCAGCTGAAAGACGCATCTGTTCCCGTGGCAGAGATCCGAGTTTACTCTTTATCGAGTCAACCCATCGACCACGAGGGACCCAAAGCCAAGATGTCTGGTCTGTACACTTTTGCTTTGTATCTTTTTGTGTTGTCATGATACAAAAATTGTAAACTTGATTTCGACACTAAGGAATAGACTCTATACTCAGAGCCAATTCTGTAAAAAAAAACACTTTGTCATTGTGACTTTTACTTTGAATACCTGGTGAAATGAGTACCAATTTTTAGTATTGATTAGTGTGTGAGTTTCAATACTTTTGACAACTGTAGTATCTAGTAGATGGATAATTGAATGCAGATAGCGCAGAGTAGTCTCATTTTTATCCAATGAGCTGCTTTTACAATTTATCTGTGCTGGGACAAGTCTATTTTTACTCAACTACATGGTAAAAATCAAGTACAGCCCATTAAACATTTATTTTTACTGTCTAAAAGATTATTACTTCTATAGTATGTGACCAGTTTTATAAATAAAGTAAATGAAATGACAATCAATGCTGATATAACTAAACGTAATATGGTAGATGAAGTCTCACAATTACAACCTGGTTTAGTCCTGAAGTATCTTGTTGACACAGTGGCAGTAGCCAATAAATAACTGAACCACCAGCCTTCATATTAAGTGACTAGCGCCTTCAACCTTTGTTATGACCAGTTTCTACCCAATTTAGTCCTGTTAAATGTATGTTAATTTCTCTTTTTTTCCCAGATCGCTCCCCCGACATTGATAACTACTCTGAGGAGGAAGAGGAGAGCTACTCATCAGAGCAGGAGGGTAGCGACGACCCCATCCATGGACAAGTATGCATAAAAAAAAATACTGAAACTTTTCCATATGATCCATGTGCTTTGAAATACATTGACCTTCATTAAAAAATAAATTAAGGTCAATTCATTTAAAAAATGCATATGTTGCGCTGTCAAAGTGCATGTCCAGATTCAATTGTGATCATAGAACCATTTAGTCTCATGGTTACTGGTTTAGGTTTTGTTCAATACTGGTTTTATGAAAGTTGAGTATTTTGCACTAAAGCACTTACTTAGGTCTGGTTTAGATCCAATTAAGATGTGGTTTAGTCCTGGTTTTGCTTTGAATTACACATAGTCCCACTTTCACACCTGAATTCAATTGTTTGTGGTTTGTGCTGCTAAAATAAATACATGAAATAAGGTGCTCTCTTACTGTGACTACGGTTGCCTCTCCACAGATAGGACCTGGTGGCGTCCACCTGTTTGTCTCTATGGAAATAGATTAATGCCATACTGTAGAACATTACAGGCAAAGCAGTAACAGCTGCATAAACAATTTGGTACTATTAAAAGTACAGTATATGTAACATTTTGATTTTAAATGCTATACTTGATCTACAAGGTAGACATGTTAAAATCAAATCTAGCTTTTATCTTTTTATCTGAAATCCAGTTGGTATAAACCTAAAAAAAAATGAATTCTGAATGTTCTGCTCTGTATGCAGGTTAAAGCACTGACAACCCAGATTCAGTTGTGCTTGTAGTACCTTTTCTTAAACCAATAAAACAGTTTCATACTGCTTCTTCCTAGTTAAAACCTGGTTCACTTGTTCTCCTTGTGTGTAAATTATAGTATGAGGTATTGTGGGGAAATTGGTGTCCAGCGGTGCACGAGATTGAAAAGCGACAACACTCCGACATAAGGACACTGCTCCCAACATACTGAACTGGGTCATTACACTCCACAAAACCAGGCCAGAAATCAATAAGCATAGACCTTGAACTATATCTTACTGTTTTTGACTTGTGTGTTTGGTGTTGAGTGTAGAAGTTGTCAAGTTGATGGCACACATAATTAGGGGATATTTATTTCAGTTGTCATGTTACAAAATGTTTTATTCATAAAAATACTACCCCTGTAGTTACGATCAGTACATTTTCTGAAATGTGATTCTTGTATTGTTATTCTTGTATTAGTTTGTCTGTTCAGATTTCAGTATTGTGTAATTTTTTCTAAACATGTTTAAAATATCAACTTTAAAGACAATCATTTTTAAAACATAAATCACAAATGGAATTGCAATCTCCATCAGAAAAATCACAATTACGTATTTTCCTCATTACACAAATAATATTTTGTGGATTTCCCTAACAGTAATCAGTTCATATTTTGCATTTCATAAAAGAAAAATTGAAATGTGAGTATATGGCATGGGTCATAATATTAAATGAGTATTTGAAGTGCAGAAATATCACCTTTGTAAACCCTTTGGAATATTGCTTTTTTGCTGCTTTTTTGATATTTATTTTTTTTAATAGATGATGTATTTTTAGTCTATTTTTTTTCTTTTTGAAGACTGCAAGAACTATAACCTTGAAGTTAGAAAGTGAAAATAAAATAAGTAGAGGCTAGCTGAATAATTCTGTCTGATACACTGTGAAGTATTGAGCTTAAAGTGAATCACCAATTTAATTTTGATTTATTATTACCGCAGTGATGACACATTTCCAGGCAGTGATTTACATCATCCAGGCCTTGCTGGTGGTGGTCTTAGTCAGAGTGCATCAGTGACCAATGTCTGCCTGGAATCAGCCTGATCACACAAATGTTTGAAAAAATCTTGATCAGTTATGAGTGTGATCAATAAAAGAACTGGTACTTCTCAGCTATAAATTGCCTTTAGCTTTATAAGACCATAGATGAGGCATTAACATTGAATTCAGCTAACTATCTAGAAATAACATCTTGCTTTTTTACTTTAATTCTCACAACATTGTAACCAATACATTTAAAACGCAAATATTAAAGGTTCACCATGTAACTTTCTTGACAGTGTCTGCCACCTACTTGTCTCCATGGAGATGTTTCTGCATAATGCATATATTGAATGTTCCACACAGTATGGCATTAAACGTATCTATCTCCATTGAGACAAGCAAGTAAGGTTACAAGACCAAGTTACAGATCAGGTCAGTGGAGAAGCGATCCCACTCATAGTAAGTGTATCTAATTCAATGAATGCAAGACAGAAAAGTTAAATGCCATATTGACATTTCAAGAAAAGCAATAGCATCTCTATGGAGACAAGCACATGTACCCCCTACTAGAAAAGTTACATAGTGCACCTTTAAATCTTTATATCTTCTGTCTTTTCTCAGTATCTTTTTGATGAAGATGAAGATGTAAGGAAGAAGAAAACTACTCGACGCAAAACCTCAAATGCCGGAATCACCAGAGTAAGATCCACCACTCAGACTTCCATCTATGTTTTTTTTGCTCCTGTCTTTTTCATTCACTCTTTTTACCTCTGTTCATGTCCCTCCTTCCTCTTATTGTCTTTCCTCTCCCTCTTACCCTTTTTTCTTTTTTTTCTCAGCCCCTCTCTTTTGTCTCTCTCCTATTCTCTTTCCCCTCCTCTTTCTTTTTCTTTCTCATTCTCTCTTCCCCTGCTTTCTCTGTCTCCCCTCTCATGTTTTCCCTCTCTCTGTATTTTTCTCTATCTCATCTTCGCTTTTCCCCCTCCATCTTTCTAACCCCCACCCCCACTCCTCTCTCTCTTTCTCTCTTTCTCACTTTCTCTCTTTCTTTGCTCACCTCATACAACCCATTTATTTCTCTATTTCCTGTCATCATAGCCTCCAGGACAATTTTATGGGATGTGCTCAAATAAATATAGAATTGTATTACATTTTTGTTATGAAATAAAATGTCTGTCATTGAAAAGTACTGGTCTAGGCCTGTTGTAGACCTGGATTTGTCTTTGTGTTAGATCTAGATGGGTCACGTGGAGTAGGTCCTCTTTAGTCTAGGTTTAGACCAGGTTGTTTATCTACTTTAAAGAGGGGGTATTATGAAAAATCAACTTTTTGGAGCTTTGTACCATGTTATAATGTTGTTCCTTCATGTTGGATTAGTCCTGTAGATCTAGCTGGTTTGGTCCTGCTTTAGTCCTGCTTTAGTCCTGCTTTAGTCCTGCTTTAGTCCTGCTTTAGTCCTGCTTTAGTCCGGCTTTAGTCCGGCTTTAGTCCGGCTTTAGTCCGGCTTTAGTCCGGCTTTAGTCCGGCTTTAGTCCGGCTTTAGTCCGGCTTTAGTCTGTTTGTTTCTGAATGAGGCCTTGGTCAGTCTTACCATTAGACCCACAGTTAGACCTAGTTTAGTCTTGGTTGAATCTGGACTTGGATCTTTATTTCTGGTTTAGTCCTGCGTTAGTTCTCCTATTAGACCTACTTTTAAACCTGATTTAGTCCTGTTTTAGTTCTTGTTTAGTTCTACTTTTTGTTTTAGTGGCTTGATCCTGGTTTAGTCCTGATTTTCATGATTTTCATCCACCTCTTTCCATTCTTACCTCAGATGCCCTGTACTTCTTCTCTTTTCACCTCCTCTTCTTTATCACTTCATCACTCTTCTCCTCCTGTAGCACTGTTGCCTTCCTTTCGTTCTATAAATTCATTTTCCTCATTCTTGACAGGTAATTCAGGCCAATTTGTACAATGCAAACAGCGCCACATGAAGCGCAGTCCAAACACTTTGGTAAAAGGATACACAGCCACTTCTAGAAACATATATTGATACATGACATGCACAGTCATGTTTGAATTACAGGCACTGGGCTCTGGCTGAAGAATATAGATTAGTATTGGGTTTCAAAGGCAGGACTTGTTTAAGATGGTACATTGTCCTTTATGACCTATCCTATCCATGGGTTTCAGAATGAGAAAAACTTTGGATTGTTGCCATAGGGATTAACAATTTATAACAAAATGTTTTATCTTTTGAATAAAAAATCCTCAAAATATAACAGGAAACTAAAACCCATGAACACCCTGACCTTTGCTATAATCATGCATGTTTTAATAATAATAGGGAGCAATAATTAAAGGTGCACTATGTAACGTTTCTTTTGGTGCATCTGCCACTTGCTTGTCTCCAAGGAGGTGTCATTGCTTCGCCTGGAATTTTCCACAGTATGGCATTAAACTTATCTGTCTCCATGGAGAAAAGGAGGTGATCAAGGTATTTGATAATATAATAAAACAATAAAAACACCTGTAAAAGAATAATTTTAATGGCATTCTGTCAAACGTTCAAGGCAAAGCGAGAAGAAGATGGTCTCGCCACTACCACGACAACCACAGTCACAAAAGTTACATCTTATTATGTTGCTACACTGTACAAAATCTAAGCAGTTGTATTTGAGCGTTGACCTTGAACTATAGTCTGAGTAGAGTTATTTACTATTTGTTTTGTGTTGAAAGCGTGAAATGTCAAGTAGATGCAGTATTAATGATAAGACAGCCGTTTCATTTAAGAATAAAACCAGGTGCCAAAACACACTGCATAACTAATGTGGGATTCATTAGTAAGATTATAGGTTGTGTTCACGTTTTAGATTTAGTGTTTTTGAAAGAAATATCCAAAGTTTAGATCTAAAAATATTGAAGTTTTGCATTATTTGTTTGGGATTGGCCCTATAGACCTGTCATAACCACTTTTTGAGGGTATTGTGAAAAAAAAAAAAAAATTTCAGCTTTATTTATTTATAATGACAGAAGACATTCAGCTGTGTAGCAGTTTTTATATCACGTCTTTTATATCAGGCCTAGAAACTGTAGAGATATCAACCATAAACCAGGTTGAAAAATCTGTGATCTGACACTTGCACAGAACATTATGCCATAGAAATCTCACCTCACCTGCAGCTCAGTTTTAAACTATAGAGATTCCATAATGTTGTGAAGTCACGTGAACACAACCTGCTAGTGTCTATCTATTGGTGCATTCTTTTATGTTCAGATGACTTTAACTTGTTATGTAAATTCCTTAATAAAGCATAGTTTTTGTACATATAAGGTAGTCATACACATACTGTTAACATATTGGTAGTACTCCATAATAGACTGTGGAACACATTTAAAACTGCATCTCCATTAGATAAAATAATGTACAGCCACGATTGTAATAAAACAATATTGTCAACAAACTATCTCTCATTACCATAATATGAATGTATGCCTTTGATTTAGAGAAGTCATAACTCATTGGGTAAATATAAACATTTGCACATTTATTTAAACTTCCACTGTTCGTAACATTGATTTACTAACCCCATTGCACACTCCTTGCTACAGTATATTTCTTCGTGGATAACAATTTTGCTTCATATGACAGAGCGCCCACTGCTGTATCCATTAACTGCTGTTGTTTTGAGTCGTGAAGCGTGAAAAGCGAACAGAGGAAAAATGACTTCCTATCTCCTCTCCTCATCTCCTTGTTTCCTTGTTTTTTTCTGTCCTGGTGTCCTTCCCTGGCTAACATTTTTCAAATATGAACATCCATCATTTAATTGGCTAATCCTCTGTATCATAATTAAAAATATACAAGTTATTATAGCCAAGCATTCACTCATACATCAGTGTATGACGACACTGGGGGCGCGGTGGGTCAAGTGTCTTGCCCGAGGACACAAAGACCATGTGCATCTGTGGCATCACTTTACTAACCTGTGGGTTAGTGGATGCGACTGCTCTACTAATGATGTTTATATCGTGAGCAGGATTTGAATCTCCAACCATCGGATCAGTTGACAAACACCAACTGAGCTACTGTTACCCCCATGTTGATATTTTTTTTTCAGTTCAAAAGATAAAATATTTTTGTTTTAAATTGTTAATTGCTTTGGCAACAGTCCAAATTATTCATCACTCTTCAACCCATGGATAAAATAGGCCATAAAGGAGAATGTACTGTCAAAAACAAATCTAATGAGAGCAAGCCCTGCTGTTTTTAACCCAATGCTCATCTATATTATTCAGTCAAAACTCAGCGTCTATAATTTAAACATGACTGTTCATCTCGTGTATCAATATATGCTCTCAGAAGTGGCTGTGTATGTACCTACCCAAGTCTTTGCAGTGCGCTCCTCTCCTCTCTTCTCCTCGTTTCTTTGTTTTCTCTCTCCTTGCCTCGTTCTCTCAGTGACAATAACATTTTTCAGATATGAACATCCATCTTCCCTCCAGCGTTTCATAAATTGTTCCTCTGTGTTCCTTCCACCAGCAACCCAAAATCAAAGAGAAGTTTGTGGCCCTGCTCAAACGCTTTAAAGTCACAGATGAGGTGGGTTTTGCATGTGTTTCCTCAACTTTTCCTGTATTTTTCCCTACATTCATAAAAACATAAAATATTTCTTTCCACCATAAATGTATACACGCATACACAAAACATTATGACCACACGGACCATAGCCAAACTTGAGTTGTCTCTGCACAAAAAAAAAGAAGAAAATAATAGACTTAATAATAATAATAATAATAATTATTATTATTATTATAATTAGACTTTATGACTTTTCTCCATTGATTAAAATATTTGTTAATTTAACCTAAAATATTAAATAAAAACTGGACTTCTAATATATACCTTATTAAGATTAGTCGACTTTTTTCTACTAATTGAAATGCTTATAGAGAAACTTAATGATACTGCTTATATACATTTTAAACTTGTTGGATGAGAGCCACAAGTAAGAGCTTGATAGATACTGATGATTTTAACCAATCAGAGATGTTTTTAGATGAGAACCATATGGAAACAGCTGCCTAGGATGGTTACAAACTGTTGTTTCTCTATCATGGTTCAACATCACAGTGAGAGGGGCAGTTCAATTGTGTTCTTCCCTTGTGGTCCAAAATCTGGGATATGACCTTTTAACCTCTGAGTGAGCGGTCATGATGTAATGGCCGATCAGTGTAAATTCATTGTATTTTCAGAGGCGCAGAAAAGTGTGTGGGAGTGGAGTTCTTCTGGCAGCTCTGGGAGAAACATTGTAGATAAAAATAGCGCAGAAGTATGTGTGTGTTTAGATTCTCCTGGAGGGAATCCAATGTAAAAGGCTTGTTCACACTATCAACGAAGAAGAGGAGGAGGATTTCTACTATCCCTTTGCCGGCCTCAAATGTTCAAATGTCTTTTTTATATAAATAATAGTAATACATTCAATACGGTCTAAGCATCTAAGTTAGTCTAAGTTATTTTGGCTACAGTGTAGAGATAGAGGCAAGGTTTGAAAATAAGGAGCCTCAGATTTTTTGCGATTCTTCTTCTTTTTTTTTTTTTTAAATAACTGCGTTTTGTTATATTACTATTGATGTATATGTATAAATGTATGTATAGGTACCTTGAAATACATGTATAATAGCGCAAATGTTCTGGCAAGCACAACAATACTTCATTTGGAGAAATATCTAATTGGGATTTATCAGCCAACTATTATAATTGTGAAATATGTTATTGAATCAAAATTGAATTCACTGTACACACTTAAATAAAATATCCAGGACCATTTATTTATGAACATGAAATGTATTTATTTAGTTATTTATCCATTTGCCCAGCCCTAGTTTAAAATCATATCCCTATCCTGTTTGTCCCATAGGTGGGCTTTGGCTTGGAGCACGTGTCCCGGGAGCAGATCCAGGAGGTGGAGGAGGATCTGGACGAGCTTTATGACAGTTTGGAGATGTACAATCCCAGCGACAGTGGACCTGAGATGGAAGAGACAGACAGTATCATGAGCACACCCAAACCCAAGCTCAGGTACAAGGAATACAACATGATATGAAACTAGCAATAAACAAACAGTGCACTCTACTGGTGGTGAAAACTATTGCATCTGAGTTTGTACTGAGTAGGGAGGTAGTGTCTGTGATTTGACAGTTGGATTGGAATTGATAAGAACAATCTATTGAGATTTCATATAAACATGTTCCATCATTTAAATATGTTTATAAATTCAAAATTGCAACTGCAGCCTTCATTCACGCTATTGCATACTTCTATTTTACACTGAAAAAAGTGTAATAGTATCATACTTAATTTAGATAAGAGATTAATGCGTTTGTACATGATCTAAAGTGACGTTTATGTGTTGTCCTAAATTTTAGATTATTTTTTATATTCAACCAAAGCTGTAACTTTTTTGTTTGGTTCAAAAGTTCAGAATAACGCAATTTTTCTCTTTCATACTTGAAACATCAAACTTATCAAGACCAAACATGCCCAAAATAAAAGGTAAAAACTCCGCACCTACAAGCTATGGCAACTCAATCTCGCAAACGCAACAAAGCAAATTAATATCAAAACATTTAATTAATAATTTTTTTTTTCTCCAGCTTTCTACAGCAAATATAATGTTTTTGAAGATAAGGGACACTTTGTTCTTTGTCCTTTTAAAATTTGTCTTGACAACAAATGCATAATAAATATGTTTTAAGTGAGTATTTGTGTAGATTGTGTGAAATGACAAATGCATTTTTCATGTGTTTTGTTTTTCAGGCCGTTCTTTGAGGGAATGTCACAGTCCAGCTCTCAGACAGAGATCGGCAGTTTGAACAGCAAAGGCAGTTTAGGCCGGGACACGTTCAGCCCTGTGAGTATCTCCACTCTCAGGAATACACAGCATCAGCAGGAATTTCAATTATTTGGGCTCAGGAGCTATACAGCAGTACTCAAACCCCAAACCATCTCAAGAATTTTAAACCAGAGAACAGAAAATACTGCTCTTCCAGGGCATTTGTATTATGGTAAGAGATTGTTACAAAAAACTGGGACTTTGTCATGTTTGCTCTATAAACCTATGGCCAAACCCCAGGGCCACACCTGTGCGGCTCATTCAGAACTGAACAATTTGATGCCAGATGCAGGAAGCTTAGTCTGGAGCCAAATAGGGAATTAACAGTACTAAATATAATATTGAATTATTCAATACAACTCTCACTATGCAAACATATGAGTGACTCAGTACAAACATTAATTGTGCCATGCGTTTGCAGCAAAACGTCTCCATAAAGGCCTAACTCTGCTGTGTTTGAACAGAGAAGAGATGGTGTAATGTAATATAAGTTTTTGTCTATTGTCTATATTTGTCTATAATTTTAGAGGTGACAGGCACAAAAAGTATTGAAACGTATTGATATTGTGATATAGTTATCAAGATATGTATCCAACCATGAGAAAAGTGTATTGTTATGGCTTTCTTTAGCATAAATCTTTATTTGTATTGTTATGGATCTTTTCGATCTTTTTTTCATTGTGCTCCTGGATCCAAACTTAGCCCTCTGTTCTTGTATTTGGCCAAAAGTAAATGTCCATGGCTCTGAACAATATAGCATTATATACTATTTTTACAGCACTATTGAATTAGATGGCGACAGTTGCCATAGAAACACATTTTTAAATTAATTATGCTACCTTTACTTTGAATAGATTTTATTAGGGTATTCTTGCTCATAATAATATAATGCACTGAATGAAGCCTATTGCTCTCCACTAACATTCATTATTGCATTAATCAGTTTGAGCCCAGAGAATAGCCATGACTCTGTCTCAAATGTGGTAAATATCCACATTCTCAGCAGTGGCAGCTTTTAATGTAAAATATCAGACCATGTTTCCTCTTAATGGAGCAGAAATCCAATGGCTCTTTAACTGTCGCCATCTGCTCAATACAAGAGCATCTAATCAGTCTGAGCCCAGCATTGTGGTCTGTGTGTCCCATTCAGATGACTGTGTCATGTAATTTCAATTTCTGTCTAGACAGATGCACATCCAGTGTCCTAGTTTCTTAGTAATTATCTTTCTTTATTGATGTATGTAACTTAAAAGGAGGCATAGATGATTTAAGTAGATAATATCAGACATGAGTTTAGTTTTGCTGTAAATATTGTTATTCCAGGTAGAATCTGTGACTTAATATTAGAAAAGAATCCCCCCCCACTTGTTGTAAATAAGTATTTGTAAGTTGTGGTCATTGCTGATGAATTATTTATTAATATAATATAAATGTAATTAAATTAAATATGTACAAATCTAATAGAAATGGTTGAAATATGACTATTTTAACTTACCGGTACTGTAACTACTGAAAGTAGTACTGAAATGCTTAAATGAATTGCAAAAACTATTCCCTACACAGCTGGCGTGTCTGAAAAGCTTCAGAGGATTTTCAGACAGCATGAAATGTAGCCTACAAACACTTTAAGACAGAAACTGGTTCACCTAAAGGACCAAACCCCATGAACAAAGCAATGTGGTCTACTCCATTCAGTCCTGTTGTCTTTTACATGTAGCTTTGTTTTATTATTATATTTCCTTGTCTTTCCAGCAGGGAGAGCAGCCTCCAATAGAAAAAATGAAAACTTCAAGAAGTCGTAACCTTGAGGAGGCTCTGTCAGAGACTGATACTTTGGTAAGGGAGCACTTTGAAAGTTTTAGCAGTTATTACTTGTAAATATAATATGGGTTATATATTGGTGTGACCATGATGGTTATTACATGAATGACTTTTTCTTTATTGTTCAGGAGTTGACGGATCAGGAGATGTACACAGAGGTGGGGCCCTGTATAACTGTGTCTGCGGCCGAAAAACCTTGTAACACTCCAATGAAGACGAGCAAGAATGAAAAACAGACCATGCCCTCACCAAGGTAACACTAAAGCTTAAATCAGCTTTATTATTTTTAAGCTAGAATCTATTTTATATATTAGACAGATGGTTAGTTAATGAGAGTGTTTACGTGTTTTTGGCATCTCTAGGTGTCCACACTTGGCAGCTGTTATTAATTAATATGGCTTTCATTAGAGTAATGGTGGCCTTTAAAATATTTTGAGACAATTTCATATTTTGTACAAGTCTGTTTTGTCTGTTCAAGGACAAGACATAGGTCTTAAAGAAATAACAGTTTGGATCGAGAGAACTATATAAAAAGGGATGTAACAATAGCTGAAATATCACCATATAATATTGTCAAAGGTCTCACAATAATTAGGGATGCAGCTTTTTCAGCTCAGATACCAATATCGATACTTTGCCTTTAAATATTTGCTGATACCTGATATTAACTGATGTTAATATCAGGTATCAGCTGTTAACTTACTACAGTTAATTTACTACAGACTGTTAACACTGTTAACTTACTCCAGAATTGATCCAATTGTGGACTATGTAATTATTATCATTTATTATTTATTTTATTATTTTATATGCAATAACTACTAAACAGCTTTGTATGAAAAAAGTTTAAACATTATGAGACATGCTAGGCCTACATCAGCCAGTAAATTGTCTTCTTACATCTAAGTAAAGGCCCAACCAAGGTATCGGCTAAACCGATATCATTGGACTAATATCCGATTCAGCAAAAAATTCTGGAATGGTGCTGATATCTGATACCAGTATCATATTGTTGCACCCCTAACAATACTATTAAATCTTTTACAATGAATAGTTTATTATTACATTACATTTTTGTGTGTGTCCTAGGTTGGATGGGGGTCATACACCCAAACAGAAGCGCAGTGGCAGCACTCCCCTGAAGGAGAGACAGCTGTCCAAACCTCTGAGTGAACGGGCCAATAGCTCCGATTCAGAGAGGTCTCCAGAACTCGGACACACCACTCCTGTAAGACAACTAAATTATCTAATAACGTTATTAATTATTCTGCTCTATTTGGGGTTAATTTTTTATTAACAAAAAATATATGTAGGGGGGACAAGATGAGTTGAGATTTTGACTCTAGTTTAATAAATAAATTGTGCAATCCAGTTCACAATTTTGGCCTATTATCATTATAGTCATTGTAGTGCTGTGTTTTTGGAAATACAGCTTCGCAGGGAGGTGTAACCCTTTTTTGTTGAATCCACATGTGAGCACATGGAAAAGACAATCTCACAAGATCATTATTCTCATGTTTGCAGAGTCTTGTGGCAATTTTGTCTCATGAAATCTTGTGGCATGAGATCTTGTCCCATCTCTAATAGTATGTGGAACCAGATTTGGTAGGCCCTGTTGAGCTCCCATACATTATACTTACAGATGTGTAATAATTATGTGTATGGTGATCCTATAAGGGCTTTGAATGACTTGAAATGGCTTCACTCTTCTCTCAAAGTAGAAACCTCTCTTGTAGCTATGATTATGTACTCTGCCTGATTCACTCTAAATGAATAATACATGACTATGACTCATCTGAACAAGGCACAAAACTCTGAGGTTATTTATATAGAGAATATCTTACGTAAATATATTGGTTTTCAGATGACATCACCTCCTATATAATCCTAAATTATGTTCAACTGAGTTTGGAAAATCACTACTGTTAATATACATCTATTGACTGTTTATTGATTTAAAGTAACTACTTCATAAGGCTATATATAATGATCCAATTCAGCTGTACTGGATTTTCCTTTTTACATATTTATTTAAAAACCTAATTTTAATAGATTTTTTAATTTAATTTGTTTAGGTTCTGAGGAAAGCAATGTATGATCAACTAAACCAAATACTCGTGACTGACTCTGCCCTACCCGAAAGTCTCATTTTGGTCAACTGCACTGACTGGCAAGGACAGGTACCAACAATTTCATAATAATACAAAACCTAATTGTAGCTGCACCATATGAGAAAATAAATGTGATATTTTATAACAATGTTTAATTTTGTATTAATTGAAAGATTTTTTTAATATTTAAATCCTTTGCTGACACAGTATTTAAAACAATCCCTCATATGCCTTATATGTTATTATATTTATGTGTTGATACTTGTGTTTTGACAGTTTGTTACAGAACAGCTCCAAACACAGAGGCAGCCGGTGGTCAGCACATGTTCTGCAGCAGAGATCCAGGCCGTGCTGTCAGCGGTTCTCACCAGAATACAGAAATTGTGAGTTTTAATAAAATTATTTCAATTATAATATGTCAAGTAAATAAATACAAATGTTTAAGTTTTAATGAAAGAGAATTTAGTATAGAATAGATTACAAAATAATTTGCCAGAATAACAAAATACTACTACTATTCTGTATGTATGTCCAGTAGTATATGTAAAACAGTCAGGTAGCCAAGTAGCCAAATGGCAAATATTACTTAAGTTGTAAGTTAAGTACAGAGTAGCAGTCCAAGAAATTACTTGGGTAAGAATATTTGGGGAAAACTACTCGAGTAAGATTAATTGTGTGGACATAACAGTTAATCTAACTGGAAAGACAAAATATTGACAAAACAATGCAAAAAATGTATAGTTTCAGATGATTTACCAAAAATTAGAAAAAAAAAATCGTATAAAAATTGTTATTATACGATACGATGTGCCCCCCATGAAGAGGAAAAGAACAAGGCCAGTTACGTCACCCGGACTGGCGTTACCGGGGCCCCACCCTGGAGCCAGGCCTGGAGTGGGTGCTCGGCAGCGAGCGCCTGGTGGCCGGGCCTTTCCCCACAGGGCCCGGTCGGGCCCAGCCCGAAGGAACAACGTGGGGCCGTCCTCCCGTGGACCCACCACCTGCGGGAGGAGCCATGCGGGGCGGGTGCAGAGAGATCCGGGCGGCAGTCGAAGGCGGGGACCTCGACTACTGGATCTCCGGACATGGAGACTAGCTCTGGGGACGTGGAATGTCACCTCGCTGGGGGGGAAGGAGCCTGAGCTTGTGTGGGAGGTTGAGCGTTACCGGCTAGATATAGTCTGCCTCACCTCCACGCACAGCTTGGGCTCTGGAACCCAACTTCTTGAGAGGGGTTGGACTCTCCATTTCTCTGGCGTTGCCCGCGGGGAGCGGCGGCGAGCTGGTGTGGGCTTGCTCATTGCCCCACAGCTCAGCCGCTGCGTGTTGAGGTTCACTCCGGTGAATGAGAGGGTCGCGTCCCTGCGCCTTCGGGTCGGGGACAGGTCTCTCACTGTTGTGTCGGCCTACGGGCCAAACAGCAGTGCAGAGTACCCGGCCTTGTTGGAGTCCCTGGGAGGGGTACTAGACAGTGCACCAACCGGGGACTCCGTTGTTCTCCTGGGGGACTTCAACGCCCATGTGGGTAACGACAGTGACACTTGGAAGGGCGTGATTGGGAGGAACGGCCTCCCCGATCTGAACCCGAGCGGTGTTTTGTTATTGGACTTCTGTGCTAGTCACAGCTTGTCCATAACAAACACCATGTTCGAGCACAAGAGTGTCCATCAGTGCACGTGGCACCAGGACACTCTAGGTCGGAGGTCGATGATCGACTTTGTTGTTGTGTCATCTGACCTCCGACCGCGTGTCTTGGACACTCGGGTGAAGAGAGGGGCTGAGCTGTCAACTGATCACCACCTGGTGGTGAGTTGGATCCGCTGGCGGAGGAGGAAGCCGGACAGACCTGGCAGGCCCAAGCGCATTGTGAGGGTCTGCTGGGAACGTCTGGCGGAGCCCTCTGTCAGGGGGGTTTCAACTCCCACCTCCGGGAGAGCTTCTCCCTGATCCTGGGGGAGGTTGGAGACATGGACTCCGAGTGGGCCATGTTCTCCACCTCTATTGTCGATGCGACTGCTCGTAGCTGTGGTCGTAAGGTCTGTGGTGCTTGTCGCGGCGGCAATCCCCGAACCCGGTGGTGGACACCGGAAGAAAGGGATGCCGTCAAGCTGAAGGAGTCCTATCGAGCCTTGTTGGCTCGTGGGACTCCTGAGGCAGCTGATGAGTACCGGCGGGCCAAGCGTGCCACGGCTCGGGCAGTCACAGAGGCAAAAACTCGGGGTTGGGAGGAGTTCGGGGAGGCCATGGAGGAGGACTATCGGACGGCCTCAAAGAGATTCTGGCAAACCGTCCGACGCCTCAGGAGGGGGAAGCAGTGCTTCACCAACACTGTTTACAGTGCAGGTGGAGAGCTGCTGAAACTGGGGACCCAGAGGCGGACTCGTCCATGACCCTGGCTGAAGTCACTGAGGTGGTTGGCAAGCTCCTCGGTGGCAAGGCTCCGGGGGTGGACAAGATCCGTCCTGAGTACCTCAAGTCTCTGGATATTGTGGAGCTGTCTTGGCTGACACGTCTCTGCAACATCGCGTGGCGGTCGGGGACAGTACCTGTGGAATGGCAGACCGGGGTGGTGGTCCCTCTGTATAAGAAGGGGGACCGGAGGGCGTGTTCCAATTACAGGGGAATCACACTCCTCAGCCTTCCCGGTAAGGTCTATACCAGGGTACTGGAGAGGAGAATCCGACCAATAGTCGAACCTCGGATTCAGGAGGAGCAGTGTGGTTTTCGTCCTGGTCGTGGAACACTGGACCAGCCCTATACTCTCCATCGGGTCCTCGAGGGCTCATGGGAGTATGCCCAACCAGTCCACATGTGTTTTGTGGATCTGGAGAAGGCCTTTGACCATGTCCCTCGTGGTGTCCTTTGGGGGGTGCTCTGGGAGTATGGGGTCCGGGGGTCTTTGCTAAGGGCTGTCCGGTCCCTGTATGACCGGAGCAGGAGCTGTGTTCGCATTGCCGGCAGTAAGTCAGACCTGTTCCCGGTGCATGTTGGACTCCGCCAGGGCTGCCCTTTGTCACCGGTTCTGTTCATTATATTTATGGACAGAATTTCTAGGCGCAGCCAGGGGCCGGAGGGGGCCTGGTTTGGGAACCACAGGATTTCATCTCTGCTGTTTGCAGATGATGTTGTCCTGATGGCTTCTTCGAGCCAGGACCTGCAGCAGGCACTGGGGCGGTTTGCAGCCGAGTGTGAAGCGGCTGGGATGAGAATCAGCTCCTCCAAATCCGAGGCCATGGTTCTCGACCGGAAAAAGGTGGTTTGCTCTCTCCGGGTGGGTGGTGAGTCTCTGCCCCAAGTGGAGGAGTTCAAGTATCTCGGGGTCTTGTTCACGAGTGAGGGAAGGATGGAGCAGGAGATTGACAGGCGGATCGGTGCAGCGTCTGCAGTGATGTGGTCGCTGTATCGGTCCGTTGTGGTAAAGGAGCTGAGCCGGAAGGCGAAGCTCTCGATTTACCGGTCAATCTACGTTCCTACCCTCACCTATGGTCATGAGCTCTGGGTAATGACCGAAAGGACAAGATCGCGGATACAAGCGGCTGAAATGGGCTTCCTCCGCAGAGTGGCCGGGCGCACCCTTAGGGATAGGGTGAGGAGCTCGGTCACACGGGAGGAGCTCGGAGTAGAGCCGCTGCTCCTACACGTTGAGAGGAACCAGCTGAGGTGGCTCGGGCATCTGCTCAGGATGCTTCCTGGACGCCTCCCTAGGGAGGTGTTCTGGGCATGTCCCACCGGGAGGAGGCCCCGGGGAAGACCCAGGACACGCTGGAGGGACTATGTCTCTCAGCTGGCCTGGGAACGCCTTGGGGTCCCACCGGAGGAGCTGGAGGATGTGTCCGTGGTGAGGGAAGTCTGGGAGTCCCTGCTTAGACTGCTGCCCCCGCGACCCGGCCCCGGATAAGCGGAAGAAAATGGATGGATGGATGGATAATAATTGTCCTGTCACTGAACAATAGGGACCTAAAAAACTTTTATTTACCTGCAGGCTTTTTGAGTTCGTTTGCTTCTTGACGGTGAATTCACCTAATTTGCATACATATGTTCTACCATTTCAAAATTCACTCTTAGTTAAATGGGAACAACACCTTCTGTTAGTAATGGTCTGCAATTTATTCCCAGTGACTCATCTAGTTTTTCTCTGCCCACACTTCTGCTTAGTTTGACCCCGTTTCCAGCTCCCTTTTTTGTGTACTTTGTTGTGGGTTGTTGCATGACATTTTCAAAGGTTATATGTGGTAGTAAAATATGCTAAGGTATTCTTATTTCTCTTCTGCAGCTGTAATTGTAACTCATCGATGCCCAGAGCAGTTAAAGTGGCAGTAGTGGGCAGTCAGAATTACTTGGGGGCCATTTTGCAGTTCTTCGTGACACAACTCGCAAACAAGACATCCGATTGGCTCAACCACATGCGCTTCTTGGTCGTGCCTCTGGGTAAGAAACATGTTCCCTATAAACAGTTTTATTATTTCAAACCCAAGAGTTGGAAAATTGTTGACAATGAACAATATCTTTAAGCCCCACTGTGTACCTTTTTGCTAAAAAAAAAAAGACAAAAATAAATGAGTTATCTATAATCTTCCACAATATGGCGTAAAACTTCTCCATCTCCATGCAAAATGTGGCTGAAGTATGAGTTGAACTTTCTATTTACATTGAATCATGTAGGTAATGTGCCACCTCCATAAAGTTATGTGGTTTTGTTTTAAACTAAATATCTCTGTCCTGTAACAAAATAAATATACTTTAGGCTCTAAACATGAATACATTTTTTTGTCAGGGTCACATCCTGTTTCCAAGCACCTAGGTGCCCTCGACAACCGCTACAGCTCCTTGTTTCTGGACGGCTCCTGGAGAGACGTGTTCAGCCGCACAGAGCCTCCTCAGAGTGGTACAAGACTCTTGTTCTTATATATTTATGTACAATGTTATATGTTATGAATTGTTCATGTTGTTTTGTTCAGACCAGTTGGATGTGGCGGGGAGAATATCTCAGTACATCAGTGGAGCCACAGTGACTCATCAGTTACCCATCGCAGAGGCAATGCTCACCTGCAAACACCGGACGTACGTTTCAAATGTAGTACTTTATTATGAAGTTATTTCAAAATATACTAATGTGATTTTTCTCTATTAGGCGAGAAGAAGACTCTTACCACAAGTTTATTCCTTTTATTGGGGTAAGCAAGTACTTCTGTGCTTATTATATTTTTTGTACTTCGTTTTGTAATATTCTGTTATTGTATATCTGTTATGTTCTCAGGTGGTGAAGGTTGGACTTATAGAATCGGGTCCCTCTCCAACAGGTCAGTGCCATTTGAATGTACAGTTACATTGCTACAAGTGTATTTGTCCGATTAGGTTCATTAGGTCTTCTGTTATGATAATACTTTATATTCTTATGGATGGACCTCTATTTATTTCATAATTTGACAGTTTCAGGACTCTGCCATCTTCCGCAGAAGTGTCAGGTGATGTTGCTGTGAAGTGTCTGCTCATCTGATTTAAACAGATTTTGTTGCAGTCAGAACTGTATCCCAGGAATGAGAAAGTTGGTACGCTCCCTCATTCCAATTTACAGTCTGGTGGGTGCGGATCAACCAAAACCTACACCCAAGCCACTAAGCAACAAGCCCAGCACAGCTTCTCTCCGCAATGTCAGACCACTGCAAGAGGGAAAAACATCTCATGGATTGAGACAATGCTAAGGTCATAGGCACAGTGAGCAAGAAGTACCATTGTTGGATCAGGGAGGAATCCGGAAACGCGCCCAGCAGACTGTAATTTGGGATGAGGGGGCGTACCACATTTCTCATACCTGGGACACAGTTCTGGAGAAGTCGGAATCCAGATGGCGCGTTCATCTTACTGCTACACGTAGGAAGAGTGGAACAAAATCAGTTTAAATCAGTTGACTAGATGCGTCACAGCAACATCACATGAAACTCCTGAGGAAGGCAGCAGAGTGCAGCTGAAATAAATAGTATCTAAAGTATATCTAAGTATCTAAAGTATAATGACATTGACTCTGAGTAATTTCATCGCCAATTCCCATCCATTTCCTGCACAGGAGACACAGAGGAGGGTGTTGCGGTGAGTTTGGCCGTGCCATCCACGTCGCCCCCCTCTCACGGCTCTCCCACTGGGATGATCAAAGAGGCAGCCACGCCCCCATCCTCTCCTTCTATGGGCAGTGTTCTCACGGTACAGGGGTAAGGATCACTCACACTGATTCAAAAAGATCTTGATGTATGTAAGAATGTCTCTATATTGAAAGTTGTCTAATTCCTTTTTATATGATACATGGTGCACTATGCAACTTTTGTGGTGAAGGGCCTGGTATTTGATTGTCCCAACATAAATGTATTGCTTTACCTGGAATGTTCCTCAGTATGACAGTTTTCTGTGAGTGTGGACATCAGTTCAGATCTGTAACTTGGCTGATGGTGTCACCTGCTTGTTTTCTTGGGGATGGATATTGCCATACTATGAAACATGCCAGGCAAAGGAGTAACATCTCCATGGAGACATCAGGTGGCATATTCTCCACCCTAAATTACAGAGCTGTTTGGCAGATCATTATTATAGGGTGAATCATTAAAAGAAACATTGAGCTATTCATTTTGCAACAAAATCCAAAAAGTAAAACTAAAGCATATTTATACCTCTTGCTTTGATATTCATCTACATAATTTGTCTTCCTCATAGGAGCCCAAGCATGTCTCACGGCGTGGATGCCATTGGCTTGCAGGTGGACTACTGGCTCGCGTCTTTGGCTGAGAAGCGTAAAGAGGGTGAGAGGAGGGACACCGGCTGCAAAAACACCCTCAAGAGTGCTTTCCGCTCACTGCAGGTCAGCCGGCTGCCAGGAGGGGGCAGCAGCGATCCACAGGCCCAAGTCAGCACTATGGCCATGACTGTGGTGACCAAGGAGAAGAACAAGAAGGGTGAGCAAATACAAATGATTATTATGAAATGGAAATATTTTGACTTTCTATGTTTTTATATTTATTGTACAGTTGTAGTAATGGATTACATGCACTGGCAAGCTATTCTATTTATTTATAGCTATTCTTTTTATTTTTTACATACATTTTACATTTTTTGCATACAACTAACATGTATAGTAATGGTATTGGTGCCATAGCAGTAACTGTATTGCATAACTATACTTGTTAAACCTGGGTTACCTTTGAATTTAAGATCTAATGTAGCAAGTACAATATCATAGGATTGAATGATTATTTTACTTCATGTTGAAATAATTATACATATAGTCTTGTTAGTCTAGATCAGGGGTGTCAAACATATTTTCACCGGGGTCCACATTAGCAAAATAGTTTCCTTCGAAGGGCCGGATGTAAAATATATCTAACTACTTTTTTAACTTGTTAATTAACTGTTTCTGTATTTACTACTTGTTCAAGTTACAAATATTGCATATGCATTTGCCTAGATGTAAAAATGTGGTTGTGTAACTGCTTATCTCCTGATAGAATTACATTTTAAGACCATCATACCTTTTAGTTTGTCCTGTTGAGGGCCACATGAAATGATGTGGACATGATGTGGTCTAGATGATTAGGGCGTTGCTTAATATTTTAATTATAAAGTTGGTGTATAGTGTATGCTAGGGGTTACAGCGGTGTTTTTAGTCACTGGACCAGGGGAAATCATCCTACTCACTCCACTCACTGAAATGTGGCTGATTTCAAGGTTTGGGCATCTGACCTAATGTGATTGATTTACTGTATTCAATATGTTTGACCCGGCCCCAGATAAGCGGAAGAAAATGGATGGATGAATATGTTTGTATACATAGGCTACAGCATACAAAACTTGCTGAATAATATTTCTTAACCATTCAACACTACAACAAGTCATAATATAATAGTTTTGTATTTGTAACTGTCCAGTTCCCACCATCTTCTTGGGTAAGAAACCGAAGGAGAAGGATGTGGACAGCAAAAGTCAGGTCATTGAAGGCATCAGTCGACTCATCTGCTCTGCCAAACAGCAACAGACTATCCTCAAAGGTAAACAACATTTTACATACACTTCATTGTCCTTTATGTTTTGTGTACTTTATACATTTTACTAAATGTCTAATAAAATGCCTTTACTGGCCTTAATGATTGAATGTTGGTTGGTCAGTTGGTTGAGTAGTCAGATTCACTGACCAGTTGGTGGTTCTATCCCAGCTCCCAAAGGTGCATGTGGTTGTTGTGTGCTTGGCCAAAACACTTAACTCTTGACCGTCAGTGTTTCCATACACAGACTTATGAATGTGTGTATGAGCTTTCAGTGCCTTGAAGATAGAAAAGCGCTATATAAATGTTTATAATTGCCATTTATTTAAATATTAAATATAAATCGATTAAGCTATAATTAAACTATTCAGTTATTTAACTTGGACGGTATTCACATTCCATATCACAATTGGAACTAAACTGGAACTAATAACAGGACTAAAATGACTAAAATGGGACTAAAACCGGTTTGAAACTGGGCTAAAACAGGACTAAAACAGGTTTGAAACAGGGCTAACATAGGACTAAAACAGGACTAAACAAAGTCTACATCGGGACTAAACTGGGACCAGCACATGTGTGAAAGCAGCATTAGTTCTTCTGTACATTGATTTCAATTTTGTAAAAGGTGATGATTCAATATCTCTTCTTTCCTCAGTGTCTATTGACGGTGTGGAGTGGAACGACGTCAAGTTCTTCCAGCTGGCTGCGCAGTGGCCTACACACGTCAAATATTTACCTGTGGGACTTTTTGGCTACAGCAAACCGTCATCATAGGGGTAACCATGGAGCCCCCAACATGACCTGTGAACCCTCCTCGACTTTTGCCCCCCACTGCTTCTTTTATTTTCCCCAAAAAAGATCAGTGCAGGGCTGTAACTATTGTCACTTTATTGCCCCCTGGTGGATGTATGTGGTATTGTATGTGAGTGTGTGGAGGCTGCATGCAATTGTGAATGTACAGTATGTTTATGAGTGTTTTTTCAAGGGGCTCACAGCACAAGTTAAAAAGCAAACTGCCACTTTCCGCTACAATGGGATGAAATTGCATGCAACCAATTACCGGTTTTAGTCCTGATGCCCTTCCGTGAATTGTCAGCATTCTCAATGCGATGTCGCTCATTCATTCTTGCATGGATTCACAGTAAAATTCACTCTTGTGCCACAAAAACTTAAAATGGCATTCGTATTTGCATGTTTGAAGTCCTCTGCTTTAAAATACAAGCTGGCATGCGTCAAAGTCATAACCAATTATCAAAATTTGCTCAGTACCATTTTAATTTCAAGGGCTTCCACTGAACTATATTGAATTTGTGTACTAAAAGAATGCGTGGCTGCAACAGGCACAAAATGAAGTGTGTTTTGGTTTCCCTTATTACCAGTGCTATTTTGTGATTGTCAGTAATGTCAGGGCAAAAGAGGAATGCATTTATTTTTCTAATTATATACTGAGCAACCATAACATTATGACTTTTAAGATGTGAAATTAATATCTGCATCTTTTCATTTTGGCACCTGTGATTATGGACTGTAATTATTTCTCAAAATATATATTTTTATAAATAGTTAAAAGCTGGAAAAAATGGGTAATGATTCGAGTGAATTTGGTTAGGAACAAATTAAAGGTGCACTTTTTGTGGAGGATTCGCCACTTGCTTGCCTCTTCAAAGATGTTTTGTCTGGAAGGTTCCACAGTATGGCAATCAGGTGGTGTTACAAGACCAAATTAGAGGTCAGATCCAGGGAGAGGCAACCCCACTCAAAGTAATAATAGTAAAATGGTATTTTTGAGCAAAAAAGTTGCTATAATTGAATTGGCAAGTATAATGCCATTCTGTGGAACATTCTAGGCATAGTATAGGAATAATAATAACATCTTAGAGACAAAGAGATGACCCTTCACCAGAAAAATGACATGAGCCCTGTTAATGTTGAGTTGTTTTTTCTACTGGGGTAACAGACTGTGGTTCTACTGTGGCATACTGTAATTGCATTTCTTGGAACATAGCAGACTGGGGATACCCCACAAGATCTGATGCAGTCATAATGTTATGGTTGATCCATGTAACTATAATTTGCTATGCACTTACGATACTGTGTGTTTGCGGCTGGTTAAACCTTTTTAAACAGACAGACCTATCACAATTATGCAAGAAATAATAACAGCGGAACTAAGTAATGCATTTTCAAACTGTAGTTAAAAGATATATACGTTTTTACATTTAGTCCCGCTTCTTAAATACGCAATAAAGCACAAAGTCATTTTCCAGCTATCATCATACCCTATATTTTTACAGGCAGCTATTACTTTACATTACATGGCTTTGATTTCTCTATTTTTCTGGAAGTCTGATCCAAACTGCTTATTCTATTGGCTGTTGTGAGATGTTTAGTGACAAGTGTATGTGTGTGTGGTGCGTTCATGTACCGTGGTCAAAAATTGTAAAGCAAATTGTCTTTTTTTATATAATGTGAAAGAGGGCATGCAGTTGTGTTTGAAAGATGTGGTCAGTATCAATAGCTGCTGTAATCTTGTTGTTAACTGTGCAGCTTGACATAAGGCAAAACCTCCAACAAAATGAACGGTGCAAATGTTTTAGATTTATTTTTTAACACTATGAAAAAGCAAAAAAATAGAAAATCAATATGGAAAAGCATTGCCCAAAAGGTAAAATAAACAGGTTATGATAAAACGAGTACTTGGAAAGAGCCTCCGCAAAGGCCCTGGTCCTATCCCGCAATGAGAAAGATATGGTGTCCAGACTCAGAGTTGTCTAGTACCCAATTTTTAACCATGAATGAAGAACATAAATTGTTTTCCCTATCTACTAAGTCCCTTCATGCATTTTGATCCTGAAACAAGAACAAAAAAACATAAATGAATATGATCATCTGGGCATTTGCTTCTTTATGGTTCTCATCCACCAAAATGAATGATTTTTAAAAGAATTGGCAGGATCCTTTAGTCTATATTTAGTTTTTTTAGTGGTAAATTGACTATTGACAGATAGTTAAACTAATGAAAACTAATATATATATATAGTATTATTCATTGACAGCCTAAAACCTTTGCACCTTACTGTAAAAATAAAACAAAATTGAATGTATCTTACCAACATGATTCAAGCCTTGTCCTCTGCACTGTAACTCTCTCCAGTATTGTATTAGCAAAACTAGTTTTCTAAATAGTGTTGTCTTGAATTTTTTGATAAGATTTGAGATAGACTTAAACAGTGTTGTGGCGTCAGCACGCATCTCCTTATGTTACATCCTTAAGTTCAAACTGGGAGGATCAAAACTAAATTATCAGTTTTCATACCGTTTTTCATTCCAGATCTCATCATAAGATACTACTGTAGCCCAGATAACAAAAAATACACTGCAATATGTACTTAATTTGTTAAAAAGAAAATTTAAACTCGATTATGTTATGTTGTTGAAAAATTCTTGTTGTAATTTATTGCTGGAAAAAAAGGTTTGACCCTAAAGTATAATGTATCATGAATATTGTTAAACCAAAATGCAAAACATGGCAATCAAAAATAAATAAATTAGCACTTTTTAGTATTGCAACAAAAAGAAAATTTAAATTAAAAAAAATGCACATTTGTACTGCCTTCTAATTTCATTCATTTATAGTGCATTTATGGCAGTGAGGTATACTTACTCACTATAGTGTTTTTGACGCCTTACATTCAGTTGAAACTACTGCCAACAAAAAGAATTTCCAAATTGTTAAAGAAAATATAATATTTGATGTGTTTTATTTGCCATTTTAGGTGCTGAAATAAGTGAGCCTTGTCCTGTCATTTCAAGAATGTTCTACATTAAAACTGTTTGATTTTGATTGTTTACTTGTTCTGATCCTATGGTCTTTTACATGTGAATTTGTACTGTACCTGTCTGTAAGCCTGTGATTTTTAATGTAACTCTATCCCTATGTCCAAACTGAAATGGTGGATAGAGAGTAGAAACCATTTGGTTCATCAATAACGTTTGTCTGTGGTCAGCAGTGTCTTCTCTGCAGAAAATTTTAAAAACAACATAATGAATAATTTAAAAACTCACTTACCTTATAGCTTTGTATATTCGCCCCAGAAATGGTTTAACTGAAAGAGTTTTACGTTTGTGGAAAGTATTTTTGCACATGCCATTGTTTCTTTAGCTTTTTTGCCTTTTGCCTATAACAGTAATAATAATTATGACAATAATATGAAACTAATGCTTGTACATATCAGATAGTACTTGTTAAACTGTATTTTTTGTTGTCTACATTGAACATGTTTTGTAGTTCTGCTTTTTCATGATTCCGTTTGTTAATCAAACTGATGTTGGATTGAAAAGTCGAAGTGTTCATCGTTTCATTTGTTTGTTTGTTTTTTTTAAATAAAAATGTTATTGATTTGTAATAACGGGTTTGTGTACTGCTTTGTGGAAATAGATCAGTTAATGCCATACTGTGGAACAATCCAGGCTAAAAGATAACATTTTCATGGAAACACTGGTGACAGACCCTCCACCAGATTATGGTGCAACTTTAACTATTAACGTTAATTTTAAAGATTGTATATTATAGTTAAGAAAAAATTTGTTAATGTATTTATGCACACTTCACAATGCACAGTATGTTTTCTGTGTTAGTGACATTTCCGGTACAAAAGTGAGTTTATTTTGAAAACCGGAAGTAGTTTCGCTTTTTCAATAATATAGCTTTACAAAGGTTGTTTGGAGCATCACAACACTGTCCCGCCGCTTTGTTGGAGGGACAGAAAACACTTCACTAGTTTTCAATGAAGGTAAGACTTATTACATCCCGTATAACGTCATATTTAGCTCTTTGGACGCAGTTACGTTACGTTTGACTGTAATTTGTGTGTTTTGTGAACGATGCAGTCGCGGCGAGGTCCATAAATGTCACCCTGCTCCTCTATGGTTACAGGTTCGCTTATGAAACGATTATATTGTACATGTTACAATCAAGCTATGCTAACTGCACATTGTCGATTATCTCTTCTTTGATACAGTAAGCTAGTTTGTATGTTTAGGTAACGCTCTTCAGGTCGTGGCCTATTTTATTTACCCTTTATTTCTTGTTTTGATATATGCGTATCAATAGAACTAGCATTTTTGGTGCGTTTTGGACACGTTTTGGATTGGTTTCGTACGTAATGCTAGCTGTCGGTCACCTTCATTGATCGGATGCCAAGCCAGCAAATGTTCCTCTTTCTCAACACCAGTAGCTACCACAGGCCTCGGCTATTTCACCGGCTTTTGTTATTCATAATGGCGTCAAATAACTCAGATTACCTCTTATCGCTTGTATGGGCATTTACGCACGCAAGGCACCCTTGTAAATTGTGTTTTATGGGAGTTTTGAACGGGAAAGGAGGATGGAGGTAGCGTGGATAGTGGTGCATTGCAGTGAGTGTTGAGGTAGTGGATGGGTGGGGAGATACGGGGAGGATGGCGGACTTGGAGACGGGAAAGACAGGTGCGTAATCGTTAAAGGGGAAAACGAACAAGTCACGATTATTTGGCACAATTGCGCTTTGTGTCCTCTCTGGTCCTGCTGCTCTGGCGAAGGGATTCATTTACATCCGCGTTGTCAGCCTTCAGGACAAATGGCATAATTTGATATCCCTCAAAGTCAGAGGACAGTCATCGTGGCCGCCTTCTATTATAGGTTTGGGATGATAGGAAATGGCTGTTTTTGTGTACTTACGGCACCCAAAATGTACACCCATGAAAGCAGAACAATACTGGTCTCTCTCGTCAAATTGTCTAAAAATAATTTTTGCCTAATTAAACTTTTACAATGTCTAAAAAGTTTAAAGGAAGTGAATGAGTTAACCTCCAAGCATAACATAGTCCATTCATGCCAAGTGTTATTTGAAAATGTGTAATGCAAAACGATGAAGCACTTCAAATTTTTCAATGGGTTTTGAATTATGGGAAACTGGGACCGCAGCCATAGCATTTAACATTTTTTAAAACAAAATATTATATTATTTGAAAGGGATAAGAAAAGTCCTCAAAATGTTGCAAATTTGAAATGGCCTGCCTGACCTTGATTTAATATTTTTGGCACTATATTTAAAATTAAAACAGCAACTAACTAATTCAACAAATTAATATTGTTTGCTTAGTCCATAGTCCAGAGTTCTTATCTTATATCTATTCTGTAATTTTATTATTGTTGTTTTAATTGGCTCCATCACAGACACATTTTCTAAGATGCAAGGAATCCTCCAGAAGTGATCTAATCAGCACGTGTTTGTACTGTTATCATAAAGTGTCCTTGTTTATGTCCTTTCCTGGGCTGAACGCTGATGTATTCATTAAAGAAGGTAAAAACAGAAGACCCTTTATTCTATACTATTAAAAGTAAATAATATGATGGCTATTTATGTTTTGATTTGTTTGTATTGTGATTTTAATGTGTTTCTTATTCTGTAAAGCACTTTGAATGACTTTGTTTATGAATTGTGCTATACAAATAAACTTGCCTTGCCTAGCTGTGTATCACACTGTTACCCATGACACATGGTTTCCAGTGTCTTAAAGCACATAATAAATGCTAAAATGTTAAACATTTTTAGAGAAAAAAATCTGTGTAGCAACTTTCCCCCACATAACATAATGCAAACACATATTTTGTATATTATGTATTTATTTAACAAAATAGGTGATAGCAATTCACATAAAAAAGGGAACTCCCCCAGACAGTACCATATCATACGTAGTAGTGAAATACAGATACAATATTACAGAAATTACAAAATATAAAATTACTACAACAACACTGACTTTCTAAAAAGGTTAATATGCATTACTTATAGTATAAAGGTTATTAATTAACTTTCTCCTTATGTGTCTCTCTAGTGTGTATGAAATCAGGCAATGTCCACCATGGTGTACCCGCGTGAGGAGTCCTTGGAGCGGCTGAGTCAGGATGAGATTGTGCTGAACACTAAAGCGGTGATGCAGGGTCTGGAGACGCTCAGGGGGGAACATGCCCAACTCCTCAACTCTCTGCTGGACTGTGCTCAGCCCCCCACGGCCCAGGAGAAATCTGGAGCTTTGAGGAAGAGTCTGGAGGCAATTGAGCTTGGCCTGGGGGAGGCACAGGTGAACAAAATACATTTTTAAAAGCATACTATATATAATTTGGTATTGTCCTTTCCCCCATTTTACCAAGTTTAATTGCAGTTTTGTCAATACTATACTTAAATATCAGTTTTGTTCAATAACACATTTTTTATCATTTTTAATGGATATGAGCGTAGCAAAATTCAAGTAAATCCAAATACATTCCTTAAACTCTCCTTTGGTCCAGGTGATCATTGCCCTGTCCAGTCACCTCAGCACAGTCGAGTCAGAGAAGCAGAAGCTGCGGGCTCAGGTACGGAGGCTCTGTCAGGAAAACCAGTGGCTGAGGGACGAGCTGGCCAGCACCCAACACAAACTCCAGCACAGCGAGCAGAGCGTGGCCCAGCTCGAGGAGGAGAAGAAGCACCTCGAGTTCATGAACCAAATCAAGAAGTTCGATGATGACACATCGCCCTCCGAAGACAAGAACCAGAACAGCAGCGGAGGAGGAAGCGGAGGGGATGGATCCAAGGACAGTCTGGATGATCTGTTCCCCAATGACGATGACCAGGGACCAGGTAAGACTGAGCAGCAGCAGCAGCCTGGTACATGGAGCAATGAGTTTAAGGAAATGATGATTACACTGAAAGAAGAATAGCCAATCTTAACTTTATTTATATGGCTAAATTTATAGAGCACTTTTAAAATGACAAACAAAACCAACTGTACAAAAAACATATTACTATATGAATTATTGGTGCACTGTGTTACTTTTCTGGTTGCAGGTATGCCACATGCTTGTCTCCATCTAGATGTTATTGCTTTGTATATAATGTTCTGCAATATGACATTAAATTTATTTATCTCCGTGGAAAGTAGCTAGTGATGTGATCAGGTGACCCCGCTCACAATAAGTCATTAGTATGTGTTTAAGCCTTACTGTGGAACATTCCAGACAAAAAATAAACATGTCAATGAAGAAAAGCAGAAATGCGAAACCCCCCACTAAAATGGTACATAGTGCATCCATCAACAGTAAAAGTCAGTCCTCATACCAAGTTAAAAGTTAAAGGAAATAATAGGAAATGTATTGTTTGTGTGCTTGTGCTTGTGTGCAAAAGTAATGATCACACAAGATATTTTTAATTAAACCCACAGATGCGCTTCACCAGAGAGTACATGGTTGATCTTTTAACAGACAAAGACAGCAAGCTGATGAAACCTGCAGTGTGTTTCGGACAACAGAGCCATTGTCCTTTTTGAAATGTTAACAGTGTAGTTATCTCTTATGTATCTAAATGTTATGTTGATGCTTGAAGCCTTTGTTACAAATTAAGAGAAAATGAAAAGAAAAAGAGGTGCCTGAATTTAGCTTGAAAATACTTGGGTAGAATCGAGTGCAGGATTTATCACTTTTTATGTAAAAAATGGAGCATCAAAATATGTTTCTTATATAATTACAGTCTATGTGATTTGAGCTGCTCTACAATTTACTATTGTACAGTTTAAACAATTTCCACATTCTATACAGAGTACCTATATTTTATTTAAGTGATCAAATAAATCGTCACCATCTTAAGTGTAGGCAGTAGTAGAGCCAGCAGCCAGTTCTCCTGTGAGTGTAATGTTTATGCCACATTCTGCTCTGAGAGTTTACACAGGAACACAAGCTGTTCATTGAGTTTTATTTAGATCTTTATTTTTCCGGTTGAGCTCAAAGGTCTTTTTATACCAAGCTGAGCAGTCTGTTTGCAGTTTTCTCTTTCCAGTGTAATTTTGCCATTTTCCATTTGATTTATTAAATAAATGGCACCAAAACATTGTAATGTTGATAAGGGAGGGCTAGGAGTAATGTTGAAAAATGACAATGTCTCAGTGATTGTTTTGGAGATTTGGATTCGACCATTTGTGTAGTCAAATTCATACAGTCCATAGTAAAACTATAGACAGCTTTTTGCAGACTGAAATTAAAGTGAAATATCTGCATTTTTGTAGTGAATTTTAGTCTATTCTTGTGCCATACTTGAACCACAACTAAGCCATGTACCAAGTTTTAGCACATTTCTGAAGGATTGCCATAATAGTTATTCAATACTGTCATCAGGATAAAAATAAAATCAAGATATAGGTGGGTAACTCACTTAACATATCTGTGCATTTGGGTGAAACTCCTACACCTACATGAAATGCCATTAGCAAAACCAGGAAGTGCTGAGCCTGTTGAATTATTGATGAAGACATGTAGTGCACTCTTTGAAGTCAGCTTTTCATCTTTTCAGTTTCTATAGGAACGATATACTCTTGGGAAATACTATGATTGATGTTATAATTTTAATTTAAGCTCATTTTCTTAACTCTAACCATAAATAATTTACTTTGTTCTGATCAATATTTTTTGGCTGCCAAAGCAGCATAAATTCAATTAACATGACAAATAATTTCTCTGTATTTCTGACATGTAAGGCACACAGGCTTCTCTTGGTCATTGGGGAACATCCTTTGCAGTTCAAGTGTTTCTGGTGTTAATTCAATTTTTTGGTTTGTCCATTAGCTTAACTCTGACTTAACTGCTACTATTCATGGTTCAGCCCCTTTTAGACCAGGTTTAGTCCTATTTTAGCCCTGGTATAGTTCTGTTGCGGCTCTGTCCTAGCTGTGGTTTTGCTCAGGTGGTACTCAGTGTTTTTTGTATAATGTAAAAAAAAAAAAAAGTAGGAACTACAGCTTTGTATAAAAACATGGTTGTGCATACAGAGAAATAAGATTCAACTTACAAAAAATATCTTACTTCAATATATCTCACATACTGAAGTGTCACAAGTTGTGGTGCAGCTGATCATGTGCTGAGAATAAGCCCTAGAGACGATCGGACTGAGGACAGTACTTACATTTACTGCCTTCTTCTGTTTTAAGTTTAATGCCTTAATGCTGAACATTCCAAGCACAGCAATGACCTTTCCAGCTATAAGCACCACTAGAAAAGTTACATAGTGCAACTCTGAAGATACTACTATTTGAGAAATTAGTAATGAGGATCAAGCCTTTAATAGCAAAATCAAGTTTACCATTTTAGCATTATGATAACACCTTTCCCCTTGCTCACAGCCCAGCCGAGTGGGGAGGTGGCCGCTCAGCAGGGGGGCTACGAAATCCCAGCCCGTCTGAGGACCCTCCATAATCTGGTGATCCAGTACGCATCGCAGGGCCGGTATGAGGTGGCAGTGCCCCTCTGTAAACAGGCTCTGGAGGATCTGGAGAAGACCTCAGGACACGACCACCCCGATGTGGCTACCATGCTCAACATCCTCGCTTTGGTCTACAGGTCAGGAAAACACAGGCTAATGGTGCTAATGCTAACTGGCAAAGTAGGGCTTTGACTAATGGTTATTTCAGAATAATGGAAAGCTACTGTTGCAATAATCACTCACACACAAAGGTGGTAATGTTTTGCCTAAAGACACAACAGTATGTTCTGAGCCATTGCAGCTCTTTGCTCATGCTATATAAACCAATGCTATTGGAGCTATAGTACCTTTTCAGATACATCATACAGACATATCTTTATATCTTTTATTGTGATGTAATACCTGATTGCTCTATTCATTCTTATTTATTTTACAGGGACCAGAACAAGTACAAAGAAGCGGCCCACCTACTGAATGATGCGTTGGCCATCAGAGAGAAGACCCTGGGGAAGGATCACCCTGCTGTGGCTGCGACGCTAAATAATCTGGCTGTGCTTTACGGAAAGAGAGGCAAATACAAGGAGGCGGAGCCACTGTGCAAGAGGGCGCTAGAGATTAGGGAGAAGGTGAGAGTGCAACTTTCACTATTAGCAGGGGCATACATGACAATAAAACTAGCTATACTATACACTAATAGACATATTTTTGGTTACTTTTTGGCTAACATTTTTACCCTCACTGGGGGAGATTTTAGTAGCCTTAAGTAGTAGCTTGTGTGGCCCCATCATCTTGTCAGTGCCCAATTTCTGGATCAGCACTGGCTCTAGTGGAAACTGTTGTTGTGTCCTTAGGCAATACTCTTTACCTACACTGTTTAGTATGAATGTGGTGTGTGGGCCTTTGAGTGCCCAAAAAATGCTATAAAATTAAGAAAGAAAGCATTCAACTTAAACAACAAAATATATGGATCATACCTGGACGTCTGAGGGATTAGACAATCATCTTTCTTAATTTTGCTCACTATACTGGTATTTGTCATTAAAGCCTAATCTTCACAATCTCTACAAATAGGCTATCTGTCTTTTTTGTTTTTAGCTGTTTTAGCTTTATAAAAGTAATTTGTGATCAATGTCCCTGTCTTTTTCAGGTTTTGGGGAAGTACCACCCAGATGTGGCCAAGCAGCTGAATAACCTGGCCCTGCTGTGTCAGAACCAGGGAAAATACGATGAGGTAGAGTATTATTACAGAAGAGCTTTGGAAATCTACGAGTCCAAACTGGGAGCAGACGACCCCAATGTCGCCAAGACCAAGAACAACCTGGTTTGTACTGCACTTATATAAATCCCATATATTTCAACCAACCGGAAGGGTCTTAACCCTATAGCGTCTGATGCTATTGTCGCCGATAGAGCGCGGTTGCGGACTTTCCAGTAGTGTAACTCCACGAAGAGTCGTGCTCTCATGTAAATTCAAACAGTGTCTCAAAGCAGAGGCATGGGGATAATCTGCCTCTGTTGTCCCTCGAAGGTGACGAATGAGAGCGCGGGTGCTGCAGGGATGTTCCCAGTCATTTATTCGAGGCGTAAAAGAAAAAATACGGATGGATATGTAAAATCGAGGTAGTTGTGTGAAAAAATGCAGTAAATTCTGATACTTCCTTTAACATGATTTTTATGGCTTAAAAAAGAATAAAAGTCTAGGTGAGCTATACTGGTCCATAGTGTGCTCAGTCCTTAAAGGGTTTTAAAGGGCCAGTACCTAATTTTGAACCATGAGTCAGGAAATTGTTTTTGTTTGAACTGGAGGACAGTGTGAAGAGGCTGAGGAGGTTGATGGTTCTACTGCTGAAGCTTAGAACCTTGCTGTACATGGTGTATGCTTTTTAATATATTCTCACTTCATTTAACACTTTACTCAAATAACTAGCATTTTGCACATTGATTGACCAACCTAAAATGTTAGTAGGGTCTGTGCACAATAGCAGTTAGCAAACTTTCTGTTAGCATCACTACTTCCTGTCAAATTGTATCTCTATGAGGGTTTTGCCGAGTCATGCTAAAATTAATAAAAATGTAAACATAAGACAGTGGAGAGCTGTGGGTGGATGTCACTGACAACTTGTTAAAAATTGTACAAATAAAATGAATACTTCACTGGATGACACTTCTGTGTTTAAAAAGGGAGATGTTGGTGTCTCAGTGGTAACGCTAATTCTAATTTTGAAGCATAATAAATAATAAAACAGTACACACTGATATATTCTACATATAAAAATAATTGGCTAGTTTTTACTTTAATTCGATTTTTTATAGATTGTTTATTTTATGTTTTCTGACTTTAATAAAAGTCACTGTTAGCTTTGAGACAGTGAGCTAGCTAGCATGCTGCTGTGGACAAAGCCTAGCAAATGAACATTTTCAGTCACCAGTCCTAAGTGCTGTACAAGTTTGACTGGTACTATACTGTAAAATGAGTTGTACCATATAGTGTTAAATACTCATCACAACATGCAATCACCTGACTGTAACTTCAGTAGTGGGGGTCTGTGGGTATTTCTGTTTTGTATAAGCCTAATTGATTGTGTTTTCTCCTCAGGCCACATGCTACTTGAAGCAGGGAAAGTTCAAAGATGCAGAGGCGCTGTACAAAGAGATCTTGACCCGAGCACATGAGAAGGAGTTTGGATCTGTGAACAGTGAGTACAAAACATGTGACCAAATCTAATGTACACCAACACTATTACACACAATGCAGCAGTTGAGCCATTGTGTATGGTAATAGCTCAACTGCTGCATTGTAAGCACAAGTATGCATTTACTCTTGTAGAACAAATTGTAGTAGCTCAAGAGTTGAAGAGAAGAGGCACTGGAGTTCACAGAACACTCACACTCAGAAAATAAGTGGAACAGACAGCACTATAATGTCTAATAGGAAATTCTTGTCTTGCTACAGGTTTTGACATTTATGGTAAATGGTTAATGATGGCCGATTCAAAAGGCCATCATGTAAGAATTACTATATTCCTTTGTTATGAAATTATTAAATAAAATTATATGTATAAAATAAATTATGTGACATAGTGGCCCCATTTATTTGCATAGTAAGACTGTTTTTCCCACATTTTAAAATCTTTGCATCACCTTTGCCCTCCAAATCCTAAAATCAACTCCACCACTAAAAGCGAAGCATGAGCCTGTCTGTTCCTTTGTTATAGTGTCTGTAGCCAAATCCAGTTTTGATTTGGCCCCACACCTCTTCCCTCCTCTCTCCATCCTCTTTCCCTCCTCTCTCACCTCTTTCTCCTCTTCTCTCCTGCTGTCACTGTGGGACAGTGGATTACCCTAAAGCTTAATGCCCTCCACTATAAGCCTATCAAAACCCTGTGTGCTCACATGACCAGTGCAAGGGGCTCAGGCAGGAATTTGGATATTTTCATAAAAAAAGTTATGCAATAAATGTTCCAAAATAACACCGTGCTGAAATTGTAATGTGGATCAAATACAATGGATGGATTATATGGATTATAATATGCGCTTTGCCTATTTGCAGATGATAACAAGCCAATCTGGATGCATGCAGAGGAACGTGAGGAGAGCAAGGTTAGACTATTCTTTTTCACATTGGCAATGGCTGATAGGATGTCTAGCAAACTAGCAAAAGTTTATACATCAGGAAAATGCATTATATTTTGATTGGTCTGATTTTCTGTTTATTGGTTGTTTTTCAGGGGAAACGTAAGGACGCTGGACCGTATGTTGAGTATGGGAGCTGGTATAAAGCCTGCAAAGTGGACAGGTAGAACACATATTACAATGAATATATAATAAAAATATGATAGAAATGCAAAATGTTGTTACTTACACTACTATTTACACTACACTAATTTGTTTACAGAAATGCAATAGTAGGACTTAACTTAAAGGCCCTGTACCCAATTTTTTTCCGATGTATCTGAGCAAAATATATTTTGCCCCAGTACAGGTACATTGTATAAGCAACTCTTGATGCCAAAATAAATCTGCTACATGCAGTCTGCATCGAATAATAAAGCATTTTACTGTCTGATAATCAAGACCAGCGTGTTGGCACGCTAGTTGTTGTTGGCATTACCGTGATGGCAAAACTCCGCTCCTATCTCTGAGAGTTCTGAAAAGCACTTATAAATTCATCACAGTGAATAAATAGGATGCATGTAATGCATAAAGTGAGGAATAACTTTGGACCACTGCAAACTGTTTGAAATGACTAGTTCTGTTTTTGATGTTTTTAAGACAGTAAAAACCAGGTACGGCACCTTTTTAAAACCTTATTTTAAAATAAGGGGACATGAATTCATGCATTATCATATGTTAATTTATGATATCATCTTATGCATGAAAACATTACCCATAATGGTACCTATCTATTGGATTTGGGGGCGATAAAATGATGAATGATGATTGGGAAACTAAATATTTAATCTTCTGAATGGCCAAAAGTCCTCAAAATTAAATTATGTCCTATAATTAAAACCAATGCACATCTGAATTTTCACTTTTGTTTGTAGCCCTACGGTGAACACCACACTCAAAAGCCTGGGGGCGCTGTACCGTCGTCAGGGTAAACTGGAGGCAGCTGAGACTCTGGAGGAGTGTGCCAGCAAGTCCCGAAAACAGGTACAGGGCTCCAACAAAACTCTAATGGGTACTGCCATGAAATACTGCTACTGAAATTAGCTTTGGTCTCCTGCTGCTTTATTTATTCAAAAGCCACATGAAGCTGAAATTCAAATGTGATTTACAAACACAATTTAAAAGAGAGATTTTCCATTCATTCTAGACACATTTGGGGTTTCATAATGATTGAAACAGTTGATCCTGTGTTGTGGAACATTTCAGCCAAAGCAATAAAATCTCCATAGAGACAAGCAAGCAATGTATCCTTAACTAGAAAAAGTTACGCAATGCATCTATAAGCATGAAAAAAGACTTAATTCATATTGAACAAATAGTTTATTATTACGAAATATTCAAGTAGTGAATGCTTTATTAATACCCTAACAATAAGGCTTGTGTTAGTGTCTGTGCACAAAAAGAAGCAGATGGCAAACTTTAGCAACGTAACAGCTGAAAGATTAGGATAGTTAAATAAATCCTTAAGGGAAATTACTAAGGTATTGTGGCCCAAATAAGTGTCTAACTCCAGATCAGTGTATGTAGAAATATGCGAACACATATGGTTAAAATGCACAAACATGTAGCATTCGTGCTTATGGGTTTAATTTTGTTACTACTGTAGCTACAGAAGCGGTTGATTACCTGCTGAGTTGTTGTTGGAAAGGGTAATATATTTTCTCATTGTTTTTGTGCTTCTGTGTAAAGGGGATTGATGCGTTTAACCAAAGCAAAGTGGTGGAGATCCTGAAGGATGGAGGAGAGCGGAGACAAAGAGAGAATGGACCACAGCAGGGAGAGGGGGACGACTCTGCTGAGTGGAACGGGGTCAGTGCAATGTGCAAATACAATATTCTACATGTTCGATATTTCAGTTGAGAGAAATTGGATTAAATGTGAAAAGCATTAAGTTATAAATTCTGTAGTTTTTAAAGTGGGACTAAATGCCTAAACTCCACCCACAACCACATTTCAAACAGAGTTGCTAAACTGAGCAGTGCCTGTTTACTAAAGAATGTGAGAGAGGAGGAGGGGCAGGATCTGGAGGTATAAGCAACAGTGTGATTGGTCTAAACAGGTATCCACACTTCAAACTCTGCCATGTGTTTGTAATCCAAGGCCACTGAAAGCAACACAAACTTGGATTTAAGTGTTTTTGACAAGAAGGCTGCAAATGTACCTAGTTTGTACTAAAGTTGCCAAATAATGACTAGGAACAGTAGACAATGCTATTAGAACATCATATACACAGTTTAGTAGTGAAACATTTTTTATTTACACTTTAAAAGGCATTAAATTAGAAGTTCTGTCGTTTGCAAAATATTCTCTACCATTTCCTAATATATACTCTTGAATTGAGTACTTTGGCACCTTGATTGGTTTCTTCTTGGTACTAGGTTTTGCCCCTTCAATCTAAATACTCAGCTTAAAGCCTTTCTTTTTTACTCTGTTTAATGAAGATCAGTGTTTCTCAAACTGTGGTTAGTGTATTTGTATTTTTTATCTTATCTTAGTTGGCCCATGGTGAGGGCTCTTTCAAAAGCACTGTTGGAGATCTTATAATAATGTAACCCATCTATTTCACTGTATTTCAGGATGGTAATGGGTCCCTGCGTCGCTCCGGCTCTTTTGGAAAGATCCGAGACGCTCTGAGGAGGAGCAGTGAGATGTTAGTGAAGAAGCTGCAGGGGAGCGGACCACAGGAGCCTCGTAACCCTGGGTAACTAACACCATAAGACTGAACTGCGTTAGGCAATACACTGTCCTATTCATCTGCATTTATACCTGGGGGACAAGTCAGTTGTTGGATCTTCAATAAAGGGTCTTTATTACGCTATTTTCTGATCTATGTTATAATATTGTTTCCTCCTCAAAAGCATGCTGGAGTTTTGTTTTGTTTCATTCACACATGTTTAGCAGACAAATTCTTCTATCAAACAAAAACACTGTGATGTCATGTGGTAATACAGGAAGTGCTCCACTGAGTTTTTATATCACCACTAGAATAATTTGGATGATTTCAGTTCTGGAATTGCCGATCTCTACTGAACCAAAGGTAAAAGGTAGCTGTTAACATGAAAATTACCACTTGATGATATTGCAAGGGGAAACAAAGCAATTTGAGCTTTGAAGTTGTAGACAGACTAATAATAAAGGATTACTGAAATGTGAATGAAACAAAACACAACTCAGGATATGTTTTGAGGAGGTTACAGCTTTATAACATGGCTTAAAGGTCACAAGAAAAAATTCTACAAAATATAGGGCCTTAAAGCAAATAGGCCAAGTTTATGAAATGAACTTCAGTCTTCTTTTGTGATTATACAGTCTTATAATTGTATCTTTGTATGGCATGTAACTTGCATTTGGCAATCCATAAACCTTTCTACTCACTGTTTGGAAACACCGGCAGCATTATGCAATGTAATCCTGCTGCTAAACGAAAAACACTCATAGTATAAATTAGCACTTCTGTTTTATGCATGTATTTCCCACATATTAATGAAACAATAAATGGTTACATATATTATGCTTTTCTACCTCCATTGGGCATTCAGAGCATTTAACAAAAAAGTCACCCATTCATATTTATATGTATCCTTAAACCAAGCTTTTTCCCATAGCAATAGATGAGACTGCGCTACCATCACTGTTAATGCATGAATGCCTACTTACAATAACATTTCTACATTGTCGGTGGACATTTTTGAAACAATGAAAAGCTTTATTATTTTAGGTTGTACGCATGTAACGTTAAATTTTTTTCTTTAGAATGAAAAGAGCCAGCTCCCTCAACTTTCTCAACAAGAGCACAGAGGAGACTGCACAGGTAGCTTAACACATTTTTCTATAAATTGAACAATGTCAAAACGCAATGAAATCCAAATTAAATCCTGTTTGTTTGGGGGGGGTTTTCAGGACGACAACTCCGCATTGTCCGAATCCAAGGTGTTGAGTGCCAGCAATGTGGACCTAACCAGACGCAACTCTCTGATTGGTTAGATTGATTTAGTTGGCGGGCGGGACTTTGCTATAGATGTCAAAATCACTTAGAGCATATTTTTAAAACCGCGTTAAGCATCGTCATTTCAGACATTTGAGATCGCTGCTATTCTTGCTGTACAAAAGGCTATGTACACAGTTATTAGCATGCTGCTCCATAGAAAGTGAATGTGTGCACCTCATACACTGTAGATCTAAAAACACATATCTGAAGTTAACTCACTAATTACAATGTAGGCTGGGTTAATATCAGATTTAGTTCAGAAAGATTGTAAATTTCATCTATAGCATGAGAAAAGCTGCGGCTAACCAATCATTTAACTTAGAGAATGGAGACTGAAGAATTCTTGGTAAGGTTTTGTAATAATTATATTTACACTGCAGAAAGACTTAATTCATAATGATCAAATGCTTTATTTATAATTACTACTTAAAGGCCCTGTAGCTGTCTTTAAAAATGTAAAAACTGAACTAGTTCATTTTGAACGATTTGCAGTGGTCCAAAGTTATTCCTCACACAGACCAGAGTAGATTTTTGCCTTAACGGTAAAGCTAACAACATGCTAATAGCACACTTCCTGATCGCAGACAGCGCGCAGTAGACTTATTTTGACCTCAAGAGCTGCTTATACAATCTATCTGAATTGGGCAAGACCAGTTTGTTCAAATCGATGGAAAACAGGGCCTTTTAAGTAGTTACTAACTTCCAACCCCTTAATTAAGTAACAAGTAACAAGTTCTTAATAAACTATTTGTTCATTATGTATTAAGTCTTTGTTCATGCTTTAGTAAGGCTAATTAAGGTATAGTTATTATAAAGCGTGACTGAATTCTAAAATCCAATTCAAATGATAGCACTAACCATCTTAAACCTCACATTTTGCCTTCTTGTTTTTGTACATATCGTTTTAAATTATTGATGTTTCTATCTGTGTTTTGTGCATGTTTGTTTCGCTTTGTTTACAAACATTTTGGGGTCATGAAAATTAGATTGGAAAATACAACAAAAAAAAAAAAAACATGAAACACTGAACAAAATGCTGAGTACCTCCAATCATGACAATTGTGAGTCTTACAGGTATTTATTGTGACTGAATCTTACAATTGCACTTAAAACTTGAAATCAAAATTTAACATTTCAAAATCCACTGTTGTCCATATGTGTATTTAAGATGTATAGTACAAATTAATTGACAGTTGCCAGGGGAAACCAAAACATGCTTAACAATTTGGACATTTTATAGGTGCACTTGTGTAACTAAGAGGGTTGGCCAACGTCTTGTCATGGAGATGTTGTTGCGTTGCCTGGAATGTTTCACAGTATGGCATTAAACGCTTTCTATCATTTATTAAACTACATGTGTTTACATTGCACAAAAGCACCATGAAAAACAGGTATTCTTACTGTGCGCGGGATCGCCTCTCTACAGATCTGACTTGTAATGACGTCACATGTTTTGGAAATGGATAAAGTTTAATAGCATTTTTGGGACATTCCAGGTAATAGCATTACCATAGATGGAAAAAGTACATAGTGCATCTTTAAAAGAAATTTATGGGCAGCAGTCTGGTCAATTATGAAAAAAATATATTTAGATGTTGTCAAAAATCTTGAGCCTGTTTTCAAACATCTCTTGACTGAAGCTAGTTTAGTTTACAATCGTTTCACTGTATTCCTTGTGTTATTCTTGTATACTTAAGTGACAAATGTTGTTTCATCACTGACTGTTGGCTTAAATGTGTTAAGCAATCCCTTGTTTTAAGAATGGATCTATGAATATCTATGAATGAAGACACTTGCATTGTTAAGCTGAATACATGGTCTAAGTGGGCTATGTTTAAGTCAGTTCATAGGCTGCATTCACACTTTAACACATCAAAATCAGTACAAAATTGGGACTAAAATCCAGGGTCCCTGTACCCCTGGTTAGGAAACACTGGTCCAGATCAGGACCAAACAGTCTACATCAGGACTAAACAGGGATCAAACCAGGACTTAGAAGTGTGAACACAGTGTTAAAGTGAAAGAGTTGAGGTCCTTTTTTACGTTATAAGTTTCCACACCAACTCACAACAAACTACAAATGAAATTTCTATTCATTCTAAATACATTTAATATTTTAAATCTAAAAATAAGATGGTATAAACAGCAGTAACTGAAAACAACAGTACCGTATACATATCAATTTTAATTTCTATGTTATTGTATTAAAATCTTGCATCCCGACACCTGCAATACCTCTGTAGCCCACTAGGGGACCTCAAACCTCACTTTCAGAATCACTTGTCTGAACGGATTGCATCACTTGTAAGAACATCAGTTATATTTTGATATCTTATTCTACTGTATACTTGGTTATTTGCTGATGTCAACCAAAGCAAGTCAAATACCAAGAGAATAGTCTGTAGAATGTATAGGATGTGTGTATGAATATAAATGGAAATTGTGTAGGATTTCTTTTCTAAACCTTCTTAATATATTTGAAGCTAGGTTAATCTCGAAAGTCAAATTTATCAACAGTAAATACACAAATGGGAGAAAGCAATTATGAAAAAACTACAGATTGTTTTAATTCTTCAAAATTCCTCTGTTAAAATGTTTATCCATCAGGTTTCGATTTTTTATTTTGTACGTGAAAAAGAGCAACAAAGTGAACTATGAGAAGAAACCATTGAAAGAAATTATTTGGAAGATAAGTTGGTTTACTGCAAATATTGTACAAAACAATAGTATTTTGTGATTGCCATCTAGTCATTCATTCACAAAAAAAAATCACATCACTACTCTTAGATCCTTACAATACAATACACAAGTACAATTGCTTAAAACTAGTTAAAGTAAAGGTGCACGGTTTTAATGTCTCTGGTGGAGGACCTGCTACCCACTTGTCTCCATGGAGTTGTTATGGCTTTGAATGAAATATTCCACAATATGGCATTAAACATATATATCTAGCATTTCTTTCATCTTGGATGTTTTATTGCTCAAAACTATAGACGATTAATAACCTCTAATTTAGATATGTTTAATGCCATATTGTGGAGCATTCCTGACAAAGCAATAGCCTCCACCAAACACATCATTGTGCATCTTTAAGAAATTAGAAACTCCCATCTTTAACTAAACTCTGGTCGTCTAATTATCTATATATGGACACTTGGTTTATTTAAAATTGATGTAAATAATTCTCCATGTGGCGATCAGATTTCAAAATACTGTCCAAATACTTATAGATTTATATATTGACTACTACCTACAGTTAAGACTTGTACTGTATCTTCTGTATACTGCTGCTGTCTCGCTTCTCATGATATGGAACTTGTAAAAGGGGCCAATTAAATGTCAATAAAAATAGCTTAACTTTTGAACTTAATTGCATTCATTGTCTTTGTTTTGTTAACGTGCACTTTTGGTTGTGGCCTGAATAAGGTATGTGTCTGCGGTAACTTCCTGTGAAAGGAAATAAAAGTCACCACAGATACTTCATACAAGAAGAACAAGAATGGACCGGTGAGCTGTTGTGCACACAAATAAAGACGTCGCTCAACTCGGCTGCAGTAAACAAGTAAGATTCTATCGTTTATTTGATTTTGATCTGAAAACGTTGGCATGAACAGCACAGTACTGCATATTGTTGATTTGTGCTATGACTCCTAAGGTCATGCAGTAGTTACATTTACTTTAAATTTTTTATTGTACTTTTCAGAGTACTTTTCTAGCAGCATATTTTTACTCCTACTTGAGTAATATTTTTATTGAAGTAACAGTACTCTTACTTGAGGCAAAGTTTTTGTTTTTTTCTTCCCACTATGAGTAAGTACAAGTTCATAAGGTTTATGTCGACAATATGATATGATTTGAACATTTGCGTTTCAGATATAGTTAAGTAAGTTTTTCTCAATTTTATTTCGATCCTTTGAAAATATTAGATTTTGTGCATTATTTAATATTTAGTCCTTCAAATTACATTAACTTAAAATTATAAATGAGATTGAGAAATGAGTCCAGACAGTTACTCTCACTTGCATAGTACTTTCCCAGTTGCTTTTTCACTCTTGAGTAGTTTCTTGGACCACTACTTTGAGTAGTATTTTCAAGTACTCTACCCAACAGTTTTATATGTAAACAATTCTACTGCTGTGGTTGCTTTTCTCTGCACAATGCATCACAGTAGCTGCCATTACTTTACTATTATTGTTTACAGGCAAGTATTTTAAATGTGTACTACGTAATGTTTTTGATGGTGGTACCAACACCTCCTTTCTATGATGGTTTTATATTTACATAGTATAGATTCAACATCTATATTTATTACAGGTGTTGTTGTTTTTTTCTCTCTCCACAAATCTGACCTGTAACTTGGCCTGATGGTGTCATCTGCTTTTCTCCATGGAAATAAAAAACATTAATGTGGTAATTAATCTTCATGGAGACAAGACGATGACAAGAAAAGTTCCATAATTCAGATCTGTTTAAAGAATTCACACCTCAACTATTGGTCATTTCTAATAAACTACTCTTCATTGGTCTATTCTCTCATTGATTATATTGGTAAATTGTTCTATCCATGTATTTACTGCCATCCCTCCTCTGTTCAAACCATCTGAATCTCAAATCTGGACTTTATTTACAAAGCAGACAAGCAGATTTCCTCTTTCCAAATCCAATATATACTAACATTTCCAAAGATCACCTCATTATTATTTTTTTCTTCTTTGCAGTTTCCATCATGTCCACAGAGTCCACTTCTAGTCCGGCCCAGGATCCAGGCATAGCTTTGGTCCAGTTTCAGTTGGGACTTTATCGAGAGGTGGCCCGACTCCCTCCCTTGTGCCGGACCTACCAACATGCAAAGAAACTGGCTTCAGAGATGATTGAGAGGAAGGTAATGCAACAAAGGGTTCATTCTATATCTGTTTTGACTTCATATATTTGAACTGAATTGGACACAAAAAGGCATTTGTGAAGATGAAACAAAATGGTACCACTTTATCATAACCACACCTTTACTTGCCTTAATGAGCATAAAATAATAGTTTATCAAAATGATTCAGGGTTAGTAACTACCTAATTAAGGAATTAGCCCACAGTCAGAATAATTGGTTGAAAGGACTTGAAGCAATAATATTATCATGGCAAGTTTGTGGAGCTAATCCCTGATAAACAGTGGTGGAAGAAGTGCTCAATTTGAAAAAACAAAAACAAAGTTAAAGTAAAAGTAACGCATGAAAAAATTGACTTGAATAAATGTATTAAAAATGTATGCGTAAGCCCTCAGTCGTCCAGGTCTGATCCATAAAAATAGATTTAACTTTGGCTTTTGTTATTAAAAATTGACTTAAAGAGTAAAAAGGATTTCATGCATATTTTGAAGTCTTTTAAGGCTTCAATTATGGTGATTTGATAAAAGATTTGTGCTGAATTCTGTTCAACAGAGACAGTTGAATCTACTTTTGTTTTGTTCGTTTTCTAGCTGTTTTTATTTAGTGTATTTTTGTTTCCTCAAACTACGAACAAAAATATACCTCTCAACCTTTTTAGCAGGTCTTAAACAATAATAAAAAATACTTTTATTTTTCAGTCCAGTTCAAAAATGTAGTGGATTAGAAAGTACAGATACCTGCTCTCAAATGTAGTGAAGCAAAACTAAAAAGTATCCACGATAAAAAATTTACTTAAGTACACATTTTAGGTATTTGTAGTGTACTTAAGTATAGTATTTTACTACTCTTACTTTGATACATTCCACCACTGCTGCTAATAACATTGAATATTTATTTCAAAAAACAGTGGATCTCCCATAGAGTTATATAGGCCCTGCCCTCCATCTGAAATTATGAAAAAATATATTACAATATATTCAACCTATTAAAAAAAACAAACTGTATATTCCCACTGCCCAGCTTCAGCCCTGCATCAAAGTGACTGTTGACCACCGAATGACCAAAGCAACAAGAGTATTACATTACTGAGATCTATATTTTAACCACAATACCAGAGGTGGGTAGTTAGTTACATTTATTCAGTTATATTTACTTGTTTAACTTTTTACTTAAAAAAAGTAAAAAAATATAGATTCCCAACTATCTTGTGTACCGTTACTTTAGTAATTTCTCGGACCACTATTTTGTACTTTCACTTGAGTAATACTATTTTGAAGTAACGTTAGTCTTGAGTAAAATTTTTTGCTACCCACCTGTGTATTTCATAATATAGTGAATGCATGCGTGTTTTAAACTTGCTGGACCCTGTAGATTTTCTGACTCAACATAATACGCTGTCTGTCGTCCCACACAGACCTCATTCTTTAGTCACAGGTCAGTATCTTTCAAATTGTCTTGGAAAAACACAAAAAGATCGCTTTACATAATATACAGGACTGAGTGGGCTAGATTTGAATAAACCAGCAAATGTGCACAAAGACTGTTATAGACAGTCACTTGTGCAAAATAAAAATAGCATCACACCCACAGAAGAATATGTTTCAAACTTCTGCAGTTGGAAAATTTGCTAAGTAAAAATACAATATAGTGTGGGTAATACTATGCTTACGTGCATTCATGTTTGCACACACCACTTTAAAATCTAACTAAACTAGGACTTAACCAGGACCAAATCCAAGTCCACATCTGGACTAGGTTGAACAGGGTTCAAACCAGGAAGTGTAAAGTGTAAAGGCAGCCTTAAAGTCGAGAGTTAAGGCTCTTTTTGACATAATAACTTCCCACTGCAACTCACAACAAACGTAGTCTAAATACAATTTAATATTTTACATCTAAAAATAAAAATGCTATGTATAGGGCACGGACATGTTCAGTTACTGCTTTTATAACAATTATTATTTCTATGTTGTTATTGTTTTGAAATCGTGAGTGGGCTAGATTTGAATGAAGCACCAAACGTGCGTAAAGAGCGTCACTTGTGGAAAATAAAAATAGCATTACACCCACAGGTTTTCTCTAATGTTTCAAACTTCTGCACATGGAAAATATGCACATAATTATGTTTACTCTTAATGTCCTTCCAGAAAACTGCACTTAATTGTTGTGAATGAGTGTACTAGTGTTGTTTTAGTCATCCATTGGCTAGCTGTTTGAAGTCATCTTGAGAGCATTTGTTTAGTTGAGATTTGGTTCCAGGGGTCTGACACCCTTGTATGTGGTCTAAAGCACCACAGACACAGGGTGACAGACTCATCTTTCCAACCACAGCCTTGCAGACTGGGCCTTCTGTCTTTCTTTCTCTCTCTCTTTTTCTCTGCTCTGAGCTGTTTCCAGGCAGCTCAGGTCAGACTCCTGTGCACCTGTGTCACCTGACCACAGCACGGCCGTGGTTTGGTGCATCTGTTTCAGCACTCTTCATTCTACATTTTGTCCTCCATTATAGACTTTTGTGTGTTGTGTGTTTTGCAGACAAAAAAAACATTTAACGGAATGTTTGCATAATCCCTCAAGATCCCCAAAGGATCTAAAGTTAAGAAATCTAGAGTTAGGAAACAATTACCGATTTAAAAAATAATTATTTTATGAGCAATGTGAGTGATTGTTAATGATGGTAAAACTATCACTTCCATCCAGTCCTTCTCTCTCCCTGTGTCTGGTCTCAGGCTCCCACCTGCAGTGTGGTTGGTGCAGGAGAGAGGATCCTCCTGTTCAGACACTGTTCCTCCTCAGACCTGCTCCTGAAGCTGCTCCAGGACCAGGACAAGCTGTGGGACGGGGATCTCATCGAGGTTGTCATCTCAGGTCGGGACAATACAGAGCGAGAGATAGATTTGATTAGATAGTTTAATGAGATAGATAGATAGATTTTAAAGGTGCACTATGTACATTTTAGGTGAAGGGTCCGCCACCAGCTTGTCCTCCATGGAATGGCGATGTTGCTTCTTTGTCTAAAATGTTCCACAGTATGATATTAGTCTGTCTCCATGGAGACAAGCAGATGGCACGACCAGCTCAAGTTACTTGTCAGATCTGTGGAGAGGTGACCCCACTCACAGTAAGAATATTCTTTGCAAGGTATTAAAAAATCTCCTCAAATCTCCTTGCAGATTAGTAGTTGATGTACCATCATTCAGAAAAGTTAAATAGTGCACCTTTAAATATCCATGTTTTCTACTTTTCGTGGACTTCCATGAATAAAGTGTTTTGTTTTGAACTCAGGGTCGGCGTCGGTTACAGAGATGAGGATCCACCCACACTCACTGGTCGTCCAATCGTATCGCACGCCCACATTCTGTCATCACTGCGGAGAGATGCTGTGGGGGCTGGTGAGACAGGGGCTCAAGTGCACAGGTCTGAAGGATAACGATGCACAGAAATCAGCCTATTATTATCATTTTTTTAACCAAATCAATTTTACATTCAGTTTACAAGGTCCATCTAAAAACCCCAAGAAACCTATAAACACTCTGTAGTTAAAGGTGTACCATGTAACTTTCCTGGTTGTGTCCATGGAAATATTATGGCTTTCTTTGGAATGTTCCACTGTAAGGCTTTAAACTTTTCTATGTTGCATTTAATCAGTCGTAGGTGTTATATTTTATGCATTCTTACTGTGTGAGCCTCGCCGTATACTGTGGACAAGCAGGAAGCGGACCCTTCACTTGAAAAGTTACATAGTACACCTTTAGTTCTAGTTTTTAGTTTTTTCTTCATTTTTGTATAAGAAAGTGGAAAAAATAAGGAATCGCGCTGTATTGTGAATTTTACATTGATAAAATTCACTTTCTTATCAGGTTGTGGGTTAGATTTTCACAAGCGCTGTGCTATACAGTTGCCCAATAACTGCAGCCGAGCTCGGAGGCAGGTGAGCACCAGCCTGTCTCTGTTCCCTCCACGCAGACCCCCCACACACTCCCTCTCCAACCAGGCAGGGGGCAGCATGGAGGAGGTAAGAATGTTTGTTACATCAAAAGTAATGCCATATTTTCTTACGATTTTCATACTTTTTACTCTTAGAAATAGAGCTGAGCAATATGGCAGTAAAAATTAAACCATAATCTGATCCCTATGGTGATATGATATTTTGGTGACACCAGACTCTATTCCCCACCCTCTCCTTCTATTTGTCAGTCTCTGTTATGCTTTGAGTGAGGGACAGGTGGCTTTAACCAGTCACAGTGTGAATTTTCACAGCAGATGGCTTTACCTGCCTCTTAAAAAAGAATAGATGAATATATATGAAATTGTGATCAAATCAAAATCTTGATCTAAGCTACAAGAAAATCATCATATACATTTTTTGGCATATTGCCCCTCCTCATTTGGAAGATTAAGTTAAGTTCAACTTTTGTGTGGATATGATTCTGTTAATGTTTTTAAAGTTGTCTTACTCAGCCTTATTGGGAACAAGATAGTGTGTTAAACAGGTTAAACTTTTTCTTTTTTTACCCCCTCCCTATCACCGCTCAGATCAGCCTGTCGAAACCCTCCTCCAGCTCTCCCTCCTGGGTAGAGGTGGGTTACTGCAGCTCTGGATCCCTGGTCCCTCACACCTTCCACATCCACAGTTACACCAAACCTACCGTGTGCCAGCTCTGTCACCGACTGCTCAAAGGGCTCTTCAGACAGGGACTGCAGTGTTCAGGTCAGTCAGAGTTATAACTGTGTTTCCTCATCATTAGCTTATTCAAAGTTGTGTTGTCAATGTGATTGATTGATGCATCTTTGAGTAATCCTGTATTGTCCTGCATTTGAGACTTGAGTCCTCAAAAAATTATATATATATATATATATATATATATATATATATATATATATATATATATATATATATATATATATATATATATATATATATATATATATATATATATATATATATTTATATATATATATTTATATATATATATTTATATATATATATTTATATATATATATATTTATATATATATATATTTATATATATATATATATATATTTATATATATATATATATATTTATATATATATATATATATATATTTATATATATATATATATTTATATATATATATATTTATATATATATATATTTATATATATATATATATATATATATATATATTTATATATATATATATATATATATATTTATATATATATTTATATATATATATATATATATATATTTATATATATATATATATTTATATATATATTTATATATATATTTATATATATATATATATATTATATTTTATTTATATATATATATATATATATTATATTTTATTTATATATATATATATATAATATATGCATATGCGATTTAGTTATTGGTGTAATGTCACAATGGAGAGGCAGGGCCTCTTAGTTCTGCAGTTTTATATTATTATTGCAGTTTACAATGAACAAAACACAAAATAATGCAATTTTGAGTTTAATACTTAACCCGAAAAAAACAACAACAAAAAAAAAAAACACCGCCTTGTGGTAGTTAGGAAGGATTAATGGAACTGTAGCTACATACATAGTAACATTTGTTTTAATTCTAGGCTTTGTGAAAAGTATCAATTTTCATATAGTTTTCTTTTCTCCAGATTGCAGGTTTAACTGTCACCAGCGCTGTGAGCCTCTGGTCCCTAAAGATTGTCCTGGAGAGAGAAAAACTGCCAATGGTTAGAAAATCAGACCTAAAAAAATAAACCCATAAATGGCATGCTCAAATATGTTTGTTGTAATGGCAATAGTAATAGTTTGGGTCTTGTTTTATTCCCAGGATCCTCAGGGCCTGGTTTGGTGGTACCTACTGATCCAGACGAGAGCGAGTTAGAGCTGGATGCCACTTATGAAGAAAGCCTCAGTGATGAGGACATGCCCATGGACGGAGACTCAGACCACCAGCAGAGAGAGCCCATGAGGTCAGGCTGAGATGAATATTGTTTTACTGATTAAGTGCCCTGTAAAAAGAATATACATAGGGTCTTTGTGGTACCTGATCTAAAAACTACAAATAGACAGACTGCATCACAAGCTTATTTTAAATCTTGAATCTATTAGTTTGACATTGCTAATGCAGTTTGTTTGCAGAGGTCCAAAGTTATTCCTCACTTATTTTATGTATTCCAACATCCTAATTATTCACCGTGAACAAGCATGCAAACACTCACTTCCAGATTATCAGAAAATAAAATGCTTTATAATTAGATGCAGACAGCACTCAGTGGACTTATTTTGACTCCAAAAATTGCTTATACAATGTATGTGTACAGACAAATTTTGCTCAGATACATGGGAAAACAGTCAGGTACAGGACCTTTAAATATTGAAAACATTCTGAGCTTTTAGCTTTTAGAACTCTTAAAGATTGTTTCATTATGTAGAGTTTGAGTGAATGAACTCTAAATGTGCCAATACAAAAAGTGTGAAGTTGTATTTTTTTGTCTCCAGCCCATGCTTCAGTAACTACATCCCTCTGATGCGGCTGGTGCAGTCAGTTCATCACACAAAGAAAAGAACTGATGGAGTTTTGAAAGAAGGATGGCTCCTGCACCACACCAACACTGACTCACTGGTATAATAAATATAATTATATTTAGCTTTTTTATTGATAAGTTCCAAAAATGCAATTGTGCAAATGTATATTTGTAGTGATATTTTACTCAAGGGACATGAAAATGATTCTGTTTTATATATCTTGAATACATTTTACATGATCTTTTTCAGAAAAAGCGTCATTACTGGATTTTGGACTGGAAGACCATCACTTTATATCAAAATGAGAGCAGCATGAAATATTACAAGGTATGGACCAATACATTTCTTCATATATATATTTTTTTAAATAAATGTATTATTTATGGAATTCTATGATATACTACAACCACTATTTTGCTTGTGAAAAATTCTACATAAGTCAATAACAATACTTTTCTCACAATTACACAGGCAATAAAGTTACATAACATTCATTCAATGTGTTAGTCTACTCAATTATGTTTTTATGTGTTATCAGGAGATCTGTCTGTCCGAAGTGCTCCAAGTCCGTGCACCCTCTCTCCTCTCTGTCCTGACTCCACTCTTGGACCGTATCAGCAGTAGTTGCAGCAGCAGTAGTAACTGTTGTAGTAGTAGTGCTACTACTATTAGTAGTAATAGCACTCATTCCTTTGAGCTGGTGACTTCCTCTCAGGTTTACTGCATCATGGCTGGAGAAGAGAGCGTTTCCTGGGAGATTGCCATCAGACAGGCCCTGATGCCTGTCCAGAGCAGTACCACATCCAACCAGCAGGGAGAGAGTGAGTGATAACAGATTTTTGTGTTGCAATTACAATAAGTAGGAATATTACAATTTTAGAAGTTATATCATTTATTTCTTACTATGCTGTAAAATATTTACATATTTATTTATTCAGTTAATCAATTTAGAATATCTATTTTTCACACCACAAATAAAAAAATAAAACCCTTTATTCATTTTGATTCATATTACTCATGCTAGATATAGATTGTTATGCATAGGCAAGAGAATATGACCCACTTAATTGGATCAAAAATTCTGAATTCAAATATTGTATCCTGTGGTAATTAATCTAAAAACTGTCCATATTGTATAGGTGTATTATTTTTGACTAACAACTGTATACTGTGTGTTGACAGGTACAGAGCCTTACAATGACAGCATGGTATGTATGTTGTCATATTTAAAGTACACATTTTTATTTCTTATTTTCAAACTATATTTTGTTATTTATAGGACATTAGCTGCACATATCAGATTTTCACCAATGATGTGCTGGGTTCAGGCCAGTTTGGAGTTGTCTATGGAGGTAAGGACATTTAGGTGTAATTAGGGCTGGGTGATATGACAAAAAAATGTATCCTTCCTCTTATGGAAACATTTTTTAATTACAGTTCATTTTGTCTGATTAACAAGTAATAAATTGCAATATTGATTTTCTGAACATAAACAATACAGACTTTTAAATCTCTGCTATTTAAAACAAAAAATATTATTCTTCCAAAGTCTGAACTCTACTCCAAACCATTAGCTTTTACAGACAGAGGATTGTGATCACTAAAAAAAGACGAACTCAAGACACTACAGGCAAAAAGCTGGTCACTGACAATTAGAAGTATCTAAATTTAGATCTTCTTAAATCAATCCATCTTCTTCCACTAAACCGGGGCTGGGTCGCAGGGGCATCAGTCTAAGCAATTCAGAGACCCTTTGTGATGAGCACCACATTATGGCCAGTTATGTCGCCCGGACTGACGGGAGAAGTCCAGGACCCGACCCTGGATCCACCAGACACTTACCATCAGGGTGAGGTTCCGGACTTCTAACACAAGACCCAGCCGGGTACAACCCAAAGGATCAAGGTGGGACCATCTTCCTGTGGACCCACCCCGGGCTGGAGAATCCATAAGGGCCGCTGCACAGAGATCTGCATGGCAGTCGACACAGATCTTCTTAAAATTTGATTAGTTACCCAGCCCTGGGTATAACTTATTGCTTATCTTAAAAATATATAAATTCATAGAAAATCTGTGTTTCTCTCTCTGCATTTCACTGTTTTATGTAATTCTACATCCATTTCTCTTTTAGGTGCACATAGGACATCTGGTCGGGCTGTTGCCATAAAAGTCATTGACAAAACTCGCTTCCCCACAAAACAGGAGCGTCAGCTGAGGAACGAAGGGGCCATACTTCAGGTGTGTCAGGCTAAATACTGCTCTGCAGTTAGTCTAATCAAATATTCAAAGTTATACTATGTAACTTTTCTAATGGAGGCTCTGCCACCTGCATGTCTTCATGTTACTCATGTTATTGCTTTGTGTAGCTCTACAGATAGCTTTTAAATTTAAATCTCCATTGAGACATGCAGGTGCACAACCAGGAAAATTTGCAGGTCAGATCTGTGGAGAGATGACCCTTCCCATTTTTGCTCCTGACTACTAGTATCCCACACTTTGTGTTAGCACTGGCTAAATTGTAATCCAATTCATTTTAATAGCGAACTAGAGAAAAGTTACACCACTACAATATTATATAAAATATTCAATTCATTTCAGTTCAAATTATTTTTGTAAAGCCCAAAATGACAACAGCAGTTGGCTCTTAGGGCTGAACATGATAATTAATTTAACCAACAGAAACTTAGAAAATCAACAGTGAAACAGAAACAGACAAGCAAATTAACCAACAGGAAATAAGCAAATGCATAACTGTCCCAGAAAATCCGCTGTCCTGAGACCCTCCTTCTCGGCAAAGAAAAACTCAAAAACAAAACAAAACAAAAAAACAGTGGGAAAAAGAGAAATCTAGAGGAGAATCACAGTGAAGGAGAGATCCTCTCCCATGGGCAGGCAGGCTGCAGATGTGTCTAGGACTAACGTTCATCCATTTGCAGATAGAGTTCAATACTGTAGAACCAGACCCCACTCAATTAAGGGACAGAGGGGGGCTTATCCACGGTAGGGTGACGATCATCCTATTTGGTCATCCAGCCAGATGAGGAAAGGAAGGGTCTGGGTCCACAGAACAGCATCAGGGCACAGGATCTAGGGTCCAGCCATCACCCAGCAGTCAGCGGCCAGGCATCTGAAACAGTTGCACTTCCCAGAGGGGAGTGAGAAAATAGACTGATTTGTGTAAAATCTATACTGTTCATGTGCACCAGCAAGTCAACAATATACGCTTTCTCTGGGTATCTGGAAAACAGCTTTGCAGTCTGTAGATGCATGGGTTTCAGAATAATGAAAAGTGTTACCATGGCAATTAACAATTTGTATAGTGAAACGTCCTCAAAATAGTGCCATATAACAGCAAGCTAAAACCAATTAATCACTTATTTGTGGTTGAGATCAACAGCCCTATGCAAAATCACACATGGTGGTGCCCATGGCAACTTTCCAAACAAGATCAATAGAAATGCATGTTTTTCAAGGTATTTCAAGGAATTTTTAAAAATAAATGCAAAATGGAAAATGTACATAGTGCATCGCTAAATGATAACATTCAGATGTTTCTACTAACACATGAATTGTTATTTAAGAGTAACTTAGTTTCTTCTCATAGAGCCTGTCACACTTGGGTGTGGTTTTACTGGAGGGGATGTTTGAAACCTCGGATCATGTTTTTGTGGTGATGGAGAAACTTCACGGTGACATGTTGGAAATGATTTTGTCCAGTGAAAAAGGAAGACTCCCTGAACGCATCACACGCTTCCTTGTGATACAGGTCTGAAGTTTTCATGCCTTTTCAAAATAAACAAACCTACACAACCAACTCACGTTATTTATATCAGATGCTTGATCATAATACTAAATAGTTTCTCTTTTTGTTTTCATAGATTCTGGAGGCTCTGCGTTACCTGCATTTAAAACACATCGCTCACTGTGATCTAAAACCTGAAAATGTGCTTTTGACTTCTGCAGACTCTCTTCCTCAGGTCCGTGTCTATTTTATACCAACTTTAACATAAAGCTCTGTCAATAAATCTCATTTTAGAAGGATTAATCAAAATCTCATGATACTGTTTTTATGTAAAGGCACTCCTCTCAGGGTACAGTAAGAAATGATTTTCATTTGCTCATGTTTATTGCAAAATATATATCTTGCAATTTCCAAATCATAAAAACTTTATTTAAAGATGCACTATGTAACAGGTCACAGCTGTGGAGAGGTGACCCTATTACAGTAAGAATGAATGTTTTTCAAGGTATCTTTGAGCAACAAACATAATGGTTTTAAATCTGAAGATATTTTTAATGTTTTAATACTGTGAAACATTTTAGGCACAATAATAACATCTTCATGGATATGAGCAGGCAACATACCCCCAACAGAAAAGTTACATAGTGCACCTTAAAGAAGACATATTGTCTTTTTATCTGTTATATAGCTATAATCTATGACACCCGTGGATCATTATGTTCATTATGTCCAATTGCTGTGTGTATGGAAGGAACCATGGGGGGTTGCTGTTGTTGTAATTGGTGTAATTGTTTTGTTGCATATGAATCACTTTGTGCTATATTTCAAATCTATCAAAAGTGCTATACAAATAAAGTTTGATTGATTGATTGTGATGTCATAAAGTGGTAACTACCTTTTTAGCCATGTTCGGTAGAGATTGGAAACTCCAGGGCTGAAATTATCCAAATGATTCTAGTGAAGGTGTATGGAGTTTAAAAACACAGTGGAGCACTTTCTGTATTACCACATGACATCACAAGGTGGAACAGGTGTTCTCATTTTTAGAGAATGATGCCTAAATATGCAGGGTCTGTGTATTAAACAAGTGTGAATGAAACAAAACACAGCTCCGAGTATGTTTTTCATGAAGAAGCAACACAGCATATAACATAGCAACAGTAGAAAATAGTGTAATATGAGCCCTTTAAATTTGACACATTTATAAACACTACTTACACTTAGACATACTTTACTGAGTTGATATACAAGGAACATAACTTATGTTACTACTACTTTCTACTTTCTGTGGATATTTCAGGTGAAGCTGTGTGACTTTGGCTTCGCCCGTATCATCGGCGAGAAGTCTTTCCGGCGCTCTGTGGTGGGCACTCCGGCGTACCTGGCTCCAGAAGTGGTGGGTTTGGGGGGGTACAACCGGTCCCTGGACATGTGGTCTGTGGGGGTGATCCTGTACGTGAGTCTCAGTGGTACTTTCCCCTTTAACGAAGACGAAGACATCAAACAACAGATCACCAATGCATCCTTCATGTACCCACGGCAAACATGGGCACCCATATCACTGCAGGGTAACTTTCCACAATGTTTGGTCTTTTTATTAAAGGAGTTCAATTTGTTTATTTCTGCTTGATGCTTACAATACATTTGACATATGCTAAAGCCTTACCTGATACATTTTATTTTAAAGGTGCACTATGTAGCTATTCTGGTGGGAGGGCCCCTCACAGAATTTCCACAGTATGGCATTACACTTTTATATCTCCATGGATACAAGTTGATGACACCACCAGGTCAAGTCAGATTGCAGTAAGAATGCAGAGTTTTCAAGTTATTTTTTTGTCAATAATGTCATACTGTGGAACATTCAGAAAAAAATAATAGCAAGAAGACGTTCAAGTGTATTCTAAAAAAGTGCACCAATGACACATGGGTCCCATATGAATTTTCACTATGATTGTTTTTTCAGAGTTTGTACTGTCTGGTCCAGATCATCTTCACTGCTGTATATCGTGTATAAATCAGTGCTTGTGGCTGTCGTTTCAGCGGTGAATCTGATCAGTAACCTGCTACAAGTGTCCACGAGGAGGCGCTATAGTGTGGGCAAAGCGCTGGGGCACCGCTGGTTCCAGGTCAGTCCTTTCAGTTGTTGAACAGAATGAGAAATTCTGAAGTATGTTATGTAATCAGGGGCCATTAATCATAATTATCTCCTATTGACATTTTCCTCAATTTAAAATTATTACTTTTTAGAACCTGATAAAAATGCATACTTCAGTAATGTAATTTTGTATAATGTATATGCTTTAAGCTATTTTGTCTTAAGTAGTCTAAACTCTAAAACACTTTCATTTTCAAAAATAATAAAAAAAAAAAAGTTTATGTTGTGATTCTTTTTTGAGTATTTAAGTTGAGAATTATACACATAAGTGGTCTAATAATGAATATAAATGTTGCACAAATTATATCGCACCCACTTGTGTTGTGTTCTTACCCATGATCCTTTGCTGCAGAACTTCCAGTTGTGGTGTGACCTGAGGGAGTTTGAGCAGAGAGTGGGCTGTCGATATCTGACCCACCAAAGTGACGACGAGCACTGGAGAAACTATGCCCAAGAGAGTGGACTGGACCTGCCCCCCCACCTGCTCTGGGACCCCCTCCCTGACCCCACCCGGGACATGTGACTACTGAAGGTATGAGGATGATATCACCACCTTCTTTTGGTCATTATGGTTTAAATAAAATATACTCTTCTTAAAGCTCCAGAAGGTAACTTTTTAACCAAAGCAATAGACTAAACTAAAGCATTTTTTTCTCTCCTTTTTCATAGTTTGCACTGAAAATCATACACCACTTCCAGAAAGCAGCATGGTGTTGCTTTAATATGTAAATCGTGGTGTGAATGTAATAATAATAATAATAATGTCATGTAACTCATACAAATATAAAAAAAAACAACCTAACAAATTCACATCAACGTCAATTTGCTTTTTGATGTTGGCTGTGTGGTATAAAAAGTGTCATCAAGTAATAACAGTAGACTCTAAAAACAACACGGACCACTGCAGGGTAATAATATAATTTCCCTTTTTTATTCCAACTTTTTCATATTCAATGTAAGTGATTTTGTGATGACAGAGTGAGTTGGAGGAGAACAGAGCACAGTCACAGTTTGTGAACTAAAACTACATCAGGACCAAACCCTAAAGTCTTCTTCCATAGGCCCGCACTGGTCCCACGTACAGATTCTTGTGTCACAGTAACTTTCTCTCCCCTGGCGAGGTGCAGCGCTCTACCCCGAGCCGCCTGTAGGGGGCGCAGGGCAGGTGGCGGTGGGATAACTCTCTTTGGCCAAATCTGCTCATCTTCCTGCGTCTCTTCCTCAGTCCTTACTAAACATGGCCCCATAGTTTTAATTACCCAGTGTGCTTTGCTGTCTCATATCCGGTTGTTTCGGTGCTCTGGTTCCCCTCCCGTTGACCCTGAGCGTCTTAAGGCTTTAAGTTAATAGTGCTAACTTTAGGTGTCACAGTGCAGTAGTTTAGCTTCTTTAGCTCAATTGCTAACTGGAGTTCCTGTGGTTTAGATGGGTTTATAGATAAGGCAGTCATAGACAGCATTCTTTAACATTGCATGCATCCGCACAAATTCACAACGAACCAAGCCAACTGACCAATCAGCTGTTTATCATAGTTCCTCTATAATTACCCTTCTACAGAATGTCTGCCAGAGAAAGGGCAGGCTCAGGCTTTGCCAAAATCCTCATGTGCACTCAGTGCCTCTTTTAGCGTTAGCTTCATATGTACGTGGATTACATAAACACGCGGCACTACAGTGAGTGCTGGACAGTCCAATTAAACTACAGATTTGAGCAAAGCCCTGGTTGCCCCCTCTCTGGACAGTAGGGGGTGATAGAGGGCTAATGGGCGGAGAGTTAAGATTTGAAGAGAAGAGATGATAAACAAAGCATATAGGAGGACAGTAGGGTTACAATGGCTCTCCAAAAGGAGAAATGAGAGGGGGGGGGGGGTTTATAAGTCGCTCTCCCCATAGAGGGCGCTGGAGAAGGAGATGTAGTCCAGGGCTCCGGGGGGTCCATCTGGGCCGATGTACCGGGTCATGCGGCTGATGCAGTACTCGGCCTGCTCCGGAGGCAGCTCCCTGCGCAGCTCCTCCACTGTGATGTAGTTCTACACAGAGACACCAGGGGCGTTAGGAGCACATTTACTTGACAGTGTTAAAGTGCATATGACAGATTAGACTACTGGTACTCATTTCATTACAACATAGTTAACATTTATATAACAATTTAACAATTCTATTAAAGATTTTTTAAAAGTCTTTCCTTTTAAAAAAAATTTACTTTCTGGTTGAACATGGCCGCAGATATGACAAACGTAAAGGTAACTCTATAAGTGTTACCTAGTTTTGACCCTTGTTTACATTATGGTCACTATCTCAATTACATAATAGTTATGATTGGAGTAATAAAAATAACTCATAACAGCTTTATTTTAGTAAAGAAAAATGCAGGTAAATTGTCTCTGCCTTTTGAATGGAATTTCCCATTTAACCAGGTAGGAATTGGAAAAGCTGTCATATGCACTTTACACAGAGGAGGTTCCTGTAGACCTGTACCTTGTCTGAGGCCAGGATCTTGAAGGAGGCCATGACTTGCTCTGCGGTGTCGGTCTCGGCGGTCTCGCGGGTCATGAAGTCGATAAAGGCTTGGAAGGTCACCACTCCAGTGTTGTTGGGGTCGACGAGGGTCATGATACGAGCGAACTCCACCTCACCCTGGCAACCACAGACCAGTCATCAGCCGCAGTACTCACATATGTTTTGTCTGCTTTAGTATGCATAATACATCTTTTATGTCTTTTTTTACTTATACATTTAAAATTGATACACAGGGTGTGTCTTTAGTCAAACAGCAATGTCCTTAGTCAACTACAGCCTTAATCAGAACTGTACTTTTTCTTTTGTGTTTTAGACTGACCAGATCGTAGCCCATGGAGATGAGGCAGGCGCGGAAGTCGTCTGGGTCCATCATGCCATTCCTCTTCTGCGAAGGAAAATTACAGAAGTTTACAACAGTTACAATAAAATAACAATACATAATACATTTGGAAGAGGTGGTAGAGCGGACCCTGTCAAAGTGGTTGAAGGAGGCTCTGAACTCATTGAGCTGCTCCTGGCTGATGCCCTTAGCGTCGCGTGTCAGGATCTGGTTCTCAACCTCATTGATGGTTCTGGCGATGGTGGTGAGCAGCTGCTCCCAGCCCACGCGGATGTGCTGCACAGAGTATGAGACTTTAGGTTTACACTTAAACTATGTGGAGAAACATGATTGTATATTATTTAATATACCATAACTGTAAAACAAAACTGTGAAAACTTTTTCATAAATTTGTATTTAATTTTCATTCAAAATGGTTCTCAAACTCACACCAAGATAATATTTGGATTTCCAAGTACGACGAGATATAACCCAGCTATATCAGGCCTAAATGAGGGCTAAAAAAAAGCAGGTCTAAAATGAGACTAAACCATAGATAAAGTAGTTCTTAAAAATGAGAAAGACAAAAACATTAATAGATACCATTATTATTTGATTATGTATTACATATATTACATTTGTTATTTATATTCAGTCAGTCTATCTGTATTTATGCATGCCTTTATTTTATTTTCTCATAGTTTTTATTCACTGTTTTATGTTGCACCATTTCACTGAAGCAAATTGTTAGTTTGTGAATTATGTTCACTAGCAATGACAATAAAACTGTTTCTGATTATTTCTGGAATGCAGATTACACCTCTGTTTTGATTATTCAATTGGATCATCTACGATAATGCTTCTTTCTAAAATCACAGAGTTGCGCCTTCCCTGCTTAAAAGTCAGTATCAGCAGAGTAAGACTGTGTGTATGTGTACCTCCATGGAGTAGTTGGTGTGCTTGTTGTCGAAGATGAGGGACTCCTGGCTGAGCTGGTGGTCTCCCTCCAGTTTGTCGATGTTGGATTTGTAGTTGATGATGTTCTGCTCGTACTGCTTCAGGCTGTTCATCTGTTCCTCCAGAGACCCGGCGATGTCCACAGACACATGGCTGATCTCCTGCAGGGGGGAGGCAGGAGAGGGGACACAGGAGGAGGGGCATAGGAGGGGTGACACAGGAGGGGTGACACACGAGGGGGGACACAGGACACAATTTTTTTAAAAGTAGCTTTCTTGTGGAAAAAGGTTGGAGATTCCTGGTTTAAAGTAGTTCAAAGTTCTGTGTAAACAAAGCCTGTGTGTACCTCCATCTTAGTCTGGATCCAGGGTCCAATGATGTTGGCCTGAGCAGCGAACTGGCGCCTAAGCCTCTCATTGGCCTGCTGTCTGGCCACCTCCTCCTGTAGCATTTGGTCTCTGAGGGGCACCAGGTGCTTCACCTGAGACACACGCAAACACACACAAACTCATGAATATACTTCACATGAATAACACATCCTGCTGTGTCACTTCTGTTTGAGTTTTCTGAACACAAAGTGACTCTTTCAGAATGCTGAGCTCAGCCTTTTGAAAGGTTATGGCTGCACTCATGAGACCTCATGAGGCCAGAGCTCAGACTGAGCTCAACACAAAGCACTGTTGTATTTTAGACTGCTTACACTGTAAGCCTTACAGAGACCACCAGGCCTGTGGCTTTATTCCCTTTGTAAGCTGTAATAGTTTTAAATGTGAGAAAATTGTTTCAAAAGGAATACCTACTTGTTGCTTTTGTTTTGGTGCTTGTTGCTTTTGTTCTGATTTAAGGGTATTCAGACTGCCAAGTACCCTCAAACTATAATCAGTCAATCACACCAACTTTTCACACCAGGTCCTAAACTAGGACGAAATAAGGTCTAAAGCTGAGACAAATCCAAAGTCGTTCTAAATCTAAATAATGATTTACCTAAAGGAATACACTACAACTTATCGCTAAATAAAACAAATATTATAACTGCAGAGTAATGAGTATACCACCAGAGGCAGTGCATTCACCACAGTTGGAGAAACACTGATGTCATTACTTTAATAAGAGTGAATAAATAAATAAACTCTGACCGTGTCCCACTTGTTGCCGATGTCCTGTGGGCTGAGGTTGGTGTAGGGGTTGATGCCGGTCAGTTTGATACCGTAGGTCTGGGCAATCTTCAGGATTTCATTGTGGATTCCTATTGTGGCCATGCGCTCCTTATCGGCCTCAGGGAGAGTGGCTTTGAACTGGTCATGGGCTGTGATCAAGCTCTGCACAGACACAAGGAAATATGTCATTATAATTCCAAACCCTAACAGTGTAAAGGAAAAATTAGACAAAAAAGCAAAAATATGCATTGGAAAGAAAAAATCCTATACATTCACTCAGTGTAAAGAGTACTAAATTGCAAAAAATTACTTAATTACAAGTACTGCTGGCAAATTTGTACTTAACTAGGAGAGGAGACAGATGTGAGACAGCTGTGTTTTGGGATGATTGGTCTGCTGTACTGCTGTACTCAGACATGCTTAAAGAGCCCATCTGATCTATGTTATAATGTCATTTCCTCATCTAAAACATACTGAGCTGTGTTTTGTTTCATTCACACACATTTAACATACACATCCTGCATATTGAGCACTGTAACACAGGAAGCAACAGGAAGGACTCCACTGTTTTAAACTCCATACACTTTCACTAGAATCATTTGGATAATTTCAGCCCTAGAATTTCCAATGTCTACTAAAAAAAAGGTAAAAGAGCTTTGGAGATGTAGACAGACTAATTATAAAGGATTATGCAATGCAACGCAACTGCAGGTATTTTTTTTGATGAGGTAACAGCATTGTAACAGGTCTTAACACTCACAAGAAGCGATTTCACGTAATATAGGACCCTACTCACAAAAGTACAATTACCTAAAAATCTACTTAATTACAATGAAGAGTGTTTGTAATGAGTTATTTGCCAACTCTGCCTATTCTTAATACAGAATAACTGGTCATATTTCCCCTCACCTGGATCTCCTCGATGCTGTGGACGATGAACATGTCCTGCAGGTCCTCCATGGCTCCGTCCATCCAGTTGTTGAAAGGAGCGGCTCTCTTTGCAAACTCCAGGTACAGCTGGTCAATGGTCTCCCACAGCTTCTCCACACGCTACAGACACAACAAGCACAAGTTCAACACCAACAGAGCACAGGTACAGGGCTCTACCTTGATAAACAATTAGAAGTGCTATAAAATGTAACCACAATCAGCCATATTTATCCATTTTTAACAACTCATAATATGTTCTGAATGAGCCTGCAAAAATATGTTCGAAAGCAGCACTGTCAAGATTAGTGCTGTTAAAAGTAATGAAAATCAGATATTAATCAATAATAAAACTAGTATCCAAACTAGATACTCATGTGAGCAAGTATCAATACTAAAAATGTCATGACTAAAATGAACCTTTCATAAATAGCTTTAGTATGATCTTGAGCAGTATCAGAACAAGTATAAGACCACACAGACTAGTGTATGCCCATGGACCACTATGGAACATACCTGGATGACTGAGGGATTACATTAACATAATAGTACTTTCTCTTATATTACTATGCTATTTCATGTTGAAAATCCCATTCTATTGTTTGTTATTGATTGTTAGTGAAGTTACAAGTAGTGGTGGAACGCAACAAAGTAAAAGCAGTATACTTAAGTACTTTAGTATCTGTACTTAAGTACATTTTATAGTGGATGCTTTTGACTTTTACTTCGCTACATTTTTGAACTGGACTAAAAAGTAAAAGCATTTTTTATTACTACTGAAGAGAGGCCTGAGGGGTTTATTTTTAACAAGTTCATAATTTGAGCAAACAAAAATATACAAATAAAAACAGCTAGAAAAAATGATTGATTCAAATGTTTCCGTTGAACAATTCAACACAAATCTTTATTAAAATCAATACATTTGAAGCCTTTTAAGACCTTAAAATATGCGCAAAATACTTTTACTTTTTACTCTTTAAGTAAGTTTTTAAACAGGTACTTTCATGTGATACTTTTACTTACTTGAGTATTTCTTTGCTCTGGTATCTCTACTTTTATTTAAGTAACGAAATTGAGTACTTCTTCCACCACTGGTTGAGAGTATTTTAACTTAAAAATGGCTGGAGGGGCCTTCATGATGCCAAAAAACAAACAATGTGTCTGACTAAACTTCTGTTAGCAAGTGCTAGGACCAGGACACAACCACACCACTTTACCACTACAGAGCTTATATTATATTTTTGAGTTATTAGTTTTGTCTTAGTGACACTTTACCTCCAGAGAGTCCCTCCTCTTCTGGGTCAGGGTGCCCAGGTTGTCCCACTGGTCACAGATGCCCTGGCAGCGAGCGTTCACTGAGGCAGCATCGTGGTAGTCCAGCTCACTAAAGACACGTGGACAACTTCAAAAATACTACACGTCCCAGGTAATTTTACAGTTCAAGTGCATAGGACAGGTTTTCACGATTTTCTAATTATTACTTGGTTTGGTGGGATTGTACTTTTGGTATATATTTATAACAGTTTTACTTTTGAGTGGCAGATTGTGGAAAAAATGAAAAAAGTACAGAAATACAGGAACAGGCAGTGAGTTCTAATGCTGTTATCCCTCTACCTACATCATCAACGCTGACAATTCCATCCTAATTGCAGGGCGGCATTTTTCTGAAAGTTTAAGTTTGAACAAAACAAAGGTGCTTCTTATTTTTATTAGTCTAATCATAACTATTGTGCAATTTAGCCAGGATATAGCCCTTGTTAACATTATTTTTGTTAGGAAACAGTTGGAATTACCTCTACGTAGAGTCTTATCTGCTGCCCATGTCTAACCAGGGAGTCAAAAAAATAAACTTCACCCAAATTAAAACTACAAAAACTAGTTATATTAATTTGTTTTAGTCTAACCTGTTATATGCACTTTATTAATGTATTACAATCAATACTCCACAAATTCTTGGAAGTCAGTTTTGTGTTTTCTGAAACTTTAGGCCACATGCGGTTTGTGATCTATACGATGAGCTTTTGAAGTGCAGTTGATAAATTGTCGGTGGTACATTCAAATGCAGGTCTTTGATGTTACATGCTGATGTATGGAGCAGACTTTCTGAGAGAAAGACCACGATGAGCTGAGGGAAAAAGAGAGGAAGATCACAGGCTCGTGTTATCCTTTCATCCTCTCCTCATTAATATGATTTTAACTCTGCTTTTGTCCCTGCTGTGGCACATACTGTCTGCTACTGCCTGGCCAGCACTGTACAGAGTATAAATGGGTCTAAGCTAACTGTTATTTGCAACATTTTGAGGATTTTCACCCATTCAAAACATATATTATTTTGTTTTAAACAATTTTTTTCATCTTTCAGAAGCCAGTACATAAGGCTACAACCATTAATTGGAATAATGGTGACTTCTCGACTAATAATACTTGTAATTGTAATGTGTTTTAAAAATCTCAATATGCTGTAGAAATAATTTGACAACTCAACTTATCCAAAAAAGAATCACTGACTACTAAACTACTGATTACTGGCCACTAAAATAAGTGTTAGTTGCAGTCCTAGTACAGGGTTTATGTTAAAGAAAAAAGTTGAATATAATCTAAAAGTGGCTTTATAAACTAGGGCTGACGTATTTGGGATAAATATATAGTTGTGATTTTTCTGGCAAAGCATTGCAATTACATTTGCAATTTATGAGTCCAGAAGCATTAACAAAAAGACTGAAATATTCTACAGGGTTAGCAGTTTAATGCAGAATAAGAATAAAATATTCTGTAGTTTGTGAAGGAAATGATGGTACTTAAAATAGCAGTCTTTGAAATGTACTAATTGTGTTAACTCAAATTGGGACTTATATTTGATTGTGATTTATCATGTATCCCTACTGTAAACTTCCAAACTGTATGATTATATAAACTAGTTATTGTTAAACTAAGAATATTCTTTAGGGTGATATTTTGAGACTGACTTGAGCTCCTGGGCGATGGCGGCGATCTGCTCCACGCGGTCCTGGTGTGCGGCGAGGTCACTCTCAAACGCCTCATGTTTCCTCATCAGAGCACGGATCTCCATCAGAGACGCAGACTCAAAGTCCTTCTGAGACAGCAGCTCCTCCTTACCTGTAACATCAGGGTTTGGGTTAAGAGCACTGGTACAGTCAAGACAAGTGTTAGCAGACTCAGGTCGTCCTCTATTCATGTAACTGATCTGCTCCAAAAGATGACTCATAAAACTGTTGACTAAAGACATGCCCTGTGTTAAGTGAAGTTTAAGTGTATTTGTCACATACACACAGTACAGTCTGTAGTGAAATTCTTATGTATCTTCTAGCAACTTAACAAACAAACAAACAAACAAACAAACAAACAAACAAACAAACACACACATTTTTCTGTGTGGCAAATAATCACCTAAAAGGGGCAAATTATTTGGATTTTGCTCCAAATATGTATGCAGAGGATAACAAGTAAACAACATCTCCATCCGTGAAAAGGCAGGTATAACTGTTACTCCCACTCACTCCATACATTCTCCCTTCTCTGTGGACTATATCAATTCTTATAATTGCAGTAAAATATAAACTGATAAAAGCCATAGTCGACTAAGAGACCATCGGCCTGTGACTCAACTAAATGACTGAAGACTACAACCCTAATGCTTAGTTTAAAAGCTGAATTATCCTGTGAGGTTGTTCATATCCTTCTCCTCCACATTTCCCTGCCTGTGGGTCTGAGCTGACCTGAGGTCCAGGACTCGTGCATGGCACACTTCTGCTTGAACTTCTCAGCCAGATGGTCCAGTCTCTCCAGACGGCGGATCTCCGTCAGCAGCCACTCCTCATAGCCCTTCTCCACCTGCTCCAGCCCCTTCCAGGCATTAGCAATGTCCTGCAAAGAGGGTGGAGGACTCACTTACATTTACAGTGCTACATTCATACAATCTCTCCCCCCCCCACCGCCACCAGTAGATGTCATCTGCCTGTCTCCATTTTTTTTATTTGATATTTGATTTTTTTGTTGTTGATATTTTTCTTTTACTTTGTCTCCATGGGGAAATATACTCTTAATGCTATACTATGAAACAGTCTAGACAAAGCAATAACACCTCCATGGAGACCAGCATATATAGCTGGCCTTCCATCAGAATATAGCATAGTGAATCTTTAAAGGATCGTTATGGGAATACTGCTAATTATCCACATAAGAGTGTAGGGCAGCTCACCGACACCATCTTTCCTTCAGAGGGCATGAAAGCAGGCCTGTTGCTCAGCCTGAGCTTGGTCTGCAGGGTGTTGAAGTTGATCTCAAGCTGGCACTTCTCCTGGACACGTGGGGGTTTGTGGATACGGCGATAGTCTCTGAAGTCCTCCAGCTTCTGCTGCATGGCCCTCATGGTCTGCTCAGCCACACGGTTCTCAAGCCATGGGATGGTACGGCGGATCCATTCCAGAAGCTGCAGGGGTCAGGAGTCAACATAAGGAGCTAACTAAACTGGAAATAAGTTGTGCTAAAAGCTTTTGTCCAGTTGACAAAATTCACCTTTCTTTTGCAAAAATATTAAAACAGGAATTTATTCATGTTGGATGCACTGAAACCTCATGTCTAGCTCTCTCTGCTTTATTCAGAAAAGAAAAACAGGAACACTCCAATAAAATATGCTGGTAAAGTCTCTTATATAATTACATTGGTGAACAGCAGATGTAATATTCAGATCGGATTCTCACCTCACTGGCCAGTTTCTCGTACTCCTCCATCAGCTTCTCATTCTCCTGGTTCACAGCCAGCACTTTGCAGATACGGTTGGCAGCGGTCTCAGCCTGAGAGGAGCATACATCTACACTCAGTAAGTACATTACATGCCCGCTTTAAATAATATACTGAAACTGGAATAATCAAGTAACGCAACAATTAGATCTGTTTTTTTTTTTACATGCACAAAAGGAATCTGGTCATCAAAAACACCAGGTGACATTTGTCAGTTAGCCAGTGGATTTTAAAAGTACAACAAATTTTAAAATAGCTCTTCCAAGATAATGATTTTTGAACTTCACCTGCTCAGCTCCAGCGAAGGCGTGGTAGAAGCAGGACACATAGGTCATGATGGCCTTCTCATCAGGTTTGGGTGTATTCACAATATCTGAAAAACAGAATTCACACTAAATTAACCATGTTCAAACATAATTCATTTAACTGGTAATGCACTATAATAACTGCAGACTAAACAAAGCACGAATCCGGGTGCAAATGAACAAATAGCGTATTAAGAATGGTTAAGGCTCTGTAGTTAATTAATTAATACTCTAAATTCAAACCTATATATTAATTAGTCACCAGGACTTCATTCTTAATGCAATATCATTTAATTATGAATTAAGTCTTTGTTCATGCTTTATTAAGGCAAAGGTGTAGTTATTATTAAGTATTAACATTTACTTTAACTTGAAAATGCACTTGTGTTACATGTTAATATTCCCTATAAGAAACTAAATTCATCGCATTAAAATGTTTACCTTCAGCATCAAGCATTTTTGGGATGTCCAGGAATTTCTCAGCCACTTCGAAAGCAGTGTTCAGGTTTCCAATGGGGTCGTCCTGTATTCACATTAGATAAAATTATTCAGAATTCAAATCACTCAAATAGACATAGCCTGGGATGAACCAAAATTAATTCTTTGTCTAAATCTGGACTAACTAAAAGTCAAGACTAAACGTATGTTTATAATTTATTGTAAAAATGACCACTGGTATCTTAGTGAAAGTGATCAGATCAGATATTATACATAAAGTGTCTATTTTTAACCATAATGAAATTAATATAAGCTGCATCTACATAGTTCAAGCACTATGTAGGCACATTATTCAAAATTGAAAGCAAGAATATGCTTTGAAATAAAAGTAATGAATAAGAAAATACATGAAAATAATCTCATGGAAGAATAAAATGAGGAGACAGAATAGGACCTTTCTCAGTTTGGAGTAGTCGATGAGGTCAGGTCTGTGTCTGTGGATGAGGGCACACAGAGCCAAGCCATCCTTCCAACTGACACAGGAAGAGAGAGGAAAAGAGGAGAAGAAGTATGTGAATAAGAGAATGGGGGGGAAAAGTTTTATAAATATGGAAAATCAAAAGAAAAGTGAAATGGGTGCAGTTCCAGTTCAAAGCCACAGTGAGACGCTGTGGACCCACCTGATGTGGAAGTTCTGCACATTGACATTCCTGTAGGGGGCAGTCTTCCTCTGGCACCAGAGCAGTAGACCCTCCTTAGCAGAGGTTTCTGAAAAAACAAGTTTAAACTGTGAGAAATATTATATACATATAAATATTATATACATTTTTAAGAAGACAATGACTTCAATTTGCTTTTTTGTATCCAACAATAAGATACACAGATCCCTATTTTCCATTTTGAGAATTAGGTCAAAACACAAATTTCCTGAGCTCTCAATCCTCAAATGCAAGACAATACAGGATTACTCGTGTGTAAAACAATCAAAATAAAACTTTGAGTAAGCTAATGATGAGGGAATACTGTTATAGAACGATTAAGAGGTCACTTAAAAGCCCTGACCTGATTTCAAACCATGAGTCATCTTAAGTCTGGACTTTCAGCCCCATCCACTGTGACATTGCACCATGACACAGAAACAACTGTCTGGGATAGTGTCATGCAGTTGTTTTATATTTCTCCGAGCTCTGCTTACTAATTGCTTTATATTTATTGGTCTCTCTTGAAAGCATCATGATGGAGAACTGTCTGGGATGGGGATGGGACTTTTAGCCCCTTTATGGGATTTGAATCTTTTGAATCCATTTTCTTCAAAGAGTAGTTTAAAAGACTACTCTAAGTCTATTTTCTATTTATTTATATGACAGAAGCCAGTGTGACAACACATTTTTTTCTTCAAACTAATCACAGAGAGAAATGACCATGGTTCAGATCTGTTTAAAATGGTTAGAACTAAGAGTGGGAGTGTGTTTACCCTTTGAAGTGATGATAATCTAAATAAAATGTTGCACTACAATTATATAAATATATATAAAACATCACATCACTAGTCTGGGGCAGGGTCAGGCAGATTCTTAGTGACAATGTGACTGGATGAGAAGAGGTGACCCTGTCAGTAGCTTCTGCAATAGTTATTACCTGAGATAATGTTATGTAAAATTTATAGATTAAGGACCTTTAAATTGAGTTTATATAATACACCCCCTTGAAAACATTTGATTATATAAAAACAATATAAGAACAAAATGCCTTTACTGCCAGGGGTATTGGAGACAGGGAGGTGGATAAGATGGTGAGTTTATAAAAGGAGAGATATTGCAGTGGAAGCCAATAAACCCAGGGTTAAGGGAGATCAGAAGAGGTTAGGTCTAAATGACAGTCTAAACCAGGGCCATGGCTTCGTATACAGCCCTAATAATTCACAAATGGAGTGTGGTGACCTTTTCAGTCGGGGACACTCAGGGAGAGAAAACGCCACCAATGGAAAATTTACTACGATTCAAGGAAGTCTTCCATTGAGCCAATGATATACACAGCAACAAATCACCGAGAGTTTAAAGCATCGCAGAGGCAGCAGTGAGGCCAAGGTGAGGGCCAAATAAGTGAATTATAAGGACGGGTTTGACAAAGTGACATGGGATTATATACAGTAAGACACTGTACATTAAAGTTGGACTATATATTGAAAAACAAAAAATTTCAATATTGTATTTCCCACTGAGTAATCCATTCCCATTTTTCATTTACACGCACATTTGAGCACATTTCTGGTGGGCTGCCATAGTATCCTATGAATGTTGCATAGACTGTATAAAGAAGTGGAGTAAGTGAGTGTGACATCACCCATAGCGTTTGGCTCCAGTCAAATCAAGCTCATCGAGGCTTGGAATTCCAACCACGAGAAGCATAGCAACCAAAGAGCCAATCGGAAACGAGGTTGCTGAAAGCAGTGCGGGCAGGAAAGGCTCGCACTGCTGGTTTAGCAGGGAACAGGCACTTAGCATAAAAATAAAAATACCACGATCATCTAGAGCGGGTTGAAATTAACATTTTAAAATAAAAATGACGAGCCTGACAGCAGCAGTTACAGAGACTTACAGAAAAGTCCATAGACTTAGACCATAACAAAGTTGTTAGTGGGATTCCAGATTTGCATATTTCTTCATATTTTATACTCTCACTTGTTAGGGTTTTTCAGACATAATCCAGCTAATATAGTGCAGCCAGATACAGTAATAAACTGGAAAAGACACAGATTTATCCACTGTAATGCTGTAGTTAATTAGGTACAGACCTTCCACAGAGATGTCCTGGATGGCGAAACGCAGGATGATGGTCCAGATCATACCAAGGGTCATCTTCACGTTACCATCAACAATTTCTGTAGAAAAAAATTAATAAATTAAATAAAATTATAACAAAATAAGATCTATATAACGTAGGCAAGTCAGCCATTTTTTAGATGTCTACAGTTGTAATCAATGTTATATATATATAACATAACATGTTATATGTTATGTTATGGTCTGTCCATTTTGACTTTTTTCTGGAATTTTAAAAAGACTATGTAATTTTTCTGGTGGAGGATCTGCCAGAAATCTAGTCTCCATGGTGATTGCTTTACTTGGAATGTTCCACAACATGCTGTAAAACCTATCTCCATGGAGTCAAGCAGGTAACGCAATCAGGGAAAATCACAAGACAGATCTATGGAGAGGCAATCCCACTCACTGTGATAATGCATGTTTTTAGGGCGGTGCTTAGAAGTAAAAAAAAAAAAAAAAAGGAATAAATGTAATATAAGAAGTTTAATGCCATACTGTGGAACAATCCTAACAAAGTAATAACATCCCAATAAGACAAGCTGGTAGTGGACCCTCTACCGGCAGCAGAATTTTATTCTTATGATTAAATAAAACTTTGACATTTTCAAAGTTTAAAATGTGATGTCATACTCTCAGATGGGGAATGAAAGCCAGGTTTTACTATTGATTACATTGTATTTTGTCATGAAATATCTAAAAAGTAAATTTACAAATGTTGAACCTGATAAATTTGATTAGTGACTAGATCCAAAAGCTCAATATATTACAATGAAAATCAGCATTTTAACAATATTAATTTGAGCTGCCACCCATATGTTTTAAATATTATGGCCTATAGAATGTTATGATGCCACCCGAACCCCAGCAAAAGGGTTAACACCTAGGAATAAAGAAAATGATTGCTTCTTACTACATAGCATCCACTCTGGGGCGTCCTCCCTTGGGTAATATATTTGTTTACTATAGAGGTATATTGCAAAATATTTCTATTAACTATATTGATGTCCAAAATCTTCTGCATTTTTTTTTCAATTTCACATGTTTATCTGAAAACTACCCTCTACTGCTTGTCCCTCCAGAAGTCCCCTGTACCCCTGCTTGGGAAACACTGCTCTAAACCACCCCACAGAGACAAACGAACCATATCTTTATAACTAATATTCTCTGCTCCACATGAGGCCCTGGCTATGTCCATTAGTGAAATTACACTTATGGGTCTTTTGAAGTGACTGCTAATTGGATCGCACACAGCCAGGAGTATGAGAAAGTCCAAAAGAGAAATAAATGTGAAGAAATTATTTGCTTTTGAAGTTGAATGATTGAAAAGATGCGCCATTGAAATTCTCAGCCTCTACAGTGAAGTCCCGCTGAGAACCAGTCGAATTCATTAACAAAACCAACACACGCTGCCTCGGCCCCAAATGATTTCTGCTTTTCAAAACTGACTGTAAATTGCTTAGATCAGAACATAACTTTCCGAAAAAGAATTTCAGTCAATTCCTATAACTAATTTGGACAAGTCATTACTACAGCACTTTCACAGTATTCAATTATTTAAAGGGGCCATATATTATAATGTTGCTCCCTCATCAAAAACATACCTGGAGTTTTGTTTTTGTTTCATTCAGCATGTTTAACATGAATTCTTCCTCAAACAGAAAACACTGATCCACCTTGTGATGTCATGTGGTAGTTTAAGAAGTGCTCCACTGTGTTTTTAAATGCCATACACCTTCACTAGAATCAGTTTTATAATTTCAGCACTGGAATTACCAATCTCTACTGAACTAAAAGGTAAAAGGTAGCTGTTAACTTGAAAACTATAACTACATGACATCACAAGGTGGAACAGACCATTTTGAGCTTTGGAGATGTATACAAACTAATAAACCATCTGTGAATGAAACACAACTCATAGTATATTTTTGAGGAGGTAACAATATTATAACATGGCTTAAAGCTGAAAAGAAACTGGGAGGGCATCTGGTACCAAAACTGACAACTGGAATCACAGCATACAAATAGTTTATTCACAGTTTTCCACCCCTCCAAACCCTCCCTGGCACAGAGGTAGTCTGACAGTGACATGTCCCAGTGTATGTGACCTTACCCTCTGCTCCGATGGACACCAGTTTGACTCCTTTGCTGCAGATGAAGTCCAGAGCTTTGTTGACGTTGGCGATCTTATGGAAACGCATCTTGCCTTTGTCGGGTTTGGGCAGCCTCTCACCTGAAACAAGCAACAATATCAACAGTATGAGTAAGTCCTCACCTGAGATTCATGTTAATAGTCAATACTTGATACCAATTTTGACACAACATCTTTTTTTTTTCATGCTTCATTCAATATCATAAATATTTCCTCCTTTCAACTCCTTTTTGTATCAGAGCCCCAATGCTAAGTTTCCCAAACCTTACCTGAGAAACTTAGAACTGCTGACTCTGTAGCCACTTTCAAAACTAAGTAAAAAAAACACTTATATAGAACTGCATTTGTACAGAAGCACAGTTATTTTTATTCTGTATTTCTCTGTTTGTTAGCTCTGCATTTTATCTGAATGTAAAGCACTTTGTAACACTTTAAAATCCTGTAAAATCCTGTAAAATCCTGTAAAATCCTTTATAAATTAAGTTCTACAACAGTACTTGCTCTAAACAGTGTAAGAATCGCTGCTCTTAACCTTATAATGAAGTTACTCACAAATATTACATAGTTATACCGGACATAGTTACTGTTGTGTGTTTGTTGCAGTACCTGAGATGACCTCCAGCAGCAGCATGAGCTTGAGGCCATTCCTGAAGTCCTCCTCAATGTTCTCAATCTGTGTCCCAGCTTTCCTCAAGTGGGAGTTACACCACGCCGTGAAGGTCTGAAAGAGGAAAATGAGAGACACTGTTACTATAGAAACATGTCAGTACTTTTATCTGTAATTGCATAAAGTCATACAATAGATTTTTCACAGCTTTTTTGCTCCTAAAATGTTTCTTAAAGATGCTCCTATGGGGATTAATTGCTAATACATTACATATTTGGACAACCATGTTAACTTTTATCGTTTTGAAAATCCTATATTCACCAAAAGTAACATATTAACATCCCTCCCTTTGCTCTCCGTGCTAAGTCGCTCCCCCTTCACAACACAATCAGCATGCATCCCATCAATGAAACTACTGCACATCACATCAGGTTTGTGAAGTTGTAATATATTGTTTTGTATCATGCTTTTGTATATTTATGGAGAATGTCGTGTGGGAGCATGGATGACGTAGGCTTGTGGGCTGAGAATCTTACTGCTACCCGTAAGGAGGGGGAGATCACTAAATTACTCAAACATGCATGGATGACATTTAAAACCTCTTCAGATCTGTCCTGTAACTTAGCTATGGCACCACCTGCTTGTCTCCAAGATGGCATTGCTTTGCCTGGAATGTTCCACAGTATGACATTAAACTTATTAACTCATTATCTAGCCAGTTACAGGTCAGATCTGTGGAGAAGCAAGCACACTCACAGTAAGAATGCATATTTTTCAGGGTATTTTTGAGTAATAAAAGATCTATAATGTAATAAATGCTAGATAAATTTAATGTCATACTGTGGAACATTCCAGGCAAAGCATGTGCAAAAAAGTTATGCAGTTCACCTTTAAAATAGTTTAGTTTTAGTCTACTTTTTTATTACAGTGTTCAAAATGACTCTCACATTTTGCAGCGTAGTCATAAGGTCATATTGAGCACTAGTGCCCCCTGCAGTGCTGTTCATAACCAGAGCTGTAAGAGCCTGTACTTTTTTCAAGTATTATCAAAGCAATAACAGTAGTCAAAACTACAAAGTGCTACTCCTTGTAACAGTTTTGAAGGCAGCAGTTATGTCACTCCCAAGCTCCTAAAGCACCACCAGTACGTAACATCTTGATGACTTCTCCCCATTCAAAAAATACAAGATTTGTTTTAAATTGTTTATCACTATGGCAACAGTCCTAATCTTTCATCATTCTGAAACCTATGGATGTGACTGTGGCCTTTGGGGAGCTCGTGAGGGGAAAACCAAAACTAAATGAGATCGTGTTCGGGTAAGCAGTGAGCAGCATATGCAGATTTGGGTCTCGTTACTGTAGATTGTGAAGCCAAAGTTTGCACCAGTCTGAGGAGCAGAGGAGTGCGTGGGCGGAGAGGCAGAGCGGAATAACTAACCAAAGATGAAGGAGTGGGCGAATGAGAGAGAGAGAGGGGGGGCATAGAGAAAGGTAGAGAGATAAAGGGGTGGGGGTACAGAGGGAGGAGGAAAAGAAGAAATGTAGATAGAGGAGAGGGGGAGAATTAGGAACAGAAATAGACAGAGAAAGAAGGGAAAGGAGGGAGAGGAAAGGAAGAGAGCAAATGGATGAAAGGAGATAGAAGAGGAAGAGAGAGGAAGGTGAAGAGAAGGGGACAGGTGGAGATATACAGAGATAAAAAGGGAGAGAGGACGGCATAGGGAGAGGTAGAAAAGGTGTGGTAGGGAGGAAGAAAGACAAGGGAAGATAGAGGGAGAAAGTGAGGTACAAGTAACAGGGAGAGGAGGAAAAGAGGTAAAGAGAGAAAGGGAGAGAGAGAAGAGTGAGGGGGCAGAGAAAGAGAGAGAGAAGGTGAGGAGAGGAAAATCAGCAACTGCACAAGAGCATGTCCGCATTAGCATAACAGCACACCTGCAAATTACAGCGTACACTGTTTATGTATGCTATCTATTTGTATGTTAATGTGAGAGCAGAGAAACAGGACGGTCCATAGTTTGGCAGAAGAGACGGAATAATTATAAATGGAAAAAAACTACATACTTTTCCAACACGGATCACCATGCTTTCAACAAAATCCTGTTTAAAAACGACACTATTATATGAGTGAAGATACAGTGGAGTGGTTATCATCCTGACCACAATACTTTAGTGGTTCTTGGTGCCAGTCCCAAGCCTGGATAAAAGGAAGACAGCCTGCATAGATATAAACATAGATAGATTTTTTTTTTTTAAATTATGAGCAAATAAAAGTATGATAAATATATATGCAATTTCTATAAACAGCAAAATGAAAAGTAAAGTGAAGTGCTGCACTCAACTAAACTATTATAATTCTCAATGGTTCAACAGTTCATCAACTAAATTTAATATAGAAATGGAAGGTTCAAGATTTATCCAGTTTCAAACAGATGATAGCAGGCATGTAGAATCTCATTTATTTTAGATAGCTGGAAATACACGTGAATATTTTAGTTCTAGCATATGGTTAGAAGCCAAAGTCCCATCCTTCTCCAGATGGTTGAGGGCATACATTTGTTATACCCAGAGATTACCATATGCAAATACACTTTCTAATATGTATGAATGAATCTTGCACCCTTTGTTTTTATTTGTGGCTTTAAAGGACCTCAGCTCTAGTATCATTTTATTACAAGTGACTTCACATGCCTGTTTAAAGAGATGACACTTATGTATCTGAATGTAGGGTTGGGAAATGAGTCACATTTTAATAGTCAAACTGTCAGTGATATGGTTAGAGCTTTTTAATGGAGAGGTCTACAGCCAATCCTCTGTCAGCAGTGGTGGAACATAGCAAGTAAAAGTAGTAAAGTACAGCACTTACGATTATTTTTTAACTTTTATTTGAGAGCATGTATTTGTACTTGATACTCCACTACATTTTTGAACTGGGCTGAAAAGTAAAAGTATTTTTTTTATTATTGTTTGAGAGCTGCTGAAAAGGCTGAGGGGTTTATTTTTAACACGTTCATAATTTGAGAAAACAAAAATATACAAATAAAAACAGCTAAAAAAAAGACTGATTAATTTGTTTCTAGTGAACACAATTCAGCACAAATCTGTATCAAAATGAATACATTTGAAGCTTCCTTAGACCTCAAAATATACGCAAAATACTTTTACTTTTTACTCTTTAAGTACATGTTTAAACAAGTACTTTAATACTTTTACTTCAGTACATTTTTTCATGTAATACTTTTACTTAAATTTTTTTTTCTTCCACCACTGGCTGTCAGTAAAGGATGTGGTTTAAATCTCATTTCAGACTTTGGAGGCAGAAATATTAAACTCAGGAAGTACGGAGAGAGATAAATCATTGAAATCAATCGACATATGCATAAAATCTGATTATATTTTTTGACATATTACCCATCCAACTGAATTACAGACTTAGAAACCAATTTGTTAAGAAAGTAATTACATTTTTGTGCAAATGAATGAATATTTAAGTATTATTTATACAACAGCAGAGGTCGCCAGTCTGATCTCTTAGGTGGGGTCTCTGTTGCGACACATGTCCAAATTTAGACCACTCCTAATACTGCACAACACTACCGGACCAGAGCGAGGAGGCGAGGAGGGAGGGGAGGAGGAGAGGAGAAGTGGGAGCGGTGAGGAGGGAAGGGAGCAGGGAGGGGTGAGGAGGCTAAATTGGATTGCTATGGGACACCTCGGCAGGACAGCTGAGAAGGCAGGATTCTGCGAGGGCTAAGACAGTGATGGCAGCAGGAAGGAATGGATTGGAGTGAAAATAATATGGCCGCAGATCAGTAAAAAGAACTGACTTTGGGAGGAGAACACTTTTCCAAATGGTTTTATGCTTAACGATTAAACAGTGGTCCATTTTAATTTTGTGTTATCTCATTCCGGGATTCTTGTATGAACAGTGGGGATAAGTTTAATGCCATACTGTAGAGTATTTCAGGCAACGCAATAGCCTAATTATCCATGGAGCAAGCTTGAATAGGAGTATTTTCACAGAATCTTTGGCCAAACAAGTTGCAGAGAGCACCTTTAAAGTTTTGGTTATTTGGTTTGGGAGGCTCCAGCGGTATGAAGTCATTGCTCACCTCCACACCTGTTGGACTGGTTGGCTGAGCTTGAGCACTTCTTGTAAAATGAGGTCAGGGTAGTCTCTGGGAGGAGGGGGAGGGAGGGAGGAGAGAAAGAGAAGGGAAAGGGGAGGAAAGAGAGAGAGAGAGAGAGAGAGAGAGAGAGGAGGGAGGAGGAGGGATGCCAGCCATAGCTCCACACAGCTGACATGCACAAAGTCTATGGTTGGGTTGCCGCACTTCAGAGAGCTCAATATTGTGGGAGCCAGATCCACTGTCAGTCAAACACGGCTAGAGTGGAGTTACAGCTGCTTTCCTCAGGGGGGAGACCAAGAGCTAGTTTTAGTATTACTCGGTCCATTCATTCACTAGTTAGTTGTTTAACCACTACAAATTATTGTGTTCGGAAGAAAGATGGAAGGATGGAGTAAAGTAAAGTAAAGCAAAGTAAAGCAAAGCAAAGCAAAGCAAAGCAAAGCAAAGCAAAATAAAAATAATTGTCATTACATTTCAATATCTAGTTGTTACTCATTTTAAGGAACATAGCACTGAGATAAAATAGAGCGCAGAGATACAATTGAAACGGTACAGCATTTAAAGCAAGCTAAGTATATTATTATGGCTTTTGAGGGCAGATATTCTTCCCACTAAATATCCAACAACTTTGTATTAATTTATTTTTTTATTATTTATTTAAGACTCATTGGTTCATCCCTTCAATATGGCTGACTCGTCTCTACTGACCACTTCATATGTACGGTGATTGTATCTGAAAATAGTCTGACTTCAACACTCGTGCTATACATTTCTCACTGGAGGTATGACGACATGCTACTACAGCTGTGCCCAGGTGCATTGTGGGCTTTTCAATGTCCCTGGAGTGAAAACAACTTTTACATTTGTGCCATTCTGTGCCCCTGGTCACTCCATAAATAAAAACACAGCTCTCACTGCTCCACTTTATCTACACTTAACCTCTCTGCAATGTTCTCTATGTATCTTCATCCGGCTCAATGTCATTATGTTCCGACACCGCACACAAAGACGCTTTTATACTCATTAAGTGCAATGTGATGCCTTAAACTGCAAAGTTATAATAGGGAAGCTGCGTATTAGTTTAACACATGTGAAACTGTAAAAATAATCTTATGTTCCCATAGAATTTTACAGCCATGTTCTACTTCATTATGCGCCGTTAGTATACACTCAAAACATGCGTACCATAGTAATGCGTTATTTGATTAATAACAACTCTACCGACAACTTTTATCATCAATTTACCATTCCTTACTTCTAATCTCAAATAATCTCTTAGTGCCATTCTATTCTTAAAATTGGATGTGTTTTCCAAATACGTTTTTGTGAGGAATTCATCTAGGTTACCTCACTTGGAATGTTATTATACACACTTAAAGCAACAGTGCGTAACATTTTGGTGCTGACATGTCAAACCATACTTTCTCACATTATGCTTTATCAATAGCGATACAATTTCCATGGCGAAAAGCAGATGTAGGGCATTCTCTAAGCTACATTAGAGAGTTATTAGTGCAATGACACCATCCATAATGAAAATATATGCAGTTTTTGATCTGTTGTTTTGGCTAAAATGGTGGTTACATGGTGTGGCTTTAATAAAATATTGTGTGATCATTTTCCTGTGCCTGTTGGGGCTGTATGAATACACAGAGTAGTAGTGTCTGTTTCTCTCTGTTAAACACTTAGTCTGGATGTTGCGGTTTGAGTATAAATAGCCTATAAGCTTGTGGCTGTCTGCACCTGTCTACAACTGTCTGCTGCAGCACCTTTGTCTGTCACATCTGCTCCTCAGACTAAGCACGGGGTCTTCTTCCCACACACGCAGGGCGCATACAGTAAACAACAGGCGCGCGCCTGGTTTATAAGGTCAACAGGACACAGGCAGAGCTCTAATAGCACACAACAGCTCAGGGACTTGGGGGATGGGAGATATTACTGCGAACACACATTTTCAATATCTACTCACTTTTTTTTTTTTTTACACCTATCTAACTACATTTTATCGAAAGCACATATCTGTATTCACTTTGAACTACCAACATACTTGTACACATAACCAAACCACATTTTAGGAACCAAGGGAAATTATTGTAAGCCAAGTTAAGTTGCCAGGACTACATGATTTTGGAGATTTTTTCTTTTTTTTCTGACAAACATTGCAATATGATTTATGCTTAAAAAGTATGATTATCTTCAGAGTGCACCCTGTAAACAAAACCAGGAACCTGAACATCTTAGAGAATATGGAATGACCTGACAAACTAATACAAGGATCCCATGCATTTCAGAACATGTTTGCAGAGATATAAACCACACGCACAACAAACAAACAATATTTTGTCCTTTGCAGAGGACATTCTATTATCGGAATAAGTGCAGTCTTTGTGATTTTGATAACTGCTGAATGATCTTCTGCACATTCCCAAGCCTGTATAAATGTGTTATGAGATATGGAGAAATCTATGTTAAATCTAAGTAAACAGAAAAGCAGAGATTAAACTTTGGGCCCGTGGCAGTGGAAGTGGACAGTATCAGTGCAGAGCTGTGAAACTGTGAAGATGACTTGATGTTTGTGTTGAATCAGCGTTTTCAATGAACACATCACACAGACAGTGACAGGGCCTCCTGCTGCTTCCCCTGAGCCACAGATCCAAGTGGACAAACAACGCCCCGGTCTGCTCCTGTCAGCATCTGTCAGCGCCTGTCATCTCACGGCCAATTAGAAAAACAACACTCAGCAATGAAACAGCAGGGAGCGCTATGAGATGTTTTATTTATGCTATATTCTAAAAGTGCTACTGTAACTTTAGAGGGGAACCGGCATAAGTGGTGGATCAAGTGTATTAAAGATGCCTTATGTAGCATTTCTGGAGGATTGCTTTTATTTCACCAAACTATCATAAAAAGCATGCGTTTTTATAGTAAGCAGGGCCAGCTCTCCGTAGAACTGACCTGTAACTTAGGTGGAGGAGATGGAGTTATTGCTTTGCCAGGCTAAATTACAGGTCAGATCTGTGGAGAGGCAACCCTGCTCACAGTCATAATGTTTAAATAAAAACACCTCTAACTGAATAAATGCAAGGTGAAAAAACGTTTCCAGGCAAAGTGGTGCCATGGATACAAGCAGGTAGCAGACCCCTCACTAAAAATGTTCCATATTGCACTCTATAAGATCTTTACCACTTATTTTTGTTTAGTTTTTACAGTTTTCTAATAGCATTTTTAGTCTCAAGCTATCCTCCTTCTGTTTTAGTTTAATGTCCATGTATATTTTCATTTTAACTATGAGAACAAGATGACGTGTGACACGAGGTGAAAAAAACAGTATTGGTTTAACACATCTTCACAGACTGAGGTGCAGTGTCAGAGCGATGATGTCGTTGAGAGTTACGGACCTCGACAGGTGCACACAGCCCCCCTCCTCCTCCCGCAGAGTGGCTTTAAATATCCCCCTCGGAGACCTGAAGCCCTGAACTTGGGAGACAATTTGGCACAATGACATAAGAGCCATGGCACAGTCCCACAGGAGGACAGAAACCACATGAAACACAGGATCGGAATGGGTTTTAATTAGAGGACGGGGCGATTACAAATAGGGCCATTATATATACTTTATATATAAGCTTAAAAATAAGGATTCTGTAAACAACTCCAGGAGCATTAACATATAACAAGACTGAAATATGGACTGATAAACTAATCCAAGAGTCCCATGAATTTCCCATGGAACACAAGATTTTTCAACAAAATACTCAATATTAATTCAAAAATAGCATTGACCTGATACAGTAAGAATATCTGATTGAAAAGATAATCAAGGCATGAGACGAGGTTACAAGCCAGTGTGTCAGGGAGGGCATCTGGAGTAAACTCTATTAGCCAAATGAATGAGTCAGTCTCTGCAGAAGGAAGTATGCAGAGAGGAGAATCAGCAAGCTTTTGGACAATTGGAGAAAAAAATCTACAAAAATTTACATCTATCTATCTAGCTTGGTTCCTAAACTAAAGTATGTCAATGATTTTTCTCTTTTAAAATATTAAGTACAGTGAACTCTAAACATGCAGTTGAATAGTTGTAGTAGCCGCACAACTGAGCCTGGGTAATACCTGGATGTGCAGGAAGTACTTTGGCAATAAAAGATATGACCCTATTTAACCACACTGCACAATGGCCCATTAATCACATCAAGTCCTATTGTATGGTGCCGATTAGACAGGAACCCCCAGGGACCACACAGGGCTAGAGACTAGGTCCAGCTCTAGACCAGGATTTCAGCTGGTGTTTAGGGGATAAAAGGCCTTGTAAACAGAGAGGAGGGTGCGAAATGCCAGGGATGCATCATGTGGTCCCCGGGCATTTCAACACAGACAGGTGCACAAGGTTATGGTAGTATAGTTTTTAATGGGTTAAGTTTACGTCATAAGAGAACATTAAAACTAAGACTAAAGTGGAGCTAAACATAGAACTAGTAATGGCTGGATCAGTACCAAAACACCAATATATTGAAAATGACTGAGATATTGACAAGTGTTGATTCTCATTAAAAATATTCATTCTTAATTTTTTGTTTTGTTTTGAGAAAGCAGTTTTCTAATCATTGTTAATACACTTTTGAAATACACGGCCTATTTTTCAGATTATTTGCACACATATTTAAGTTTTCGATATGTTCAAACTGTCAAGGAGGAAAAAATCTGTTCTTTATATTATTTCTTTATAGTATTTTTTAATTATTAATCCTTTAGTGACCAAAACAAACAAAAAACAAATCACTGGTCTGAGGGGAGCATTGCCATGAAATATCCAAAAGGTAAATACACAAATGTTGAACCTGATTATTTCTATTAGTGACTCGACCCAAGAACACACTGTACAAGAATCTGCAGGTTAACAATACTCATTTTAGCTGCCATCCATCTGAATTTAATATTAGTGGCCTATAAGTGCTGTGATGTCACCTGAAACCCAGCAATATAAAACACATTGGTATCGGTATTGAATCGGAATCACTATTGGTACAAAACCAAAAATCACTGGTATCACTCTTGACTGCCTCAAACTAGACCAGGAATAGAACCAGACCAAACCAAAAGTTTTTACATCAAGACTGAGTGGGGCTCAAACCAGGACCAAACCAATTGAACACTATCAAAACTTTTACAAGTACAAAGTAAAACATTTTTCTCAAACCCTATAACTGATGTTTTTCAAGAATAACAGTGTGTGTTTGGAGACTGGGGGAAAAAAGTTGAATGCAAAGAATGCATTAAGAAGGTTCAGTTAGCTAAAGTACTCCTTAATGAATACATGTGAGAATACTGGCTTCTTTTGTCTTGTATATCTACACTGAATAAAACAGGCCATAATTACCCATAGTCCAGGTGGGTTCTGGTTGGACACATAACCTGTTCCGTTCAGTCTCTGCTCCTGAGAGGGCTATCTCTCAGTATGGTCCCATTCAATCATCTCATGTTCAACACTGAATTATTAAACTGCCGCACATATCCCACAGTGCACCACGGCTTGAGACCCCACTGTACCCCTCCAGCTGTGAGGGGTGCTTTTGATCGATGGAAGACATTTAGAAACAGATTAACTCTAAGAAGAGGTCATTTAAGCTTAGACAATATGAATGGGATTGTAGCGAGTAATGTGCTGGTTTTGAGGCACAGTTTAGTGTATATTTTATATTATATATATTATATTTTGTGTATATTTTACATATAAGACAGATTATGATTTCTTTAGGGTATTAAGTACTATAACATACATGGATCCTTCTTGTACATTTTGCTAATTGTAAATACTGATATTGTTCTAAAATGGCAGGTCTATTGACATCCTGACTTATTGACATGTTTTAAACCTGTGTGTATGAGCTGGAATCTTATTTTTTTTTAATAATAATTGTAAATAACCAGGCAGTGTCCAGAGATAGGGGGTAGGTGAAAACAGACATTTTCAGAGCACTCAAGACTCAAACGCAGGACAATACAAGATTACTCAAACATACACGAATCAATCGAAATACAACTCTGATTGGGCATACAGTGATGGAACACCTTTGTAACATTGTTAAAAGCTCATACAATAATATGCCCCCTTTAACTACAAGGTGTTACTATGACAACATGCAACTAGAACTTTAAAACTAGGTTTGATGGAAGCGTCAATGCCACTGTTTAAAGGTATGTGCAAAATCATTACTAATCTCAGTGGTGGATGAAGTACTTTTGTAATTTTGTAATTTTCTTAAGCAAAATACAGGGGTAAAAAGTCACATCTATATAAGTAAAAGTATTCAAGTGCCAGTTTAAAAATGTACTTTAAGAGTAAAAAGTTAAAGTATTTCACACAAGCGCTGTTAATTTGTTCAAGTGTTAAATGTGGTGATACTGATTAATAATGATACCAATTTTGGTCAACATTTCTTTATTTTTCTTATGGATTTTGCATATTTATTCTTGTTTGCGCAAAGCAATGCTTGAACTCAAAATGTTTAGTTAGGATGTTACTTTGTTACCTCATGGAAAAAATAACCCCTCAAATCATATGAAAAGTACTTTTTACTTTTCAGTCCAGTTAAAAAAATGTAGTAGAGTAGAAAGTATAGATACATGCTCTCAAATGTAGTGAAGTAAAGTAAAGTACTTTCACCACTGGCTAATCTTTTAACATGAAGCAAATGTGCAAATGTGTTCAACTCCTCATTTTCAGTACAGTACAGTGCAGTTGGAGCAAAGTCAGCATTACTTAAAGGGTAAACGCATATTGTATGAAGACAGATAGGCCATGTTTAAAGTGTAATGGCTCATACAAAATGCCAAGGCAAGCTACATCATGTTTAAGGATTAGGTCAGGCCTTTCCATGGTATTTTTAGTAAGTCTTTGTACCACCTCATTCCAAAATGTACTCCAATTTCTTTCAATTAAACAGTTTTTTATTATTGTAATCTCATCATTTACTCGGGCTGTCAAAAGAAAAATCTGTACTTTTGTTTTAATAGAAAGGTTTAGTTTGTCTTAACACCTGACAGTTTTGACTACTCACGCTCACTCCACTTTCTCAGAGTGGTCATGTGATGTTGCTGTGATGTGTCCGGTCAGCTGATTTAAACAGGTTTTGGCTTTTTTGCTTTTTTACTCTCACACACCTGGGATATTGTCCTGAAGAAGTCAGGCTGCAGATGGCACTGTCTTCCTATCGGTGGAAGCAGGATGACAGCATCTGCAGCTAAAATGAAATGACTGACATGTCACAGCAAGATCACATGACCACTCTGAAAAAGACCACTAGTGAGCAGTTGAAACTGTCAAGTATGAAAACAAACCAAACCTTGGTCTGAAAAAAGAATTGAAGTGAACTATCGGAAGACCAGATGAACCTCATTGGATGAAAAATCAATACACTAACCAGTATTTCTACTACTATCAAAACTAAGTATATCATTACTTTAAAAAAAATACACAGATAAGGACAATATCGGGCCTTTCCTGAATCATTTTAGAATGGTAAGTGATCTACTGTATTTCTGAACCTTGCAAATTCCATTCTATTGCATAAAAGGCATCAAAATAGGTATTGAGTCTTTTTCTTAGTATCAGAATCAAGTTTAAAATAATAGTATCGTGACAATATCGTACTATTCTCATTAGAGGCTGTGGGTGCCTAAACCTGCTTGTAACTATGTCTCTTAGAGGAAAGTGCCAAAGTATTGATTCATTAGAGGCGATTCCCAACCACATCTTCTCAGATATAACTCACCAGTCAAATAATGAGCCTAAAGAGCACTGCAGAATCTGGGGCCATTATAATGTTGCCAGATGAGCTCAAGGCTTTTCTCAGCTCTTTCTCTCCCTCATCTCTCCTCCTTCACTGTCTCTCTCCTCTTTCTATCTCCCCCTCTTCCTATCTCTTTATTCTTTCTATCTCCCCTCCCTCTTCTTTTTCTATGTCCTTCCCCTCTCTCCCTTATTTCTCCGCTTTCCCTCTCTCCCTCTCTGCTCTGCCACTTCCTCTCCCCTTTCTCTCCCTCATCTCCTCTTCCCCTCCTGTCTCTCTCTCTCTTAATCTCTTTCTAGCTCTCTCACCTCTTTCTATCCCTCTCTTCCCCCTTCCACTCTCTCCTTTCCCTCTCCTCTATCTTTCTCTTTCTCCTCTCCCTTCCACCCCTTCACCCCCGCACCACCACCTCTCTCTCCCTCTCTCATCTCTAGATGTTCCTCTCCCCCTTCCCTCCCTCCTTCCCTCCCTCGCTTCGCTCTGACGTCTGCCTCACAAAAACTATAAATACCACCCTCCTCCTCCTTCTCCTCCTCCTTGCCGTCTTTGATTGCTCACATTAAAGACCGCCCCCTCCAGGACCCCGGCTGACATTGCGCCTCTGTGGACTCATTAGTTAATAGGTTCAAATGCAGCACAAATCTTCTGTCTGGGGAACATTAAAAACCAACACGAGGTCCCAGGCCAAAGTGTATGCCTGCTTATATTTTTGTAAGTGACAGTAATTAAGACGTAAAGAGTACAGACAATGCAATCTTCCCTCTCTCAACTCAGCTTTAATTCTATTTCCAACATGGCTGCTCACAGGGGCCATCCATCACGTTGCATCACGTCCTGACACCGCCCCGTATCGTGTGTCGTCTTGGCCATTATCTCCCCCTCTTAACTCTGAAAACGAGACCCCATCATCATAAACATAAGTATTTTGAGTATTAAAATCGTTTCAAATATGATTAAGGCAAGACACTATACACAAAACTTTTTTTGTTTTGTTTGTTTTTTGGGTTAATTTAGTCTCTCAACAGAAAAGCTTTCACAATAAAACAACTTCTTCCAATCTACATACAAGATTTGTGGGTTTAGGTATTTTAGGTATTGGAACTTCAAAGGCAGTTTTCATGACATTCCTTAAAGTAGTATCTACATCCACTTTACATTCTGGTACTAAAGTATATTTCAATGGACCAAATATAATGATTTGCTAAAGCATTTTAAAATCAGGCTATGTAATCATTTTTATTACATTTATTTAAGTAAACTACAGATGAAGTTTCAAACTGCTATCTCAAATTTCAGATTTTTCAATTTTTTTCAGTCTCTGGCCTTAAGTCAGTTTTTCAGTTCAATGTTTTGTTTTGTTTTGTGGGTTTTTACGTAGGGAAAAACCATAACCACAGTCACTTCACGGGGCTTCACAAAATGACTGATTTAACCAACAGAACGTTAGAAAATCAAACAGCTAAACAGACGACTTGGGGCCCTTCTCCTGTGCCCCTGGTTCCTGTGGTGGTACTGGGGCAGTTTATAGAAGGCTCCGTATAAGGACTTCACTTCTGGAATAGAAACTGCCATTTGATCTGAGGCCGGCACTCTCACCTCTCCGCTTACGAGCGAGCACCCTGGGCCACAACACAACGCACTCTGGAGCGGAGGGATTCTGCTGTAGCCTTTAGCGACTAATGCTAATCTTCTATAGTCCAACTACATCCACTGTGTCAACAAGCACTAGAAACAAATGCTGGTGTGAAGTGGATCATTCAAAGTGATTACAATAACTTCCTTATTGTTTAATATTTGTGTATTGTAATAAATAAAAACTTCCCAAACTGCATTTCTTGTTTCTATGTTTGTAACGTCAAATTTGAATCTGTGACATTGTCTAAAGTGCATATAGAATACTTTCCAATTT